>NW_006921602.1:13996010-14010510 GCF_000298275.1 Orycteropus afer afer | reverse complement strand
CAGTATCACTATGGAAGTAGATTGCCCCATCTTCCTTCCAAGGAGTGGCTGGTGGGTTTGAACCACCAGCCTTCTGGTTAGCAGTCAAGTGCCTTAGGCAGTACGCTACCAGAGTGCCTATTAATAAATACAGTTTTTCTCCTATTACCAAGTATTTTGGTGGTCTGTAATTTGTTTTATTATAAACCATAATGCATTTGAACATCTTTGGGCATATCTACACTTATTTCTTTAGGCAAGAGTCTCAGAAGTTGCATTCATGAGGCAACTGGTGTGACATTTTAATTATTTCAGATTGCTCTTCAAAGAGCTTTGATGCTGTAGTGCTTAAAGCATTGGTCTGCTAACTAAAAGGTCAGTGATTCAAACCCACCAGCCATACCATGGGAGAAAGATGAGGCAGTCTGTTTCCATGAAGATTTATGGCTTTGGAAACCCTATGAGGCAGTTCTACTCTGTCCTGTAGGGTTGCTATGAGTCAGAATAGACTCGATGGCAATGGGTGGGTTAGATTGCCCTCCAAAGGGTTCTACCAGGTTATGGAGCTTCTAGCAGTTGACAGAAGCACCTCACTCTCGCCTCTCATACAACCCTAATAAGGGCCTTGTACATAACCTAATGGAGAGGATGTTGAGTACTGTCATAGCCTATGTCTTTCCACAGTAGTGTCTCATCAAACCAGACATGCTCACAGTTGGAGACACAGGTATACAAGGATGAGCAAAATGGAAATGATTAAGAGCATGGCCCTGGACTCCTGGTTCCTGATGTTGAGGCACGTTAGTCCTCAGGGAACAAAACCAAGCTCATAAATGGCAGACAATGGCCACTTAAATTAACCCAGTTCCTTTGGTGGGGATGTCCGGGTAGGGGAACAAGTCAGGGGTGTACCTATAGGTGTTCCCACTAGCACTTCCCACTCCTAGGAGGAGGTACTTGAGTGAAAGAAACATGAAGAAGCCAGTCAATACTACCTTTCAGTCTTGACCTTTTACCTAATGTGTATTTTGTATCTGTCCCAGTTTGTGATTTATTTGCAGTTTCTTATTTTATGTATTCTTATAAGCCCCACCCCCTTCAAGTTCTTTGCAGAATGAAGCTGTAAAAAGATGGAAAGCTGAATGGGTAGGGCTGCCAGATGTAGCATGTTAAAGAACAGAGCATTCCATACTTATTCTAAAAAAATATTCATTGTTTACCTGCAATTCCAGTTTAACTGGGTGTTCTGTATTTTCTCTGGCAACCTTATGAATGGGTGTGCTGCTTGAAATGCTATATCATGAATAACTCAAGTTGGCAGATCACAAGTGCAAGAAAAATGTGCAGGAGGCTGTTAACCATATGCCCTGGTTTGATGATCTCAATGTGTATAATGTGATCTGAGTTATTTGTGATGCCTCTGAGAGAACTAGGAGTTTACTCTCTGAGGTTTCCTGGGAGCCAGGAGGCCCTACACACACGAGTCCTCATTACACCTGGAACCTGATCAGGCTGAGGGCTGAGAACCTGGGTAGAATTCGGCTATCGACTGAGAGGGGCCTGCAGGATTCATGTCACTGAAGAGAGGACAGGCTGACCCTAGGACAGCATGTCTCCTACCATAAGCCCTAATCATAGATCTTTCCTGGGCTTTTTTTTTTTTTTTTTTTTTTTTTAATTTTTAGTGTGATTTGAGTCAAAGTTTACAGAGCAAATTCATTTTCCATATAGCAGTTCACATATACTTTGTCTCATGGCATTGACTGCAATTTCCCACAATGCAACAGGTGTTTTCTACTTCCTCCCCATAGTTACCTCTTCCCTGTGTCCTTCTCTCCCATGTACTCCTGCCCCCCAAGCTGTCTCCCTGTGCATACAGAGCCCTACTATTCTCCCATGATTGATCTCTCCAAGAAGTATATCTACCAAATGTACATGTTTAGCTCATATGCCTGTCTTTTGTTTGGCTGCAAGCCACAGGAGCAGGTTCAATTCCTGACCCTAAGGGCAGCTAGGGGCCATAGTCTCAGGTGTTTCACCAGGCTCTATCAGACCAGCAAACCTAGTCCCTTTTTTTTAATGATTTTGAGTTTTGTTGCATATTGTTCTCCCACTCTATCCAGGATCTCCTACATAGATTCCCCCTCCAAGTGGTTGACATTTGTAGCCAGGCACTATCTAGTTCTTCTGGTCTCATAGTCGTATAGGCTGAGGATCGCATGGTGTACCAGCCCCTTGAACTAATCATTTCCATGTGTCTTTGGTTTTCTTCATTCTTCTTTGCTCTAGATGAGGAGAGACCCATCGTTGCATCTAGATGGCTGCTTGCAAGCTTTTAAGATCTTTCCTGGACATTTTAATACATGTTTGTTTTTTGTTTTTTGTTGTTTTTTTTTACATTTCAAAAAAAAAAAAGGAAGGAGGAACCAGGTAGACTCAGCTGATTCTATCATCTGACCCCAGGGCACTAACAAAGTCAGAACAGACAGTGATAAGACAACCTGAGGTGGGAGGTAGTTGGAGAATGTGGAGGAGGGATATCTCTTCTAGCCAGGGAGTTGGGGAAGGTTCCTCAGAGAAGACACTGGGGTCAAGGTAGGGTCAGTTCCAGAATCAAGATCTCCTTTCTCTGGGTGCAAGGCTACACAACCCTGCTGAATAGGAACCCCATCTTGTCACCTTGTTTCATTCACCAGCTGGCTCTTTCTATTTTAAGATGTCATAATTCCTTTCTCTCCCCAGCAAGCATCCTTCCACCCTGATGTCAATGAGGAGGTGCGTGCCAGAGCCTTGCGGTATGGGACGGAATGCACCCTCGGGTACCTGGACCTCCTTGAGCATGTCTTGGTGGTGAGCAGGGGCATGGGCCAGGGTTGGAGAAGAGCCGTATGCGGGGAAGAAGCTGCCATGGCTGATTCAGGTGCAGATGATCCTTTCCCAGGAAAGACCCTCCTGGGAACTACTTGTGAGCCTGAAACAACGTTGAATGGAAAATTCTCCCAGACTGCACTGGGCCAGCACACAGAGATAAAAACTGTAGTCTGGAGGAAGTTGAACTTAGAACCCAGGAGAACCTAACTCCTCCATTGCACCAAAGAGGCAAGACTAGATAGACACATAAGAGATATAAGAGTGTGAGAAGAGTGAGAGACAAATCATCTTGGGCAGTCAGTGACACCTCTGCAAAAGGGTCAGGAAGGAGGTCCTGTTATACAATCCTAGGAGGACAGGGAATGCTCCTGAAAGAACCATCCCAGCCTCCATGACAAGTTAGGGAGAAACATCACTAGTGCAACAGGTGACCTAATAGCTTCTCTGCACTTTTTCTAGTCTTTGAATGAATGGCTTAGATTACACTGAAAATGATCTTCCCCTTCTGCCAATGACCTTCCCTGAGCCCAACATGCCCAGCATGGAGCTGGGTTAAGAAGACAGAAATGAAGACACTTGGAAGGATGGAAGGGTGGGGTCATGACCAAGCAATGCCACAGATGAGCCTCACCTCACAGCTCCTAGACATTCAGCCTCTTAGATGAGGTCCCCTAGCTCCTCAGTGGTAGACCTGAGGCTGAATCCCAGCTCTTATTATTCCTGGCTCTGTGCTCATTCTAATATTCCACTGCCTTCTTAAAAAATAAAAATAAAAAAATCTGGAGGAGTCCTCAAGACTGTGGCCCTTAGTTACTCTTCAAACCTTGAATTTAAACTATCTCCTGAAGTCATCTTTAAATTAACAGTTTAGCTCAAAAAGTAAAGATTGTCACCTTTCAGTATTTGTATTCTTTAAAAAAAAAAAATTATACACGGGCATATCTCAGAGAGATTGCAGGTTCAGTTCCACACCACCACAGTGAATATTGGAATAAAGCAAGTCACCCAAATTTTTTTGTTTCCCAGTACATATAAAAGTTTTGTTTATTATACTATAGTCTATTCAGGTGTGCACGAGCATTATAAAAGTTTGAAATATTGTGAGAATTACCAAAATGTGACACAGAGACACAAAGTGAGCGCATGTTGTTGGAAAAATGGCCCCAACAGACTTGCTTGATACAGGGTTGCCACAGGCCTTCAGTTTGCCAAAAATACAATTTGTCTGTGAAGTGCAATAAAACAAAGTATGGCTATAATACCAAATTGTGAACAGTTACGTTAAAGCTTAGATGAGAAGGTTGAGGGACAGGGAGTTAAGGTTAATGGGAGTGGAACAACTAGAACAGAAATAACGAGAATGTTGACAAAATGTGAAGAATTTAATCAACGTCACTGATCATATGTCTAAAAACTGTGGACTGGGAGCAGGTTTTGCTGTGCATGTTTTCACCAAAAATCACCTCCTGTTAAGCATTTTAGGAATTTTAAGAGACCATTGCTTTATTCTTCACCCAGGTAACTGGTCAATGTACAAATCTATCTTTTGGGAGAATAGCCAATTTGGGGATACTAACATTGGGCTCCCAAGGCCTGAACCTTCATGAATAGAAACCAGTGTATCAAACATGGGTCAGGAAAAGAGCATCTTAGACAATCACCCTTCACAGGCAAGAGCCTCACCAGCCAAGCTAGCTGTATGTGTTAGAATATAGTTAAAGCTGCTCAGGCTGTGAGCTGACCTAGGAGGAAATGCAAGACAAAGAGAATGAACCCAGTAAAGCTTCCAAAAGAAATTGTTTCCTTCATGTAATAGTATGTTCTTAGTCACGTGGAACTTTGTTATATCTGATAATTGGAAAGTATAGTAAAAACAGTATTAGGCTTAGGTTAAAAGATTAATTCAAATCCTGACTCTGTCATAGAAATAACCAGATGACCCACTGCCTTTTCTGGGCTTTATAAATGGCTCCATACTACAGATTGCAGTGAGCATTTATTCAAAGGGTTTTGTGGGGACAGGGTGCTGAGGGCCCTGGAGAAAGGCCCTTGCACACACGGCTACCAGTTGCCAACTCCACCTCTGCTCTGGTGAAACATTGAACAAGAATGTCACTGTTCAGGAGCCCAATGCCTGCTTAATCTCCCACAGATCTAGAAACCTGGGTGAAAAGAGGGCAGACAGTCTCTAAGATGTTTAGTGAAGATCTCCCAATTCACTCTCAAGTGAAAAGACAACTCCTAATGGGGTAAAGAGTTCTTGTTTCATGTGGAAGGACAGGTGCCTGCTCTTGTTTTGAGAAGTTTCTCCAAAGAGATAAGAAAAATGGAACACTGACAAGGTCCCCCTTGCTGACCTCATGTGGACTTGAAGTCCTTTCCTGGTATCTGGGAACCAGTTGCTTCATCTGCCAAAGCACTTCCTCCCCCCTCCTCACCTCTCTTCTTCATGCCCACCTTCTTTTGGAGCAAAATAAGATGGCATCCTGAGGAGGTGGGAAGATGGTTGTCCTCTTTCCCTAAAGAGAGGCTGAGGGGCCCAAGGCCTCGGTGAACATTAAAGAAGTTTTAGGAACCATCCCCAGGAGTCCCTGGGTGGTATAAATGGTTAACACATTGCCTGCTAACCAAGAGGTTGGAGGTTCAAGTCTACCTAGAGGCACCTCAGAAGAAAAGCCTGGTAACCTACTTCCAAAAAAATCAGCCTTTGAAAACCCTCTGGAGCACAGTTCTACTCTGACACACTTGGGGTTGCCATGAATCAAATCAGCTTGATAGCAACTGGTTAAGAACCATTCCCAGTCCCCACGCCCATGGACTCCAACTTAACAGCCACTTCATTGCTATGGCAAGCATAAGTCCTAGTGATAATCTGGAACAGGAAGCAGGGTGCTTGCCACAAAAGAAAACCCAACACCACATGTAATTTGGGAGGTTTCATTTGCAAGGTGTCTGTGGATGCTACATGTTGGAAGGAGAAGTATGGACCACTACCTTCTTTTCCAGGGCCTACATGAGAGCAAAGGTGCTCTCGTGGTGTAGTAGGTAAAGCATTTAGCTGCTAACCAAAAGATGGGCTATTTGAACCCACCAGCTGCTCTGCAGAAGAAAGATAAGGCAGTCTGCTTCCATAAAGATTTACAGCCTTGGAAATCCTACGGGGCAGTTCTACTCTGTCCTATAGGGTAACTGTGAGTCATAACTTGATGGCAGTTAGTTTTGGTTTGGATAGCAGTATATTGTACTTTGCTGCCCAATGTGCTTCTCGTTGGCCTGGTTCCATCTTAGCTGACTTATTTTATGTTTTGGGTTCCTCCCAGTATTAACTATAGAAACAGAACTCTTAAACCTTATGTATCACAAACTTGAGTGATTTATATATCTGTTAGAAGCCTGCCACCTATGTTTCTTTTCATCTTTCTATACAATTATTGTCATTGTAACCTGTAATTACTGTAGAATATGAATGTCCTGTTTCCCCATGGCTATTTGGAGGTTTATGGTGCAGAGGTAGCTGGTGCTAAAATGAAATTGTTAATAGGAAGAAAAGCTAAATGATACTAAAACTATTTTTATAAGACAAACAGAACCTTTCTGGTCTTTCACAAGATGAATGTTTTTGTACCTTAATGGTGACAAGTGCTGATAGCTAAGACTTCCAAGTTAGGGATGAGAAAGCCTTATGTGTTTATTTGTTCATGTGTTTTGTTTCAGTTCTCTTTAGAAAGCTAAATACATTCTTTGAAGGGTATTTTGTAGCAAAAATGCAGGTGTTTCCAGGAGACTATCGTAAACATGAAAAATCCAGATTATTAATTGAAAATTGTAAAATTCCTATGACAGTGTGCTGTCAACTAAATTGTGGGCATTTGTAGTTTACTTGGGCTTGATAGTAAAAATAAAGAGCTTTAGTGGTGCACTGGTTAAAGCTTTTGTCTACTCACCACAAGGTTGGCAGTTTGAACCCTCTTGCTGCTCCACGGGAAAAAGATGAGGCAGTCTGTTTCCATAAAGATTTATAGCCTTGGAAACCTATGGGACAGTTCTATTCTGTCAGAATTAACTCAATTGCATGGGTTTTTGATGCTAAAAGTAAGTTTACATTTCACTTTATTAGACCTAACTCCCTTCCAACTCAGACTTTTAAAGAAACTTGGGCTAGAATGAATCTAACCCAAAAAACCACTGCCATCAAGTTGATTCTGACTCATAGCAGCCCCCATTGGGTTTCCAAGGCTGTAAATCTTTATGGAAATAGATAGCTTCATCTTCTTCCCACAGAGCAGCTGGTAGATTTGAACTGTCAACCTTCTGATTAGTAGCCAAATGCCTTACCCACTGTGCCACCAGAGGTCCTTGAGTCTAAGAGCAAGGGAAAGTTGTTCCACACTCAAGAGGTCTAGGAGCCATGAGAATGAGGAGACCAAGAGAAATGGGGGAAGGTGAATCCCCAGCATAGAAATGAATGTTCATTTTCTGAGAGAATTTTTCAAGACAAAATCAGAAGGTGAAAGTAAATTGCTTATTTATAAAAACATCAGGTTTTTCTTGAACTTATCTTTAGGTTGGGAGCTCTGGTGGCATAGTGCCTAAGGCATTTGACTGCTAGCCAGAAGGCTGGTAGTTCAAACCCACCAGCCACTCCTCAGAAGGAAGATTGGGCAATCTACTTCGGTAATGATATCACCTCAGAAACCCAAGGAGGGGTCCCTATGAGTCGAAATGACTCAATGGCAGTGAGTCTGGTTTGGTTTTTTTGGTACATGTGATCAGATGATCGTGTTGCTCCATTCTGAAAAGAATGTCGACTTAAATCAGAACATAGCTGGAGATCTTTGTGATAATCTTCTTGGTATTCTTGAAGAAATGATCTCTTGTTTTTAACAACTCAAATAAAAACTGATAAGATTCTTCCACTTGTGTGGCTTCCAGCCAAACAAAAGACAGGCATATGAGCTGAAAATTTACATTAGGTAGATACATTCCTTGGAGAAATTAATCATAGGAGAATAGAAGGGCTGTGCATGCTGAGACAGCTGGGGGGGGGGGCAGGAGTGCAGGGAGGGAAGGACACAGGGAAAAGATAACTGTGGGGAGGAAGTGGGAGGGGAGCTGTTGCATTGTGGGAAATTACAGTCAATGTCATGAGACAAAGTGTATGTGAACTGCTGTATGGAAAGTGAATTTGCTCTGTAAACTTTCATCCACATCACAATTTAAAAAAAAAAAAAAATGGTAAAAAACTGGTAAGATTCTTGAAAGCTGGAGAAAGGCCAGATAATTGTCTGGGTTTGTTTTTTTCAATAAAATTGAGGTTCAGAGAAAGTATGTAGCAATTTCCAGAAATAAATTGAGATCACTTTCAGGTGGTACAAGGAGGTTAAGGGATCTTGAGTGAGCTGCTTTTCTTAAATTTAAGCATGTGAAAATATGCTTGTTCAGTTAAAATATCTTAGAGCCAAGAAGCCTTAACCTTTTTTGTTTAGTTTGACTATCTTGTTAGTTTTACTTTGGAAAAGACTTAAAAATACAGGTAATAATGTCAAAATCCATATGCCCACCATCAATAATTAACTAACATTGTTAATTAACATTTGTCCTATTTTCTTGGGATCCCTGTGTTTTAAAGAACTATGTTAACAACAATTAATTTTGCATCCTTTCCCAATTCCCTTCTTATTTTCCTCTTTCCAGAAGTAAATGAGTATCATGATTTTAGCTATCTTCACCTTTTATGGATCTTGGGCCCCACTGACTTGAAAACCTGGGCCATCTCCTGTCTTCCCCACCCTCATCAGCAGTACCTCAGCACATACACACACACACACACACACACACAAACATTCCTTAAACCGCTAAGAGTTTTCACAGACCCAAACACCCAACTGTATGTATCCCTTTGGCATCTGGTGACTCCCAATCATTTTCTTTGGAGAATCTAGCCTGATGTCAACAATGGAATCTAATTTGAGCTGGCTCCCTGCTGTGCTGGAAGCTACTGTAGGAAGCTTTAGAGGGTACCCATTTGAGTGATGTGTTGGGCTCATGCATTTGCTAATTTGCCAGTTTATCATAGAGGATTTGGATTGCAGGGGAGGAAGCAGTCACTTTGTCTCTGCAGCAGTCACAGTTCAATATTTATGCAAAACCACAATAAGATCTTCAGCACAGCTAAAATTACCCTTGCTTCCACCAGCAAAACTTTAATTTGGTTCTGTCTGTTGCCTGCTATTAGAATTCATGTTGACTTAATGGCAGAATAAAAACAGAACTCCTTTCCTCCTGCCTCGTCCAATCTAAGATACTTTAGCATACAGCTATTCCTTTCTTAGCAGGTCATGGTACAAATAGAAGTGGTACTTTCTCCATCAAGGCCTCTTTTCATAAGGGTAAAGTCTTTAACCATGCCACACTGATAATTTAAATGAGTCTTGCTACCATACCCTTAACCCTATTTTTCAGCTTTATTAGGTATAACTGATATACAATAAATAGCACATACTTAAATTACACAATTTGAGTATTAACATATGGATACATCTATAAAACTATCACCATAATCAAAAAACATATCCATCATCCCCTAAACATTTTCAGGCAACTACTGTTCTGCTTTCTATTATTTTAGATGTGTTTGCATTTTCTAGAATTTTATGTAAGTGGAATCATGTAGCATATACTTTTTTTTTTCAATTGTGACTAGGGTGAAAGTTTACAGAGCAAATTCACTTTCCATACAGCAGTTCACATACACTTTGTCTCATGACATTGACTGTAGTTTCCCACAATGCAACAGCCCCCTTCCCACTTCCTCCCCATAGTTGTTACCTCTTTCCTGTGTCCATCCCTCCATGCACTCCTGCCCCCTGAGCTATCTCCCTGTGCATACACAGCCCTTCTATTCTCCATAGCATGTACATTTTGTCTTCTTTCATTCAATTTCAGTATTTTAAATTCCATCCTTGTGTACATCAGTAATTTGTCTCCTTTTATTACTGAGTAGTATTCCATTATGTGCTTATCTATTCAACTGTTGATGGACTTTTTTTTTTTGCTAGTTTCTATTACAAACAAAGCTGCTAAGAACATAATGTACAAGTCTCCATATAAATATATATATTTATTTCTCTTGGGTAAATACCTAGAACTGGCATATCTGAGGCAAATTGTTTAACTTTTTTAGGAAACTACCAAACTGTTTTTCTAGGAGCTCTGGTAGCATAACCTAAGGCATTTGACTGCTAACCAGAAGGCTCACGGTTCAAACCTACTAGCCACTCCTCAGAAGGAAGGTTGCACAATCTATTTCCCTAGTGACACCGCCTCAGAAACCCAAGGCCAGGTCACTATGAGTCGGGTACTATTTTACATTTCCACAATCATTGTAGGAGCTCTGGTAGCATAGTGCCTAAGGCACTTGACTGCTAACCAGAAGGCTGGCGGTTCAAACCCACCAGCCACTCCTCGGAAGGAAGATTAAGCAATCTACTTCCATACTGATACTGCCTCGGAAACCCAAGGAGGGGTCACTATGAGTCAAGTCTGACTCAACAGCAAGTAACAACAACGACAGCAATGATCAGTGTATAAGAGTTCCAGTTGCTCCACATCCTTGCCAACACTTGGTATGGGCTGTTGTTGTTGTTGTTGTTATGTGCCATCGATAGCGACCCCTCCTTGGGTTTCCAAGGCAGTATCACTATGGAAGTAGATTGCTCAATCTTCCTTCCGAGGAGTGGCTGGTGGGTTTGAACCGCCAGCCCTCTGGTTAGCAGTCCAGTGCCTTAGGCAGTTATTTTAATTTTAGCCCTTTATTGGATATGGAGTGGTATCTCATTATAGTTGTAATTTACATTGTTCATCTTTTTTTATATTCCTATTTGTTATCCCTATATATTCTTTGATAAAGTGTCTGCTTAGAACTTTTGGTCATTTTTATTGGATTGTTTATCTTCTTGTTACTGAGTTTTTAGAGAACTTACTCTTGAGTTTCTAGATATAAGTTATTTGTCAAGTAAGTGTTCGGTGAATAATTTCTCTCAGACTGATCTGCTTATTTCTTTTCATAAAAGGTATTGGAGAGGAGGGGCAACAAATGTATGTTATGTTTAAAAAAAGAAAGAAAATGGCAGCACTGTAGAGTTGAGGAAAAGAAAATATGTGCAGGTAGAATTTAGATCTATAGGAAAGTGAAACAAGGACGTGTGTATATATATATATATATATATATCTCAGATACCAAGTATTTAAGATGAACTGAGTACGTCCATTTGCAAAAGTTGTCAAATTATTTTTAAGATTATAGCCCAGCTTCCTGCTAGTCTTTCATTTGCATCCATATTTATTCTCTTCTTTTTAACAGCCTTATTGAGATATAATTTACACACCACAAAATTCACCCATCTGAAGTATACAATTCGATGGTTTTTAGTATATTTGCTAAGTTGTGCAACTATCAACATGATGTAATTTTAGAACATTTTTATAACCACAAAAAGAAGAAGAAAAAAAAAAACCTACTTCATGCCCATTAACACTTCCAGCCACCACCCCAGCCCTCAGTAACCACTTATCTATTTTCTGTTCCTATAGCTCTGGTAGCATAGTAGTACCTAAGGCACTTGAGTGCTAACCAGAAGGCTGGTGGTTCAAACCCACCAGCCACTCCTCAGAAGGAAAATGGGGCAATCTACTTCCGTAGGGATACTGCCTCGGAAGCCCAAGGAGGAGTCGCTGTGAGTCAGGTCCGACTCAACGGCACATAACAACAACATAGATTTGCCTACACTGAACTTTTCATAAAAGTGGAATCAAACAGTTTGTGCTCTTTTGTTACTGACTCCTTTCACTTAGCATAATAGTTGTAGCTGTGTTGTAGCACTTAGCAGGCTATATTGTAGCATCTATCAGTACTTCATTCCTTTTTATTGACAAATAGCATTCCAGTGTATGGATAACAGCATCTTTTGGAGATCAAAAGCTTAATTTTAATGAAGTCAAATTTATTAAATTGTTTTTCTTTTATTGTGTTCACTTTTTGTGTACTATTTAAGAAATCTTAGGCAAACACAAATTCACTAAGATTTTTTTTCCTGTTTAACACAATTTGCTGAAAACTTACTGTGAATTCCCATTGGCACTTTTAGTGAAATTCATTTGACATATGGTATTGATCTATTTCTGGGCTTTTTTCTACTCCACTGGTTTATGTTTATCTTGATGCCAATACCACACTGTTTTGATCACTGTGTCTTTATTGTAAGTCTTAAAATGAAGTAGTTTAAGACTCCTTTCTTCTTCTTTTTCTAAATTGTTTTGGCTGTTTTAAGTATTTTGCATTTCTAGGAGGAGCTCTGGTGGCATAGTGGGTAAGGCATTTAGCTGCTAACCAGAAGGTCGGCAATTCAAACCCACCAGCTGCTCCACGGGAGGAAGATGACACAATCTACTTCTGTAAAGATTTATAGCCTTGGGGTTACTATGAGTCAGAATCCACTCGATGGCAATAGTAGGTTGTTTTTTTTGTTTTGTTTTTTGTATATAAATGCTGTTGTTGTTATTGTTATCTGCCGTCGAGCCGGACCCGACTCATAGCAACCCCTCCTTAGGTTTCCGAGGCAGTATCAGTACGGAAGTAGATTGCCCTATCTTCCTTCCGAGGAGTGGCTGGGGGGTTTGAACCACCAGCCTTCTGGTTAGCAGTGAAGTGCCTTAGGCACTATGCTACCAGAGCTCCCTAGGATCATCTTAATCAATTTCTATAGAAAAAAAAAAAAAAAAGCCTGCTGGGATTTGAGTGAGATTGTATTGAATATATAGATCAATGAGGGAAGAATCAGCATCTTAAATATTGAATTTTTGAATCCACAAACATGATATATTTGTCCATTTATTAAGGCTTTCTTTAATATTTCTCAAAAATATTCATAGTTTTCATTGTATAGGTCTTACATATCTCGTCAGATTTACTGTAGATATTTCATAATTTTTGATATTATAAATGGTATTTTTTAAAATTTCAATTTTCAGTTGTTCCTTGCTAGTATATAGAAATACAGTTGACATCTGTATATTCACCTTCTATACCGTGACCTTGCTAAACTCACTTATTAGTTCTAGTAGCTTTTTTTGTTCAATTCCTTAGAATTTTTTATATATACCATCTGCAAACACAGTTTTACTTCTCCCTTTCCAATCTGTGTGCCATTTACTTTTCTTGCCTATTGCACTAAACTCACTGCCATCGAGTCATTTCAACTCATAGCGACCTATCCTTGGGTTTCCAAGGCAGTATATTTATGGAAGTAGATTGCTCAACCTTTCTTCCGAGGAATGGTTGGTGGGTTCGAACCACCAGCCTTCTGGTTAGCAGTCAAATGCCTTAGGCACTACACAACTAGAGCTCCTTGCCTATTGCACTGGTTAGGAATTCTAGTGTAATGTGGGATAGAGATGTGAAAATGGACACCTAGTTCTTGATCTAAGTATGATTCTCCTCCCCATGCCCTTAACTCAGCTTATTCATGTTGGGTTAACTAATGTGTAAGACATCATTTAATGATTCCAATTGAATTCTTAAAGATAATCATAACCATTATCCATCTGATGGCCTAGTACCATATACTGTTTCAGACAAATACAGTGTAAGAATTTTAAAATTAAGTAATGATATTTGCCACTTGTGAGTCTAAAACATTGGTTCATAAAATTCTTGTTGGATGAAAATCACCTGGGGAACTTCAAAAAATCCAGATGCCCAGGCTACACATTAGACCAATTCTATCAGAAGCCCTTTATGAACATTAATTTGTATAATCTCACCACAATTCTATGAAGAAAAGACGGGTGTTACCCCCATTTAATAGATAAGAAACTGAGGCTTAGAGAGAGGTTAAGTAACTGTTCTAGGGTTATGCAGGTATTTTGACTTTAGAATAGTATGCGGGGAGGGTAACAAGTGCTAGGGTGATCTCTAAATTGGACCTACCCAGCTAATTTCAAAATGAATAGACATTGTTAGTGGTGACACAATAACAGAAACACCTGCCCTGCTTTTGTCCGGCTTCCTCAGTCAGGTGCCTTTCATATCTGTGATGCTTCATAACATCTTTCTGCACCTCATCTTGTACTCATTGGACTTGCACCTGGGGGCAAGTGCTCCCCCTACCCCCGTCACTATACTTCTGGATGTCTACCAGGCTTGAGGAAAGACGTTGGGCCATACCAGGTTAATAGGAACTGCTCAGTGGCACCCCCCTTCAAGTGGCCCCCAGGGCACGTGCCATACCTGCCATACCTTAGCTGTATCTCAGCTTCAGAATCCATCATTAACTACCTGCCCACTTGCTGTGTAAGTCAAAATACTTCTGATTCACCCTCTGCCTCTGTATGGTGCTAATGTCTTTTGGAACTGGTCTGAGGAACGAGGAACCATCACGTTAATACTTACTCTAATAGTGTCAGTCAGTTATTCATTCTTTTTTTTTTAACTGACCCTCAGGTCTGTACTGAGTTCTTAATATCTGCATAGTGCTATGTTAGGTCCTTGGGTGAAAGACAGAAGAGCATACCAGCTGAATCATAGAACAATTGCAAATATTAAATAAAGTTAGAACAAGAAGAAAGAAGAAAACCAAAATTAATGGAAACA
>NW_006921602.1:13936653-13995539 GCF_000298275.1 Orycteropus afer afer | reverse complement strand
AGTGGGAGGAGAGCTGTTGCATTGTGGTAAACTGTGGTCAATGACATGAGACAAGGTATATGTGAACTGCTGTATGGAAAGTGAATTTGCTCTATAAATCTTCACCCAAATCAAAATAAAATAAAAAATAAATAAAGTTAGAAGACAGAAGAGGAAGGAGGATGGAGATAGATGCATGTGAAATGACTCTCTAAAAGCACTGAGTAATAAGTTTGAGTGTATAACATAATGTCCTCTATGCACTGGTATGTCTGGACTGGTCACAGTATAACGCTTCATTTTCTCAACCCCAGATTTTTATTTTTATTATTATTATTTTTTTTTGTAAGCTTCCTTTGTAGTCATAGTTTGACAGGGTTAGGCCTGACCTCCAAAAGCCATCTTTTCCAGACTCCTGAGAGGAACTGACATATCTAGCCCAGTGGAAGAAAGCATGAGGTACCAAGAAGGGAATTAACATGTAATGAATGCTTGCTGTGTTCCGGGCATTGTGTAAGATTTTTCCCATGTGTTTTTCCATCTGATATGTACACAGCCCTGAGGGGTAGGTATTATTCCAGTTTTTACAGATGAAGAAATAGGTTGAAGGGTTCAGTAATTTGCCCAGTGTCATAAACCAATACCAGGTGAAACCAGGTTTGAACACAGGTTTATCCAATTCCAGAGACCATTCTTCATCCCCTACTCAGAGGATCCTAAATAGACCCTAGCCAGGCAGCTCTGGTGCTTCTCCCCTGGCTGGTGTAACATTTCTAAGTCTGGACCTTTCTGCTGTGAAACATGGGGAAGAGAAGAAGAAAAGAGTGTTGGAAGAAGAATTAGGAAAATTAGGAAGGAAGAGGATGGTGCAAATCAGAATTGAAATCCCGGGTAGAGGGTGGTGAGGACCTCTCATCCCATTTGCTAGGTCCAGTCTTTGATAGGAGCTCTGGTAGTGTAGTGGCTAAGGCACTTGACTGCTAACCAGAAGGCTGGCAGTTCAAACCCACCAGCCACTCCTCAGAAGGAAGGTTGGGCAATCTACTTGCATAGTGATACCGCCTCGGAAACTCAAGGAGGGGTCGTTATGAGTCAGGACCGACTCAATGGCACATAACAACAGCAACTACAACATTCTTTGATGAATTTCAGAAGAAATTAGCAGGGGATATCCTTTAAGTTGAATGGGAGTTTGGGGTTTTCAATTCCTTTTTTAACACTAGAGAAAAACAAAAAACCAAAAAGCAAATTTTGAAATAGTTTAAAAGAGGGCAAATGAGCAGTTCTTCTCCCAGAACTTGAAGTCAAAACCCTGAAAATGGATTGTTCTTTCTGGTTCTCTGTTAGTTGTTGCTCACTTAGGGGTTTTTGCCTCTAAGACCCCACCTGGGTCAGTAATTCCCTATACCCCTGTTTATTTTGACACAAGCACCAGATAACATGGGACTTTTACACTCATTCAGAATGTTCTTACTTTGGGAATTTTCGTGGACATGCATATGTTTTATGTACCTCCAGGACTTTGTCTCCTTTATGACCTTTTGGAAATAATGTGGGATGGGACCTTAGAGATAGCCCTGACTGGATTCAACTTTTCATTTCTCCCACCAGTAAACTAAAGCCTGGGGAGTCTTAAGTGTTTCTCCCCAAGATTCTGAAATCACTTTGGGACAGAGACATAGCTTACACCCAGAATGTCCCACTCCATACTCACCAGTAAGGGTGTTCACTCAGTCACATGGTTACCACCACCCCCTTAATGCATTGGACCTATTCTTTACTCATAGATTCTTCAGAAACCAACCCCAGAACTCAAGCATCAGTTGGCTGCTTTCTCCAAGCGGGTCGCTGGAGCTGTGACTGAGCTTATCCAGGCGGCGGAAGCCATGAAAGGTAAATTGGATTCTCTTGCCTTTTCTTATTCTGGGTCAGCAGCACCTGTGCCTCTCGGAGACAGTGCTAGTACAGTGGGCTGAGCAGAGCTAGTACAGTGGGCCAGTGCAGGCACTTGCTTGGCAAATAGAGTGCAAAAAGAGTATAATAAGTTACTTTAAAAAAAAAAAAAAAAAAAGCAAATGAGTATAGATTTAATTTAAAAAGTAATATCTTCCCTCTGGTGGCATAGTGCCTAAGGCATCTGACTGCTAACCAGAAGGCTGGTGGTTCAAGCCCACCAGCCACTCCTCAGAAGGAAGATTGGGCAATCTACTTCTGTAGTGATACTGCCTCAGAAGCCCAAAGAGGGGTTGCTGTGAGTCGGATCCAACTCCATGGCAGTGAGTTTGGTTTTGTTTTTTGGGTTTTTTTTTTTTTTTGTATCTTTCCTGAAGCAAGCCTTCTCTGAAGTCTTTGTATTAAAGTACTTTTGATTAAATTGTGTAATCAATTTTATGTGTATTTTCATTCATCAAAATACGCATTCTCTTTCACACAATGCCCTTATGTTTAGAAAATGGTGCTGAGTACCTTGTTTGCATACCCCTTCATGGTTAAAAGGAAGCAATCAGCCCACTGGGAAGAGGTTTATCTCATAAATTTCCCTTTCTTTGACTTGTGATGAGTGGCTGGGTGTTCCTTACATGCTCAGGAGAAGAGAATGTCCAACTCTGTGGTCAGCATATTCTAGAGTCTCCTGAGGATTCTAACTTACATTCATGGGCTTTAAGCTAGAAGTCAGAATAAGGCTCAAGCTAGCCCTGGTCCATGAGATCTTGACCTTTGAAGCTGTTATTGATGGCTGATTCTGTGGTAGAGATGTGCAGACAACCTGATTTAGGTTTAGAAACCTAGGACCAGGCAGGCTCCCTGTATCCAGATGATCTTTGTGAGAACTAGAGAGACGATCCCTTAGGACAATGCCACCAGGCAGTAAGCTCATAGAGCCACCCTCCATGCATATCCAGACATTGTTCTTAATTAAGTCAGTGGCCTGCTGTCTGCAGCTACCAAGAATGACTCTCTTTTGGACTGATTTTAGGAACAGAGTGGGTGGATCCAGAAGACCCGACTGTCATTGCAGAGACAGAATTACTGGGGGCTGCAGCATCCATTGAGGCTGCTGCTAAGAAGTTAGAGCAACTGAAGCCAAGAGCAAAACCAAAAGTGAGTGTCCCTTTCTGGTTGCTTGTCTGATGTCCGTGGGTTTTCTGGTGGATCGCTGTTAAATGGGCTAGCTGTACTACAGTGAGCTTGTCTCCTTCCTGGTGGTTAGACTAGCATTGGAGTCTAAGAACCAACAAGCTGCAAACCTGCTCTACCCGCCCATCACCTTTCTACAGGATATAGAAAAAAACAATGGATGATTCTCTCAAGTTAACCAACCAGAAAAACACCTCTGGGCATCCAGAGGAAGAGTAGGGCCATTAATAATCTTGATTTTGGTTCTCTTATATAAAACAGGTGTTGGATACTCCCCTTAGAAATCCCCTGTTACTGAATATGGAATTGTCAGCTTCTAACTTTCTGGTTTCCATTATGCTTTCTACAGAGAAATAGGAGTGTTGGGTCTCTCTTTTCTTAAAGTCAATAGAGAACAGTGTGACTCATGAAAGTATATTCATTTACAGATTTTTCCAATATATGGTAGAGATTGTGGTTGGCTGCTTGGTGGGTTTTTTCCATCTAAGTTTGTCATCTAGATAAGTGTTTAGAACTTGAGATTGTGAGTATATATTAAAAGAAACTGCCATTTAAAGGGAAAAAAAAGCTATCCTTAGATTAGGCAGTAGGAAGGGCAGCTATTAAATAAAAGGATTATGGGCTAGTGCTGTCCAAGGGCAAAGGCCAACTCTGTTAAGAACTTGTAACTCTCCACACATGCACAATTACCCCATCCCCAATGCCTCTCTTCTGCATGAAAATGTGTAACTAGGAGCCTCTTTTTCTTTCTATTCAAGCAAGTTCTCCCTGGTACCTATAAACCTCACCCACCCCTAACAAGGACCCCAATACATTAGAAGATAAAAATTTGGCTCCTCCTGTCCAAACAAGTTGAATCCCCCAGTTTATGCTTAAAATTTCACATTTTTTATAAGACCAAAGAATGAATACTAAGCACTGAAAAATACCAAACCATTCAAAAACAGTTCCCAGGCCAGTGTTGTATATAAAATAAACAAGCATATAATGAGTCTAATTAGCTTGGGAGCATTCTTAACACCATGGAATTCTTAGACCCAAACTCTTCATAGTTGTTCTAGGGTATAGGCATTTCAAATATTAATTTCTCGTTAAGATGTAACTCACAAGTCTTGGTTTCTGATTTTTGGGTTTGCCAGGGTTCTCTTTGCTGGCTTCTAACATAAGCATTCTGGGTTGTCTGAGTTTGTCACTGTTTTTTTTTTTTTTTTTTTACAAGTTTAAGAGCAAAGTGTGGGTAGAGAAAGGAAATTCTTTTCCTGGTTAAGTCTTGGTTTCCCCTTCATAAATCAAGTTAATTGTAATGAAAATGTACTATAAACTTAAGAAGCAACTATTGACTAAGATTTAGAGGTTTGGTATTTAAGCTGTTTTTCCTTTTCTTTATGTGCTTTGTCAAAAGTGGCTTCTCTTGGGAACGATTCTGTTTACTAATGCCTAGACTGTGTCAGTGACACTTTCCTTCTTCTGGAGAATTAGCCTGATGCTAATTTAACACTACTGCTTCACCATATTCTAAGAATTCCCACTCTTTCCCTTTGTCCTTTTGCAGGGTCCTTCTGAGCTCTTGAGTATCTCTGAATCCTGGATTCCTCTGTCCAGCCATTTATTTGCTTCATGATTCTTGATCTGAAAAACAAAGTTATTAGAGTTCTTACCCCTTAGGATGGTTGTTGTACCAATTAAATGACATGTAATAAGACTGAGTAAGTGTTAACTATACCACCATAGTTGTCATCATCATCACAGATCTGTGCTCCTGGGAACTTTAACCTCCTCCTAGGATAATGCATGAAATAAAAGTTACTCTATAGACCCCTGACCTGATGGCCTGAACAACAATTTAAAAAATGAAAAGAAAAAAACATAGTTCACAACAATTGAGCACCCGTTATGTGCCAGGCAGTCTTCTGGTGCTTTCTACATGGATGAGCACATTTGGTCCATGCAACAAGTCCAAGAGGCTGGCACTGCTATCATCCTGCTGAGTCCAGGGCTATGAGGGGCGGATTACCTCACCAGGGTCCATCTGCCATGATTGAGCTAGGAGGAGTGAGAGAGAGTGCTAGATGGAAGTTCCAGCCCACTATCAGTCCCCTTGTACCCCCACCCAGTGTTGGAGAGGCAGTATGTGGTTTACCTGTGCTCTTTGAGACATTAATTCTACCTCTGGGAATCTGTCCCGAGGAAGAAATCTGAGAGGAAGAAAGTTCTACATCTGTGAGAAGATTGTTCCTTGCAGCCTTTTTTGTAGTTGTGAGATGTTAGATGGGACTTGGGTGTCCCTTTGAAAGAATGCTGTGCAGTTATTTAAAATAATGGTTGAAAGGATTATGTGGCATGAAGAAGATGCTCATGCTATAATACAAAGTAAAAACAAAACAAAAAACTCAGGATGCTGGAATTAATGTTCATTCTTATTACAACTCCATAAATATCTATGTATGAAGAAGAAGATAGATGAGGAATGTGCTAGAATCATGGTGGAGTTAGGGTGATGGGGGAGGTCTGTGTTTTGAAATTTTAGAAAACTAAAATTTTCAGAATGACAGCACTTAAATTATTAGTGTTTCTGTTGGAGTGGGATGGTGCACACACCCTACAATACCCTAGGATCACTTGGCCTTTGTACTTAAGTGGATTTTTATGGAAACGTAGAGGAATCCTTCAGTTAAAGGCAATGTGAACATAAGCTGTTGATTTGAGTCCTTTCACTTCAGGTGAATCTCATCTTCATACCAGGAAGGATGCTTGGTGCTTCTGGAATGTTTTAGGATGGGCTGAATCCTTCCTCTCCCCAGTAATCAGAGGCTCCCACCACATGGATTATATTATATAAAACTGTTTTGAAGAAACCAGCGACCTAAACCATGGGCTGTGTGCCTGTCTGAGAGTGCCATCTGTACTGCAATAATAACGGTGTAAAATAAAATACCTTTGCCTTTTTAAAGGAATTTGTTTCCCCGGTTTAAAAGAAAAATTAAAACTCCCAGGCCAACATCATAGTCATCCAGCTTTGTGGAGGTTATTTGTTTCTCCCTGGCCCTCTCATATAACCTTAAAAATGAAAAAAAAAAAAACATCAGAAAGATACTATAAATAAACAGTTGCTACAACCCTCCTCTCACACACATACTCAGCATAAAGTGAATATTAATCCTTCCATAACTGGGGGGAGGGGGGCATTTGCACTGTTTTGGGGAATAGTTTTGAGAGAGGCAATGATTTTGTTTAAATTGTTCTGCTCACTGCATTCTCAGGTTGCCTGTTACCTGTGTGGCTATGTGCTCACTTTGGCAGCATATGTACTAAAATTAGAGTGGTCCATGGTTTAGGAAGATGATTGCCAGCATAGTGTCATCTCTGGCCCTTGCAATTTAAGCATCTCTTTTTGTCTGGAATCTCCTAGAGATGAATTAACAAAACAAATTTGCACTGTTGAATTCACCTTTTAGTTGGGAAGATGGTATGATGGCAAAATGAGAATATCCATGAGCCCTGGTGCATGTACCCATAATATTGCTAATGGCGCCGTTTCCACACTTTGCAGACAGACCTGTGCCTCCAAAGACAGGTAAAGGAGTGGCTGCACTGGGTGACCACGCCCTGCAGCTATAACCTTCAGTACTGTGGCTATTCTCGAGCTCAATCAAACCTGGATGCCTTTTCTGCAGGCCTCTGTGTGATATGTTTGATATATTAGGTTGTTATTTAATCCAACTATATATCAAACATATTCCTACAGTGTCTTGCCCTGTCTCCGGGGGTGCCTAATATAGTTTGTAAGGCAACAGGGAAGAATATAATGAAAACACGGTAGATTTAGAAGATGGAGTGCTTGTTACTTTTCATCATGTTATACATTCCATTTCTTCTTTGAGACCTATATCAGTATTGCCAGATTTCTTGTTTATTATAGAGACAAATCACGGTTGTTGATGTTTCATAAGGGCATGAGATACTATATACAACTCAGTGTTGTGCGGTAATTCTTCAGGAATTTGCTTGGGAAAAAAAAATGGAAGGTTTCAACACATTGTTTGTGGCATGGGATAAAAGTTAGATTTATAACTTCCAGACCCATTTAGATTTATATCTTATTTTCCTTTTGGTTCATTTGGATCCTGATCCTCAATTTAGTAATTAGTAATTTTCCTGATCAAGGTTTCAGTTAAAATTCAAGAAGCACAAATCAACCATCTTTAAACTTTCTCTCCACTCCTAATGTATAAGCCAAATGGGCCACACCAGTTGTGTGGATGGTGGGTCACTGGCTTTATATAGGTACTTTGGCTAGGCCTAAACATATCTAATAAAGATCATGTAATGTGGACTGTACTCTGTCGTTGAATTTCCTGTTATGGGTTAACTTGTCAGCAGAGGTTGATAATATTTAGACTAAAGTGGCAATCACAGAATAAATCTGCAGCCTAATTGGCTACAGCAGGAAGTTGGGGATTATGATACAGAAAATATTTTTTTCTGACACATAACAGTTCTTTGGTTGGTTTTGACCCTTCCCTCATAGAACCTGTGAAGTATGTGTGAGTTCTTTCTAAGCTCTCTCTGAAAAAGAAGTTGTGAGCGCTGCTTTCTAGAAACGTAACTGCTTTGCTAATAGCTTAGCTTTTCTGGAGAAAAAGTGCTATTTCTTAAAGTGTGTTCTTGAGGATATATATGTAAGTGACAGCTCCCCACTGATAGCAAGCCAGTGGTTTAAGCTGGTTGGTCAGGAAAGTGCCCCTGGACATGTCAAGGAGCCTAGTTGCTTACAGGCAAATGCATAGCATCACAGTCACAGGCAGCAGCAGTAGCAGTGTGTAATTGACAACATAGGGAGGGAAAATGCAGTTGTGGAGCCCCAACTTCAGAGTTATAAAGTGAAACCTGGCCTGGAGTCCTTTTCCACTGATCAGTGGTCTGTATGTGTCAGCCGAGGCTCTTTCAGACTGTTTTCAGGATGCTGCCAGAATTACTTCCAACTTCAAACATCTAGAGAACATTGGTTTACATTTTGAGACCAGTTAAAGTTGTTTGACCAAAATGACATATGACCATGGAAAAGAGAGGCTACAGATTACTGTGAATAAAGAAAAACATGGTTTTGAGAGGATGTTAGATGAAGCTCATCTACTTAAATGACTATGACTTTCTTGTGTCTTTTGGTAATTTTGTTGTTGGCCAGCATACCTTCTGTATTGATTAGCATTTTGTTGTTGTTGTTATTTGCCATTGAGTCGGCCCCGACGCATAGCGACCCCTCCTTGGGTTTCCGAGTCAGTATCACTACGGAAGTGGGAATGCCCAACCTTCCTTCCGAGGAGTGGCTGGTGGGTTTTGAACCTCCAGCCTTCTGGTTAGCAGTCAAGTGCCTTAGGCACTATGCTACCAGAGCTCCCATTAGCATAGTCAGTGGGTAAAAGCAATCAGATGTTCAGGAAGAAGGAAGAACAAATACAGCATTTTTTATATGGCTAAATTATGGGCTTTGGGCTCATCTTCCACTAGTCAGTACCAGGTCAGGAGATGTTGTTTTGTGAGGTGCTGTCAAGTCACCTCTGACTCATAGCCACCTTATGTACAACAGAACGAAACATTGCCTGGTCCTGTGCCAGCCTTACCATACTTGCTATACTTGAGCCCATCGTTGCAGCTACTGTGTCAGTCCATCTCGTTAAGGGAGACATCTAGGGAGTAAAAAGCAAATGTTGCTAAGAACTGGGTCATTATGTGTTCCCAAGTACCTCCCCACCACTGTAGAGTGGTCAGTCTTGTCAGACTCTCCCAGACACATCCAGGATGCATATTGAAGGTGCTTAAGATGTAGCAAATTTATCTTAAATCTTTGAAAGAATTCAGTTATCTTCTCTTTGTCCATGCTGCCTATGTAGACATTCAGGTGCCCTTCTTGGTTTTGTTTTGAGAATCAAAATCTTTAAGGTGTTTTTGTTTTGTTTTTTCTCCTTTTAGCATAAATAGTGATTAAAAGGTGATTTCAGTAGTATTAGTTTTTATTTAGAAATTCTAATAGCATAGTGCCTAAGGCACTTGCTGCTAACCAGAAGGCTGGCAGTCCAAACCCACCAGCCGCTCCTCGGAAGGAAGATGGGGCAATCTACTTCCGTAGTGATACTGCCTCGGAAACCCAAGGAGGGGTCGCTATGAGTCATGTCCGACTCAATGGCACATAACAGCAACAACAGTTTTTATTTTGGGGAGGGGAGAAAAAAATGAATTCATAAAGCACTGGGTACCATGGGAAAACAACTCCCAAAATATTAGTCATGCAATCCTGAGCCTTTTCCAAGGGATAGTGCACAAACTTGCATTTATTCCACATCTGCATCCAGAGGATGGTCCCTCCCCAAGTCACAGTCATAAGCATTTGACAGGTACTGTGGCACCTACTTTGTCCATTTATGGTCTCCCTGGAACCTTCCCTGAGATCAAGACAACCTGGGCGGTCAGACCAGCTGTCTAGGTCTGGGCTCTTGGCAGTTCCAGTTGTTCTGGGAGGTTTCACTTTTATCAGAGCTACTAAAGGTGTTGGTCCTCTTAAGGACAACCCACCCATGGTCTTCCAAAAGAGAAGCTAATCTGGCTCTTGAACACTTTGGGTCTCAGGGCACAGGCTAAAGCCTCCCCCAAGACTCTTCATAATTCAACAGCAGGAGCAAGCTGGTAGCAGGCAGACTTGCTACAAAAAGTTGAAACATGACTTCCTTTTCCATTCAAGCTTCTAACTGGCAGAAAAATGCCTCATTCCTGTTGTGAAAGTTCTAGATGTTGGCCTCTTACCTCCCTCACCACACTCCCCCTCCAGCCTGAACATTCAAATTATGTGTGAAATATTCACATTTTTTTAAAAAATGGATTATATTCGAGGATTGATTTTTAAGTTTCTGATGTGATATGACCCTATTTTTAATAGCAAGCATTTGGCAAAACTTTTAGTAATACAGAACAAAGCACAGTTACTACCTGGAAAGATTGTACTAAGTTTAGTTAGCCAATTGTGAGAAAAGCAGTTGTCATGTTTGTCAGCCATCAGCAAGGCACTCCCTCAAAGGAGATTTTCAGGGAAGGGGACAAAAGTCAGGGCAGTGACCCTTTGGCTGCCTCTTGTGTGTACCTTTGGTTCCTTGAAGCCTTTCCATAGAGGGATCTCACCAGCCCTCTGACTCTTTAAAAGGTGAGCTCTCCAGAATAGCAACAAAAGGAAAAATGTTAGCAAATGGGTGTTTAGACCTCTCTCGAAGCTACCAAAAAGCAAAGGTGAGGATAAATCCACCCTTGGCTGGAATGTGTTAGACAGTCGTGGAAAGACAATTAGTAAGAGCCAGTGGTGATTTGCACTAGGCAGGTCTGCTGTTAAAGACCTCTTTAAAGTATGGAAGAGCAAAGATGTCACTTGGAAGACCAAGGTCCTCCTAACCCAAGCCATGGTATTTTCAATCACCTCATATACACGTGAAAGCTAGACAATGACTAAGGAAGACCAAAGAAGAATTAATGCCTTTGAATTGTAGTGTTGGTGAAGAATATTGAAAATACTATGGAATGCCAGAAGAACGAACATATCTATCCCGGAAGAAGTACAGCTAGAATGCTCCTTAGAAGCGAGCATGGCCAGACTTCATCTCATGTGGTCAGAAGGGACCAGTCCCTGGAGAAGGATATC
The DNA here is from genome assembly GCF_000298275.1 of Orycteropus afer afer. Lineage (NCBI taxonomy): Eukaryota > Metazoa > Chordata > Mammalia > Tubulidentata > Orycteropodidae > Orycteropus > Orycteropus afer. Next base: position 13,984,741 of record NW_006921602.1, on the reverse strand, counting down.
ATGCTTGGTAAAGTGGAGGCTCAGAATAAAAGGGAAGGACCCTCAACAAGACAGATTGACACAGTGCCTGCAACAATGGTCTCAAACATAACAAGGATTGTGAGGATGGCACAGGACTGGGCATTACTTCGTTCTGGTGTACATAGGGTTGCTGTGAGTTGGAATCGACTCAACAGCACCTAAAAACAACAGTGGTAACCTGCCCAGTATCCTTTTCAAGTGGATTGGAATGGGGCAGAGAACATCGTATAAAGGATGAGAAGATAGATTCAGTTCTTGGAGGCTACAGCTAAAGCCTTCATGAGGGAAAAACCATCAGCAGATGGTAATCTTGTACAGCTTGTACATCTGTTTACTCTTTCTCCCAACACTATTTTCATGGAAGTAAGAATGCCCCTTAGTAAACTGCCACTTAATTTACATTTGTATATGCATAACTAAATGTTACAAACTGTGAGTGACAATTGAGGGATCCAGGCAGAGTGTACAATTAACAACCCACAGCCTTGAGACAGGACAGGATCCAGCACACCCATGTGAGTATATTGTCCCCTATAATTTAGGAATGGACAATTGTTAATATGGATGCTCACTCCATGTATTTTTCCTTCTCTTACCATGTTAAGTTGTCCTTTGCCTGAACTCTGGGATTTCTGTGACTTCATTTTTTAGTGCATACATTCATTCAACAAATACTTAACACATCAGCTCCTTTCTGCCTGATTTTGTGCTAGAAGAACATAAAATTGAATAAAACACAATCCAGCCCTGGAGGAGACCACCCTCTGGTAGGATTAAATTAACTGGAGTTTATTTTTCTTCATCTAGGCCAGTATTTCCCACAGAGTAGGCCTCAACCAGGGTCCCTGGGTGGTGCAAACAGTTAAGCTCTGGACAACTAGCTGAAAGGCTGGCGATTTGGAAGACAGGCCTGGCAGTCTGCTTCAGAAAGGGTCACAGACTTGCAAACCCCTATAGCAGTTCTGCTGTGCACACATGTGGTGGCCAGAAGTTGAAACCTACTCAACAGCAACTAACAACAAAATCTATAACCACTTCCATTAGAAACCCCTCCAGGTCTTGCTTTAAAATGCATCAGACTTTAAGTTTGCTGCAACCTCCTGAAAGAGAATCTGGATCTTTAACCAGATTCGCAGGTGATTCTCTCAGTGAGGACCATCAATCTAGCCTGTTTAAATGAAAGCATTTTCTTATGTTCTTTGCCTTCACTTGATGCAGTATATACACAAGATTGATTAGTCATAATCTTTAAAATATTATTTTAACAGTAAGTCTTCCCTAAGCCAGAGGTTCAGATCTGAGAGACCTTGATCCCATCAGTATAACATCTCAGCTAAAGAGGATCTTAAGGGACCAACCAACCCACTCTCTCTGGTGAGCAAATGAGAATGAGAGGCCAGTGAGAGGAACCTGACCTCGGACACTCGTAGTACCTGGTCTCAGACTCATCTCCAGGGTCTCCTGGTAGCAGCTCCATATTGCTGTTCTTCTTCTCCCAGTTTCCCCTCTACAGTGGAGATTGCTCTATTAACAAATCCTACTTTTTAATTGGGAGCTCTGGTGGCATAGTGCCTAAGGCACTTGACTGCTAACCAGAAGGCTGGCAGTTCAAATCCACCAGCCACTCCTCAGAAGGAAAGTTGGGCGATCCACTTGCTTAGTGATACCATCTTGGAAACCCAAGGAGGGGTCGCCATGAGTCGGGGCTGACTCAACAGCACCCTTTATTTAGGAAAGCCCTTCAAAAACCAAGTCAATTCTGTTTCTCTCTTTTTCTATAATGTGGTTACACTCATGTCCTCCTTTCCTTCTCTGCCCACCCTCACAACCCCTCTTCCAGATTCCATTCTGGCTGCTGGTGGGAGACGAAACTAATGGGTAAACTGAGTCTCCTTCGCTTAGGGCAATCCTGTTTACTCCTGGGTTAGAAGTTGTATACAAGGATATATTAAGTGTTGGTGTTTACTTTTAACAAGAGCGATAAGGTGGGTGGGCAGACAGAAAGATAGGGGTGATTTCTTTTCCAGCACTGGATCCAGCAGACAGAAGCAGGTCTCATCATGGGGCCCTGCCCAGACCACAGCACATGATCATTTCCCCTCCATTCTCCCAATCCCTGTTGACATCCCAGGTAGCTTTGTCACACCTTTCTTGGGAAACTTTCCAGTGCTTTCTAATCAGAGTACATGTCTCCCAGAGATAAGGCTCTCTTCTATGTCCATTTGAAAGTAGAAATGCCATGGAAAGAAAAATAAGTACTCATCAAAGAGCATTATAGCACTTGCCATTGCAAGAAAAATCTGTGGGTGTCAGAACTATTTCCAAGTTGACTATGTCAAGTATGTGTTTAAAAGAAAAAAAAAATTCCAGGGCAACGGAAGACGTGGGAAGAGCCCTTCAAATCCATTATAATGAGATAATTCTGTCAGCTCTATCCATGCTAAGAGTTGGCACTCAATTTTAAGGAAACTCTCGTTTTTGTGAATCTTAAAATTTGACAAGTCAAAAATCTGCTGACCAGGTATTGCACTCCATAATGTAGACTTAGACTTGGAACCCATAGTGCCTCTGTGACCACCTAAGTCTAGAAAGGATTTGAGGAGGCACCAAGGGCTTCCATTTCCTCATGTGCAAAATGATTTCCTAGTACTGTGATCTAATATAAAGAGCTCTGGTGCTGTAGTGGTTAAGGCATTTGGCTGCTAACCAAAACGTCAGTGGTTCAAACCCACTGGTCACTCTGGAAGATATATGAGGCAGTCTGCTTCCATGAAGATTTCCTTGGAAACTGTGAGTTGGAATTGACTCTATGGCAGTGAGTTTGGTTTTAGTTGGTTTTATCTATTACATGCTTGACTTTCTTTTACAGAATGAATTTCCAGAAAAATTCTTAATCTCAGGGTCATTAAATACATAAATGCATCAGAACCTAATGTAATTTCTTATAGACCTACGTATAAGTACCTTTTATTCCAGAGTGTCTTATAATGAGTCATTTTTGTTTTTCAGTAAACAAATTCATTCTCCACCACCATTCCAGTACTTGTACCCCCCCCACCCCCCGCAAATAATAACAAGAATCCGAAATCAGTCTAGTGGAACTGAATCCAGTTCTGTTACATATGCTGCTAGAGAAATGAGAAAGAGTAGACAGCTTCTATCTCAGGACTTATTGTAATGCTCCTGTGTTTCTTCAGATGCATTAGATGTGCATTGAAATTTTATTTTGATAATATGGGTTATCAGAGATGAGATTGGCATCTCTTATGGCTCATATTATGCCCATTAGGAATAGGAAACAAAGAGAGTTGAGTCTATCCTGTCTGATGTTTCACATGGGACTGTTAGCAAAGCTGCTTTGAGCCTCTGACGCTGGGATCATCTAACTAAATCATGCCTCACTGATGCCTTCAGGGCTGACTTAGGCTAGAAAAACATACCATTTTGGAGTCAAAGGAATTTAGGTTTAGCATCTCATTCTGCTTCGTGTTGCTACATGACCCTTGGGCCCAATAGCCTACCTCCCCAAGCCTGCATTTTCTCGCTGAGATAATAAAGATAATGATCACTACAGTATAAAATTATATTTCTTTTTTGGGGGAGAAATGAATAAGGTAATATGCATGGACGTGCCTAACAAAATGCTTGGCACATAATGTTGTTGTTGTTGTTGTTATATGCCGTCGAGTCGGCCCCGACTCATAGCGACCCCTCCTTGGGTTTCCGAGGCAGTATCACTACGGAAGTAGGATTGCCCAATCTTCCTTCCGAGGAGTGGCTGGTGGGTTTGAACCGCCAGCCTTCTGGTTAGCAGTCAAGTGCCTTAGGCACTATGCTACCAGAGCTCCTTGGCACATAATAGGCACTCTTAAAAAAGGGGGGAAAAGAAAAAGTATTGTTGTCTGACCATCCACTCTTAATGCCTTAAGAGTGCCAGCTTCATCTTCAGCATTTAATATTTAATATGGAACTTAACCAAATTGATTTAGAATAATAGAATGTTACTGCTGGAGGAGACCTTAGAGATCATTTAGTCCAGCTGTCCCAAGTTATCATGCTCTACCCACCCATCCCCAGACCACAATCTTTATACTTGCCTCATACCCCCAAAAGTTTCTCTTCTACTTCCTGGGTTATTTTGGCAGCAGAGGACAGGGCAGTGGTGAATTAGACCAGAGCTCTGATGGCCTGACAACACCTCAGTGGTGTCCAATGATCTTCCCAAGGTGGAGCCATGCCTCAGTATTCCAGGTGACTAAATGAGTTCTAGAGCTCTGGTGGTGTAGTGGGTAAAGCATTTGGCTGCTAACAGAAGGTCAACAGTTCAAACCCACCAGCTGCTCTGTGGGAAAAAGATGAGGCAATCTACTTCTATAAAGATTTACAGCCTTGGAAACCCAATGGTGGTCACTAGGAGTTGGAATTGACTTGATGGCAGTGGGGTTTTTTAAAATGAGTTCTACCTTGATGCCATGTTGCCTTGATTTCTTTTCCTCCACTAGGTGAACTATGATTGGTATATAATACTCTCCTTGCTCAGCCATGGAAATGCAAATGCTATTTTCTTTTTGTATTTTCCCAAGAAAAGTAAGGTATTTCAAAACTAGTAGCCCTCTTTACCTTTTTTCAACCCATTTTTTAGCTTTACACACTGGAAAAGTATGTTTACTCACTCATTTGATTTTGATTATTATTATTTTGTGTTTCTTATTGTTGATGGTGATGAAACCATTTGAGTATATTTAATTCATAGTGATTTTATGTCTCCTTAAGGATTCTGGTCCAAAAACAGTCAGCCTTTTAGAATTTCGGGTTTTTAAATGCTTATAGCTTTTACCTTTGAGAATGAGGCAGGGGGTGGGGGGAGGCTGCAGATCAAGAGGCATCCCGACAGCTTAGGCATTTCCACCCTGGGTATGGCTTGTCAACAAAAACCAGTAGGCAGATTGAAGAGCCAGGATACCGAGCTGTAAGTAGTTTGGCAGAAAGAGCCCTTTGTGGATATGAATTGTATATGATACTGTTTTCTTTTGATTATAGCAAGCGGATGAGACCCTGGATTTTGAAGAACAGATCTTGGAAGCCGCTAAATCTATTGCTGCTGCCACGAGTGCCCTGGTCAAATCGGCCTCGGCAGCCCAGAGAGAGCTGGTGGCCCAGGGAAAGGTGGGTAAGCCCTGCTGACCAAGTGGTGGAACATATGTGTAGGGAGAGCCGCCAAGGGAAAGATGTGAAAGGTTTTAGCCTGACCAAGGCAAAGCGCGCTGTGCCTTTCCTCACTCAATTGCCAGTTTTTGCCTCAACTCACTGTAAACGCTGTTTGCTTAAACCTGACAAACAGAATTAAGGGTTTGGCTTCCAGGCCTCTCAGCTGCTTCTTGTTAAGGAGAGTGTTCCACTCCAGGCAGTGATCAGGGCCTAAGCAAGACATTTATATTCCCACTGTACATTAGGCTATTTAAAGACATAAGCTGTCATATTTTCCTGGTGGGCAACTTGGTGAGCACCAGAGTCAGGGGCTTTGTACTACCTTTGCCCAAATCCAAATGGCTCCATTCACTTTTTTAAGACTGGAGAACTGAACGCTGTCCAACTTTGCACAGTTAGCATTTTCCAGAGCCCATCAATCAAAAGACCAGTCTGGTTTTAAATCTGAAATTTCTTCAATCTGCTTCATCTCAGCTCACCCATAAAACCATGGTTCTTTTTCACAGAGCCAAAGGATTAATAGTTCATTAGTCTAATCCTCAAGGGTGATGGTGGTTGAGTGGTAGAACTGATACCCTCCACATAGCAGACCCAGGTTTGATTTCAGGCTGATGCACTGTATGTGTAGGCACCACCCATCTGTCAGTTGGAACCTTGCATGTTGCTGTGATGCTGAACAGATTTCAGCAGAGCATCCAGACTAAGATGGAACAGGAAGAAAGGCCTGGCAATCTACTTCCAAAAGTCAGCCAGTAAAACCCTATGGATGATATATAATCCACAACTAATCACGGGGATAATGCAGGACAGGCAAGGTTTTGTACTGTTGTACATGGAGTCACCATGAGCTGAGAGCAACCTGATGTTACCTGACAGCTATAGACTAATCCTAGATATGAGAAGGTCTCTAGTGTAATATGTTCCATCTCATCTGGAGTGCCATACAACACTGAACCACCCGTCTAAACTGTGCCTGCAGAGAACCTCTCAAACAAGAGAGACTACAGAAATCCTGTCAAATGGTGGGCCCAAATTTTGGCTTGAGATACTTGGTCACTATAATTGTCAGTCACTTCTATATGTTATCAAAAGACCTTTGCTGCCAGTGTACTGATAGATGGATATGCTTGCCTTGACCTAAGAACTTATAATACAGACAGGAAGTTACACCAGACCAGTGGCCACCCACATTCCTCCAGGAAGTCTCCCTTTCTTGTGAGTTCAGCCAGGTCTTAGCCTAGACCACACACTTTGGTTTCTCTTTCTAAACCATCATATATTATTTAATATTGATGTGTGTCTGTTTCCTCAGCAGGCATGCTTGCTGTCTCTTTGTGCTTCTCATTTATTCCCTGTAGCTCTAGCGGAGTGCTGACCTTATCATGAGTACTCAGCATGTACTTGTTGACCAATCAACAAGTAAAGACCAAAAATGGAAGAACATCCTACCTAAAAATTTTCATTTCTTTCAACCTTGGCCTATGTGCCAGACAAGGTCACCGTGTGGCACAAACAGTTTATACTTGATTACTACCCTAAAGGCTGAGAGTTAAAACCCACCCTGCGGCACTGCAGAAGAAAGGCCTGGTGGTCTGCTTCCATAAAGATTACAGCCAAGAAAACCCCATGGAGCAGTTTCACTGTAACACATGGGGTCAGCAGGAGTGCAAATCAACTCGATGGCAATGGGTTGTTTTTTGTTTTTTTTCATACCATATGGCATTTGTGGGTGGTGCAAAGGGTTAATGTGCCTTGGCCACTATTAAAAGGTTGGAGGAAGAATGACCTGGTTAATCAGCCATTGAAACAAAACTCTATGGAGTACGCTTTACTCTGACACATGTAGGGTCACCATGAGTCATGAGCAGTATAATGGCAACTGGTTTGATAAATGCCAGGTACTTTGGTTGTTGTTGTTGTTGTTGTTGTTATGTGCCGTCGAGTCGGCCCCGACTCATAGCGACCCCTCCTTGGGTTTCCAAGGCAGTATCACTACGGAAGTAGGATTGCCCAACCTTCCTTCCGAGGAGTGGCTGGTGGGTTTTTGAACCGCCAGCCTTCTGGTTAGCAGTCAAGTGCTTTAGCCACTATGCTACTACAAAATCGAACTTGAATATGGCAGAGGCTCTGTCCTCCAAAGGAATTTATGTTCAGCCATTTGAAAAACTGGTAATGGAACTTCCACTGGATTGGGGTGAACCGTGGGATTATATATGTGCAGGACCTTGGGATTTTACTGACATTTATTCAGTGAGCCTGATACATCCTCAATTTCATATTTAAAATGAGGTACTCACCTCTTACCTCTCCAGGAACCTCCCACAAGTGTAAAGGTATTTCCACTCCTAGCTACTTCCTCTGAGTCTGGGCAGAGAATGTTCCACTTGTTTTTTTTTTTTTAAAAAAAAAAAAAAACTGCCATCAAGTCAATTTCAACTCATAGCAACACTATGGGATGGAGTAAAGCTGCCTCATAGGGTTTCTAAGGATGTGAATCTTTACAGAAGCAGACTGCCTCATTTTTTACCCACAGAGGAGAGATTTAAGTTTGCAAGACACTTAAGTGGCACTGCCCTTGCAAGAGAAGAAAACCAGCCCAGATCCATGGGTGCCCTGAGACTTTTTGTTATCTGGTGGTGGTATCTGCTGTCAAGATGGCCCCTTACTCATGGTGACCCCATGCACCATAGAATAAAACCCTGTTGGGTCCTGTGCTTTCCCCATGATTGGTTACAGATCAGCCCATTGTGACCCATTGGGTTTTTATTGGCTGATTTTCAGAAGTAGATTGCCGGGCCTTTCTTCCTGCTCCATCTTAGTGTGGAAGCTCCACTGAAACCTACCATAGCAACATGCAGGCCTCCACTGACAGAAGAGTGGTGACTAGACATGGGATGCATTGTCCTGAAATTGAACCTGGAATTCCTTCATGAAAGACAAAAATTCCACCACTGAGCCACCAATAATAACTCAACGGAAATGTAGTATCTGTGAGCTAAACAGAAGCTGTTCTGAATGCTTCTCATTGATTCTTTGAGGCCCCAATGGAACCAGATGGGCTATGTTGGTGCAGTCTTGCAGTGGCCAATGTGTCACATGACCTAAGATGCTCCCTCCTCAGGCTGGTGCTATTGGTGGGAGCACTAGACAATGCAGCATGCCTGACAAAATGTTTGCTCTCTCGAGTCCCAGGGCAGGGTAGGGCCTGAGGGGGCTGCAGGTTGCCTTGGGCTTTCCAGCTCTCACTGCAGGTTTCTCAACTCTACTTTCTAGGTTGGCTCCATTCCTGCCAATGCTGCAGACGATGGACAGTGGTCACAGGGGCTGATTTCTGCAGTGAGTTTCGTTCTCCTTCCTCACCATTTGCTTTGTGCCTCCCCATTTGCTTTGTGGATCCCCTGAGGAAGGTTCAGGCCTTGGGTCACTTCTCTGTTAATTATCTCCAGGCCCGGATGGTGGCGGCAGCAACTAGCAATCTCTGCGAGGCAGCCAATGCCTCCGTTCAGGGACACGCCAGTGAGGAGAAGCTCATCTCGTCTGCCAAGCAAGTTGCCGCTTCCACGGCTCAACTGCTTGTGGCCTGCAAGGTGAAGGCCGATCAGGATTCAGAGGCCATGAGGCGGCTACAGGTAATGGTCACTGATGCTGGTGGGAAAGTACTCCTCTTGGAGCGGGTAAGTGTCACCAAAGGGGATTGTCCTACTTCCTTGGCATGACCCACCAGGCCCTCCATCTGTCAACCCCCCTCCACCTTCCAGCTCCATCGTCTGCCATGTGCTTCCATACATTCTACCCCTCTGCCCACTGAGCTGACATTCTCCACATGTGCTTAAGTTGTGCCTCCACATAGAATGTCTTGACCCTCTTCTCTACTCCAGCCCAACCTGGCAAACTCCTACTTGTCCTTCGTGACTCATTTCCACAGTCACCTCTTCTGGGCAGCCCTCCCTGACTCCTGGGCCTCAAGCAGTCAGTCAGTCCCTCCTCTATCTTGCTACAGCCCCCGGCCAGACCATTCTTACAGTTCCTATCACATTGTGCCCTATGTTGGTTTTGATATCTGTCTCTGACCAGGCTATGAGCTTCTTAGGTGCAGGTACCACATCTTCATCTTTATATATCTCACATCTAACTTGGTGCCTGTTTCAGAGTTGGTCCTCATTCAGTATTTGCTAAAGAAGGAAGTGAGGGGACAGAGGAATTAATATGTGACTGTTGTTCAGGTTACCCAGAGCCTAAATGTGCTTATGAAGGTGACAATCAAGTACTTCCCTGTGCATGTACTTTTTCCTGATTATTTTAATGATTAAAAAATAATAATAATACCATAAACACATTGAAGGAAAGGTTGGAAAGAAAAAATCACATAGCTGCAACATCTTCACACAGCAAACACTTGATTTTTTCTCTTCCTGTTTTTAGTCTACATACAGAATAATTTTATCTAGTTGTAATCATAACGAGATAAGTTCTGCTTTTCTTCATGTAACATTTTATCATTTTATTTTTCCCTTGGAGAAAAGACTTCATAATTTCTCTGTGCAAAGCTAACTGGCCCATTCTTCATAAGTCTCATTTTTAATGATTGCATGATATTACATCAAGTAATTACATCATAATTTCCCTATACTTTGGACATTTTGTTTATTTCCAATTTTCTGGATTTTTCTTACTATAAGTATCATGATGCAAATTGTTTATATTGGCTAACAATATATATCTATAGAAGATAGTGAATAAAATCATAAATGGCCAAATGTTTGTACAATTCCACCAAAATGGGTAACTCTAATTTTATTTTTAAAGTCATAAAGTGCATTTCTGTTTGTTGGTCCTCCTGAGTCTCCCTCTGACCCACCTTCTTCAACTCCAGCTGACCCCTGGGATAATCCCATAGGATTTAGGGAGCAGCATATATGTGAATCTCTGATTTGTGGGTTGTTGGAACTTCTGAGGAAAACATAATGAATTAAGAGACACCTGGGTTCAAATCCTACATCTGCCTTGTATTAGGTGCATGATCCTTATACACATCACTGAGAACTTGTCAGGCCTTAGTTACCTCACTTGTGAAATGAGAGTAAAGATAGTACACTGCCTTTTATGGGAATCAAGTAAGATAATGGATATGAAAGTTCTTGTGTAGTACTGCAGATTTACACAGATGTAATACAGCATTATTTTTGTTGCTATCATTGTTTCTCATTTAACTGGATGCTGTAATGTCATGTCTGAGTCCCTTACAATGAGCTTTAGAGGTTTTCTGGGGCTAAATAGACCAGCGTTCAAATCTTGGCTCTACAATTTACCAGCTACAGAGTTGCAGACAAGTTACTTAACTCAGTTTCCACATCTGAAAAGTAGACTAAGGATTTCTGACCTCATAAAAGTATTTTGAGAAGAAGCACATGACAGCTACTCATCGAATATTAATTGTTGTCCTCTTCCTTTCTTATACAAGTGCTCATAGACCCCACTGTTCATAATAGCTCAATAGCCGGATGGGCCAGTTAGCTATGAATGAGAAAATCTCTTAACTTTCTGGTGATTAACTGCTACACAAAAGCCCTTGATCCTGAGAAGGCCTGGGCAGAGAAATCCAGGAGGGTCAATAAAACCTTGATCACCATTAGAAGAAAATTCCAATCCACAGCTGGAAGAGGGTGAGCCCCTGGGTTTACCCCTTGTGAACATTAGGGGTAAGCCAGCATGGGCTGTAGCTCTTAATGAAGATCCAGACGTCATCCTGAAAAGCTTTCCTTTAGCTCTCATTAGCAATTGCCCATTCTTGAGCACATGACGTAAACTCAGCTGTGACTCAAGAAGTACATCTATAAAGGTCCCATCACTATGAGGATTCCAGCCCTCCCATGCAGGGTCAGGTGCTCCCCCACATGTGTTTTCTTAGCCCTTTATTTCTTCAAAAGCATTCAGTGAGCGCCAGTCCTGGGCAGCCATTGTGCAGGTGCTTGGGATGGAAAGATTCAAGTCACAGCTCCCTGACGTTTCTCACTGTCTAAGAGGGAGACAGACAACCACAATTATGGTAAAGGCTGCAAAGAAGCAAGCACAGAGCACTCCAGGAACACTAAAGGAGACGGAATGACCAAAGCAAATAGGAAAAAGTGATGCCTGAGTCAAGTCCTGAAACCAAAACCAAACCAAACTCACTTCCGTCCAATTGGATCCAACTCATAGCGACCCCTCCTTGGGTTTCCAAGATGGTATCACTATGGAAATAGATTGCCCAGTCCTCCTTCCAAGGAGTGGCTTGTGGCTTTGAACTACCAGCCTTCTGGTTAGCAGTCAAATGCCTTAGGCACTATGCTACCAGAGCTCCCCAAGTCCTAAAAGATGTGATAAATAGGGTTAGGGCCCAGGGGTAGTGGTTTTCTCAGCCAAGGAAGCAGCTCCCAAAGCTCTCTTAACACACATCTCACTTTGCTATAATTATTTCTTTACATGATTGTCTTCCCCTCAAGGTTGTGTGCTCCTTGGGGGTCAGGAACTGTATCTCAGTTATCTGTGAATAAGCTGTGTTTGACACATGGTAGATACCAGTGTTGATAGAATCAGGGGATAGATGGACAGATAGACACTGCCTAGAAAGAACTTCTGTGTGATAAATTGACTCATGTTTTCATGAATTGGTCTCATGAACTGTACCTTCATGTCTGTTCTTCCCAGATCCAAATGGCTGTTTCTAATGATATAATTTGTGTTTTGTTCCTTCTCCAGGCGGCAGGAAATGCTGTGAAAAGAGCGTCAGACAATCTTGTTCGTGCTGCCCAGAAGGCCGCATTTGGCAAAGCTGATGATGATGATGTTGTAGTGAAAACAAAATTTGTAGGGGGCATTGCTCAGGTTTGTGATTCAATTCAGAACAGTGTTTACCCCCAAAATGTTATAACCAAAAAAAAAAAAAAAAAAATCACCTAACTCACTGTCATCAAATTGATTTTGAATCATAGTAACTCTGTGTGTCAGAATAGAACTGTGCTCCGTAGGGTTTTCAGTGACAGATTTTTTGGAAGTAGGCCTTTCTTCTGACATGTCCCTGGGCTCAAACCTCTAGCCTTTTGGTTAGCAGCTGAGCATGTTAACCATTTGCACTACCCAGGATCTCCAGGTACTCAGTGACCCCAATCTATTGCCATTGAGTTGATTCTGACTCATGGCAACCCTATAGTTCAGAGTAGAACTGTGTGTTTGCTGTTCAGTCAATGGACAGAGCCAGCTTGTTTTCTTGAACCATCTGGATCATTGGTCCTAAACCTCAACCTGGGCTGGGAGGCTGGTCTCTGGAGCTCAGAATACTGTTCCTGATCTACCGTGGTGTCTTGCTGAAGTCAGGTGTGTGGAGTTCATAAGGCAAGCAGTACAGGAGAAGGCAGTTTCCTAGAAAGGTTTAAGCTCTATCCAGCTTGTTGCTTTTCTTCTAGATCATTGCTGCCCAGGAGGAAATGCTCAAGAAAGAACGAGAACTGGAAGAAGCAAGGAAAAAACTGGCCCAGATCCGCCAGCAGCAGTATAAATTCTTGCCCACAGAGCTGAGGGAGGATGAAGGCTAAAGCCAGAGACGAGATGGTGAACCCCGGGGAATTGCCCCTGCAGGGACTGAACAAACAGTGTTCCTCAGAGGTTGGGCACTTACCTGGAAACGGCCCACCTGGCCCTGGGGCAAGCAGAGCCCTGAGTGTTCGTTGTCACTTCTCTGTCCTGTCGGGCACCGGCTGCATGATTGTGATGTCACACGGTACAGTGTCCCACCTACAGCTCCTCCACCACCTCCCATCATGCCTCGCTGTATCTCAGGAGAGAGGGGCACATGTCTCATGGCCTGTTACTAAAAAAGAGAAGTCAGTATTATGTCATTCTCAGACACTTTTACTTTTGTTGGTCCTTCTCTAGGCCTTCTCCTGGGCCTTTTTGTGAAATCTCAATAGGAAAAAAAAAAAGAATGGCTCGGGGGAAATCATTGATGTCATAGATATTTGTGATATTCTTCCCCTTCTCCAGAGAAGATGGACGTTGGAGCTGGACACAGTTAATAAAAGCCAGAAGCATAAATCAGCATGGACTCCAGGAGGGTGACACAGGTCTCCCTTCCATGTCTTGAGCACTGGCTTACCCCAGAGGGTGAAGAATGACCACTCCTGTTTGCACACTTTCCTGCTTCAGTGTGTAAGCTCCTTGTGCAGTCTAGACCCATCTTGTATTCTGTGGCCCAGAAAATCCAGTAATCATTTCGCTCCTCCATAATCCAGAGGGCAGAGGAATGGGAGGCCTGTCTGGCTTGGGTGAGCAGGGGTTGTAATAAAACCTGTGGGCGCCTTACTCTGCAGAGGCTTGTTCAGTTCATGAAAATCCATCCACACAGACCTGTATCCCCCAAATAACAGTCAATACAACATCCCTCTTAAAGCCTTCAAGGTAAGGATACAGCTGGAATGAAGAAATTCCGTAGTGACTCCATCTTCCAGGTCTCATATCAGCTTTTCTGCTTTCAAAATGGTCAGAATTGAGGATTGGAAGGCATCTTCTTAAAAATCTATAATCTGTCCTCTATTCCAAGATGGGCATTTTTCTTCATTATAATATTGCTATAACCAATGTGAACCTTTAACAAAGTAGTTTTGCTTGTTATTACAGTATCTTAGGTAAAGGCTCAGATTAAAGGTAAACTCAAGGTTTCAAAATGCCCTTCCAAGGAGAGGGCTTTGAAGGAAGAAAAGAGGGGAAGGAAGGTATAAAATTCTAGGACTGTGATACCCATAAAATGGACACTGAATTACATATGTCTTCATTTATAAAAGACCTGTAAAGATTACAGCTTGGAGAACACTGTAGGGAAGTTCTGCCCTGTCCTATAGGGTTGCTGTGAGTTGGAATCAACTTGAGGATACCTAACAACACAATAAAATTTTTCAACCCTACACTGGCCAGAACCCCCCACTGACCTCAGAATGAAAACTCTTGAATACCCCTTTGACTGGGGGTACTCCCTCAAGAGACACTCCAAGAAGGGATACAGGCTGCTTTCTAAGACTTTAAGTATTAGACCTAAATCAAGTTAATCACCTCATGTAGCAGGACTTGGGAGTACTACCATAGCTCATCCCACTCCACACCTGTACCCTCTCTTCTTCCAGCTATGTCCAGGGTGGCTGCCCCTCCTCCTCTTCCATCTCCCCAGTCACATCCTGGCATCCCAAGAGCTATGCAGGGGCAGAGAGTGAATTCTCTCTTGCTTTCTTTTAACTCAGTCACTTAAACCCTCTACTGTATTTAATAGGAGCTCTGGTGGCATAGTACCTAAGATATTTGCTAACCAGAAGGCTGGCAATTCAAACCCACCAGCCACTCCTCAGAAGGAAGACTGGGCAGTCTACTTCCATGACGCTGCCTCAGAAACCCAAGGAGGGGTCGCTATGAGTCAGGATCGACTTGACAGCAGTGAGCTTGGTGTTTTGTTTGTTTGTTTGTTTTTTAATTGTATTTGATACCACAAACACCTCCAGAGACAGACAAAACAGAAAGTTTGTCTTTACAACTTTAAAGAACAGGCATGGAACAAAGTTTATTTTTGTAGGACCTATATAGATGGCCTGGAGTTTTCTGCTGCTAGAAAAAGTTTGGAGGTTGATTCCCAGTTCCCATCTGGTGTGGCCCTGGCTTTTCATCTCTCTCTTCCTTGACCATCCTGCATGCACTTGTATGAATGGCCCCATGGCTGGCACAGTCTCTTCTCATTTCATAAAACGGTGGAAAGGCTGTGGCTTATCTGGCCATTATTTAACAAGTGCTCATGCAAGTGACCCACATGGCTTTATGGGGGCTTGTGGGTCATCTTCAAATGGGGATAACACAGGTAAGAGTCTACAGTTGGGGTATAAGCTGCTAAAAGGAGGATGTTTTCAGGCCAAAAATGGTCCCAGGCCTGGAGCATAGAGATGCATCTCTTGTGGGAGTGGGGAGCAGATATGTGGATGTGTGTCCCTCCTTTCCCAGAATTAATTTTGACTTAGAATCTTTGGGCAAATCTTTGTGGCCAGAAATTGCTATCTCTGATGGTCAAGAAATGAACCTGAATCTGCACTTCAGCACAGCTCAGTGATTTAAGAATTTGGATTTTGTTTAGTTTTGCCTTTCAAAGGCCTTTGAGAAAGAATGTTAAAGCCACATGTGATCAGATGGACGGCCCACTCAAGTGTGACCCTGCCAGTCAGTGCAACCAGGTATCTCAGGTCCCAGGACCGGTCACCACAGGCCCTCCAGGTCAGCTCCAGAGAATCTGCCCACCTGTGGTCTGTGCCCAGGCCCTAAAGCATGAGCCCCCTATAGCCACAGGACATGTTTTTGTCATGGAAATCTTCCCAGGGCTTCTGGCAGGTTTTACCTACTAGCTTTTTGGGTGTTTTATCAGACAAGAGTTTACAGGCAACCAAGACCATTTATGGAAAAAATAAAATTGCAACCTCCCCAAAAGTGTGAACCCCCCCTCCAAGGTGATTCCAAAGACTAAACCTCACACACAACCCAGGCCCCAGGGTGATGACCATGAATAAGCCGTGGTCTCTGCTCCCAGGGAATGGAGAGCTCAGTTTCCCACTTGGTGGATAATCCTCCAAACATTCTCTCCCAGTTCTGAGGTCTGGGCTCTGGCGGAACATCTGGGGATTCTGGCCTTAGGATCCCACCTCAGACCCAGCGTACTTTGTCTTGGCCACTTAGATCCCCAAGGAAGCACCCCCTCTGCTGACGGAGGGTTGGCTACTTCTACGAGCCTTGACAAACCAAGAAATTTGGGGAAAATGCTCACCTCAGAGGCAGTAGTCCCAGAGTTCAAAAACCCAAAGGATTTTGACAGCTATGATGGGGGACTAGGTCTCCTCTCTCCACAGCCTCTGCCAAGTGCTTGCCTCACAAGGTGGCTACCAATGGGAGAAGTTGTCCTCCTCAAAGGGGTCCCCTAATATCACATTTTAAATTTCCTGAGACTGCTGCTCCATTCCATCTTTCTGAGCTTGTGGTAGGTATGTTAAGTTTATGGTCATTAGGAATGGGCATGTGACAGGTTTCTGTTGATTCATTTAAAAAAAAAAACTACTAAGAAGAGATTTCTTTTCTGTAAAGAGGTTTGGATTTTGCCTTCCTGTGAGCCCACCTCCCACCTCTCCAACAAGCGTCACATGTAAGTCACTCCACCACCATTTCCTCAGCTGTCCACAAAGCCTGAGGCTGGGTATCACTCATCCACCTTCTCACAAAGCTACAAAATTCAGAACAAAACAGGAAAGTTAAGCCCTGCCCTGTGTCACAATGTCTTTACCCCATTGATCTAAATTATTATTTTTTTTTATTTACCAGAAATAAACTTTCAAAGGAATGAGCCTGTGTGAAGGTCTGATGGGAATGGGAGTAACTGGGAAGAGAGGAAGAATGTGTCTTTACTGTGTGAGAGAAATTCTGCCTTGAACACTAGTTCCATAGTTATTCAGACATGTTAGAAGAAGGGTGTCTGTGTGACAGGCAGCGCCACAGGGTATCAGGTACCACTGAATTCCATACAGCTTTCCTGGCACCAGAGGAAATCCAAAGGAGAAATAAACCTTGAATAGGAAGATGCAATTATTTTCCTTAAAGAAGCAGGTTTCCTGGACCTGCTCAGGGGCCTTTTGACCATGTGTGTTACCTATATTGGAAGGTTGCACAGCTAAATACAAAAGTGCATATGTTCATCTCCAAACTTGACATGGGGCCTGATGCAGCAAGGTCAGGTTCACCTCATACAGCTGAGATGAAACTTCAACCTCCAGGGCTTGCCACTTCCTTCCTTCCTAGTGTGGGAGAGTGGGGGTGGGCACGCACCAGAAGGTGCTTGGCCAGAAGTTCTTGTTTTGAAGTAACCAGGCTTTGAGTTATTTCTTATTTGCAAGAGGGGGCCATCAAAGAATCATCAGAGCAACCCAGAGAGTGTCCCTGGTGTGTCCAACAACTAGTAACAAGTAAGGGTTTACTTCTTCTTAAAACAGGATTTAGGATCTCTAAGCCAATTGATCAAGGTTTTTATATCTTCAACTTAACAAAACTGAGGTTGGGACTGACTATCACCAAGACAAAGGAAGGAAGCCTGAGGCTCAGACCAGGGAGGGGTGAGGGGAGTCTCTTGTGTGTCAACTCAATGTCAGAGCTTCACACACAACACCTTCCTTCTTCAGCAGCCATGGCGAAGGCATGGTGGCCACGTTACAGAGGGGCACATCAAGACTCAGCACAGCATGGGATTGGAAGCTGTTTGTAGGAATTCAGATTCTTTGCATAGCTAAATCAGGACAAGCCACCCACCTATAAGGCCTTCCTGGGTGCCCCAACACCCACTATGTATGTGCAGGACACAGGCCAACCTACTGCCTCGAGGTCTCAGTCTAAAAAGGGCAGATGCATGGCCCAGGGCTGTGAGAGAAGAGCAGAGGAGGCAGTGCCTGGCTCCTAATGAGGAAGCGTTTTCCAGGCAAGGAAGAGATAGGAGGACAGCACTCAGAGCAGTGGACTCCTGGCATATGCAGAGACATGGATTTGTGAAGGGGACCAAGGAGCAATTCAGTGAGGCCAGGGCTTGGGGCCAGTTGCTGAGAGGCTGGCAACTGGGTACACTCTGTTAGGAGCCTTATGTCAGGTCAAACAACTCAAACCCATTGTCATTGGGTCAATTCTGATGCATAGTAACCCTATAGGACAAAGTAGAACCACCCAATAAGGTTTCTAAGGCAGTAATCTTTACAGGAACAACCTCCTCATTTTTCTCTCATGGAGTAGCTGGTGGGTTTGAACCACTGACCTTTCAGTTAGCGGTCAAGCACATAACCACTGCACCACCAGTGCTCCCTTGTGTCAGGCTAGAGGGCTCAAGTTCAACTGGAATTTTTTTATCAGAGCAACTGTTCTGTGAGGAGATCACTAGAGAGATTCTGTTCTTGGGGAATTCACGATCTAAGCATGGAGATAGACTAAGGTCAGCAACTTGGGGGTACATTAGGTCTCAAGCTGTTATGCAAGAGTTCAGAGATGGGGTAAAGGATAGGAGCTGGGCCACAGAGCCTTTCAGCGTGAGGTGCTACAGCAGGCGGGACCATGGCTAGGGAGTCAGGACACATTGTATTTACTGGGGAGCGATGCTTCATCGCTCAAACCAAACGAGCTCACTGCCATCGAGTCAGATCCGACTCAGCGACCCTTCTTTGGATTTCGGAGGTGATATCACTGTGGAAGTAGATTGCCCAATCTTTCTTCTGAGGAGTGGCTTGTGCAGTTGGATTAGGAGTCTGTCTATTCAGGCTTCTCAGGAGCTCTGCTGGCATAGTACCTAAGGCATCTGATTGCTAACTAGAAGGCTGGCAGTTCAAACCCACCACCACTCCTCAGAAGGAAAGTTGAGCAATCTACTTTCATAGAGATTGTTGTTGTTGTTGTTATGTGCCGTCGAGTCAAACCCGACTCATAGCGACCCCTCCTTGGGTTTCCAAGGCAGTATCACTACGGAAGTAGGATTGCCCAACCTTCCTTCCGAGGAGTGGCTGGTGGGTTTGAACCGCCAGCCGTCTGGTTAGCAGGCAAGTGTCCTAGCCACTATGCTATACTGCCTTGGAAACCCAAGGAGTCAGATCTGACTCGACTGCAGTGAGCAGGAGAACTTGCAACTTGTTTTTAGAAAATTGAGTTTGACTCTCTTAAACTCAAAATGAACATTGGAGAAATACTTTCTGCACTCACCAGAAGGCTGAGTGTGTTCTACATGTGGCCTGGGTCTTGGAGTGGTCCTAGGTGGGAAGGGGCCCTGTGCTCTGAGCACCCTGATACTGAGGGAGCATTTGGGCGAAAGCAGGAAGGAAGAGGCTAATTTAGAAGGTCCAGGGGAGGAAAAGGGTGAGGCAGGTTGGTGTGAAGGGAATATAAGGCAAGTTCTTCCCTCTAAAAACCATAGACCCTTGGGGAGAGTTAGTCTCCTGCAAGGGGAGTGAGAACTTGAAGCAGGGACTTGAGTTGGACTCTTGAGGAGGCTAGAACTGGGAAGGGGTGAGTCTGGTGGATGGGAGCAGTGGAGAACATTTAGGGGGTCACAGCACTGAAGCAGGAAGGGGTAGGACTGGGGAGAGGATGAGGAAAAGGCCTGAAACTGGTGCAACTGAAGGCTGCCTGGCAGGGCTGGTGGCATGCTGGAATCAGAGCTTCATCCAAAAGGAGAGAGGGGACAGGAAAGTAGGGGAGAGACCAGCAAACCCTTGAGGCTGCCTGTCCCTCTGCCCCATGGCCATGTTCATATGTGCCTGGAGCTCCCCATCAGCTCACCTGACAGATTAGTGCCGTTTCTTTGAGTATCATGAAATAATATGACTCCCTGCTCTCTGGTCTTCATCCTGGAATGACCCATATTTGCTAGTAAATCCAGTTTTGCTAATTAGGGACTGACTGTTCCTGATTACAAGGAGGAAAGCCCTTTGCACCCAAGTTTGCTGTCCTCATTGTTAGCCATCTTGGGTGGTTTTGACCACAGAGGGCAGTGTGGTTCTATGGGACATGAATAGATAATGCAGTCCTGTTTTCCCAGACGAAAAGGGGGACATTTCACTGGCAAATAAATTTAAGAATCTAGGTGTTAAAGTTAAACAGGTTAAACAGATTTCTTAAGGCCCTTAAGATACTGATCTGCGTTGTGAATCTTTAAAAGGAGTATATAATATACAATGTGGCCCCACTTTGGTTTTTTTTTACCTTTTTTAAATTACAGTATAGTTTGAGAGACAAATGTTCCAAGGAACTCCCTGAGTGGTGCAAATAGTTTGCACTCAGCTAATAACCAAAAGGTTGGTAGTTTGAACCCACCTGGCTACACTCCAGAAGAAATGGGCCTGGTGATCTGCTTCCGTAAAGATTACAGGCAAGAAAACCCTACGGAGTAGTTCTACTATATAACAGATATTAAAAAAAAAAAACCTCACTGCCGAGGAGTTGAATCCAACTCATAGCAACCCCTCCTTAGGTTTCTGAGGCGGTATCACTACAGAAGTTGATTGCCCAATCTTCCTTCCAAGGAGTGGCTGGTGGGTTTGAACTGCCAGCCTTCTGGTTAGCAGTCAAATGGCTTAGGCACTATGCCACCAGAGCTCCCTCCAAAGTCACAATCTAATTAATAACAAAAAAATCAACAACACACTAAGAAACATCTCTTGGGAAACTCTGCTCAGAAACTCTGTTGGAGGTATTGTCTAACGCCCCTGCCCCCCAGCACATGTAACATACTCTGTCTAGTATTACTAGGTAATATTTCGTCTGTGCAGCAACCACAACTAGGTCATGGCAGGGATCACTCTTGTCACATAGTCTCCCTAGCACCTAAAACTGAGCCTTGGACATATGAGATGTCAAATAAAAATTGATTGCCTGGGTGATAAAATTTAGACCACACACAATTTGCAACCAGTGTTTATGAACTGTTTTTTTTTTTTAAAAAAAAAAAAAAAAACAGCTGTCGAGTCAGACCCAACTCATAGCGACCCCTTCTTGGGTTTCTGAGGCAGTACCCCTAGAGAACTAGATTGCCCAACCTTCCTTCCGAAGAGTGGCTGGTGGGTTTGATGAACTGTTTGGGGATCAGCTATTTTGGACTCTGACTGATTTGAACTTGAACATACAAAAAATTTGCTCCCAAATAGCTACCACCCACCATAGCCACCCCCTTTCTGCCCCATCATCCTGCCCCACCATGCCCAGGGCAACAACATGCTGGCCTAAAATAGTTTCTCTGAACATTTTCTTTCCTAAGGTTCCCTTCCTAAAACAGATGCAAGGAAACACAACTTAATCCTAAATATCCTGAAATCTCTTGATAACATTTGCCTTTCAGCCAAATCCAGAAGGTGAGCTCCAGTTAGAAGGGGGTTGTACTAAAGTACTAAAAGGACCTCAGATGATGTGAGTTGATCCTTACAAAATGGTGCTTGCAACTCAAATCCCAGTGGAATGTGAAGGCTGTCTAGAAAAGAAGGGAAAGCCTCAGGGGAATGGGGATTCTGAATGGGGTTTCTATAATAAACCTAGTTTCTATTGCAGTGCCATTGCCTTTCCCTCAAGGGATTTAAAAATGTAGGTAAACTTTTGGACTTCAGATAGATATGGCTTTGAGCAAGTCATTTAGCTCTGAACCCTTGTTGTTAGGTGCCATCAAGTCAATTCCGACTCATGATAAACCCATGTGACAGAGTAGAACTGCCCCATAGGGTTTCCTAGGCAGTAATCTTTATGGAAGCAGATTACCAAGTCTTTGTCCCATGGAGTTGCTGGATGGGTTCAACTGCCAACCTTTCGGTCAGCAGCCAAGTGCCTAACCATTGCACCACTACTGAGGCTATATGGTGGACATTGTGCTTCACTCCCCGATACCTATAGCCCTTCCCCTATGGAACCGCAGCAATTTCTGAGGATAGTTGTCTTCAGGTCAAAGTGGATCTGACTGGTTTAAGGATAACACCATTCCCCCTGACAATGACTAATGACTGGTCAGGAATAAACATGCCACCTGATTCCAGCCAATGAGAAAGAGGAGATGTTTGCTGAAGACATCAGCCTCTCTTTCCCCATCAGTGGTAAATGAAGAAACTATCTGACAACAAGTAGGACTAGCCTAAGGATGGACCCTACCTTTAAGGACAATCAAACTGCATCTTTGGTGACATTGGTGATCTGCTTGTTAGAATTATAATTCTTGTTGTTGTTGTTTGCCGTCGAGTTGGCCCCGACTCACAGCGACCCCTCCTTGGGTTTCCGAGGCAGTATCACTATGGAAGTAGGATTGCCCAACCTTCCTTCCAAGGAGTGGCTGGTGGGTTTGCACCTCCAGCCTTCTGGTGAGCAGTCAAGTGCCTTAGGCACTATGCTACCAGAGCTCCTAGAATTAGAATTAGAACCCTAATTTTTCCAGGCTTCCTAATCCCTAATCTAATACATTTCCACCATGTTAAAATCAGCCTGAGTTGGGTTTGCTGCCAAAAGCTCCCTGACTGACCCTAGACAGCAGTCATATGGGGAAAGACCAGCAAGCATTTGGCCATATGGTAGACATGACACCAAAATTTGTTTCCCTTTCCCTCACACCTATATAAAAGAAATCTAGAAAATGTGACCAAAGGAAACCCCATTTCTCCCACTTTCAAGAGTTAGCTCAAGTCCTCTCTTGTGGGTCTAATACGATGCTAGGCTCATAGTAGGTCTTCAGTACAACTCATACTACAGCTTACTTCTAGAGTGTGATGTTGGTAACACCTGGACTTCAGTTTATGGCTTGCTTGATGAGTTTGAAAAATGGTGACAGACTTCATTGCAGGCAACAGAGTTCCCAGTCCTGTTTCTAGATGCTGGGATGAGCGGCTGGGGCACAGACCATTTTCCCCTTTCCACACCCACAGTCCCATCCCCGACTCTAAGATGTCTGACACTGGTAAGCTCTAGAAGTCTGTGGCCAATTACCTACGAAGCAAATCATCTGAAGAATGTCTGGTATTTAAGGTATGTGATGTGGTGTGGGTTTGTTTTCTTCTGTTCATCACTTGGTGAAGGAAATCCTTAACTATTTAGTCTGGAGGCATTAGCATGGAACTGAGGACCCCAGGGAGTGGAAGGTAGGGGGAGGGAGTTGGGTAGGCCTGGCTCTTTTCCTGATCTTAGAACTGGATGGTACATCCCAGACTTGGCTGGGCTTTGTTCAGGTTCTGGCTTTTCCCTCTGGCCCCCTAAAAGAGGCCCCCATGAGAAGCGGCAGTAGCAGCTAGCAAAAGGCATTTCCTTGGGAAGGGAATCACAGCTACAGGGCAGAGCAGGGTAAGGAGGAAGCCTGAATAGTCTAACTCCTTAACTTTGTGAGGAGATAGAATCTGGGTTGGGTTCTAGTTCTGGCTGGTTGATTTTAGGCACATTTCTCAATTTCTTGGAGCCTCTGTGTTTTCATGTATAAACAAGCATTCAGCCATGATTTTAAGTGGATCTGGATGGCAGACATCCTTGATATTTGACAGCCACTAATTTTCTGAGTATTGATTATATATTAGGTGCTCTGCTAAGGAGCTCTGGTGGTATAGTAGATAAGGCATTTGGCTTCTAACCAGAAGGTCAAAGGTTCAAATCCACCACCCACTCTTCAGAAGGGAGATGAGGCAATCTACATCATAAAGATTTACAACATCAGAAACCTAATGGGGGTTGCTGTGAGCTGGAATCAACTCAATGGCAGTGAGTATTTGGTTTGAGATGCTCTGCTAGGTACTTTATAAGTATCATCATCTTCATTATAGCTGCCATTTATGGAAAACTTACAGTACAGCAGTCACAGTACTAAGCTGTTGTTGTTAGGTGGTATTGAGTCAGTTCCAACTCATAGCAACCCTATGTACAGCAGAACGACACAGTGTCCAGTCATGCACCATTCTCACAATAGTTAGTTACCATCCTTGAGCCCGTTGTTTCAGCCACTGTGCAATCTATCTCATTGAGGATCTTCCACTCTTTGACTCATTTAAGTCTCACTAAACCCTATAAAGTAAATACTAATCTCATTTTAAGAAACCCTGGTGGCACAGTAGTTAAATGCTCAGCTGCTAACCAAAAGGTTGGCATTTCAAACCCACCCAGCAGCTCTGCTGGAGAAAGTCCTAGTGATCAGCTCCCATAAAGATTACAGCCTAGGAAGTTCTGTGTCACAGTTCTCTGTCACATGGGGTTGCTGTAAGTTGAAAATTGACTTGATGACATCTAACAACAACAACCAACCCATTTTACAGTTGAGGAAACCCAAATTCACACAGCTAGAAAATTGCAGATCTGAGAAGTGAACCCAGATAGCCTGGCCCAGAATTTGTATCTGTAACTATTATGCTCTCTTGTAGACTATTTCTTTTTCATAATAAAAATGAGGGTGTTGTCTCCATTTTCTGGATGATGAAACTAAGGCTGAGAGAAATCCTGCAATTTGGCCAAGGTGATATGGCTTTTAAATGGTGTGTCTGATCCAAAGGTTTTCCTCACTTCACACCCTCTCTACACCATACTCCCAAAGAGAGAAGGTTCCAGACTCCCAAGACAATCACCACAGCTTGGTGGATTTCAGCTTGGAGGTTTCCATTTGTAGCATGATAGGGATGTCAGGATATAATTTATAACAAGTTGAAAATATGACTCTCATACAAATATGTAGAAACACATTAAGTTTTATTTAACTCATTAATGAGGAACCAGGAGAATGATGAGACTAGTTCAAAAAACAAAGAGTATTGCCATTGAAAGAAAGAATGCTGGGAGACGATTGCTAAATTACTGACAAAATTGATTATCCTATAGACGACAAAACTTTAACCTTTGGATTGTAATCTATCCTACAAAAATCCTGCCACCTCTGTAAGACAAGAATCACTTGCATCCCTATGGTGGTTATGTTTGTGTGTCAACTTGGCTGGGCCTGGTTGAGTGGCTGGGCAGCTGGTGGTAGTTATTCCCCATGATGAGACTGGCAATCAATTCCATGGTGGGATCTACCACAAGCAGCTGAATAGCTGCCTTTGGGATGTGGACTGCTTCTTGTATATAAGGAGAAGCTTTGGTCTCTAGTCTATGGCACGCTTGGACCCTGCATGTAGCCATGTCGTTGCTCAGCAGCCTGCTATGCTCTGCCAACCTTGGGACTTACAATGGACTTAAGTTAATGGCCTGCCATGTGGTTTGGTAACATTGGGACTGTGCCTTTTTACTTGTCAACCTTGGGGCTTCTCAGCCTCAGCAGCCAGCAGCTGTCTGAGTGAAGAAACACCTCTAGCTCCAGTGGGCCAGGAGCAGGAGGCAGAGCTGGACCCCAAGGTTGAGGGGCTTTCACCCAGCCCCTAGAGCCTGGCACTTTGAACTTGGACTTAAAGCCTCCAAATTGTAAGAATAAACTCCTGTTTGTTAAGGCCATCCCATTTGTGGTATATTCCTGTCAGAGCAGTGCTAGGTAACCTAGAACAATCCCTATTGGTCTCCTACAACTCAACATCTACTCAGAGTTTTAAAATGTCCTAATCCAGACTAAATAGAAGGTTAAAACAAAGGAATATATCACCAGAGACTTAGATAATCTTATAATAGGTCTGTTAGACCATGTTCCATGTAGTTGTTCTTTTGCTTAACTCCAATTTTTAGACATTTTTTTCTTAAGACAGGGCACTGAGCCAATGACTACCTAAGATTGTCTTCACCTCAAGGAGCATGATGCTTACATTAGAAGAATGCCAGGTTCAAATTGTGACCCCACTATTTTGTGTGTTTCTACATATCCCTGTACTTTCTGAGTGATAGTTTTATCACTTGTAGAAAAGATGACTTTTTTTAAAATGAAGGTAACAATACTCTTCCTTTTTACAGAGGGGGCGCTGATGGTTCAATGGTAGAATTCTCACCTTCCATGCAAGAGACCTGGGTTCAATTCACAGCCAGTATACCTCAGGTACACCCACCACCCATCTGTCAGTGGAGGCTTGCACCATGCTAAGATGAGGAAGAAAGGTCTGGCAGTCCATCTTGAAAAATCAGCCAATGAAAACCCTATGGATCACAAGCATCCAGTCCTATTGTGCATGGGGCCTCTATGAGTTGGGACCAGGTTGACAGAAGCTAACAGCAACAACCTCACCATAGAATTGTTGTGAGGATCAAATAAGAGTAGATGTAACAAAATGGATCAGTCGTTTCTCTGGCTTCTAATTTAAGAAGGAGCAGCCCCCGGCTCCAGCCACTGCATGTGAAGGGGAGGCGCTTCCTGGAAAACTTTTAACAAGACAGGAAAATGAAAAGGCCCTCAGCTTTCCATGGTGCTCCAGCAACCTGACATCCAAATGAGCAGGCACCACCTGCACACCAAGCCTGCAACACAAGGATTTCAAGTGACTTTGGAGACTTACATAACATTAATGATCCAGAACTCCTGTGCAGGGTGTTTTTGACAATGAAGCTTTGGGTGGACACATTAACCCTGATGATCTCACTGGTCACCCCAGGATGAGTTCAAAAGCAGGCATAAGTCACAGACTTAATCAGACGTAGGCAAACTTTTTCTGTAGAGGGCCAGATAGTAAATATTTTAGACTTGTTGTTGTTTGTGGCCGTTGAATCAGCCCCCAACTCATGGTGACCCCACGTGCAACAGAACAAAACACTGCCCAGGCCTGTGCCATCCCCGTGATCAGTTGCAGATCAGATTGTTGTGATCCATAGGGTTTTCATTCGCTGATTTCTGGAAGTAGATCATCAGGTCTTTCTTCCTAGTCTGTCTTAGCCTGGAAGGTCTGCTGAAACCTGTTCAGCATCATGGCAACACGGAAGCCTCCACTGACAGACTGCTGGTGACTGCACATGAGATGCACAGGCCAGGAATCAAACCCAGGTCTCCCTCATGGGACATGAAAATTCTGCCACTAAACCACCACTGCCCTGTAGGACAGAGTGGAAATACCCCATAGGGTTTCCAAGGCTGCTATCTTTTATTGAAGCAGACTGCCACATCTTTCTCCAGTGCAGCAGCTGGTGGATTCAAACCACAGATCTTTTAATGAGCAGCCAAGTGCCCCTCGAACTTCTTGTGTAATACTTATATAATTAGATATTACATATTGCATTTTTTTCTTTATCATGAGCACCTTTTAAGTAATTTTTTGTTCTCTGCTTATCTTCTCATACTTATCTCCAACCCCTAGGCCCTCCCTTCATCCATGGAT
The DNA here is from genome assembly GCF_000298275.1 of Orycteropus afer afer. Lineage (NCBI taxonomy): Eukaryota > Metazoa > Chordata > Mammalia > Tubulidentata > Orycteropodidae > Orycteropus > Orycteropus afer. The sequence continues at coordinate 13,957,721 of NW_006921602.1, read as the reverse complement.
TTTACCCTTGTATTAAATTGTGTTCATCTTTCATGCCTCTCCCCAGCAGGGCCTCTGCTCTTAACCACTACACTGATGAACAAGTGAAGCCACTCCTACTGCAAACCGTTTTCTATTGGACCCAACTTGATGCAGGGCCTCCAGAATTTTTTTCAATGAATCCAAGTTATCTCTACTTTCTACCATGTTGTGCTCTGGGTGATGGGACCAGGAAGCCTCATGGTTCACTAATCAGCCCCTGAGCTTCCTCAGAGAAGATGAAGATTGTGAAGAAGCTTGTAGGGAAGTCATTCCCAGCCAAGCAGTATTGGAGTAGATGACATATCCACAAACATTTAAAAAAAAACTGTTGTTTTGGGGTGCCATCAAGATGATTTTGACTCATAATGACCCCATGTGACAAAGAACTACCCCATAGGATTTTCTAGGCCATAATGTTTATGGGAACAGATTGCCAGGTTTTTCCTCCACACAGCTGCTGGGTGGGCTTGAACCACCAACCTATCAGTTAGAAGCTAAGCACTTAACTGTTGCACCACCAGGGCTCCTTAAAATGCCTGATAGGCATTATACCTTTTATGCTTAATGGAGCTGAACTGAGTACTGGGCAATCAAGTGGTTGCCCAGGTTGCCATGTCAGTAGGCACCAGAACATCACTGAACTAAGCCAGAAGTACAGGGCCACTTAGCTCTAGTTTCCAAGCACAACTACATATTTAATTATCCAAAGGAAAATAAAGTTGACACCTTTCTCTAGAAGAAACGAGTAAGGAAAATTTTGTCCTTCCTTAACACAGTGGCTGAGTAGCACTCAACTGCTACTTAAAAGACTGGCAGTTTGAACCCACCAACCACTCCATAAAAGAAAGATGTGGTAGTCTATTTCCATAAAGATTACAACTTTGGAAATCATATGAGGCAGTTCTACTCTGTCCTAGAGAGTCACTAAGAGTGGAATCAACTCAATGGCAATGGGTTTGGGTTTATTTGCTTTGACGTGGCTCTGCCAACCTGAGAAAGATGCATGGAGCACTCACAGATGTCACCTCCAGCCCTAACAGCAGCCAGTCAGCAGGGACCTAGAGCAGCCATGTCATTCAGCCAGTCATGGGGAAATGTAATACCAGCCCTATAGGAGCTCTGGTAGCATAGTGGCTAAGGCACTTGATTGCTAACCAGAAGGCTGGCGGTTCAAACCCACCAGCCACTCCTCGGAAGGAAGATGGAGCAATCTACTTCCGTAGTGATACTGCCTCGGAAACCCAAGGAGGGGCCACTAAGAGTCAGGTCTGACTCGACGGCATACAGCAACAACAACAACATAGTGCTGGTCCCAGGATGCAGTTATCTAAATTTTAAATCCTTTTAGATGCCTCCCATGAAGTTATCAGCTCAGGAAATCACAAAAGATAACAAAAGAGAGAACTGAAACTATGAAAGTCAGTTGGTTTAAAAAAGATGATTTTAAGAGAAAGTCTGTTTATAAAAAGAGATAATTTTTAAAAGCACACAACTAGACTTTGTAACTGTCTCCATGTTACTACCTCTGTCCTTGGTGAGTGTTAAGACTAATGCCATTCCAGTTACAAATGACAGAAAAATGAGCAATGAAAGACTATTTCGAATAAGTTAAAATGTATTATGTTCGGTACATGTAATAATCCATTCTTACCAGCCACTCCTCGGAAGGAAGACTGGGCAATCTACTTTCATAGAGATACTTCTGTAGTGATACCACCTCAGAGGGAGCTCTGGTAGCATAGTGCCTAAGCACTTGACTGCTAACCAGAAGGTTGGCGGTTCAAACCCACCAGCCACTCCTCGGAAGGAAGGTTGGGCAATCTACTTCCGTAGTGATACTGCCTTGGAAACCCAAGGAGGGATCACTATGAGTTGGGTCCAACTCGACGGCACATAACAACACCACCGCCTTGGAAACCCAAGGAGGGATCACTATGAGTTGGGTCCAACTCGACGGCACATAACAACACCACCACCTCAGAAACCCAGGGAGGGGTCACTATGAGTCGGACTCAACTCGACGGCAGTGAGTTTTGTTTTTAACATAAAGAAGTCTAATGTTTTATTAAAAGAAAAACAGTATTATTCCACAACCACCACCACCACCACCCACACACACCCACCCACCTCTTTATATCAGTTTGGAAGAGGTTAGCTAGAATACATCAAATAGACATTTTAGCCCGATGCTGAGAGAAGATCTTGGCTGAACATCAAAGACAAAGCCACACTCCAGTGTATCCCTATGACTGCCCACCCAGTGAAAGCCTGTAGGTCTTTGTCTGACTTTAATCTTCAATGAAGACTGAACAGTCTTCCTAACAACCTCTTTGTATTTGAGCAGAGTGAAATCAAACTAGGGAGGTGGCCTGACTGGCATTTATGTATATCGCTTTATGTAGCATGAGAAAGGCATCTGGTTGAGCAGTTAGAGTCTCTCATTATGTGAAGGTGCAAATGGGGCCTGGGAAGAAATGAACAATAAGTGCATCTTTGATGGTGCAATGGATGGGGCTCACTGAACCAAGGAATGGGATGTAGGGGAGGATGACAACTCAGGGACAATAAAAAGAAAACCTATTGTGTGCCTGGTGGTGTGCTGGGCCAGTGGTTTCTCAAACTTTTGGGTCATTTACACTCTTAAGAATTATTGATGCCCCAAAGAGATTTTTTTGTGTGTGTTTTGAATCCATTGACATTTACTTTGTTATAAATTAAAACTGGGGAAAATTTAAAAACAAGAATACACAGTACATATTCCTTTAGCAGCCAGAGCCAGTAGTCTCTAGAAAACACTGTACTGTCATGAGAAAATGGGAATGAAAGCTATTATCATGAAAATAAAAAAACTGAAAAGGTCTTGGGTGTCCCCAAGTGTCCGTGGACCATACTTTGAGAGCTGCTCTGCTAGGCTGTTCCAGGTAGGCTATCCGTTGCCGTGGAGTCAATTCAGACTCATGGCAACGCCATGTGTGTCAGAGTAGAACAGTGCTCCATAGGGTTTCTGATGGCTGATTTTTTAAAAAGTAGATCACCAGGCCTTTCTTCTGAGATACCTCTAGATGCACTCAAACCGCCAACCTTTCATTTAGCAGCCATGCATGTTTACCATTTGCACCACCCTAGCTCATTTAATTATCATTAAAAAAAACCAAACTCACTGCCATCGGGTCATTTTTCTGACTCATACGGACCCTTCCTTGGGTTTCCCAGGTGGTATCACTACAGTAGTAGATTGCCCAATCTTCCTTCTGAGGAGTGGCTAGTGGCTTTGAACCACCAGCCTTCAGGTTAGCAGTCAAATGCCTTAGACACTATGGCACCATTTAATTCTCATAAAATCCTGAAATATGTATGCTTACTATTCCCATTTTACAGATAAGGACCCTGAGGATCAGAAAGGTCTAATAACTTGGCCCAAGAGCCCTGCTGGTGCAATGGTTAAGTGCTCAGCTGCTAACTGAAAGGTTAGCACTTTGAACCCACTAGCCACTAACAGGAGAAAGTTATCAGATGTGGCAATCTGCTTTGATAAAGATTACAGCCTTAAAACTCAATGGGGCAATTCTATTCTGTCCAATACAGTTGCTATGAGTTGGAATCAACTCTACAGCAACAAGTTTGGTTTAATAACTTGCCCAAGGTGGCAAAGCCACTTAATAGCAGAGCCAGGATTCCACACTGCTCTCTCTCTATTTAGAGCCTGAATTTGAATTGAGGGCTTGGCCAGTGGCAGGGTCACTCCCAGAAGGACATGGAGAATCCTCAGGCTATATGAGGGACCCAGCAGTGGGAGGAAGGGATCTTCCAATCAGTGAACTGATTGGCCACAGGAAGACTCCACTCTGCAAACATGAAAAATGGTCACCAACCCTCTTGTATAGTCCAGGGGAGGGAGTCAGTCTGTAGTGTCGGGAAGAGTAAAGTAGAAACCCAGCTGACGCCCAGGTTTCGCCATTTTGAGGCATTAACATGTCTGTTATCGCTCTCCCCGCCCTGTGCTCTCTTAATCCTGGATCTGGATGGAAATCTCAAAGTCGGTTAGTGAGCTGAGGGTAGAAGATGGGTCTGCACAGGCTAAGAGGAAACACAGCTCCACTCTCATTAACTTGCACGGAGGAAGGATCAGCCCAGAGAATCTGGAGCTTTGCCCAGGACCATAATAGGTGATTTCACTCCAAAGCCTGACAGTGGGAGTATCCATTTAAATCCACCGAGAACGAGAGTTTTATATTAGCACAGCATTCCTTAGCTACTGAGGGCCTTCCACTGGGGAGCTCTGTTTCCAATCTCAAAGATGTCAAACAATTTTAAAGGCACAGCAGCTCAATTTTATCCAGCAAGGAGGGCAATGGCCAGAGAGACTGTGTTACCTGTGGCCTCCAGCATTCCCACAGCAAATACTCAAGGCAGCCTTGCTGCACCTTCCATCTCCTACCCTAACCTCAGAGTCTGGTTTTGCTTCCCAGCTTGAGAAGGAATGGAGGAATGTCCGGTCTTCAAATTAGGGACACCCATAGTTACCCCTGAGACCTTTATGGAGTGGCAGGTGGAGGTGAGGGTGAATGTCCACACCACTTATTCAGACATATGGCCCCTGGGCATGCCATCCGGAATCACAGGTCACTGCCAGACCCCAGTGGCCCACATTCCCTACCAGCCAGGCATATTCTGCATGCCACCTCCTAGGCAGTAACAGTTACACTCTAAAAGCAAAAATAACACCAACAATAGCTCACATTGTACTGTTCTTTGCATGTCACACATCATTTCACTTGTCCTGTCTTATCGGTGCTTCACGGAAACTTTAGGGGGTTTTCAGGGTAGGGCCCAACATCCTTCTTTTATAGATGAGGAAACAGGCTCATACAGTGAAGTTGAAGGTCACTCCATGAGAGAGCTGGCTCTAGATCCCAGGTCTCCTTTCACAGCCCATGTTCACACGCTGGAGCCATCAACCGCCCCTTCCTGGCCTTTGTTTAAATGAACACTGATAGTGAGAAGCATTAACTGCTCATCAACCTTGAGTCCTTGAGAAATCTCTCTTTGAGATTGGAAAGACAAAGATTAGTAGTTTCAATCAGCAGAGAATTTCGTTTAATTTTAATTCTTTCTCCTAAAGAAACTCCACATTTAAGTGACTCTCCTGGCTCAATTACCCTCTGTGCTCTTATTTCTGGGGGTAGAGTCTGTTCTTGGTCATTAAAAGTGCTGAGAGGGGTGAGAACAGCCTTTGAAATCCTTCTTGGGTTTGTGGTCATGCCCACTCAGCAGGGTATTTAATAATGGGCCCCGTGGGAAGGAATTCTTCTACCTGTCAGCCCTGGTGTAATGGGCCCTGGGTCCTGCCTTCCCTGGGCTTGGGTTATGACAAAGAAGGAAGCAATCCTCAATTTTGGGGCCCAAGGGGAATGCTTCCCCTGGTGATGCCAGCCCTGAGAACAGCTGTTTGCCCAGACCCCCCCAATCAGTTGTGATTATGGTTGATTCTGACCCATGTGTGCAGAGTACAACTCTGTTCATACAGGGTCTTCAAAGCTGTGACTTTTTGGAAGCAGATTCACCAGGCTTTTCTTCTGAGGCACCTCTAGGTGGGTTAGAACCACCAACCTTTCAATTAGTAGTTGATGTGTAATCATTTGTGCCATCCAGGGATAGCTTTTCTCAGACCACTTTGGAGTGGCCCTGCAGTCACAGGCCTGGATGACCTCTGGGGACCCCTCCCAGTTCTGTAGTCAGGGAAAGCCTGCCTAGGACTACCCTGAGCATTTGCCCTCAATGGCCTTCTAGCTGTTGCCAGGCCAGTGCAGACCAGAACAGGCTGTAGGGAAGGAAGGGCAGCCTGAGTGAGCTGAACAAAGCTTCAAGACCAGGAGGCCCAAGTTTGATCCCAGAGCTTCCATCTCTGCTGCTTTATGCAGCAGAATCCACGTGTAGGTAAATGGAAGTCCCCTGTAGCCTGACTGAGGACATTTGCCTTCAATGTTTGAATTGAGTTATCATGTAAGTATTACTGAGCAGCAAAGAAAACCCTCAAGCCAGAATTGTCACTGTTCTCTGGGCTCGCTGGCTTTCCCCAGCAGTTATAGGATTCTGAGGTGGACAGTCAGCAGAGATACTTTTACATAGACACTCAAGGTTTCCTGTCTCTAGTAAAATGGATTTCACTCCACCAAGCTGTGTCGTTGTGTTCCAAGAGGCTCTACTAAGGGGCCCTGGAGGCACTCTCTCTGGCTAGACATAGAGCTGGTGGATGACTCCAATCTTCCCAGCTCCTCTGGTCAGAAAACCCTTGGGATCTAAGGAAAGATCTTTCACCAACAAAATCCTCAAATTTTTTCCTATGAAAGCCAACCCTCCACTTTTAAAGTGCTTCCTTTTTATAGAATTGTGTTATCCAGCCCTTGGGCTTCTCACGGGAGTATGAGAAGACAGTATATTGTCCTTCGCTTTTGATCATCTTTGTGCTAGGGTCAGCTAAAGTATAAACTGTTCCCTGGGTCACCATTCATGAATTGGTCACTGCTTCCCGGGTAATCTTCATGAATTGGTGGATGCTTCATGACCAATTCAGGAATTGGTCACTGATGACCCAGAGCTCTGAGGAGATCAGAGGCAAGTGGGACAGCAGATGGGTAAACAAACAGCTGCAAGAGAATGTGATTTGTCATTTGGTGGAGGTGTGGACAAGGTGCTGGGAGAGTGGAAATGGTGATGAATAATGCCAGTGGGAGCAAACAGCCTTTGAGGGCAAAATACCACCTTACTCTGCCGCAAGGTAATGCCTGATTGGAAGGCTAAATGTGTGCCCAGGTGAGACCTGGAGAGGTTAATGGGGAAATGAGAACTGCAAGGGAGAAGGGAAAGTGCTAACCCCAACCTGCTGGTGAATCCTAAAATGGCTCACTGGATCACAGGCTAGCCTTTATCAGCTCTTAAGAGAAGATACTTAACAATAAGATTTTGATGGAGGTGCAGGATTATTGGGTGCTGGTAACAGAAACCAACTTAAGTAGGGAAGGAATCTAGAGGTAGTACTTTGGGGAGTTCCCAGAATCTGCAGGAAATCTGGAGAAACTGGGCTTGGAAAATAAACAGGGACCGAGAGAAGCAGGAGAGTAGCCAACAGGTCAAAGTCATGTCAAAGAACCACTCAGCGTTGCTGTGAATAATCTCTCAACTGCTCCTGCATCTTGGCAAAATTCCTTCAAGGGTCTGAGTCCCAGACGGTCCCATCCTTATATTCTGGTTACTAGAGAGAAAGGAGCAGGACCTTCTGGATCCTGGTACCTGGCAGAGGGAGGCCCCAGCCTTTCTCAGTGTGTGTCTCCTTTTCTTGGCTGGAGAGCTGCTTCCTGTAGGGAATGGACAGCAGTTGCCAGAAGGTAATCAACAGTTCTTCCTGGTGTTTTACCCCACTCCTCAGCTATGGAAAAATTCAGTAACAGCCCAGAATGGGACCATTCCATTGACCCCCGGTAGGGCAGAGGTTAATCTTCTAGTTTCTGCCTCTCTTAATGGAATTAATTTCATAATTTCATATATATATATGTTGTTGTTATGTGCTGTCGAGTCAGACCCGACTCATAGCGACCCCTCCTTGGGTTTCCAAGGCAGTATCGTTACGGAAGTAGATTGCCCCATCTTCCTTCCGAAGAGTGGCTAGTGGGTTTGAACCACCAGCCTTCCAGTTAGCAGTCAAGTGCCTTAGGCACTATGCTACCAGAGCTCCATATATACATGTTGTTGTTGTTGTTGTTGTTATGTGCTGTCGAGTCGGACCCGACTCATAGCGACCCCTCCTTGGGTTTCCGAGGCAGTAGGAAGTAGGATTGCCCAACCTTCCTTCCGAGGAGTGGCTGGTGGGTTTGAACTGCCAGCCTTCTGGTTAGCAGTCAAGTGCCTTAGGCACTACACTACCAGAGCTCCTCCATATATATATATATATGTGTGTGTGTGTGTGTGTGTGTGTGTGTATACACACACACACACACACATACATATATATACATACATACATACAGGAGGCATATATAGCAGGAGGCAGAGTTGCTGTTGAATTGTTTCCAACTCATAGCGACCTCTCCTTGTGTTCCCAAGGTAGTATCTCTACAGAAGTAGATTACCCAATCTTCCTTCTGAGGAGTTGCTTATGGTTTTTAATCGCCATCCTTCTAGTTAGCAGTCACATGCCTTAGGCACTACACCATCTAGGCCTAAATATTCTATTGTTAGGTGCCACTGAGTCGATTTTCAAGTCATAATGACCTCATGTGACAGAGTAGAACTGCTACATTGGATTTTCTAGGCTTTACTCATTACAAAGAGCAGATTTCCAGCTCTTTCTCCCATGGAACCACTAAGTGGTTTCAAACCATCAACCTTTCCATTAGCAGTCAAGTGCTTAACCACCAGGGCTCCTCATAAAGATCTTACTGTATGCTATAGAGGATGAGTACAGGGAAATCCTAAAAAGAACATAAGGAAAACACCTCTGTAATTTTAATCATAATAATTCATTAAATGCCTACTGTATCTCAGACACTGGTGTATGCCTGCCTCAGACTCTGGTGGTACAGTGCCTAAGGCATTTGACTGATAACCAGAAGATTGGCAGCTCAAATCCACCAGCCGCTCTGGGGAAGGAAGATGGGACAATCTACTTTTGTAAAGATTTACCACCTTGGAGACCCAATGGGGGTTGCTATGAATCAGAATCAACTTTGATGGCAAAGGTTTAATTTTGGTTTTGGTATGTCAGGCACTGGGTCATGTACATTTTTTATGTAGCAGACAGAAGAAAATACTTTAGTATTTCTTCTAATACTACTTGTAGTAGCTTCAAACTTAAAATAACCCAAATATCTACCAACATTGAAACAAATAATTAAATTGTAGTATATTCGTTAGGAGCTCTTATGGTGCAGTCAGTGCCTAAGGCATTTGACTGCTAACCAGAAGGTTGGTGGTTCAAACCTACCAGCTGCTCCATAGAAGGAAAATGAGGCACTCTACTTCCATAAACATTTGTTGTTGTTGTTATGTGCCACGGAGTCATCTCTGACTCATAGAGACCTCTCCTTGGGTTTCCGAGACAGTATCACTACAGAAGTAGATACCTAACCTTCCTTCTGAGGAGTGGCTGGTGGGTTTGAACTGCCAACCTTCTGGTTAGCAGTCAAGTGCCTTAGGCACTACGCCACCAGAGCTCCCAACATAGAAACCCAATGAGGGTCATTATGAGTTTGGAATGACTCAATGGCAGTGGGGTTTGAGTATAATCATATATTGGTATACCATACAGTAGTGTTCTCAGAGTGTGATTGGCCCCTGGCGGGGTCTCTGAGATCCTTTCAGGAGGTCTGTGAGGTCAATACTGTTTTCATAATAATTCTAAGACATTATTTGTGTGATGGTACAAAAACAATGGTAGGTAAAATTGCAGGTGATTCAGCACAAATCAAGGCAGTGGCACCAAATGGTACTGGTTGTCACTGTGTTCTACATGAGCATACACTCAGTAATAATTGTCCAATTTCTTTAAGAATGAGCTTAATTAAGCAGTAAAAAATTACTAATTTTATTAAATCTCAACCCTTGAGTTCAGCTTTTTAATATTTTGTGTGACAGAATAGGGGGTATGCATGGAGCACTTCTGTTGCATATCAAAATGCAATGGATATCTTGGGGGAAAAAGCAATTGTGTGATTGTTTGAGTTACAAACTAACCTAGCCACTGCCTTATACATGATTCTTGGTGCACATATGCAAGAGACGCTTTGACTAGCATGAGTAGCTGTATCATAGGGTATTGTGATATTTGGAGCTGTGTGTCAACTTGGCTGGACCACAATTCTGTGTACTTTAAGCAATTGTGGTGTGGATTATTCCCATGATGGTATTGGATGTATTATGTTTTGAGCAGCCAATCCATTGAAAGGGAGTTTCCCTAGGGATGTGGCCTGCTTCCAATATATTTATGGACACCCTGGGAAAAGAGACATTCTTCTATGGATCAGGATCCTGTTATACTGCCTACAACTGCCTGTGAGTGAACAATCCACCATTAGGCCTGAAGATCTTGGATTCATCATTTGTTGGAGTCAACAGCCGGTATACTGCCTGTCAACCTTGAGCTCATCAGCCCCTACAGCTGCATGAGTTGGGAAAAGCCTCTAGCTCCAATGGGCCAGGAGTAGGAGGCAGAGCTGAAGCTCAAGGCTGAGGGGCTTTGACCCAGCCGCTAGAGCCTGGCACTTTGAACTCGTATTTAAAGCCTCTAAACTGTAAGAGAATAAACTCCTGTTTTTTCAAGCCATCCCATTTGTGGTATATTCCTGTCAGAGTGGCACTAGGTAACCAGAACAGAATATGGTGGTACTCTTGGTAAGAGAGTGGGGTGCTGCTCTGACAGATACCTAAAATGTGGAAACAGAAGTGGAGTGTATCCTTGACCCGAGACCCTGGCAGAGAGACCCCAGTATCTGGCATAAGAGATGGCAGCAGCAGAGCCAAGAGACTGGCAGAGAGATACCAGCAGAGAGACTAGCATGAGAGATGGCAGTAGCAGAGCCCAGAGACCAGCATTAAATAGCAACAGGCTTACCAGCCCACAGAGGAGAAAGCCAGGTGCCATTAGGTAGGCGGCTTCCTGGCGGAGTGGGTTGCCTTTGGGCATTAATTGATAGAAGAGACCAGCATGAGATGGAGTAGCAGGTTGGCCAACCCACGGAGCCGGAAAGCTAAATGTCTTTTTGGACAGAAAGATTTCTGGTGGAGTGGGTTGCCCTCAGGCATTAACGGGTAGAAGCAGAGAGACCAAGGAAATGGGAAGCAGAGCTGCCTCAGCCTCAAAGGGTAGGACCTTGGCCTTTGGGGGTGGAACCACCACCGCCCCCTAGGTTTCAAAGAACCAGACTTTCACCAACTTGGTCCTGGAGTGTGGGGCTGCTCATTCATGTGAGCCAGTGGGATGGAGTCAAGCTGCTGCCCAAGAGTGAGGGGGCAGGGCTGCCATGCCCAAGAGGGAGAAGAATGGGGCCCACCAGGCCAAGGGGGTGAGGTCACCACTCAGGAACTGGGGGACTGGAGTCACCCAGTGAAGGAGATCTGTACAGATGCCACCCAATGAAGATCTGTATAGGTGCCAAGTTGACAAGAGGTGGAATTGTGGTGGTTAAGTTTGTGTGTCAACTTGGCTGGGTCTGGTTGAGTGGCTGGGAAGCCGGATGTAGTATTCCTCATGATGAGAGTGGCAATCAACTCCATGGTGGAATCTACTGGGAGCAGCTGAGTAGCTGCCTTTGGGCATGTGGTCTGCTTCCTGTATATAAGGAGAAGCCTTTGGGAATGGTCTCTAGCCTATGGCACACTTGGACCCTTCATGTAGCTGTTTTGTTACTCAGCAGCCTGCCATGCTGTGCTGACCTTGGGACTTACAATGGACTTGAGTTAATGGCCTGCCGTGTGGTTTGGTAACACTGGGACTGTGCCTTTGTTGGCCTCAGCAGCTAGTAGCTGCCTGAGTGAAGAGATGCCTCTAGCTTCAGTGGGCTGGGAGCAAAAGGCAGAGCTGAAGCCCAAGGTCGACTGGCTTTCCCCCAGCCCCTAGACCGTGGCACTTTGAACTTGGACTTCTAGCCTCACGAACTGTAAGAATAAACTCCTGTTTTGTTAAGAGCTGCACTAGGTAACCAGAACAGGTATATATATATATATATATATACACACATACATTTAACTTTATGAGAAAATACTTAACTGTTTTCCAACATGGTTGTTCATGTATATGAGAGACTGTGAATCTGCATTCACTCTGTTGCTTGGTATTGTCAAGCTTTTTCACATTTACCTCCAAATGAATAGTTTTACAATGGTGTTAGGGATTGATTTGCATCCCCCCCCAAAAAAAATATATATGTATGTGCTGTAAACCTTAACCTCTATGCCTGTAGTTATAATCCCATGTGGGAATGGATTGTCTTTGTTATGTTAATGAGGAAGGATTAGTGTAGGGTGTATCTTGAGCCAATCTCTTTTGAGATATAAAAGAAATATCAACCAAGCTGATTAGGAAGAGAGAAACAAGAAGAGATGGAGTAAGCTAGATGCTTACACACAAGGAGTGAGGAAGCAGAAGCTGAAGGGACAAGGACATTTGTCCAGAGCCAACAGGAAAAGCCTTTCCCTAGTACTGTATTCAGAATTGGACATCTAGCTGCCTGAACTGTGAGAAAATAAATTTGTTTGCTAAAGCCATTTGTGGTATTTCTACTATAGCAGCACTAGATAACTAAGACAAACAGGCTTGATTAATGAAGTTGAATCTGTTCACTGGCTACATGTTTTGACTGCCACTGCTAATTTTGACTCAGCTCGGTCAGCTAATGTCACAGAAAATGTCAACATGGCATGTGTATTACCAGCGAGGAATGAGAGACGTGGTTTAGTATTACCATATTTCATATATTATAAGATGCCATCAATTATAAGATGCAGTACTGATTTAATAGAGCTTTTCAGGGAAAATTTTATGCCATCTGAAATTGTACAATTTTTAAAATTGTAAATATACAATTATTTATTTATGCAATTACATATCATTTTTTTCTTTAATATCACCATCTAAGATCAGTAATAAGTTTTCATCACATTTAGGGTCTGAAGAGTCTTCCTACTTGGTGCAAATACTGTCAGAGAAATACAGATTTATGAAGCCTAAAGCCTATGCTCATGAACTTGAACTTTTGAGCATACTTAGTAAAGACAATTAATGTGCCAGGTTTTGTGTGGATTTCCTATTTGGATAAACTTGTGGCTTCATTTTCTTTGTAACTGAATTACATATCACTGGAAGTATGAAAGTTAGCCAGACACTTTTGACAGATGGATGTCCAGTGTCTGAGTGATAATCTTCTACAAGGCATGAATTAGTCACAGAAGACTCTCCCAGCTCTCGATGCTGTGATTTATTGGGAGAGATATGCTAAGTTTGCACAGTCCAGTATGGACAACCATGTCACAACTCACTCCCGTTTGCTGCTAGAAAATTATTGTTGACATCAATTCAAAGACACACCCAATCTCAGAAACATTTAAAAGTGAAAGTGTATACATCTTCTTATTCTTCTAGTTATCTAATAAAAGGAATATTGAACGTATGAAGTATAAATCTAGGAAAATTTCAAGTCATCAAAAATGAAACGGAACACATAAAGATCAATATCCTATGCATTAGTGAACTGAAATGAACAATGTTGGCCATTTTGAATTGGACAGCCATATAGTCTACTATTCCAGGAATGACAAGGTGAAGAGGAATGTCATCACATTGATCATCAAAATGAATATTTCAAGATCAATCCTGAAGTACAATGCTGTCAGTCATATGATAATATCCATATACTTACAAGGAAGACCAGGTAATGTGACCGTTATTCAAATTTACATACCAACCCCTAAGGCCAAAGATAAAGAAACTGAAGATTTTTACCAAGTTCTGCGGTCTGAAATTGATCAAACATGCAATCAGAATGCTTTGATAATTACTAAAGATTGGAATCTGGAAGTTGGAAAAAAGAAACATCAGTTGTTGGAAAATAGGAATGATGCCGAAGAATTCATGATAGAAATGATACCAGAGATTGCATGATAGAACTTTGCAAGACCAATTACGTATTCATTGCAAATACTTTTTTTTCAACAACATAAACAGTGACTATACACATGAACCTCACCAAATGGAATATACAAAAATCAAATCAACTACATCTGTGGAAAGAAATGATGGAGAAGTTCAATATCATCAGTCAGGACAAAGCCAGGGGCTGACTGTGGAATAGACCATAAATTGCTCATATCCAAGTTCAAGTTAAGCTGAAAAAAATTTAAATAAGTTCACAAGAGTCAAAGTACAACCTTGAGTATATCCCACCTGAATTTTGACATCATCTCAACAATGGATTTGATGCATTGAACACTAATAACTGAACACCAAACAAGTTGTAGGATGACATCAAGGACATGATACATAAAGAAAGCAAAAGGTCATTTAAAAGACAGGAAAGAAAGAAAAGACCAAAATGGATGTCAGAAGAGACTCTGAAACTTACTCTTGAATGTAGAGTAGCTAAAGCAAATGGAAGAAATGATGAAGTAAAAGAGCTGAGCAGAAGATTGCAATGGGCAGTTTGAGAAGACAAAATATTATAATGAGATGGGCAAAGACCCGGAGTTAGAAAATGGAAAGGGAAGAACAGAACACACTCAGAATTTCTTAAGCTGAAAGAACTGAAGCCTCAAATTGTAATTTTGAAGGATTCCATGGACAAGATATTGAACTACACAGGAAGCATCAAGGGAAGATGGAAGGAATACAGAGTCATTGTACCAAAAAGAATTGATCAGTGTTCAACCATTTCATGAGGCAGCGTATGATAAGGAACTGATGGTATTGAAGGAAGAAGTCCAAGCTGCATTGAAGGCATTAGAGAAAGACAAAGTTCCAAGAAATGACAGAATTCCAATGAGATGTTTCAACAAATGAATGCAATGCTGGAAGCGCTCACTTGTTTATGCCAAGAAATGTGGAAGACAGCTACCTGGCCAACTGACTGAAAGAGATTCATGTTTGTGTCCATTCCAAAGAAGGGTTGTCCAACAAAATGTGGAAATTATCAAACCATATCATTAATATCACATGCAAGTAAAATTTTCCTGAAGATAATTAAAAAATGGTTGCAGCAGTACTTCAACAGGGAACTGCCTGTGTTTTATTGATTATGGAAAGGCATTTGACTGTGTGACTCAAAGATAACTGTGTTATCTTTGTGATGGATAACATGTAAAGAATAGGAATTCCAACACTTAATTTTTCTCATTCAGAACCTGTGCATAGACCAAGAGTCAGTCATTTAAACAGAACAAGAGTATACTGGTGGTTTAAAATCAGGAAAGGTGTGCATCAGGATTTTATCTTTTCACCATATTCATTCAATCTGTATGCTGAACAAATAATCTAAGAAACTGGACTATACGAAGAAGAATGCAAATTGGGATTTGAGGAAGACTCATTAACAACCTGTGACATGCAGATGACACAACCTTGCTTGCTGAAAACTAAGAAAACTTGAAGTATGTACTGGTAAAGATCAAAGACAACAGTCTTCAGTGTGGATTAGACCTGAAGATAATGAAAACAAAAATCCTCACATCTGGACCAATAAGCAACATCATGATAAGTGGTGAAAAGATGGAAGTTGTCAAAGATTTCATTTTACTTGGCTCTGCAATCAACACCCAGGGAAGCAGAGGTCAAGAAATCAGACATTTTACATAGGGCAAATCTGCTGCAAAAGACCTCTTTAAAGTGCTAAAAAGCAAAAATGTCACTTTGGGGACTAAAGTGTACCTGACACAAGCCATGTTGTTGTTATGTGCCATCAAGTCAGACCTGACTCATAGCAACCCCTCTGTGATGGTTGGTTATGTTTGTATGTCAACTTGGCTGGGCCTGGTTGAGTGGCTGGGCAGCTGGATATAGTATTCCCCATGATGAGACTGGTAATCAATTCCATGGTGGAATCTACTGGGAGCAGCTGAATAGCTGCCTTTGGGTATGTGGTCTGCTTCCTGTATATAAGGAGAAGCTGTGAGAATGGTCTCTAGCCTATGGCATGCTTGGACCCTGCATGTAGCCATGTCGTTGCTCAGCAGCCTGCCATGCTCTGCCGACCTTGGAACTTACAATTGACTTAAGTTAATGGCCTGCCATGTGGTTTGGTAACATCGGGACTGTGCCTTTTTCCTTGTCAACCTTGGGGCTTCTCAGCCTCAGCAGCCAACAGCTGTCTGAGTGAAGAAATGCCTCTAGCTTCTGTGGGCCAGGAGCAGGAGGCAGAGCTGGACTCCAAGGTTGAGGGGCTTTCACCCAGCACCTAGAGCCTGGCACTTTGAACTTGGACTTAAAGCCTCCAAATTGTAAGAATAAACTCCTGTTAGTTAAGGCCATCCCATTGGTGGTATATTTCTCATCAGAGCAGCACTAGGTAACCAGAACACCCTCCTTGGGTTTCTGAGGCAGTATCACTACAGAAGTCGATTGCCTAACCTTCCTTCCAAGGACTGGCTGGTGGCTTTGAACCACCAGCCTTCTGGTTAGCGGTCAAGTGCCTTAGGCACTACGCTACCAGAGCTCCCAACACAAGCCATGGTATTTTCAATTGCCTTATATGCATGCAATGCTGGTGGTTCAAACCTACCAGCCACTCCTTGGAAGGAAGGTTGGGCAATCGACTTCTGTAGTGATACTGCCTCAGAAACCCAAGGAGAGGTTGCTATGAGTCGAATCCAACTTGACGGCAGTGAGTTTGGTTTTTTGGTTTGGTATATGCATACAAAAGCTGGACAATGAATAAGGAAGACTACAGAAGAATTGATGCACTTAAATTATGGTGTTATTAAAGAATACTAAGTCTACTATAGACTGCCAGAAGAATGAACAAAGCTGTCTTGGAAGAAGTACAGCCAGAATGCTCCTTAGAAGTGAGCATGGCAAGACTTCACCTCATGTACTTTGGACATGTTATCAGGAGGGACCAGACCCTGGAGAAGGACATCATGCTTGGTAAAGTAGAGGGTCAGTGAAATAGAGGAAGATCCTTAACAAGCTGGATTGACACAGCAGCTGCAACAATGGACTCAAACATGGTGATGATTGTGAAAATGGTGCAAGACCAGGCAGTGTTTTGCTCTATTGTACATAGGGTCACTATGAGTCAGAACCAACTGGATGGCACCTAACAACAATGATTATTTAATAATTAATATGTTGTCGTTGTTGTTATGTGCCGTCGAGTCAGACCCGACTCATAGTGACTCCTCCTTGGGTTTCCGAGGCAGTATCACTACGGAAGTGGATTGCCCCATCTTCCTTCTGAGTATATTTATTTACTGAGCATTTACTAGATGCCAAGTTCCATGTCAGAGACTCTTTATTCATTATCTCTTATCTTTGTAGTAGTTCTGTTAGTTTCATAAAATTAGCCTCATTTTAAAGACAGGGAAACAGGTTGAAAGAGGCAAGATGACCAAGATTCGTAAGTGGAAGAATCAAGGTTCAAAGCCAGATCTAGCTAGCCTCAGTGCCATTAACTTCCTAAACCAGTAAAATCCAGTTGTTGTTGATCCCATGTGTGTCAGGATAAAATTGTGAATAGAGTTTTCAGTGGCTGATTTTTTGGAAGTAGATTGGCAAGCCTTTCTTCCAAGGCACTTCTGAGCAGGAATGAAATCTCCAATCTTTTGGTTAACAGTCAAGAACATTAACCATTTACACTACTCAGAGTCTCCCATACTGAACTCCATGGGCCACTACTGGATAAGACCTCAGACAGATTATTGCTTAATCTTGCCAATTCTGTCTCTAAGGTGGGATGCCTCCCTTTATGAAGAAGTTACTGGCAGGGACAATGGAAACATTTACAAGAGAGTTGAGCTATGATAAAAATAACAGCAAGGTATTTACTCCTAACCCTGTTAAGCTCCCTTGAGCTCTTTGTAAACTGAGCAGGGGAAGACATGTTAATTGGCCTGAGTACAAATGAATCTAAGTTTACTGGTTTAATCTCCAACATTTTTCCATCTCAGCCAGAGCTCAGTGTCACTTGTTCTAGTGTTGGTTGATGCAAAACCCTATCTTTTTTATTATGATGCACACATAAAACTGATGTGCTGGTTGTCAATGAAGAGGCTCTGATTTGACCTTGGAAATTAACTTCTTTTTATTAAGACTGGAAGGAGAAGGTGCTCTAGACAGGGGGGTGAAACATGGCATTGATCCAAACTTGGGGTTAATATTTTTGCCAATCTCTGATTTACATACAGCTCTGGTTTGGAGCTCCTTTAGGTCTGCAGAGGTCTGGCATAGAGATGGGATGGTCAATTGGTTGATCCCCTGTCATTAGATGGGATGACCCCTAAGCTATTTTGGGCAAAAAAACAACCAACTAAACAAACAAACCAAAATACCTCATTATGAGTTTTCAGATGTTCCTAGAGAGAAGTGTTCTTTCATCTTCCTCAAATCTAAAATTTAGTCTGGCCATTCACAACTTTTACCACTGAAAACCTATTTTATATTTTTCCTCCCTGTGGTAGTTAAGGTTATGTGTCAACTTGGCTGGGCCTGGTTTTGAGTGGTTGGGCAGCTTGATGTAGTTATTCTCCATGATGAGACTGATAATCAACTCCATGGTGGAATCTATGTGAGCAGCTGAGTAGCTATCTTAGGGATATGGTCTGCTTCCAGTATATAAGAAGACAGCTTTGAGGAAGGGCTCTGAGCTTTTTGGCATGCTTAGATCCTGAGTGTAGCTGAGTCTTCATTCAGCAGCCTTCCATGTTGCCTGCCAATCTTGAGACTGCTTCTGAACTTGAACTAGTGGTCTGCCATGTTGTTTTATAATTTTGGTATTGTACCATAGTACTTGATGAGTTTGGGTTTGTCAGCCTCAGCATCCAGCAGCTGCTTGAGTTAAGAGAGGCCTCCAGCTCCAGTGGAACAGTAGCAAGAAGCAGAGCTGAAACCCAAGGTCAAAGGGCCTTCACTCAGCCCCTAAAGATGGCACTTGAACTCAGACTTCTGGCCTCCTAAATGTAAGAGAATAAACTCCTGTTTGTTAAACCATCCACATACAATATTTTCTGTTAGAGCAGCACCAGAGAACCAATCAAACCCCTCCACACCCCCATGAGCCTCTTCTTTTGAAGGATTTTTATCCACCAAGCTTCATGTTGGTTTTTAAAAACTCACTGCCATCAAGTAAAGTTCGACTCATTGCGACTCTCTGGAACCAAGTGGAACTACCCTATAGGGTTTCCACGGCTGTAGATCTTTCAGAAGCAGACTGCCTCATCTTTCTTCTGTGGAGTAGCTGATGGGTTCAAACCACAGACCTTTTGATCAGCAGCCAAATGCTATAACCACTATGCAACCAGAGATTCTTTGGCTTTAAAAATTCTCTAATGAATTCAGTATAGTCAGCAGGAAAAGTTATTCCAGCCAACAGCAAAAGAACTTGAGCATTCACTCAACCTGTCTGGGCAACCTTATCTCAGACAGAACATGATTTTCCTTAGGTCTTTTCTTGAAATGTGGAAAATAACTCAGTCACTACCTTTTCAGAGAAATCCCTAGGGTTCTAGTGACCAGGATTTGTAACCACTGGTCTAATTTACTCAGAACAGTTCATTTAACTTTCTGGTTGACCTCGGGGAGGAATTACCCTCACCTGCTGCTCCTACCTTTGGATCAAGCCAATCTATGTATAAAAACATATGTATTTCTTCCATTCAGAGATGCCCATCAATTTTCTTTCATTGAGGTACTTACATACAGCAAAATTCACACTGTTTGATGTATAATTCTATGAGTTTTTACAAAGCAAACCATCATATAACCACCACTACAATCAAGATATTGAACAGTTCTCTCACCCCCAAAATCTCCCTTGTACCCCTGTGTAATCATCCCTTTCCCTGCACTTCTAGCCCCTGACAACCACTGATCTATTCTTTGTTCTTAAAGTTTTCCCTTTTACAGAATGTCACATAAATAAAATCGTACGGATTGTAGCCTTTTGTGTCTGTCTTTCTTCACTTCATAATATGCGTTTGTAATTTATCCATGCTGTTGCACATATCATAATGTGTTCCTTTTTTATTGTCGAGTAGTATTCCATTGCATAGATGTACTATGATTTGTTTATCCATTCACCAGTAAATAAACATTTAGGTTATTTCCCCATTGGGTGATTTTGAATAAAATCACTATAAATGTTTGAATACAGTTTTTGTGTACAAATAAGTTCCTATTTCCCTGGGGAAAATACCTAAGAGTAGGATTGCTGGGTCATATTCTAAGAGTATATTTAACTTTGTAAGAAACTACAAAATTGGGACTTCTGGTAAGATGGAGGAATAGGCAGACAAACAACACAGACCCCAGCAAAGAAAAGAAAAACCAATTGACAGAGATACAGAAGATAATCCTGGAGCCCTCTATATGCTTCCTTTGAAAGGAAGTATATAGAAGTGGATTAGGCACCAACTAGTAGAAAAATCTGAATGAAAACAGTGAGTACAGAGATGGTCAGAGCTGTGGACTGTCAGCTACTCTGACAGGACCAACAGCCTGAATATTTCCAAGTGGTTTTGGGACCTGAGAATTGACCTAAAAATCAGCCCTGGTCACCAAGGGCTGCAGGGATGACTGCACTGGTGGCCTATGACTAGGAAGGGAAACAGCAAGGAGGGAGACACCTTGAGCTGTTGACTTTCTGCTGTCCAGAGGGCACAGCCATTTTGATTGTTTACACACAGCAGCCATTTTGGACATTTAAAGTGACCAAGGGTACAACCATTTTGAATGTTTACAAGCAGTGGCCATTTTGGATATTTAAAGTGACAGCATTTTCATTCAGATTCCAGGGACCTAAGAATAGGCTCCACTCTTTAGAAGGAAGATGGGGCAATCTACTTCCGTAGTGATACTGCCTCGGAAACTGAAGGAGGGGACACTGTGAGTCAGGACCGATTCAACAGCACATAACAACAACAACAAGAATAGGCTCTGTTTGCCAAGGTCAGCAGGGATATACAAGAGGCTGACAACAGGAAAGGAGACAGGTGGTGAGTGTATAAGTGCTGTCAACTAGTGAATAGAGGAGCACAGCACAGTACCCTGCTTGTGTAGAAAACATACAAACAAAACAAAGAAAATGAAAATTATGGGCAAGTCACTCCAACATACAACCATCAATTAAATATAAACACAAAAATGTCACAATGCCTTGGAGACAACAGAGCATTACAGTCCACACAAAGAAGCAAGATAAAGCAGGAGAAACAAGGGACCAGGACCAGAGCCATCCCTGAGGAAGATGCAGCATTGGAACTCCCTGATAAGGAATTCAAAAGAATTATATTTAGGTATCTTCAACAAATTGAGAGACAGATCAAAGAAAACACAGAGAAAACCCTAGAACAAT
>NW_006921602.1:13920559-13934587 GCF_000298275.1 Orycteropus afer afer | reverse complement strand
CAAAAAAGCACATAACAAAAATGACAGCAACAAATTCATATTTGCCAATAATTACATATCTGGCAAGGGACTTATCTCTAAGATTTATAGAAAACCAACCCCTCAACACCAAAGGAATTAACAATCCAATTGAAAAATGGGCAGAACACATAAAAAGACACTTCACCAAGGAGGATATTCAGGTGGCCAGCTAATACATGAAAAGATGCTCACAATGATTGGCCATCAGAGAGATGAAAATCAAAACAACAATGAGATACTGTCTCACCCAAGCACTAATGGCAAGGTTCAACAAGACAGAAAATAACATATGCTGGCAGGGATGTGGAAAGATTGGGACTCTCATACACTGCTGGTGGGACTGTGAAGTGATAAAACCACTGTGGAAAGCAATATGGCAATTCCTTAGAAAGCTGGAATTGGAGATACCATTTGACCCAGGAATCCCGTTACTAGGTATATATCCTAGAGAGGTGAGAGCCAGGACAAGAACAGATATATGCACACTCACATTCATTGCAGCACTACTTACAATAGCAAAAAAATGGAAACAACCTACGTGCCCATCAGCAGAAGAGTGGATGACCAAACTATGGTACATGCACATAATGGAATGCTGTGCAGCACTTAAGAATAATGTGGAGTCTGCAAAACACCACATGACATGGATGAACTCAGAGGACATTGTGCTGAGTACATTAAGTCAATCACAGAAGGACAAATATAGTATTAGTTCGTTGTTGTGGAGGGTCAAGGAAAGGTTTATATATAGAGGGAAACTTTCTTTGCTGGTTGCCAGGGGTGGGAGGGGAGGGGATGGAACACTGAAAAAAAAAAAAATGCATTGACCCATGTCACTTTAGTTTTGTGTATTTCACTGCACGTAAATTATATTTCAACAAAATGCATTAAAAAAAAGAAAAACTACCAAATTGTTTTCCAAGGTGGTGACACCAGTTTGCATTTCCATTAGTAAAGTATGAGAGTAGTAGACGCTCACCATCCTCATCCAAAAAACCAATTAACAGCAAGTCAATTTCAACTCATAGCCACTCAGAGTAGAACTGACCCATAGGGTTTCCAAGGCTGTAAATCTTTACAGAAGCAGATTGCCACATCTTTCTTCCATGGAGTGGGTGGTGAGTTCAAACCACTGATCTTTCAGTTAGCAGCTGAGTGTGGCATCACTGTGCTACCAGGACTCCTCATTATCCTCAGCAGGACTTGATATTGTCAGGCTTTTGTTTTTAACCATTTTAATTGGTGTGTATTTTAATGGATTGTACTTTTGGTGTTTTCGCATATAAGAAATTTTTGCCTAGCCCAGTGTTATGAACACTTTATCCTCTTTCTTTTAGGAGTTTTATACTTTTGGGTTTTACATATAGGTTTATGATGTATATGGGATATGGATTTTTTTTCTTTTCTTTTCTTTGTATGTTTTTGTTGTTGTTTATATGCCGTCAAGTCAGACCCAACTCAGAGTGACCCCTCCTTGGGTTTCAGAGGTGGTACACTATGGAAGTAGATTGCCCAACCTTCCTTCTGAGGAGTGGCTGGTGGGTTTGAACCAACAGACTTTTGGTTAGCAGTCAAGTGCCTTAGACACTACGCTACCAGAACTCCCTCCATAGAGATACTGTCTTGGAAACCCAAGGAGGGGTCAATATGAGTTGGGATTGACTCCACAGCAGTGAAGGTTTTTTGTTTTGTTTTGTTTTTTTCAGTTGGCATCTGAACACTTAACTACTATGCCACCAAACCTTCTCTTTTAGCATTTAGGTTCTGCATTATTTCATAAAATTTGGTGCTACTGTAAATGGTACTGCTTTTTAAATTTCAATTTTCAATTATTCATTGCTAGTATATAGAAATGCAATTGATTGATTTTGGTATACTGACCTGTGTTCTCCACCATTCCTAAATTCACTTATTAGTTCTAATCACATTCTTTAAGATTCCTTGGGATTTTCTGAATAGACATTTACATCACCTGCAAATAGAGACAGTTTTATATTTTCCTAATTCTATGGGCTTTATTTCTTTTTCTTGCCCTATTACACCAGCTAGTATTTCCAGTACAATGTTGAGCTGACTATTATATCACAGACACTTTGATGTGAGGAAAGGCTTTGTCATCCCCCTAATTAATGGTGCGATCACTATATTCTAATAAGGAATCTTCATTATGAGAGTATATCTCTTAAACATTTAGCTCATTAATAACAGCAATTAACATTTATTGGTAACCTGCTGTGTATAAAACCTCATACTCTACAGTTTACATATATTATTTCATTTGAGTCATCGCTTATGTTGTTGAAACATGAGCAACGACTATATACATGAACTTCACCAGATGGAACACACAGGAATCAGATTGACTACATCTGTGGCAAGAGATGCCCCACTGGAGACACTCACTTGGCTATGCCAAGAGATTTGGAAGACAGCTACCTGGCTAACTGACTGGAAAAGATCCAATTTGTACCCATTCTAAAGAAAGGTGATCCCATAGAATGTGGAAATTACCAAACAATATCATCAACATCACATGCAAGTAAAATCTTACTGAAGATAATTCAAAAAGGGTTGCAGCAGTATATTGACAGAGAACTTCCAGAGGTGCAGCCTGGATTCAGAAGAGGACATGGAACAAGGGTTATTATTGCTGATGTCAGATGGGATCTTGACTCAAGGCAAAGAATTCCAGAAAGATGTTTACTTGTGTTTTATTGACTATGCAAAGGCATTTGATTGTGTGGATCATGACAAATTATGGATAACATTGAGAAGAATGGGAATTCCAGAACATTTATTTCTACTCATGAGGAACTTGTACATAGATCAGGAGGCTGTTGTTCGAACAGAACAAGAGGATACCGCATGGTTCAAAATCAAGAAGGGAGTGTGTCAAGGTTGTATTCTTTCACCATACTTATTTAATTTGTATGCTGAATCCGAGAAGCTGGATTATATGAAGAAGAACGTGGCATCAGGATTGGAGGAAGACTCATTAACAACCTGCAATATGCAGATAACACACCTTTGTTTGCTGAAAGTGAGGATGACTTGAAGCACTTACTGATGAAGATTAAAGACTACAATCTGAAGTATGGATATAAAGAAAGCAAAAACCCTCACAACTGGTCCAATAAACAATTTCACGATAAATGGAGAAAAGGTTAAAGTTATCAAGGATTTCATATTACTTGGTTCTATCATCAACACCAATGGAAGCATCAGTCAAGACATCAGATGATGTATTGCGTTGGGCAAATCTGCTGCAAAAGACCTCTTTCAAGTGCTGAAGAGCAAAGATGTCTCCTTGAAGACTAAGGTGCGCCTAACCCAAGTCACGGTATTTTCAATCACCTCTTATGCATGTGAGAGCTGGATAATGAATAAAGAAGACGGAAAAAGAGTTGATGCTTTTGAATTGTGGTGCTGGAGAAGAATGCTAAGAGTGCCATGGTTTGCTAAAAAGACTAACAAATCTGTTCCGGAAGAAGTGCAGCCAGAATGCTCTTTGGAAGCGAGAATGGCCAGACTTCATTTCACCTACTTTGGTCACGTTGTCAGAAGGAACCATTCTCTGGAGAAAGATATCATGCTTGGTAAAGTGGAGGGTCAACAAAGAAGGGGAAGGTCCTCAACGAAATGGATACACACAGTGGCTACAACAATGGGCTCAGGTATAGCAAGGATTGTGAGGCTGGCACAAGACTGGGCAGTGTTTCGTTCTGCTGTGCATAGGGTCACTGTGAGTCAGAGACGACTTGATGGCACCTAAGAACAACAACAATTTCATTTGATCCTTACACCAGCCTTATGAGATAGTTATTAATACTCTCATTTTTCAAGTAAAAACCTGAGTGAGGATCAAAGAATTAAGAAATTTGACGAAGATGACACAGCTTATCCTTTTCAGATGGTGAATTCAAATCCATTACTGCCTGTCTCTAAAATCCATATTCTTCCCTCTACAGTATACTGCTTATGATCCAAATCATTTTTAGAACATCTCAATCTTGTCTGCACATGAGAGGCCCCTGGAGCGCTGTTAAAATTATGATGCCTGGACTCCATTCTAGACCAATTGAATCTTTTGGAGCGAGGACCTGGGTTGAGTGTTTTCAAAAAGTTCCTCAGTTGATACTGAGCTCGGCGTGGAGAACACTGGACCTGCCACTTCTAGGGAGAGGGATATTCCTGCACTTACAACACAGTGATCTGAGATGGCTGTTCTTGGACTTGAAGGCAGTGAGTAATGAATGCTTAGCAGGACTCAGCTGCTATGTCTGCTTTGGCCCTGGGGTGCTCAGGGCTATAAAAGGCAAAGCTTTCTCCTTCATTTATTAGATGCTAGTAAATCCAAGGAGTGTGTCATGGTATTTTAGCATCAACTTATCACACGTGTTTCTTCTGGCTTATGGTTGAAATCCTGATGGGAAGCAGGTGGAATTCCTCGAAGCTGCTGCTAAGGATCAATGGGTTACAAAAGGCTGTTAATGGAAAAGTGTAATGAGAGGACTGTTGTCGTTTCAGAAGATATGGTAGAACTCTCATTTCTCCAAGGGAGTTGGCCTGCTGGGCATCTTTTAAATTGGAATTCAGAGCTCCTTGCATCCCTCTAGGAGGAAGTAGCATCCCTGAAATATGCTGCCAAGAGTAGCTCTGAGTTTCTAAGAAAAGGAACCTTCTCTCTGAAATGACAGATTGAGGTCTGAGGTTGAGTTATTGGAAGGTCTCCCCCTGATCTATTTGGTTGTTGTTTTTAGCTACTCACGGTGATCTCGTATACAGTGGAACGGAATACTGCCTGGTCCTGTACTAGCCCCATGATTGGTTGCAGATTGGACCATTGTGATCCATAGAGTTTTCATTGGCTGCTTTCAAAAGTAGATTTTCTTCCTAATCTATCTTAGTCTGGAAGTGCTGCTAAAACATGTTCAGCATCATAGCATACACAAGCCTTCACTGACGGATGGCTGATGGCTGCGTGTGAAATATGCTGACTGGGAATTGAACCTGAATCTTCTGCATGAAAGGCAAGAATTCTACCAATGAACTACCACTGCCCTCACTGGTCTCTTCTACCAGATAAAGTGATTGTGTTTTCAGACCAACTTTTACTGAAGCTTTAGGATGCTGTTAGAAGTTTCAGTAAAGATCTTTTCCCACCTCAGGTATGACATCCCATCTTAGTGGACTGAACTAATAACATTATCTTGTTTAAGCTCTTTTTTTTTTTTTTTTTCCATTTTAAGAGTGAAATGTACATCATGGAAATACTAGAAAACACAGAACAGTGTAAAGAGAAAAATTACCAGTGTAGCACAACATAAGGTGAGAAAATTTGTTACATGGCTAGTACTACTCTGGGAGCTTCATACATATCATCTCATTTAATCCTCACAAGAAACCTCAGAGGCAAGAAGAATTAATCCTGTTTTCCAATGAGGATACTGAGGCTTACTCCGGGGAGGCAGAATCTAAGTGTAGGCAACCTGGCCCCAAGCTTATTTTCATCCCCTTATACCTCACAGCCATATTGAAATATTTACTTCCAGCCTTTTTTCAAGTATTTTTATTTTTGATGAATGATTTGGATTCCATTCTTTTGAACATACTAAAATCAAGTTTTTCACCCAATTTTTTATTTCACATGACATTATAATATAAGCAGTCTCCCCGTTATTATTTAACCTTTGAGCATTCATTCGGCAGGCAGTGCACTATGTGAATATCTTTGAGGGACTCTGAATGGAGTACTTCACAAGTGTTTTAGTTTGTCTTGGCAAACTTGACTGTAGATAAAACTAGGTGCCAAGAGAAAATCACTCTCAACAAAGGGATGTGGTATTGTAGCATGAACACTGGGATGGTAAAGCCCAAAGAAAGTAAGGAACTGTGTTCCCCATTACCCTAGATTGATTACAAGCCACATCATGTTCAGCAAATCTTGATCCTGAGTGCTTTATTAAAAATTTCATAAGAAAAGAAGCTTAAAAAAAAAGAAAAGAAAAGAAATGCATTTTTAAAAGAGAAAAGATGGCATGGGAAATAGAAAAGAATGATCTTCCCACAAACAGTTGCCATGGAGTTGACTCCAACTGCCAAAGGGGCAGGGAGGCTTCATCTTCTGACCTCCTCTAACCACACAAGAGCAAGACAGAATCACCATCAATAGCCCAAGGCCTATTCCTGCGAGGCCAGACATGCTGCCTTCCCTCCAGCCCTTTCTCCAACTGTTCCTCCCAAAGCACCTACCACCTCTCTGCTGGGTTCAGTAATTCGCTGCAGTGACCACACAGAGATCACAGATTATGGGGTTTAATAGGGAAGCACCAGGCTACAATTCAAGTTCAGGAACAATGCTCAGTCTCTCTCAGTCACCCTCTCAGTAATGCGTGTCTCTCGGTGTCTCTTTTTCAGCAGTGCATGTTTCTCAGGAGCACATTTCTCTCAGCAGCATGTCTTCTCAGCCAGTAATCAGAGAGACTTCTGCCTCTAGGAGGCCTCCTTTTGAGCCTGGCAGAGTGGCCAAACTAACCAACATAATAACAGAATTCTAAGCACCTGAGAGAGAGCAAACTTCCCAGAACATTGCTTTGTGCCACTCCCAACAGAAATACCCCAGGTGGATAACTTTAGCAATCAGGAGCTCCTCAGTTGCTCCCAGCAAATTCCACCACAGAATTTACAAAGACTTATGGCTAGAAAAGCCATACCAGGTAAATTACTACACTGCACCAACTCATGGTGACCCCATGTGTGTCAGAGTAGAACTGTGCTCCATAGGGTTTTCAATGCTGATTTTTTGGAAGTAGATTGCCAGGCCTTTCTTCTGAGGCACCTCTGGGTAGACTCAAATCTCCAACCTTTCAGTTAGTAGTTGAGTGTGGTGACCATTTGCACCACCCAGGGACTCTGATCTTTCCACACTTACATGTAAACCTAGAAAGAGAAAGCAGAGGGTCCTTCCTGGGTTCTTGGAAGGGTGGCTTTTGCTGGGCCCCCACTCCAAGGCTGAGCTAAGTAAAGGCTGTGGGAGGGGGAGCAAACAGGGCAGCTAGAACTAGGCCCGAGGGAGACAAGGGCACAGCTATGGGGAAGCAAGGCAGTGCTAGATCTCTGGCCACAAGCAGAGACCATGTCTGCCTTAGAACCCTGTGCAACCAAGAAAATTTGTAACATTAACTGACCCTAGATAATGGAAGTTGGCAAACCTCTTTCATAACCTCGATCTCAAGTTAAGGGGACAAAACCTACTTTGACATCTTTCTGGCCAAGATCTTGCCTTGGATTCCCTTGCTTCATAATAGATTCATTGACCACAGGAGTCTGTGGGGGCCACGAACATGAACTCTTTCTCTTTGCCAGGGCAATGAACAGGTTCATTTCAATTTGACCCCCTGTTGAGAATTTGCATTTCCATCACAGATACCCTGAATCAGGTTCTACTTTTTAACAAGATCCTCAGGTGATACATAAAATATAGATTCTGATTAAGCACATCTGGGGTGGAAATGCAAATTCCCAGCAGGGAGTCGCACTAGAATGAACCGGTTTGAAGCCCTGCTCTTTGCAAACTGGGATCTCTCTATTTTCTTTCAATTTACCAGCTTTGCTAATTAACTTCCAGTGGGTGGTTAGCCCCCAACCTCCACCAAATGTGTTTTTTCTCTTTCATATTTTGACCCCCGTGCTTTTTGGCTGAAGTATAAAGGAAGGGAAATTTTGAACTGTTTTCTCAGACTCTCAAAGCCCCGATTCCTACAGGGGAGAATTTAAAACAAACCACGCTCGGACTCTTAGCAGAAGTGGATGACGATATTTCTGCTTAGAAATCTGCAGGTGAAGGACAGAGCTAGAGAGGGGGTCTGTTTCTCATTAGAATTCTTGGCAGAGCATTTTGAGCTGCATCTGGAAAAGAAAGGAGAAGGAGGACTGTCAGTGAGGTTTGTTTAATAAGCCCCTTTCTCCCATCACATGTCTGTTGGTTTTTCCCTCTAAAGGTCATCTGGGACCAGGTTTCCCAATCTTTCTCTATCCCCCTTTGTGTGTCTGCACATAATCCGAGTATATTGGGTATAAAGTAGAGAATCCAAATAAGGAAAACTCATTTCACTCCCATTTTTCTAAATGTCAAATGAAGATCTCCCTCAGACAATCTCACTTTCACAGATGCAGCAAATCTCAAGCAGGGTCCATAACAAGGATCTGTTATATTTATTTGTGTTGTCTTCAAGTTATTCTGACTCACGACAACCCCATGTATGTCATAGAACTGTGTTTCCTAAGGTTTTCAATATCTGGTTTAAGGGAAATCGATCACCAGGCCTTTTCTTCCAAGGCACCTTTGGGTGGACTTGGTTAGCTGCCTAGTGTGTTACTCATTTGCACACCTTGGGTAAACTCCCTGGGTGGTGAAAATGGTTTGCACTTGGCTATTACCATAAAGGGCGGTGGTTTGAAGAGGAAAGGCCTGCAATCTGCTTCCCTAAAGATAACAGCCAAGAGAACCCCATGAAGCAGTTGTGTTCTGTAACACTTGAGGTCTTCATGAGTCAGAATCAACTTGATGGCAGCAGGTATATTTAGTCATGTAGAAGTAACAGTTTTCAGGGTACTGTCTTAGCCATTGCTTTCAGATGAGCATCATAGCATCTGCTTGAAGTAGCAGATAGCATATCCATTTTATAGATGGGAAAGAACATGAAACAAACAGAAAAACCTGAGTCTCAGAGAGTTTAGGCGACTAATACAGAGTCTCTTATACAGCCACTGGAAGTTGGAACTGGGACCAAGAATCTGATGTCTCCACCACAGTGTACTGCAGACCGGAACATATATCATCTCTACCTGAAGCAGCTGCTCCCTAATATCCTCCATTTCCACCCCTTCCCAGGTTGTCTCAGGTGTTAGCTTAAATGCTCTTTCCTCCAGGAAGCCTTCCCTGACCCAACTGTACCACCCAGTTTAGGTTTGTTGTTGTTGTTATGTGCCATCGAGTCGGCCCCAACTCATAGCGACCCCTCCTTGGGTTTCCGAGGCAGTATCACTACGGAAGTAGGATTGCCCAACCTTCCTTCTGAGGAGTGGCTGGTGGGTTTGAACCGCCAGCCTTCTGGTTAGCAGTCAAGTGCTTTAGCCACTATGCTACCAGAGCTCCTTAGTTTAGGTTAAGTCTCCATATTAATACCATTTTTCTTCATGGCACTTATCACAATTTTTAATCATGTTTTTCTGTGATTACTTGTTTAGTATCCCTTTCTCTTATAAGATAGCAAACTCACCAAAGGCAGCAACTGTGTCCAATCTTGTTCACATCATTGTATCTATTCTACCCAGTTTGGTACTTGGAATGTGGAACAAAAAGGGTTGTAAAATAAATGAACAAACGAATTAAAAAAAAAAAAATTGCCCAACTTAGTGGTGAAGGCTGAACCTAGATCAGCTTCCTTATACCCTTAGTGAGCTAGCTGGCAAGGGATTTCCCAGGGAAATTTCTGGAGATTCTGGTGCATTTCTCACTGATGTCATATACCACCTTTACTGAACATTGAGAAAGTTCCTAAAAGGTTAGAGCCTGGAAGATGGGGAATCATGTGGGAGTTTTCCTTGTTATCTGTCTAGGGAGGACCTCTGATGGCACAGTGGTGAAAGTGTTCAGCTACTAACTGAAAGGTCGGCAGTTAGAATTCACTGCCTGCTCCATGGGAGAAAGATAAAGCAGTCTGTTTCCATAAAGATTGACAGCCTTGGTAACCATATAGGACAGTACTACTTTGTTCTATAGGGTCACTGTAAGTCACAGTGGACTCAACGAAGTGGCTTTGGGTACTGGTCTAAGGGGGAGATGGTAAGGGATAAATAGATCAGGGATGCCTGCAGAAGTTATTTCAGACCCCACACTTATCCAGCTCTCTGTCCCTGTTGTATGTTCTGGGGACTCATCACTATTTCCTGAGAGCACGATTCAGTCTGATAATGGGCTTGTTTTCTCTGCCCTTCCCCTCACCTCCAAAGCAAAGTGGGTATTCAAGCAGCCACTTCTTTCTTTTTACACAGTCCTATGACCTGAAGGAGGAGCTCTGGTGATAGAGTGGTTAAAGCATTCAGCTGCTAACCAAAAGCTTGCCAGTTTGAACCCACCAGCAACTCCGTGGGAGAAAGATAAGCCAATCTGCTTTCATAGATTTATAGCCTTGGAAATCCTTTGGGGCTGTTCCACTCTATTCTATAGGATAGCTATGAGTTGGAATTGACTCAATGGCAGTGGGTTGGGTTGGGGGCCTGGAGAGAACACTAGATTTAACTGACCAGCATCAAAGGGTTGTCACAGCATACATCAACCAGTTCACGTGAAGAAACTGAGGCCTGAAAGTGGGGAAGATTGGTCTGGTAGTAGCCAAGCTAGAACCAGAACTCAGGTCTCCTACTTTTTGTCTGAAATTCTCTCCATCACCACTCAGTTGAGAGGATATATTAAGCACTGGACATGTGCTGGGTACTATCTATCATGGAATCTGAAAATGATACAAAAAGTCTTAAATACACAAAAATTAAACATACCAAGTAAGAGTAGGATATGCTCTCACCTTCCAGGAACTTAATTTTATTGAGAGTGAAACTAAATTCTTGAAATGGTGACTGTTATGGATTGACTTATGTCCCTTAAAAAGATATATGAGAATAAATAGTGTAGGTGCTGAACTTCCAAATGGAGAGGAAGTCAAGACAATTTAGAGATAGAACAGACTGTTTTAAACTTTGAAAGAAAATAATAAATCACAGGGTAACTGCAATGAAAATTAGTAAACTTTCTCATCAAAATGAAAAAAAGGAAAGGCACAAATATTTAGCAAATAGTATAACAATAGCACTGAAGGAAATAATTAAAAATTCATAAACAAAATGGGCTCAGCACAGAAAATTATACGGAACAAAGAAATCAACAACACCACACACAAAAAAATACATAACAAAATGACAGCAATTAATTCATACTTGTCAATAATTACCCTGAATGTAAATGGATTAAATGATCCATTCAAGAGACAGAGAGATGCAGAATGTATAAGAAAATATGACCCCATCAGTACATTGTCCATAAGAGACATGCCTTAGATACAAAGAAAAAAATAGACTAATAATCAAAGGTTGGAAAAAATATATCAAGAAAATGGCAATCAAAAGAGAACAGGAATAGCAATATTAATTTCTGATAATATAGACTTTAAGAAAAAAACACACCATAAGAGACAAGGAAGGACATTATATAATGATTAAAGGATCAACTAAACAAAAGGACATAACCATAATAAATATCTATGGACCCAATGAAAGAGTCCTGATACATAAATCAGACTTTAACAGAATTGAAAAGAGAAATACACAACTCCACAGTAATAATAGAAGACTTTAATAAACCACTTTTAACAAAGGCTAGAACTAGAAAGAAACTCAACAAAGACACAGAACTAAACAATACAATCAACCAACTTGACCTTATAGATATATACAGAGCACTTCACCTAACAACAGCATAATATTCATTCTTTTCCAGCACATATGGAACATTCTCTAAGGTAGACCATATGTTAGGCCACAAAACAAGCCTCAATAAATTTAAAAACATTGAAACATTGCAAAGCATCTTCTCAGATCACAATGCTATAAAATTAGAAATCAACAATAGGAAGATCAATGGAAAAGAGCAAACATGGAAACGGAATAAAATCCTCCTTAAAAACTACTGAGTAATAGAAGAAATAAAAAAGGAAATTTAAAAATTCCTTGAATAAAATGAGAATGAAAATACAACATACCAAAATCTTTGGGACACAGCAAAACCAGTGCTCAGAGGGCAATTTATAGCAATAAATGCACACATGGAAAAAGAAGAAAGAACCAAAATCAATACCTTAATCCAACACCTCCAACAATTAGAAAAAAGAATAGCAAAAAATACCTACAGTCACCAGAAGAAAAGAAGTAATAAAGGCTCAAGCAGAAATAGATGAAACAGAACATGGAAAAACAATAGAAAGAATCAACAAACCTAGAAGTTGATTCTTTCAAAAGATTAATAAAATTGACAAAACACTGGCAAATTTAACAAAGGTAAAGAAAGACAGTATGCAAATAACATGTATAAGAAACTAAATTGGTGATATCACAACAGAACCAACTGAAATAAAAATGATAATATCAAAATACTATGAAAAACTATTCTTAACAAACTAGAAAACCTAGAAGAAATGGACAGATTTCTAGAAACACATGACATACCTAAATTTACACAAAGGTAGAAAAATTGAACAGACCCATAACAAAAGAAGAAATTGAAGAAGGCATAAAAAACTACCAACAAAAGAAAGTACTGGCCTAGACAACATCACTGAAGAATTCTACCAAACATTCAGAGAAGAGCTGACACCAATCCTACTCAAACTATTCTGGAACATAAAAATGGATGCAATCCTCCCAAATTCATTTTATGAAGTGAGCATAACCCTGAGACCAAAATCAGGCAAAGAAACCACTAAAGAGGAAAATTGCAGCCCAATATCTCTCATGAATATAGACATAAAAATCTTCAACAAAATTTTAGCCAATTGAATTCAATGCTACATATGAAAAATAATACACCATGACTAAGTGGGAAGCATACCAGATATGCAAGGATGGTTCAACATTAGAATAATGATCAATGTAATCCATCACATAAATAAAACAAAAGGAAAGACCCACATGATCATTATCAATCCATGCAGAAAAAGCATTTGATCAAATCCAACACCCATTCCTAATAAAAGCTCTCAGCAAAATAGGAATAGAAGGGAAATTCCTGAACATAATAAAAGACATATACACAACATCGATAGCCAACACTATCCTCAATGGAAAGAGAACAAAATCATTTCCCTTGCAAATAGCAACCAGGCAAGGATGCCCTCTATCACTACTTCTATTCAACATCATATCAGAAATCCTAGCCAGGGCAATAAGACAAGAAAGGGAAATAAAAGGCATCCAAATTGGTAAGGAAGAAGTAAAACTATCCCTATTTGCAGATGATATGACCCTATACATAGAAAATCCCAGAGATGCAACAAGAAACCTACTGGAACTAATTGAAAGATTCAGCAAAGTGGCAGAATACAAGGTCAACATAGAAAAATCAGGTGGATTCCTCTACATCAACAAAGAAATCTCCGAAAGGAAGGGAAATAAGGAAAACAAATACCATTTACAATAGCTCCCAAAAAGCTAAAATACTTAGGAATAAATTTACCAGGGACACAAAAGACTTATAAAAATACCTAAAAAATGCTACTACAAGAAACTATAAGAGACCTACATAAATGGAATAACATACCATGCTCATAGATAGGAAAACTAAACATTGTGAAAATGTCACCCAAAACAATCTGCAGATTCAATACAATCCTGATCCAGATTCCATCAGCATTCTTTAAAAGAACATGGAAAAATCAATCACTAATCTTATATGGAAAGGAAAAAGACCTTATATATGCAAAGCACTACTGAAGAAGAAGAAGAAAGTAGGAGGTCTCAAACTTCCCAATCTCAAAACCTACCATACAGTTACAGTGGTCCAAACAGCTTGGTATTGGTACAACAACAGACACATAGACCAGTGGGACACAATTGAGAATCCTGAAATCGTTCCATCAACCTATGGACAGCTAATCTTTGACAAAGGGCCAAAACCCATTAAATGGAGAAGAGATAGTCTCTTTAACAAATGGTGCTGGCAAAACTGGATATCCATTTGTGGATAAATGAAACACTGTACACAAAAATTTAACTCAAGATGGATCAAAAACATAAATGTGAAAACCTAAAACTATAAAGTTCATCAAAGAAAAAATACGGGTAAAATTAGGGGTTTTAATATATGGCATAAATGTTGTTGTTGTTGTTGTTATGTGCCATCGAGTCGGACCCGACTCATAGCAACCCCTCCTTGGGTTTCCGAGGCAGTATCACTAC
>NW_006921602.1:13888555-13920212 GCF_000298275.1 Orycteropus afer afer | reverse complement strand
TTCTGAGGAGTGGCTGGTGGGTTTGAACCACCAGCCTTCTGGTTAGTAGCCTTGGGCATTATGCCACCGGAGCTCCCCATTAGCCATTAGAGAGCTGCAAATCAAAGCAACAATGAGATATTATCTGACCCCAGCAATAACAGCAAAGATCAATAAGACAGAAAACAACAAATGCTGGTGAAGGTGTGGAATGGTTGGAACTTCATACACTGCTGGCGGGACTGAGAAATGGCACAACCACTATGGAAAATGGTATGACACTTCCTTAAAAAATTGAAAATAGAAATACTATTTGATCCAGCAGTCTCATTAGTAGATATTCATCCTAAACAAGTGGGAGCCAGGAAGTGAATAAAGATCTGCACACCCATATTCATCACAGCACTGTTCACAATAGCAGAGATGGAAACAACCAAAGTGCCCATCAACAGACAAATGGATAACCAAAATATAGTACATACACACATGGGGATACTATGGAACATTAAAGAATAATGAAGAATCAGTGAAACACCTTATTACATGGATGAACTTAGAGAACATTATGCTGAGTAAAATAAGTCAATCACAGAAGACAAATATTATATGAGTCCGCTATTATAAAAAGTAGGAGCCTTGGAGGTGTAGTGCCTAAGGCATCTGACTGCTAACCAGAAGGCTGGTGGTTCAAACCCACCAGCCACTCCTCAGAAGGGGAAGTTTGGGCAATCTACTTCTGTAGTGATAGCGCCTCAGAAATCCAAGGAGGGATCACTATGAGTCAGATCCGACTCGACGGCAGTGCGTTTTTTTTTTTTTTTTTTTCTTTTCATTACAAAAAGTGAAGGAAAGGTTTACACGTGAAAGGAAACTTTCTTTTTTGGGAGCTGAGGGAAGGGAAAGCTGCTAGCTAGGTAAGAGACGCATATTGATTTGGGTGAAAGGAGAGAAAATATACCAAAAGCAGGTGACCAGCACAATAACACTAAGGAAAAGGAAGACATGGGGAGGTGTACAAGAGGTACAGATAACAAAAGTAAATACTTTTACATACACAATACTGCATTGTCAGTAATAACAAACATTAATCTAGGGATGGATATATAGGTAGACAATTGTTGCATCTTAGATGATCAGGTATGGGTAAGGGAATAGAAATATACCCATGACCTTTCACAGGTTTCACAGGTGATATTTCTATATACATATTTGCATGTACTATAAAAATGTGCATACATAACAGAGCTAACAGGGGGCAAAATTATGATAACTTCTTAGCCACAACCAAACACTTTGAGGGAGTGAGTCATTGGGCCTGCAGGCTCAGGACCATGGTCTCGAGGGACATCAAGCTCAACTGGCATAAGATACTACACAAAAGCATTGTTCTGCATCCTACTTTGGTGAGTAGTGACTGAGATCTTAACAGCTTTTGAGCTACCATGTAAGGTGCAACTACAGGTCTCTCCTCATCTGGAGCAAAGAAGAATGAAGAAAATCAAAGATGCTTGGAAACAATTAGCTCAAGGGACTAGTGGACCATGCAAATCACAAGCTTCATGACCCTGAGAACAGAAGTAGATGGTGCCTGGCTACCACTGCCAACCACTCAGAAAGGGATCAAAACTGGAGATCTTGAATAGAGTGGAAGAAAACATAGAATAAAACCAAAATCATAAAAAAGACCAGGTGTACTGGTCTTACTGGTCTGATAGAGACTGGCAAAAGCCCTGAAACCATGGTGCCTATTCATCCCTCAGGTTTGCAATTGAACTCATTCCCATGGTTTAACTTTCAGCCCAACAATAGACAGGGGTATGAGGCAAACATTTACACCAGGAAGGTGCACCCCTTAGCACAATCAACCATGGGACATCAGAAAGGCAACATTTGCACAGGGAAGAAGCTCAGGAGGCAGGAACACATAGGTGAGAAGGACACAGGGAAATGGTAACCATAGAAAGGAACTGGGAAGAGAGCTACTACATTGTGGGAATTATAATCAATGTTATGAAACAAAATGTGTATGAACTGTTGAATGGAAAATGAATCTACACTGTAAAATTTCACCCAAATCACAAAGTTTTAAAACAACAACAACAAAAAAGATATGTGAAATCCTAACCCCTGAACCTGTAAATAGAACCCTGTTTAGAAATAGAGTTCTGTTATGTTAATGAGGTCATTCCAGAGTAGGGTAGACCCTAAACCTAATCACTTCTGAGTGGTCTCTCATAAAAAGGGCAGGAGAGACACAGACACACACACACAGGGGCAAGGAAGATGCCATATGAGGACCTGTCTACAAGCAAAGGAAACCAACATTTGCTGACAGATACCAGAAACTTGTAGAGAAGTCCACAGAGGGAATCAACAGAGCCAAGCCCAGATTTGGATTTTTACCTTCCAGAACTTGAGAAAATAAATCTGTTTTTCAAACCAGCCCCTTGTGGTATCTTTTGTTCTGGTATCTAGGAAATGCAGACAGTAACCAATGAAAGATTCTAAGTTTAGGCCATTACATACTACATTATGTATAGAGCAGACTCTAAGCACTGTGAGAAATCTAAGAGGAATGGACAACTGTATGTAATCCTACAACTCTACCTTGAACACAACTATGACGTCATGTGACATTTCTGTACCTTGGGAAGTCCTTGAGAATGCACTGTGTGGTGAAGGGCACAGGCTTTAGTTAGAGATCCAAGCTCTGCTGATTGCTGGTTCTATGACCCTGGACATTGAGCCTCCTTCAGACTTGAACTCCTCTTCTGTAAAATGGGATCAGAAGGTAATCAATGTACTTCCCTCATAAGGTTGTGATTACTATGTTCATATAACAGTTGAAAGGTATACCTTGATATAAATATATGGTAATATTATGAATAAAAATAAAGCTAATGGGATATAGAATGGGTTGTCTCAGGGAGGCTGTAAGTCCCCAGTCATAGATGGTTCGAACTCTGGCCAGATAATAATTTGATGAGCAGTTTTTAGAAGAAGTTCAATTTTAGAAGGGAATAGATCATAGAATTAGGTAACATTAAGATCTCTCTCAATACTGATCCCAAGATTTAATTTTTAAGACTTTAGCTGGCCCTTGAGAAGACTATGTGTTGGCCAGGAGATGAGGGGAAGAGATAGCATTCCAGAAGATGGAATGGCATGAGCAGAGGCTTGGAGGTGGCACAG
This sequence comes from Orycteropus afer afer, assembly GCF_000298275.1. Lineage (NCBI taxonomy): Eukaryota > Metazoa > Chordata > Mammalia > Tubulidentata > Orycteropodidae > Orycteropus > Orycteropus afer. The sequence continues at coordinate 13,917,041 of NW_006921602.1, read as the reverse complement.
AGCTTGGACTCACTATATTTCTATTCAGAACTTCATCCCACTCATGTTTTCTGACCATCTACAGAGAGGTTTAGGTGGTGGTGCAATGATTAATCTGGTGGTGTAATGGATAAGCAGTTGGTTGCTAACCAAAAGGTCAGTCATTTGAAACTACCAGCCATACTGAGGGAGAAAAGATCTGGCAATCTGCTCCCATTAAGATTATTGCCTAGGAAACCCTACGAGGCAGTTCTACTCTGTCACAGAGATCACCATGAGTCGAAAATCAACTCAATGGCACCTCATAACAATATGGAGAGGTTCTTTCTCTACAACTTCCTGAGGTCCAAAAGGTAACTCTGCAGTCTTCTACTTATGCGTGTCACAATTTCATGAACTACTGAGGGAGAGAGTTTGTAGTATGACTTCAGCATTAATACAAATGGGTTTTAACTATGATGCTTCCTCTTCTGTTCATCAGGGCAGATTTCCAATGAGTAGCTTTCCTTGAGCAGCTTATGAGCTCAACTGAAACACACTTCCTCCTCCAAAACAAGCAACTGAGATCATTTCCCACCTTGCCAAGCCTCTGCACATGCTTCCATTTGGGCAACATTATTGCAGATGGAGCTGCAGAACTTGCTTTGACATTCACACACATTTATAAGGTAATTATTTTAGTTGTTGTTAGGTGCTGTCTGGTAGGTTTTTGACTCGGAGTGATCCCAAATGATAGAGTAGAACTGCTCCACAGTGTTTCATAGACTTCTTTATGGAAGCAGATCACAAGGTCATTCACCTGAGGAGCCCACTGGGTGGGTTTAAACCACCAACCATTATCGGCTGAGCACTTAACCATTGCACCACCAAGGCTCTTCAATTAGTAGTAGTAACAGTAGACATCATAAAAGAAAACTCTGTTATCATATTCAGTTGCTGCAAGATCTAATCGTGTACAAGGTTTATCAGCAAAATTAATGGGAGTGTAATGGTTGTGTATTACCCCAAAATGGAGACTCTTGAGTTCCTGTTCAGAGACCCATGAGGATGTGCTCTGGACATCCTGCTCAGAGAGCCTGAAGGTGAGGATTACCTGATGTTCAAACTCAACAACAAAAAAAATCAAACTCACTGCCACCAAGTGGATTCCAATGCATAGCGACCCCCATTTAGTTTCCAATGTTATAAATCTATATAGAAGCAGATCAACCCATCTTTCTTCCCTGGAGCAGCTGGTGGGTTGCAACTACTGGCCTTTTGTTTAGCAGCCTGCAGTGAATTGCTTGATGTGGCCCTTCTAGCCATTGTCCTCCATTCTGTGGTGTTTCGTAAATCCCATTATCCATGCCTGTTTGGGGTGGTGTGGTAGTTAAGGTCAGGTATCAACTTGGCTGGGCAGCTGGTAGTAGTCATTCCCTATAATGACTGGCAATCGACTGTGTGATGGGATTTAGGTTAATTCTGTTGGGACAACACAAGTGGAATGTATCTTGAGTCCTGCCTTGCTGGAGGGTATAAAAAAAAATTACCACCCTTAGCTTCCCGGAGGGTTTTACCTACGAATCTCCTGGGAAGATTCGCTCGCCTCTTGCTCCAGCTTTGATCCTTGGCTCATCGTCATCTCACCCCTGGATTTGGGACAGCAGCCGCCGTCTGATCTGCTGATCGAGGTTCATCTAACCCCGAGAGTTGGGAGGATCCGCCAGACCTACTCACGGACCTGGGACTCGCCAGCCTGCCAGCCTCCACCACCACTACGTGAGACGAACCCTTGGGTGTCTGTGAGTTCTGTGAGGCGTTACAGCGAAATTCAGAACCCTAAGACTGGGGAAATTACTGGGAGGAGGAGGAGGGGTTAATGTCTGAGATGATGGAGTGGCATGGTAGTTTGGACATTTGGGACATCTTTGACCTCCACCTCATGGGGACCAGCCTCGTGCTGATCTTTCTAAGAGAAATTGTTCAAGCACAGCCAAATGCCTTAACCACTGCACCACCAGAGCTCCTAACTAGCACTTGAAAAGTCTGACCCCCTCTGCTGTTGCTGATGTTGTTAGTTACCGTTGAGTCGATTCTGACTCATGTGCAGAGGAGAACTGCTCCATAGGGTTTTCAAGGCCGTGACCTGCCAGAAGCAGATCATCAGGACTGTTTTCCAAGACGTGGAAAGTGGGAGTGGGATTGAACCACCAACCTTTTGGCTAGTAGTTGAGCACTGAACCATTTGTGTCACCCAGAGACCCATGAACCCCCCTGTGGGACTGTTTTTTTCTTTTTTAAAAAGCACTAATTGGAAACAACCTTGAATATTTTATACTCTTTCATTTCAGTTACAACTGGCAACTTCATCTACAGTTCAGACTGTGAACCATGCTGACCCCCTCACAGAGCTGGCAGCTAGAAGGGGTGAGAAGAGTGAAGAGTTGGGATGCTGCTCTTAGTAGCCTTCAAAGAACACTTTGCAGACATCCAACTATTTCATGGGCTTCAGAGAAGAATGATAAGTGGAACCTCCCTCCTTGCCTTCATTAGTTCCTAGGGACCCCTGAGTGAAGAGAGAAACCACATGCTCCCTGTGATGCTGTACACCTTCCAAGCCTGTGGTTTTGGTAAAAGTTCTTTGCCGTGCCGAGCTTCGTCTTTTCAAACCATACCAGAGGAAATCAGTTCTGCGGCCACTTCAGAGGGGAAGCAGACAGAAGGTCATTACATTCCTCAATGCTTACCATGGCCCTGCTCTCCATAGAAACATGTGTCTGTCTGCAACAAAGGTAGGCTCCGTCTGGGCTTTCAGCAATGATTTGTGTCTGTCTTATTCCTCACGGCATCCTCCGTGCCAAGCCCAGTGTTGAGACCAGAGAGAGCACTCCATGAATCCGTGTATGTGTGTATGTGTAATAGTTGCCCCACTACCAAGAAGGTACAGTGGGTGTTGCTGGCATCTGCGAGTAAGTAGGGAGGGCTGGAATGGGTTATATTCATTTGTCACAGAGAGAAACAGGTTTACTTAGAGATGGGGTAGAGGAGAAAGGGGAGATGAGGGACCCAAGAACCAAGCATCTTCTCCTAGAAGTTTTCCTCCTTTCAGGCTCCATTACTGAATGAAGGTCCAGAAGACAAATCCCCTTTCCTATCGTTAGTCTAGAGTTTTCTGAAGGTCTCTGGGTGACACAGTTTGTACTCAACTACTAACTGAGAGGTTGGAAATTTGAACCCACCTAGTGGCACTGCAGAAGAGAGGCCTGGGAATATGCCTCCATGAAGATTATAGCCAAGAAAACCCTATGGAGTAGTTCAACTCTGTAATACAAGGGGTTGCCGTGAGTCAGAGTCAGCTTGACAGCAATGGCTTTCTTTTGGGATAGTGTTTCCTCACTCTAAAGGAGACAGCAGACCATTCCTTTCCTTTCCCAGATGGGTGTTACGGGTAAATGAAAAGGACAAGGTGCTGCACAGATGCTGGTCTTTACTTGGCTGAGATCAACCAACCCCTCCCAAGAATGAGTGCCCAGGAATTGCCAGGTGCCCTTAGGAACTCCTCTCTAGAGGACCTAGGTAATTAACTGCTCACAGGTCAGCGAGGGACTAGCTCTTAAGCTACCTCAGTTTCCCCAGCACTCTCAGACTCCTAGAAACTAAGAATCAAACCAGATGCTGATGAGTTGTTTTCAGCTCACGGTGACCTCATGTGTGCAAAGTAGAACTGCTCCGTAGGTTTTTCAATGTTGTGATCTTTTGGAAGCAGCGTGTCAGGCTTTTCTTTGGAGGAGTCTCTGGGTAGTCAGAACCACTAACATTTTGATTAGTAATCGGCCACTGAGGGAACCTAGGGGCTTGGACTAAGAGCAGTTCTATTCAAAGAAGCACAAGCTAAAGTAATATAAGTTTAATGAGCTACCTTCGGTACAGGTGTACTTGCTTAACAAAGAAGGTCCAGGAAAGAGAAATGTACTACCTTCGTTTGCTTTACAAGCATACCTTGTTTTATTGTGCTTCGCAGATACCGCATGTTTTGTAAATTGAAGGTTTGTAGCAAACCTTGCATCAAGCAAGTCTATCGGCACCATTTTTCCAATAGCATGTGGTCACTTTGTGCCTCTGTGTCACACTTTGGTAATTCTCACAATATTTCAAATGTTTTCATAATGCTATTGCACACCTTAATAGACTGCCAAACTGAAAACCAAATTCACTGCCATGGAGTCCATTCTGACTCATAGCAATCACCATTGGGTTTCCAAGGCTGTAAATCTTTATGGGGGAGGGGCTCTGGTGGCATAGTGCATAAGGCATTTGACTGCTAACCAGAAGGCTGGTGGTTCAAATCCACTAGCTACTCTGTGGAAGGAAGATGTGGCAATCTACTTCTGTCAACATTTACTGCCTCAGAAACCCAGTGGAGGATGCTGTGAGTTGGAACCGATTTGATGGCAGTGAGGTTTTTGTGGTTTTTTGTTTTTTTTTTTAATGAATATGAATGAATCAACTCTTTATAATTTAAACCCACTGCCATCAAGTGGATTCTGACTCATAACAACCCCCATTGGGTATCCAAGGCTATAAATCTTTACTGAAGTAGATTGCATCATCTTCCTCTCTGAAGCAGCTGGTAGGTTTGAACCATTGACCTTCTGGTTAGCAGCCAAGTGCCTTAGCCACTATGCCACCAGAGCTACTTAATAATAATAATTTATTTTTGTTGTTTTGTGCCATCGAGTTGGACCCGACTCATAGCAATCCCTCCTTGGGTTTCCAAGGCAAATCACTACAGAAGTAGATTGCCCAACCTTCCTTCTGAGGAGTGGCTGGTGGGTTTGAGCTGCCAGCCTTCTGGTTAGCAGTAAAGTGCCTTAGACACTACACTACCAGAGCTCCTAATAATAATTTAGTCATGTTAAAAAACAAATCAAACCCATTACTGTTGAGTCAATTCCGAGTCATAGCGACCCCATGGCCAGAGTAGAACTGTCCTTTTAGGATTTTCAAGGCCGTAAATCTTTATGGGAGCAGTCATGTTCCATGAATAGAAATTCATCAATGTTATATATTCTTGGCGAGATATTGCTTTAACATACTGTCCTTGTTTTTACCTAATAATTCTTTGGTCTTAAATTTTGTTTGATTTGATATAAATATTGCTATAGCAACATACATGTTTATGGGAGTTCTGGTAGTGTAGTGGCTAAGGCATTTAACTGCTAACCAGAAGGCTGATGGTTGAAACCCACCAGCCACTCCTCGGAAGGAAGGTTGGGCAATCTACTTCCATAGTGATACGGCCTCAGAAACCCAAGGAGGGGTCGCTATGAGTCGGGTTTGACTCTAATCCACTATGAGTAAGGAGCTCTGGTGGCATAGTGTCTAAGGCATTTGACTGCTAACCAGAAGGTTGGTGGTTCAAACCCACTAGCTACTCTGTGGAAGGAAGATGGGGCAATCTACTTCTGTCAAGATTTATTGCCTCGGAAACCCAAACAACATAACAACAACAACATAAATGTTTATTTTTAGTTGGATTTGCCTGGTATATATTTTTCTAACTCTCCACTTTGGATCTTTCTTTGAGGTTTTGCTTGTAAATTGTGTTCATTTGTTTCATCTAATCTGTTAGTCTTTTAATAGGTAATCTGTTTATATTTATTGTAACAACAGATACAGGTTAATGTATTTCTGCCATACCATATGTTTTCTGTTTATCATACCTTTTCTTTGCTTCTTTTTTTCTCCTTTCTTTGTCTTAGCCTAAACTTCCCCCAAAACCAGAGTTTGAGAGAAGGGCTTGTCTGCAGCTTGTTTATTTTGAGAAATGATTCAAGGAATAGGAATGGGGGACTGGGAAGAGTGAAACAGGGAAGAAAAAGCTAATCATCACCATGAGCAAATGGGGCTCAGTCCCAGTGGGGATCCTCTGAGGAGCTATATGGAATGCATCTCAGACTTGTCCACAGAGATGTTAATATTGTTTTTTGAATGTGACTATGTCATTTAATTTTCTCTTTCTATATTTCATATATCATTATTATGTATTTGAAGCAGAGGTTATTCCTCACAGCATGAATTTACAACACCATGTTGACTGTAAGACTATCATTTAATTCTCATGCAATCCTATAATCCTAGGAATAAAATGCAATTTATTCCATTTTAGAAATAAAGAAATAGAAATTCAGAGAAGTGAAGTAATTTGCATGAAGTCACACAGCTCTAAGTGATAGCCTTTCCTCTTAACCATAAACTATACAACCATGTGTTGCATGTGAGTTGGCTCTAGTCCATGTTGACTTAGGTTATAGTGTCACTTATTGTCTCAACCTCACTAGTCCCCAAATAGGGGTGTCATTCTTATATAAAGAGAATTGACAAGAAGACCAAGGTCCTAGAGACCAAGCTGCCAAACGGTACATGTACAGGTTTAAACCCTCTCTGTCCAAACAGGAGTATTCCAGAGAGACTGAAAATTACAGAAGCCTAGAGATTTCATAACCTTTATCCAAAGAAGAGAGTTTTTTTTTGGATCACAGTTCTATCTATTCCCCAAAGAGTGCAGATTACTAAGTAAATCAGGTAATTATTGACTAAATGACAGGCTACTGTGATTGAGAAATTAACCACGTCTGTTTTTCTTCTGTAGGCTCACTGGAAAAGAATGTGAGGTATTTCCCCTTCTTCCCCTCAAGAGGCCTTTGTGTCTTGGAAGACAGGCTTCTCTTGCTCCAGGGAAAAATTAGAGGCCTTTCTTTGATTTTCTAAGAGTCTGGGACTTAACACTAATTGCTAGAGGTGGAGAGGGCTGGAGAAGGGGCTTAGTAGCCTGGTCTTCTTGTCAATCCTCTTTATATAATTGGGGACTAGGAGCTCTGGTAGCATAGTGGCTAAAGCACTTGACTGCTAACCAGAAGGCTGGCGGTTCAAACCCACCAGCCACTCCTCGGAAGGAAGGTTGGGCAATCCTACTTCCGTAGTGATACTGCCTCGGAAACCCAAGGAGGGGTCGTTATGAGTCGGGGCCAACTCGACGGCACATAACAACAACAACAACAATTTGGGGACTAGTGAGGTTGAGACAATAAGTGCTGGGCCTCATTACGTGCACAGTCTCTTGCCTTGGAAGTGACAGGATCTGTAGGGAGGGCCTGAGTGGACAATGGGCATCAAGATACTGAACATATGCACTGTGGCCTTCAATTAGAATATAACTATGAGCAGCAGCAAAAGCCTTTAACTGCCCACCTGGGCTTAGACAATGGGCAACTCAGCAGTGACCATCCCTTAGCTTCTGGGATCAAGAAACCCTCCGAGTTCTGCTTGGAAGGAGAGAGATGGGACTTGAAAAAGGACTGGGATAAATTTTGTGAGAAATTAGATGAAGTCTAAGCAGGGCCAGATTACCCAATAAGCATTGTAAACACACACTTTGAGCATGAACAAAACAGGGGCACCAGTTGTCCAAAGGAAAGACCCACAGATGGCAAGCAGATAGGACACCAGGAAAAGCTAATGCTACAGTGAAAGGGAACTGGTGAGGCACTAAATGAAACTGATACCATTTATAAATGTTGTATACGATAACAATTATACTTTTCATTTCAGACCAATCGGGTGTAACCTCACATTCAGTTCTCTCTCATCAACCACATAAAAATGCACTAGTGGCACTACAATCACATAACTCATGATGTATCTGGTCCTGTGCAAAGTGAACCAGAGCGTGTCTTCAGATTGAACATGCCCTTGTATTTGTATTATGCTCTTTGCAATCACTCTCTTCTGTCAGATATTAGCAGTAGACCAATGAACTATGAATAAGCAGCATCAAAGGTTGGAAAGTGAATGCGCAAATTTTTAAGTAGTATTTCAAGATGAAAAACACTCATGGAGATCTACAAAAGGCCCTCCAAAAAACATCATATGACAAATGAATGAAATTATTTCCAACTGCCTTCTGAGGACAATTTCTTTTGACTATCTCAGATTTGAAGAACAAAATCACATGCTATAAATCAATTTTTTTTACTTACTAATTTTCAAATATGAATTTTTGTGTTAATATCCAAATTCAAATGTAAATTTTATTTGATAAATTTTACTTGTTTCATAAATTTAATTTACTTTCAATTATTGAAATTTATTAGCTACATTGTTGTTGTTGTTGTTGTTTTTAACCAAATTTAAAAAGTGATATAATTTTATATCCAGGTAAAACAAAATGGCAAAACTAAGTGGAGCATAAAAATGAAAGCTCACAGAAAATAAAAAAGAAAAGTGTTTTAAAAATCCCTAAAGACAATTCCAAAATTAACTTGCTTTTTAAAACATAATGAATCAGAATTCTTCCACTGAACACTTGATTATAAATCATTGCACTAGTACCACTAGTGCTGTCATTACTAATGTTGTTGTTGCTGTTATGTGCCATCGAGTCAGACCCAAGTCATAGCAACCCCTCCTTGGGTTTCCGAGGAAGTATCACTACAGAAGTAGATTGCCCAACCTTCCTTCCGAGGAATGGCTGGTGGGTTTGAACCGCCAGCCTTCTGGTTAGCAGTCAAGTGCCTTAAGCACTATGCTACCAGAACTCCTGTCATTACCAATAACAATATGAATATAACAGAATTTGTTCTATCTACATCCATTCCTTGCTGTAGTTAAAAACAATAATGATAATAGTGTAGAAGTGAAACTATTTTAGAATCCAAAATTATTGCATCTGCAGACCCCATAAGTAAGAGAAAAATATATCTTGTTCTGTGGAATAATTTTTCTCCTAATGACATAAATAACTGGATTGAAAGGTTCAAATGATTGTCAACATCACAGTGGACCATTTGAAAATCCGTGTCAAAAATTTTTGGATGGTAAATGAACAAGGTTTGGTAGCCAGAATATATTTCTAGAGTGCAAAGCTAATGGTGAAAATTATAAGAGGGAGTGGCGATTTACTGTATTCTCCATCAGTCAGCTCTGTACATTGTATTGTTTGCAAACTATTCATTCCTAAATCATTTAGTTCTCAATTTGTTATGGGTAGACTTAGTGATTGATGCAACTCAAATATGATTGATAAACATGAAAACAGTTCAATTCATAGAGGTTATATGTTGTCATATTTAAACTGAAGACATGATTTTTGGCTTAACTCATGCACTGGAAACACAAATTAATGAAGACCATTGGTACTGGAAAGCTGTTTTGCAATGTGTTCTTGCTGTCATTATATCAATCACTGAACATGAACTATCTTTTAAAGGAAGAAATGTAGTTTTTGAGTTCCCACCAAATGGAAATGTTGAGGGTTTAGTTGAACTTGCTGCCCAGCCTGATCCATTTTTTAGCAGGTCACATCTCAAAATATGGTAACACAAGAAAGGGTAAGCCATTGTATATGTCTAAAACAAAGTGTGAAGGATTAATAAACTTAATAAGTGATAAAGTTCTATCAACTATTTTCAGTGAAATAAGTATAGCTCAATATTTCAGTTTGTCTGTAGACTCCACTCCTGAACTTTCTCATACAGATCAGCTTATTATTGTTTTAAGATATGTATCTCCAACAGTTGGAAAACCTGTTGAGCGATTTATCACATTAACTCACTTAAAAAGTCATATTGATGAAGAAATTGCAAATCAAGTCTTCACTATTTATGTGAAGTCTGCAAATCTGATTTTTCTAAGTGCAGTGGCCAGTCATATGACAGTACTGCCAATGTCAGGGAGTTATAAGAGCATGCAACAGAAAATTTTAGAATGTAATGAATATGTCTTTTTCTTACTATATGCTGCACATTCACTTAGTAGGATGGAGTGCAGTAGATTGTTGTCCAGAAGCAGTTGATTTTTTTCCTACTGTTCAGTTACTCTATACATTTTTTGTGGCCTCTATTCACTGATCGGCAGTTTTCAAAACATATTTAGGCAATGATCAAGAATTAAAATGCCTTTCTAATGCATGTGGGGAAATGCATGCTATAGCAACAAGTGCAACCCTGGAATCATACATTCAGATTCCATATGACTTAGAAAATATTGCTGAAGACCAGGCACAAAAAGGAGATACCAAACAAAAAGGTGAAAACATTGCCAACAAAATGCAAACACTGGAGTGTGTACTTATGTTGGTTGTGTGGAATAATATACTGCAGCATTTTTATTTGATGTGTCAAGCTTTCCAAGATTTAGAAGTAAATTTAAAGACATGCACAGATATCTACCAGTCATTAGCAGCATAATTTCATAATTTAAGAGAAGTTTTTGAAAATTCTGAAAACACAATGAAACAAATACTGCCAAATACTGTTGCAGAAGCCTTGGAAAGGAAAAAGTAAATGACAGAAGTACTCCAGAAGTTATCGAGTGTCAAAGATCACTTTTACATAAACACATCTACACCTTCATTGTCATACTTTAATCTTACATGAAAAGAAGTGTGTGAAATTTATTCTTTTTCTTTCTTTTTTTTTTTAAATTGTGATTTGGGTGCAAATTTACAAAGCAGATTCATTTCACTCTGAACAGTTCATGCACATTTGATTTTATAGCCCCAATTACAATTCCAAACCATAAAAAACTCTCCTCCCCTCTCCTTCCTGTGACTATCCCCTCCCTGTGCCCTTCTTATCTCGGCATTCGTGTCTGTTCAGCTTTCCCTCTGTGTGAATGCTGCCCCTCTGATGTTTCATGACTGATTGATCTAAGGGGTACATCTCCCTAGGGTAGGTGCGTGCATCTCCCTGGGGTAGGTGTCCTGCTTGCAGATCTTTCTACTGTTGAAAGCCAATCCATGGAAGTGAGTCCATTTCCAGACCTGAAGGATAACCTGGGGCCATAGTCTCGGAGATTCCACCAGTCTCTATCCAACCAGTAATTCTGGTCACTTTTGTGTTTTTTAAATTTTGTTCCACATTTTTCCTCCCCCTCTATCCAGGATCTGAAATTTTGATCCCTTTCTGAGTGGTTGGCATTAGTATCCAGGCACCATTTAGTTCTGGTCTCAGGGTCATAAAGGCTGGGGTCTTCGTGGTCCAGCATATCTTTGGACTATTTCCAAATGACTTTGATTTTCTTTACTCTTCTTTGCTCCAGGTGAGAGGAGACCAGTAGCTGCATCTTAGATGGCCACTTATATAAAATTCTTTCAAATAGATTTTCCTTCTTAAGCAATGTGGATATTATTACCTGATGAAGAATGCATGAAGGCATCCAAGAAATTGGTGAAGGCTCATCCTGATGACTTAAATATAAACCTTTACAGAGAAGTGGGATAATTTCATTCTTATATGAGAACTAAATTTACAGATTCAGGAAAGACAAATTTTATACAAATATACATGTATGATTCAATAATAGAAAATAAAATACAATACATATTTCCCAATATGGAAATTGCTTTATGCATTTTCCAAACTTTAATAAACACAAACTGCACAACAGAATGCTCATTTTACCCTCAGCATACAACAATGATTCAAGAAAGATTCAATTAATTATCCTTATTATGTATGGAAGTAGATATTGTTCTGCAGCTTAATTATGACAAAATCATTGAATCATTTGTAAGAGCAAAGAATAGAAAGAAATATTTTAATTATAACACATTAGAGATGAAAGGTTATACTTTGGCTCTCATAAAGGTCTCTCTGCAAAAGATCTCTTAAGGTTAAAAAGCAAAGATGTCACTTTGAGGTCTAAGATGTGCCTAATGCAAACCATGTTATTTTAAATTGTATCATACTCATGCAAAAACTGCACAACGAATAAGGAAGACCAAAGAATTGATGCCCTTGATTATGGTGTTGGCAAAGAATATTGAATATATCATGGACTGCCAGAAAAACAAACGAATTTGTCTTGGAAACAGTACAGCCAGCATGCTCCTTAGAAACAAGGATGGTGAGACTTCATCTCGTGTACTTTGGACATGTTATCAGGTGGGACCAGTCCCTGGAGAAGGACATAACTCTTGATAAAGCAGAGGGTTAGCAATAAAGAGGAAGACCTTCAACACGATGCAGTGACACAGTGGCTGTAGCAATGGGCTCAAGCATAGCAATGATTACGAGGCCGGCCCAGGACCAGTGTTTCATTCTGTCTTACATAGGATCACTGTGAATTGGAACCAATTCAACAGCACTTAACAACAACAATTGATACGAAACATCTGTCTGAAAACAAAATATAAAGCATACTTCATTTTATTGCCCTTTGAAGATACTGTGGGATTTTTTATATATATGTATATAAATTTTATAAATTGTGGTAACCCTGTAAGTATATTGCTGCCATTTTTCCAACAGCATGTGTTCACTTTGTGTCTCTGTCACATTTTGGTAATTCCCACAATATTTCAAACTTTTTCATAATGCTATTGCACACTTAATAAACATAACTTTTACATGCACTGGGAAACCAAAAAATTTCTATGACTCACTTTATTGCGATATTTGCTTTATTGCAGTGGTCTGGAACAGAACCTACAATATCTCCAAGGTATGTTGTTGTTGTTGTTGTTGTTTGCCATTGAGTCAGCCCCGACTCATAGCGACCCCTCCTTGGGTTTCCGAGGCAGTCTCCAACGTATGCCTGTAGTAATTTGTTTTCTGATCATTAAATTTTCTTTATGACATCTTTTCATTTGTTCATTTATAATTATAGAATTTATTATGAAACAAGCATCAAAGTTGAAGTATTAGCCATTTAAAGCAAAATTGGTTAAAGTGAATTTTTTCGACTGTGGGAGATCAACAGAATGTTACACAGATTGTTGAAACAACCAAGTTCACTGACTCACTTTCTTTGTTGTAGAATATGTGGAATATTCTTTTTGTAGAAAACATGTTGTTGTTGTTACGTGCCATCGAGTCGGACCCGACTCATAGTGACCCCTCCTTGGGTTTCCGAGGTGGTATCACTATGGAAGTAGATTGCCCAACCTTCCTTCCGAGGAGTGGCTGGTGGGTTTGAACCTCTGGTAGCCTTAGGCACTAGGCTACCAGAGAAAATATGGGATATAGTAAAAATCTTAGTAATGTATTAGAGCTTAAATTCTAAAACACTTATTTTGTAGAAGGCTACAGTCCACAGTGGGAGGCCTAACTCCATTTTGAGTCTTGATATAAGTGCAGATGCCATTTGAGTTCTTTCTAACCTTTAAACCAGCATTGTGGTTTTGTAGAGACACGTTCTAGGGCAAACCTCGGAAGGGGTGGTTTGCTCTCAGAAAGAGTGTGGTTGAAAGTAGCTTATGCCCACACAAAGAACTAGGGAACTTACCTGAAGGTATCCTTTTCTAATTTAAACTGAGGCTGAGATCCTGGTCTTGTAGCCATCTTGTAACTATGACTCAGGTCACATGGTCATGAGTCATATTAGGACCACTGTGTAGCCAGGTGGTCAAGCCCCAGAACCAATCTTGTAACCTCTTTTAATCTTCCATTATGTACGTATCCCAGTCATGGAACTTTCCCCGCTTCTGTAGTCCTGCTTGGGACTGATGAATCTGCCACCACTCATGATTTTGTGATGGTTCCCTTTGTTTTCAATCATATATAATTAGCCCCACGGTCATGACTCAGTGGACTGACTCCATTCAGCTTTCTCTACTATGTACATGTTGATGGTTTCCCTCATCCTGGATAATTGTCTTTGTTCTGTCTAAGGCTTTATAAAAAGATCTCTGCTGAACCTGTTTGAATCTGGGGTCTCTATTCCCCTAGCACAGTACTCTGCATCCACAAAAACTTTTATAATTCAGTTCATCTCATTCTGCTAAAACGTCATATGCCACTTTTGTGTTCAATGACTAATATTATGGTCACATTGAAAAAGTTACATCATGGATAGCCAAGACACACACATATATATGTACATACATCTACATATATAACTCGCATATCCCGTTTGAGTCAACAGAGGAAAGGGCACTACAGATTTTCAGTGTTTAGGGTCCTCACATGCCTTAATTTGGCGCTGGGTATGGTTAGATTTGGTTTAAAAATCTAATAATAATGACCAAACTTGAAGTAAATTTTTCTAACATATTTGTTGATAGAAGAAGACTTTTTTTTTTTTTTTTTAATTTCTTGGAAATGGTTGATCAATAATTGACATGATATAACTATTCCAAGCCCTCCTTCTGTTAAAAATGTCCTCTATCCTGGTAATTTAAATTCTAAATTGCCTCCAGATGGGGCTTTACAAGTACCTTGTGATTAAATCTCCAGCAAATTGAGTTTCTGTGGGAACCAGTGCTGACTCTTTGAGGGCGGCTTGCAGGTTTCTGAAAGGCCTGGGCTCTAGACGGGGCTGAAAATTCGATGTGGGGCCTCGGAATCCTCAGTCTGCGTGACTCAGCCTTGGGGCTCGTGGGCCCTGGACACTTGCCCAGAGCCGAATATTCAACTGGAAGTGCCTTAGGAGGAGAGCACTGGGAAATAGCTCTGGAATCTCACAACCTTTTCTCACCTACCCTTATTAGACCAAAGGGATGGAACTGAAAGGCAGTGGGGAGGAGGGAGGTGAGTATTTTGTGTGTGTGTCTAGGACGGATAGAAGGAGGGTGGAATACATTTGATTCAAGTCTTGGCTTTAAGAAAAGGTGATTCATGGCAGAGATGGCCCCACTTCTCAATGCTGACACCCCTCTGGGGCTTGCAGCCCACCTGCTGCCCAGGCACAGTGGCTGTGGCCTATGCTGCAGGCAAGGAAGGAGGCAGGCTTGGCACCAAGTTCTGCTTGGCTGAGCCAGGAGGGGGAAAAAAAGAAGCAGAGGGCTGGCAGCAGATGGAAGAAGGTGCGTGTGTGTGGTGAGCAAACCAGCTGTCTCAGCAGGGGGTTGGGGAATTGGAGGAGCAGAGGGGGCCAAACTTGGCTCCAAAGCTCTCAAAACACAATCCATCAATTTCCAGTGGAAAAGTTGTTAAAATTCCCCCAATACTGTGCTCAGAGTACAACAGCAAAGGCTCCACTCTTTTTCCCCATCCTACTTTGGGAAACTCCCTCTGGCACCCGGGAATGCAGAAAAGAACACCTTTATTTACTAGTAGTGCCTGCTATAAAGTCAGAATGGAATTGATGGGGGTTTTATTTTTGTTTTGTTTTGGGTTTGGTTAGAAGGAGCCTTGGTGGAGCAGTGGTTAAGAGCTCAGCTGCTAACTGAAAGGGCAGTGATTCAAACCCACCATTTACTTCATGGGAGAAAGATGTGGCAGTCTGCTTCGTTAAAATGACATCCTTGGAAACCCTATGGGGCAGTTCTACCCTGCAGACAGATAGGAAAAGTGTAACTCAGAATAAGAGTTGGAAGCCAGTACTGGGTTGGAGGGCAAAGTGGGGAGGCAGCCTTGCACCAGGTGCCAGTGAGATTGTCTGCTTTTTGTCCCTGTCACCTGTCAGTTGGGAATTCTGCCCATCAGCATAATGGAATAGGACCAGCCCAGAGTGAATGCCCTGTTCGGGTTCAGCCCTGGCTTCTGGCAACACCAGTGTGTCTCAGGGGGGATGTATTTTTAATAATTGTATTGCCCTCATTAATGAAAAGGATTAATGAACATTGTAAATATATATATATATATACATTGAAACAATTAGAGAAAAGAAGAAAGTAAAATAGAATGATATGGGCTTTTATTGAATATGTATATCTATATCTGAATATATTCATATATATACACATATGTTATATCTATCTGAATAATGTATATGGCTGGATATACATATTCATATATATGTTATATGTAACCTTTATATTATGAACAATTTCAAACATGCATAAATGTACCATAAATAGCAGGATGAACCCCCGTGTACTCTGATCTGCCGTCAATAACTGGCGTGGTTTGTGAGAGTCCCAATTTAACAACATGGCTGTTAACATCTGTCTCAGTTATCCAGTGCTGCTGTAACAGAAACACCACAAATTTAACAAACAGAAATTTATTTTCTCACAGTTAGGAAGCCAAAAGTCCGAATTCAAGGCACCAGCTCTAGAGGAAGCCTTTCTCTCTCTGATGGCTCTGGGGGAAGGTCCTTGTTTCTTCAGTTTCTGTTTCCCGGTTCCTTGCAGATCTCCATGTTTCTTGGCATCTATCTCACCACATCTCTGCTTATTTAATCTGCTTCTGAATATCTTGTAAGAGACGGACACACCCTACACTAATCCTGCCTCATTAATGCAACAAAGATAACCCATTCCCAAATGGGATTATAACCACAGGCATAAACCCAAATCCATTGCCATAGAGTCAATTTCAACTCACAGCTACCACAGGCATAGAAATTAAGATTTATAACACATATTTTTTAGTAGGGACATAATTCAATCCATAGCAACGTCTTTCCAATACATCAATAACTCCTTAATGTGAATGTGTTAAATCTGATGTCTAATCACCTGATATTATTCCCCATCTCCTTACCCAACTGCCTTGAACACCTAACTGAAAGAAGTAACTCACTGCTGTGGAGTCAGATCCAACTCATAGCAATTCCTCCTTGGATTTCCAAGGTGGTATCACTACAGAAGTAGGAAGTAAGAGATAAGTTAACGAACTTGGCCCAAGCCATATAGGAAGCTAGTGCAGTGCCTGAAGCATAAGAGGTGTTCTACAGCAATTGAAAAAATTAGTAATAATAGTAGAATAAGAGCTAATGTTTACTTAACACTGTGTGCTAAGCACTGTTCCAACTCTATTTATATTATCTCACTGAATTCTCACACCAAGCTGGTGATAAATGTCCTGTTTTTATGCCTGCTTTGGCACAGAGAGGTTAAATGATATACGTAATTTCACAGTTATTTGGAGGCAGAACAAGGCTTTAAACCCAAGCTGTCAACTTTACTAATTTCCTATACAACATGATTTCTTTTGTTGCTTCTCACCTCCTAACAGGGGTCCCAAGAATTTGTACCAGAATTCAGGACTGACAGATGGTATAAACAGGATGGGTCTCATCTTGACTTTTGACCATGGGCATTTGTGGCCATGTTGGTGTGTGTGTCCCCAGGATAAGACAGTGAACCCTGGGGAAACAATGGTGAAACTTTAGTCAGCTGATTCCCTGTGCCCACACTTCCTGTTCCATTTCTCTTATAACTATTTCTTTAAAAAACAAACAAACAAACAAAACACTATAATCCACTCATACCCAGCTGGAGAGGTTATAAATTGGTACAACTATTCTATACTAATTTGGGAATTTGGAAAATAGGTGTCAAAAGCCTTCATATTTTCCTAGCCCTTGACCCAACAATTAATTCCATCAATAGAATTTATACAAAAGAAATAATCCAACAACTGTGTAAAGGTAATTATACAAAGATCTACATCACCATGTTGTTAAGAAACATGCAAATGTCCATCAACAAAAGATTGGGCCATTATATAGTGGAATACTAAACAGCCATTAAAAATGATGATGCAAATCTATATTAATTGGAAAGAAAATATATTCACAGTATAGTGTTAAGGGTCAAATAGTTGGTTACATCAGGGTTTCTTGGAGGTCAACAGAGGCCAGGCCAGGTCTACATGTTAAGCCTTCTGAGCATATTTTAAAAATCAAGAAATGGCAAAACAACTGTATAAAAATATAGCATATTTTCAATGCTTATATGGAAGAAATTACCACATAAACACAAAACTATAGAATCTCATTTGGAGATAATGTTGCTGGGGCTCCTGGGACCCTGAGCAAGGGTCCTTGCCTTCTACTGCCAAAGAATTGAATGCAATGCAAGTTCGAGTTGGATCCGACTCATAGTGGCCCCTCCTTGGGTTTCAGAGGCAATATCAGTATAGAAGTAGATTGCCCAACCGTCCTTCCAAAGAGTGGCTGGTGAGTTTGAACCGCCAGCCTTCTGGTTAGCAGTGAAGTGCCTTAGGCACAGGAGAGGAAAACGTCCACACGAACCAAAGTTTATTAAAGAGAAAGGAGAGGGGAGGGGCTTCTGCCTATATTAGCCTCCTATCTCTCCTTGAACGAAGGAATTCTTAAGGTTTATAAAGGGTTTTAGGTGGGAAAAAGGCATCATCTTTATTCATAAAATGGGTAGCGTTTTCTTAGGAAAAAGTGGGGTTATGAAAATCAGGTGTGAGTGCAGGAAGTAGTCAAGGTGGATTCCACTGTAAAGGCTTTTGGAACAAAGATGGAACCTGTCACAAAGGCTGCTGGGATGCTTGACATCACTTATTCTGGGATGTTGTGCATGTGTGATGTCTCTGGATCCTGGTTCAAGTTCCAGCAAGAGGCTCCTATTCTTGACTGCCTTGTTGGAAGGTCACTTTGTTGGTTTATTGCTCATGCTCTGCACCTAGTGAGGTACTTGAAGGACAATTCAAGAGGTTTATCAGCGTTTTAGGAGCTCTGGTGGCTTAGTGCCTAAGGCATTTGACTTCTAACCAGAAGGCTGGTGGTTCAAACCCACCAGCCACTCCTCGGAAGGAAAAACTGGCAATCTACTTTGTAGAGATGCTGCCTCCGAAACCCAAGGAGGGGTAGCTGTGAGTCAGAATCTACTGGAAGGCAGTGAGTTTGGTTTTGGTTTATTAGTGTTTTACAACTGGGTTCTGTTGTAAACTTTGAGGCTTTTGGAATGTAGTTTCTTATCTTGACTAAGGGCCTGATTTGTTAATCACAAGCCGTTCTCTGTTGCCAGCAGCAATAGTTATGTAGTGGTCTTAGATTCTTAGGTTTGTGTAGGCTTAGATTCCGAGAATACTGAGTTAAAGGTTGCCTGATTCATCCAGCCTGATTCCCTGCCTATCTCAATAACACTAGTAATCCAAATGGGAAGACGTTCATGAATGAGTGACCCTCCTGGTTCCCTCAGTGCCAGGACTTGGGTGTGAGTCTATGTTTGGAAACAATAAATACCTTATATGTAAATATGCATAGAAAAAAAGTAAGAAAATACCCATCAAATATTAACAAATGCCCACCCCCAGCCACCCACTGTGTCGGAGGAAAGCAAAGGGATTACCTAGAAACAACCAACCAACCAAAACTCACTGCCATCCTGTGAATTCCGAGTGCCCCACTTTGGGTTTCTAAATGGTAAATCTTTATGGCAATAGATTGCCCAGTCTGCCTTCCACAGAGTGGTTGGTGGGTTTGAACCACCAACCTTTCTGGTTGGCTGTCAAATGCCTTAGGCACAACGCCACCCGAGCGCCTTTGAGGGATTATATGGGTATTTGAAAAACTCTTTGCTTATTGCTATTTTCCCATTTTTCTATGATGAATGTGGGTTATTTGTGTCACAAAGAGTACGTAAGAAAGAAAGGGTGGGGGAAGTAAGGGAGATGAAGAAAGAAAAGAAGAAAATTATTTTAGCCTTCAGTGGTTTGGGGGCCAAAACAGTAGCTAAAGTTGGGAGCATCCGGGCAATTTGAGATGGGAGGGGCCAGATAGGAAAGTTACCAAATCACATGGGCTGTTTAAAGGTCATGGTACATGAAGCTCCCACCCGACCTCACAGGACCTTGTGGAAAATGGAGTGCATAGCACTCAGCCTGGGTAAAAATACGCATAGCATCCAGCTCTGGTTTCTGGGGGGGAGGGGTGCCCTGTGGAACAGCCGCATTCTGACACGTCAGGACCACACCACTGGCAGATCCTCCCAGGACTGGGGTTCTTGATTTTCCAATGCTGCATCTTTGGGGTTAAAAATAACCCTTGGCTCAGTTTGTCAGCTTCAAAATGGTTCATTCTGGTTTGATCCCTTGTCAAATGTAGATTCTGATTCGGAATATCTGAGGTGGAAATGCAGATTCTCAGTAAGAGGTCAACTTAGAATGAACCCTTGAAAGCCCTAGAGGTTACAGAGGTGTGGATGTGATTAGAATTCATCATTCCTCCCATTACTGACAATTGATCAGATTGGCTGTTACCTGACACTGAGAAGGAAAGTGGATGGAACAGGGCATGGATGACTTTTGGGAGAGAACCGTCTCTGGAGATCTACTGGTGGTGGTGGTGGTGGGGGGAGCTGGAGCTCAAGACCAAAGACACCTCACTCCTTCAGATTTTACCCAGGGTCATCCCACTTCACAGCCAATGGGGAAAAAGGTGCTTCAGTTATGGTTCCTACGTTGGGTATGACAAAAAAAAAAAAAAAATCCACCTGGAGTTCCAACTGCAGTGGTTTTATGATGTTGCCTGGAGTACTGTGTTGAGAAACATGGCATGATTGATTATTGTTGTCTGCCATTGGTGCCAGATTAGGGCATGATGAGATGGTGTTTCAAGTGTTTGCCATCTCCGCCTAGTACCCACCTGGAATCCCAGAGTGGGATGATGATGGGAGTGGCCCTGTGGGGTAGGAGGCAGAAGGAGATACAGACCACAAAACCACACACTTCTTGCTGTCATGGCAAGATGCTATTCAGAGAGCCTGCTGCCTCCAGCAGATGATGCAGAACATAAGTTAAACAACTGTCCCACCTGGAGAATGAAGTCACAATGCTCATCTGGGCCTATGAGACAACTGGCAAATGCTTTAGAAGAGAGGTGTTACATAGATCCAAGAATGTCATCTGGACCTACCAGCTGCATTCCTCTTTGGTCACTGATGTTTTCCAGAGAGTCAGTGTGGAGAAGGAATAGGATATACAAGACAGATGGAGGCTGCTCCAAAGGTTTAACCACAGGAACTCTGTGGGGCTAGCAGGAAGATTCCATGTGCTCTTAGGAGGTGGCCCCCATGTCCTTCTAGAGTTTATGGCAGGCTGGACAAAGAGGAAGAATTAGTCTTAGATGGGTGGGACAGCTTCCATAGCCCCAGAACTTGAAGTCCTTATAAGAAAGCTGAGTAGCAGTGAGTGTGGCTTAGAGCGCCTCATCCCTCCTGCCACACACACAAAAATTAATACATGCCTTCCTGTTGCCTAACTGTGCAAACTTGGTCCACCCCAACTCCCTGCACTCTTTCACCAGCAGGGCCTCCTGCTACTCAGTAAGACTGCCTTTCTTGTTCAACACACCAGACACAGGCTTATTCCAAACTTTGCCTTTCTTAAGCTCCACATCCACTCCCTCAACAGATGTTCTTAACTCCTTTTTTATTGTAAGCAAAGCCATCAGGTCAGAACACCCTCATCTTTCCTCTTTGCCTCTAAACAGGTAACACGCCACTGATCATGATGGTGGTACTGGACTGAACAGTGTTTCATTCTGTTGTACATAAGATTACCATGAGCTAGAATTGATTCAATGACAGCTCTCTATTATCAATTGCGTGCTTAATATGTGACCAGCACTACGCTAACCACTTTACATATATTATCTTCATTTTGAATTTACAATAACCATATGAGGTAGGTATTATTATTATTATTATTACCATTTGACACTGGAAATGGGCTTTGTTTGCCCTCCAGTTTGGAGTGACAGCTGGGATTCCCTGGGCTCCACAGCACTGTGGATTCACAGGTGAGTCATATTCAAAATTCAAGAAACACCTGGGCATCTGAGGTCCTTTTACTGTGAAAGGCTTCTTCCCCTCCTTTCCAAGGAGCTTCCCCCCACCTGTCTTCCATCCCAGCTACCTGCTGTTCCCTTCTTTCCCTGCCCCAGGATCTTCAATTTCTTTCTCTCTCCATGGATTCTGTCCTGCTTTGGAGAACTCCCCAACTCTGACCCACTCAACCATTCCCTTGCACCTGGGATTTTGTTTGGAGCCACCCTCCTACACCTCCTTTCTCTGCAATGCCAAACATGGCATTGTTTCTAGCCTTAGTTGATTGACTGATTGATTGCTGCAAAAGCTGTTTCCACCTCCCAGCCCCCACCCATTCCTACTCTGCTTTTGAGCCACAATACAAACGGATCCCTATCACTGAAGCCCTCAGCTCTGGCAGGCCCTGGAGTTTCTTTCCCCCAGCCCACAGATTGCTCACCTGCTCTTCCCCGTGGTTCCCATGCCCCTCATGACCACAGATGCCCAGGTGTTTCTTGAATTTGGAGCATGACTCACATCAGAATCCACAGTGCTCTGAAGCCCAGGGAATCCCAGCTCTGTCCCTCCAAACCGCAGGGCAAGCAAAGCCTTTGTTTCCTGTGTAAAAGGTAATAATGACTACCTTACAGAGTTATTGTAAACTCAATATGAAGATAATCTATGTAAAATGGTTAGTGTAGTGCTGGATACATATTAAGTGTTCAACTGATAATAGGCAGCTGTCATCAAGTCAGTTCCAACTCATGGTGATCTTATGTACAACGGAATGATACAGTGTTCAGTTCTGCATCACCCTTATGATCACTGGCATGTTCAAGTTCACCATGTGACTCTTGTGTCAATCCATCTCATCAAAGGCCTGCCTCACCCTTTCCAACCTCCACTTCACCAAACACAGTGTCCTTCTCCAGCAATTGATGCCTCCTGATGCATGGCCAAAGCAGGTGAGTAGACAATGTTCTGTTGTGATCCACAAGGTTTTCATTGGCTAATTTTTTGGAAGTCAATCACCAGGCCTTTGTTCCTAGTCTTAGAGTAGAAGCTCTGCTGAAATGTAGCCACCATGGGTGGCACCGCTTGTATTTGAAATATCAGTTGAATAGTTTCCAGCATTACAGTCATCCACAAGCCACCACAGTCCCATAAACAGATGGGTGGTAGCAATAGATAATAATAATTAATTATTATAAAGACCTAACACATACTCCTATACCTCAGTTTATGGGCAACTCAGTATCTCATTAGATCCATTACTGGGCATTGCTCTGGTTTTTAACACGTTTTCTCTTATTTAACAAATACTGACATAGTGCGTAGTATGCCCCAGGCACTCTCTTAAGTGCTTAAAATGTTTTAATTAATTTAATCCTCGTGAAAACACTACGAGGTATCCCAGTTTTACAGAAATATGGGCTATGTTGTGCCCCAGGCCACAGTTGATAAGTGACACAATCAGGATTTTAACCCAGGCAATCTTACTCCAGAATTCTGCACAGCTGCCTGTTAGATTGGGCTTAATTTTAAAAAGAGAAATTAGTTCACGCTCATGGGAGTGCTCTGAAGTAACCCAGAACAGTCCCCACACTGATTTCATTAAGGTCCAGACACTGCATCTTGTTTGTCTTTGTTTCTTCATTTATTCACTAAAAAAAGAAAAAGAAACCTTACGGAATGCCTAGTATGTGACAGGCAATAATTGTGTGCTGAGCCCCAGTAGTGGCCAAGACAGACACAGCCTCTGCCCCCACAACACTGCCAGTGTCTTACAGCAGCTGATATTGTTTGGTATCAATATGGGAGTTCAACAGAGCTCTAAAGGATAGAGTCAGTTTTGCCTTGTGCAGAAAGCCCCCAATTCTGTGTGGCCCCAGCTCTTCCTTCCCTCAGATGGGTTACAACAGCAACACAAAAATTTCACTAGAGGGCGCTGTTCAGTAGCACTGTCCCAAGGACTCGATTATGTACAAGAAGGGAGATTTCCTTCTCTTTTTTTTACTTTTTATTGTGATTTAGGTGAAAGTTGACAGAGCAAATGGGTTTTCTGTTCAATAATTCATACACATTTTGATTCGTGACATTGATTGCATTCCCCACAATATAACAGCACACTTTCCATTTCCTCCTTGTGTTTCCCATTTCCATTGGTCCTTCTTTCCTATCCCTTCCTGCCTTCTGACCTTTATCCCTGGGCAAATGCTGCCCTTTTGACCTTGTATGATTTGTTGTTCCAAAGAGTGTTTACCTCCCTGGTGTTATTGTTTACTTTGTAGGCCTGTCTATTGTTTGGCTGAAAGATGAGCCAGAAGGTGAGTTAGGTTCCAGGCTTGAAGGGTATACAAGGATCATGGTCTCAGGGGTTCCACCAGTATCTATCAGACCAGTAAGCCTGGTCTGTTTTTCATTATTTTGAGTTTTGTGCTACATATATTTCCCACTTTATCCAGGACCTCCTATTGTGATCCCTTACAGAGTGGTTGACAGTGTATATCCAGGCACCATCTAGTTCTTCTGGTCTCAGGGTCATTCATAGAGACCCCCTCCCTTCATGCCAGCCCTGAGGTCACGCCCTATCCCACCGCCTACCCCCACTTTGAGGTTTGAGCTCTCGAAGTCTAATAGCCAGAGCTGAGACAAAGATCTGGTAATGAAGAAACAACTCGTTTTGGGCTTGGAGGGGTTTGGAACAAATGGGCAAGATCAACCAGTAATAGTCGGCCTCATTGAGCTAAACACAGGAGGTGAGGAGAAGGAGATTCAAAGAAGTGAGAAGCATGACCCTCAGCCTGAAGTTGCTCACTTACTTATTACAGAAATTCAACATCAGTTTCAACTTGGGCCTAGTTTCCCTGGCATGGCCTGCAAGGCTCTCCAGGGTCTGACCTAGAACCCTCTGGACCTCATCTACCCCCAATTTTTCCCTACCCTCTCACTGCCTTGGCCACGGTGGTCTCCTTGCTGTCCCAAGAACACATCTAGTCATTCCAGACCATTCCTTCTGCCAAGAGGAAGGTCTTTCTCCTGGATCTTGGGGTGCCTATGTCCTTCTTATCAATCAAGTTCTTGCTCAGACTTCACCTCCTCCAAAGATCTAAACATTCTCTCTAAAATACTGCCAACTCCAGCCACTCTATCCTCTTGTCCTCTCATATGTTTCTAATAATGCCTAAGCATAAATTTCAAAAGTTAACAACACAACTCTCACACAAATATAAAATAAACACATATCAAAGATTTGTTAACTCATGAATGAAGGAATAAGTAAGATGTTAACCCTGGTTCAAAGAGCATTTGAGAAAGTATTTATGGACATTTAAAAAAAAGAGAGTTAAAATAAGATTACCGGGTTAAATACAAAAATGATTATTGTCCTATAGGGTAACAAAACCACAACCTTTGGGATAATATTTTCTGTCTAAAAATCTACAAGTTAATGTCTAATTTCCTAGTGTTTGGACTCTAATGACGTAGTAAGTAGGTAAGTCAAACACAAGGTCCCTGGGTGATACAAATAGCTTCCATTCAACTACTAACGTAAAGGTTTTCAGTTTAAACCCACCCAACAGCACCATGGGATAAAAGTCTGGCAATCTGCTTCTGTAAAGATCACAGCCAAGAAAACTCTACGGAGCAGTTCTACTTTTAACACATGGGGTCTCTATGAGTCAGAATTAGCTCAACAGCAAGGTTTGATTTTGATTTAAGTCACACACAGGTACAAAACCTAGAGAACTAAATATTTTTTGTGTGGTCCTGTTAAACAAAGGCCCCATCTAACTTTGAAAGGACATACCCTTTTGTCTTGTTTCTAAATTCTGGATAATTTTGCTCAACAATAGTATGAATCACTCTCTGAGATTCCTGTGTATTTGGTTGTTGATTGCTAGTGTCAACCTAAAGAGCCTGGGTGGTGTGGTGGTTAAAGCGCTCGGCTGTTGATCTAAAGGTCAGCGGTTGGAACCCACCAGCTGCTCTGTCGGAGAAAGCCTGGCGATCTGCTGCCATAAAGATTTCAGCCTAGGACGCTTTATGGAGCAGTTCTACTCTGTCCTATACAATCGCTATGAGTCAAAATCAACTCAAGACACACAACAACCACCTCAACTGACTACGCTAAAAGTTCCATGAAGGCAGAAACTGTAGATCTTCTGGTTTTTGTTTTCAAGAAACTGTCGATCTTGATGACCACTTTGTTTCCAGATCCTCCTTCAGTTCCTGGCACAAAATAGATGTCTAATAAATATTTGTAGAATCAATAAATATAAGATGCCACTCCTCGGAAGGAAGGTTGGGCAATCCTACTTCTGTAGTGATACTGCCTCGGAAACCCAAGGAGGGGTCGCTATGAGTCGGGGCCGACTCGACGGCACATGACAACAACAACAACAACATAATCTAATTGGGAGCTCTGGTAGCATAGTGCCTAAGGCACTTGACTGCTAACCAGATGGCTGGCAGTTCAAACCCACCAGCCACTCCTCGGAAGGAAGATGGGGCAATTACTTCTGTAGTGATACTACTTTGGAAACCCAAGGAGGTGTTGCTATGAGTCGGTTCGACTGGACAGCACATAACAACAACAACAACAATCTAATTATGATAGTAGCCTCTTGTTAAGTGCTCATTCTATTCAAGGCAGTATTCTAAGCACTTTATAGACATTAGATCATGTACTTCCCTACAGCAACACTATGCAGAGGTATTTTCACTATTCTCATTTTCAAATTAAAGGAATGAGGTATGGAAGAGTTAAGTAACTTGCCCAGAGCCACACAGCTAATGAATGGTGGTGGTGGTTGTTGAATGCCTTTGAGTCAGTTCTGACCGATGGTGACCCCATGTGTGCAGAGTATAATTGCTCCATAGAGTTTTCAAAGCTGTGACCTTTTGGTCTGTTACCAATTACCAGGTCTGTCTTCCAAGGCACCTCTGTAAGAGTTTGAACAGCCAAACTTTCAGCTAGCAGTCAAGTGCTAAGGTTAGGTCAACTTACTCCAGAGTCTGTGCTCCTAACCATGCATACGTTGTTACCCATACTGTACAAGTTATCTATAGTGTATGAATTCCCAAGAAGAATCAAAATCCTATCTGAGGCAGCCAAAGAAGGCTTCTTGGAGTCGGTGGAATGTAAGCCAGACACACTTTCTCTCTCACACACACAAAAACAAACCAAACCCATTGCCATCAAGTTGATTCCAACTTATACCGATCCTGTAAGGCAGAGTAGAACTGCCACATAGGGTTTCTAAGGCTGCAAATCCTTACCGAAGCAGACTGCCTCATCTTGCTCCTGTTGAATGGCTGGTGGTTTCAAACCACCAACCTTTTGGTCAGCAACTGAATGCCTTAACCACTACAACACCAGAGTTCCTTGTACTATCTCACCCACTGCCATTGGGTCAATTCCAACTCCTAGAGACTCTTATGGTGGGAGCTCTGGTAGCATAGTGGCTAAGGCACCTGACTGCTAACCAGAAGGCTGGCTGTTCAAACCCACCAGCCACTCCTCAGAAGGAAGATGGGGCAATCTACTTCTGTAGTGATACTGCCTCAAAAACCCAAGGAGGGGTCGCTATGAGTTGGGTCTGACTCGACAGCACATAACAACAACAACAGAGACTCTCATAGGGTTTCCAAGGCTACAAATCTTTACAGAAGTAGATTGCCTCATCTTCCTCCTGCAGAGCAGCTGGTAAGTCTGAACCACTGACCTTGTGGTGAGCATTCAAATGCCTTAACCACTACAACACTATCTCACACCCAGGGAATACCAACTCCATTTGCCCTATGCTGTGGTTGCTATAGGAGCTGTGGTGGTGTAGTGCCTAAGGCATTTGACTGCTAACCAGAAGGCTGGTGGTTCAAACCCACCAGCCACTCCTCGGAAGGAAGATTGGGCAATCTACTTCTGTAGTGATACCACCTCAGAAACCCAAGGAGGGGTCGCTGTGAGTTGGATCCAACTCAACAGCAGTGGATTTGGTTTTTTGGTTTGGTGGTTGCCATGCTTGACACATTCCTGTCTCCAATCCACTGATGCTTGTGCCCTCTACCTGCAGTCCTGGAGGTTACCACAAGGAGTGTGTGTGTTGTGGGTGGGGTCAGGAAGAGTCAGGACTCAGGCAAAGCCTGTGCTGCCTTCCTTTGCCTTTATTTTTTAGGATAATGAACAGGCAGCCCTCACTGACCCGGGTCTGACCCTGAACTGGAGTGGCCAAGTAACTATAAAGAAAGAGGATTTGGCTGGTGGCACCTGTGCTGAAAATGTGGCTGCCACTTCCCACCTGACAAACACCAGCTCCTACCACTGCAGCTTAAGGAGAATGCCTGTGTGCTGTGGGGCCTCTGGGGAAGGTCCAGGAGATGTTGTGTTTGCCATCAAGTAGGATTCTACTCGTAGCGACCCCTCCTTGGATTTCTGAGGCAGTATCACTATGGAAGTAGATTGCCCCATCTTCTTTCCGAGGAGTGGCTGGTGGGTTTGAACCACTAGCCTTCTGGTTAGCAGTCAAATGCCTCAGGCACTATGCCACTAGAACTCCTGTAGGAGACAGTGCTTTAATACTTTATTAGACAGACCATGTGCTGCACCTGGTAGATCTGCCAGCCCACCAGGGGCATACATGTTTCCAGGGACCATACTGGGAATGTGGGCCAGTGCTCATGAAGTGAGTTTTTTTCTTACTGTCTCACTCAGGCCAGAGAGGGGCAATTGCACTCAGGTTCCAGATTGGAGCTCTCAGTGTATTTTTTCTGCTACTGCAGCAGCTGGACTGCAGAGACCTGCTCCTGGAACATGAGCCATACAGGTCCAGGTCAAGGAAAATTTAAGACATTCTGGGCCCAAGCACACATTTTAGAACAAAAAGGACTGTAAAAGCGTTGTTGTTGTTATGGGCCGTCGAGTCGGACCCGACTCATAGCGACCCCTCCTTGGGTTTCTGAGGCAGTATCACTACGGAAGTAGATTGACCCATCTTCCTTCCAAGGAGTGGCTGGTGGGTTTGAACCACCAACCTTCTGGTTAGCAGTCAAGTGCTTTAGCCACTATGCTACCAG
>NW_006921602.1:13878693-13888454 GCF_000298275.1 Orycteropus afer afer | reverse complement strand
CCAGGCAGGCAAAGGCTATCCAGGTATTGAGAGAGATCTCTGACTTCCTATAAGCTTTTAAAGAAGGAAAGCTTTGACCAAAAAGTTTCCCTGAGGGTCAAATCCTATTTCCTGTTCTCCATTACAATGGCTCTTTCTTTAAAGTAGAAACTAGTGAAGACAAAGGTTATTGCTCCTATCCAAATTTGCTTAAAGGGAGGCATTCTGGGTTTTCAGCAGCTCCTGAATCCTTGTTATGGCAATAATAGGCAATAATATGGCACTAGGTGGTGCAAACAGGTAACATGCTTGGCTGCTAACTATAAGGTTGGAAGTTCGAGTCCACGCAGAGGTGCCTCAGAAGAAGACGTGTCCATCTATTTCTCAAAAATCAGCCATTAAATACCTATGGAGCACAGCCCTACTCTGACACACATTGGGTCGTCATGTGTTGGAGAAGACTCAACAGCAATTGGTAGGTGATGTGACAATAACCACAGTGCGATACCACCATTTATGGGGACCTACTTATTCCAGACACTGTGCCAGGCACTTCACATTCTAGTGATTTTAATCCTCCCTACAACCTGCAGTGTAGGGACCATGTCTCTATTTTACAGATGAATGAGCCAGTGCAGGACTTGCACAAGGTCACATTGAGGGTAGATGACAGAGCCAGGGACTTGGAAGCATATTATCGTCATTAGAGTGTTGTTGTCATTGTTGTTATGTGCCGTCAAGTCAGCCCCGACTCACAGCGACCCCTCCTTGGGTTTCCGAGGCAGTATCACTACGGAAGTAGGATTGCCCAACCTTCCTTCCGAGGAGTGGCTGGTGGGTTTGAACCGCCAGCCTTCTGGTTAGCAGTCAAGTGCTTTAGCCACTATGCTCCCAGAGCTCCTATTAGAGTGTTAGTCTCTGCATTTTGTTTCTCCCTTTCCTTCCTATGGGAATGTTAAGCATTATTTCCTCAGTTTTGCAGATAAGAAACTGAGTCACAAAGTCAAGTCCTTATTAACATCTTGGAACAGAAAATAAATCCCAGCTCTCTGTTCTCTCTCCTTTAAGATCAATGGAGAAATGGTTGTTTTGCTCTTCCTGCCAACCCCCACCCACCCCACCCCCGTCAAGGAAGCTGCTGTCACTTCTGTGGCTCACCAGGAAAACACAGTACAGGCTTGTGTTGCAGGCAAAATTCCTAAACAACACCTGTGTAAGGTAGGTGTTTGTGGGGAAGGACATTTCTCCTCACACTACTGGAAATCCCAGGGGAAGTAGGAGAGCCAGAACTGGCCTGGAGGCTATAACCATGAGGGGCCCTGGCAAAGCCAGGGGAGTTGACAGAGTGACAGGCCTGCTGCTTCAAGAGAAACAGCAGCTCAACCCACTGGAGTTCTTGGGGTGGGGGTAGGGGGCAGTTAGCAGGTACAAAGAGGCACTGAGTCGGAAATAGATACGTGTCCACTGTTCCTTGCTATGTATTTCCATAGAGTCATCACGAAGTCCCTGAGCACACACCTCTGGATGACCTGGGCGGATGAGCGAGTGCAGTGAGACCCACAGCACATGCAAGTGTTTTATGTCTGTGACTAAGTATGAATGCTGAAAGCCCAAGAGGCCACACTTTCCTTCCGTTTGAATCAGAAATTGCTTTGACCACAGAAATAAGGCAATGGCATTCCAAGTAGAAGGAACAGCTAAGGTGCCCTATCATATTGTTTCTTACTGGTTACTTCTCTCTAGTAGCCAACCACATATGTTGATAGAGATTTAGCAATTCCACATATGAATTAAATGTTCTTGTATGTGTTTGAAAGGTGCTCTAGTAGCGTAATGCCTAAGGCATTTGACTGCTAACCAGAAGGGTGGCAGTTCAAACCCACCAGCAGCTCTGAAGAATGAAAACAGGGCAATCTACTTCTGACTTCTGTAAAGATTTACCACCTCAGAAACCAAAGGGGTCACTATGACTCAGAATCAACTTGATGGCAGTGAATTTGTTGTTGTTGTTTTAGTTTATATGTGTTTAAAACTGGCATTGCACAATATAAAGAATAGTAAAATTCACCCTATTATTTAAAATTTTTAATGTTTACTTGGAATGACAATAAATAGTCTCTCACCAAGACAAGTAGAGAGATGATAGAAGAAAGGAAAAAGCTTTATTATTTAGTTCATTTAAGTTTTCCCCTGTTCTTTGAACAAAGGTCCTTCATTATCAGAAGCCCTGAAATAAGCAGAGTACATCACCCTCACCCAAGACTGGCCTTGTGGCCACTAGGGCTATGGTTGGGAAGCCAACAAACAGCATATTCAACAGGGCTGTACACCTAACCTTGGGCCTCCTTGCCTGAGTGCAAATCCTGGGTGGCCTCTGCTGAAAGATGGGGCTTGTCCTAGGCTGGCAAGACTGGCTTCTGTCCTCATCTCATTCCTGCATGAGCAAGTCTGATGGTTTTTCTCTAACATGGGGGTAAAGCCTTCTTTTCTGCCTCCTTCTCCTTCCCACAAGCATTTCCTTTGTCTCCCTCCACTCTCCCTGTTTTTATCATTGCAAATGCAACTCACTAAAATCTGATCCAGAGACACAACTCTGTAACCCTGTAGTAGGTTCTTTTTCCTCTACCAAGGGAGATAATGGCTCAGATAAAAGAGCATAAAGCAGATAATGGCTCTATCAAGAGAAAGTCCCATAAGTGATACTGTTGCTGTTGTTGAATGTTTCTCATGTGGGTTGCTTTGTTGTTGTCAGGGAACCCATTTTTTACTTGAGTTGGTCCTCAAAAATCCCGAAGTAGGTGACACCAAGGACTTTCTTATTGGGAGATGAAGCCACTGAAGTGCAGAGAGCCAGGGCTACCCAAAGTCACTGGCCAACACACAGCAAAGTCAAGATAGAAACCCAGCTCTTGGCCTACAGCTATTAAGATATAAGTCATGACTTAATTCTTTCCCAGATATCAGACAGCAATTAAAATAAGACACTGTCTGCAAAATAACCAACTATTCCTTGTCAGAGGAAGAGTTAAATCAATATGCTGGTTGGGGATTTCAAGGTTCCTTGTGTTTTGAAAGTAGCTCTGGTGGTACAGTGCCTAAGATATTTGATTGCTAACCTGAAATTTGGTAGTCAAATCCACCAGCTGCTCCACAGAAGTAAGATGAGGCAATCTACTTCCATAAAGATTTACTGCCTTGGAAACCCAGCAGGGATTGCTATGAGTTGGAATTGATTCAATGGCGGTGGGTTTGATTTGGTTTTGTTTTCTTGGGGATTCCCCAGGTAGTGCAAATGGTTAAACATTCAGCTGCTAACTGGAAGGCTGGAGGTTCAGGTGCACCCAGAGGCACTGTGAAAGAAAGGCCTAGCAATCTACTTCCAAAAAATTAGCCATTGAAAACCTATGGAGCACATTTCTACTCTGTCACACATGGGGTTGTTATAAGTTGGTATTGACTCAGTAGCAACAGGTTTGGTTTGGTCTGGTTTGTGTCCTTGGAAAGAAACCCTGTGATAAAGAAGGGGTTGTCTTTTCCATTAAGGCTGGAATATGAGCTTGAGAAGAGCAGGAAACTTGCAAGCCTTGCTCTCTGCTGTATCCCAGCATCTAGAACAGTATCTGGCATATAGTAAAATGCTCAGTGAATAAATTATTGATCCCCACTATTTCTAAGCAAGCTCTTCAGGCAGATGGAGGAGGGATCTGGGTTTAGGGAGTCCCTCTTCTTGGCAGCACTCTGTCCTCCTAATCTCATTTAATCCTCACAAGAGTGCTCTGAGATTGGGGAAACTCTATAGATAGGGAATTCTGGGCTCAGAGAGGTTAAGTTACTTGTCCAAAGTAACACATTTAATAACTGTCAGGGCTGGGGCTCAAACCCAGTTTAGCTAATTCCATGTTTCTTCCCTCCCACACTACTAACCTTCTAAGACTCTTAAAGGCTCACATGTTGACTGCAATGAACCTTCTTCTGTCTGTAAGACATCCATCTTTGTGTAGTGTGAACTGTACAAACCATGGTGGTACAGAAGAGCAATAGCCACAGAATTCTGGAAAGGAGTAGGGAAGGGCAAGTGTGTGTGTGTGTGTGTGTGTGTGTGTGTGTGTGGCTTTATATGTCCATCCTATGTTCACATTAGTTCATTTATATATATATATAACCAAACTCACTGTCATCTAGTTGATTTCAACTCATAGCAACCCCTCCTTGGATTTCTGAGGCAGTATCTCTATGGAAGTAGATTGCCCACTCTTCCTTCTGAAGAGTGGCTGGTGGGTTTGAACTGCCAGCCTTCTGGTTAGCAATCAAATGCCTTAGCACTACACCACCAGAGCTCCATATATGTATATGTATGTATGTGTATATATATGTGTGTATATATATATATATATATATATATATATACACACATACACATACATAATCACACAGCTCTCAAATGTACATAAAACACTTAAAATCCAACACACATTAGTTTGGAATATAGAAATCATGTAATATTCATCTTTACATCCTCAGCAGTTAACACAGTTCCTGACACATAGTAGGTTGTTAAATACATTAGTTGGATAAGTTTATTGGATATTTTTCCACATATCCTGCCAAATAGTATTAGGGGTTGTCTTAGGCTGGTTCTCTAGTGAAGCAAAACCAGTGAAGCTTATACAGAGAGAGAGAATTATCTTAAGGAAATGGCTCAGGAGGTTGTAGAGGCTGGCAAATCCTAAGTCTGTGGATCAGATGTCAGGCTGGAGGCTTCTCCTGACTCACATAACTGCAGGAGCTGATGAACCCAAGATGGGCAGGTAATACAGCAGGCTGCAGGTAAGGTGGCAGGTGGCTGGCTCACAGCCTGTGAAGGCAACAATCCCAAGATCAGCAGGCAATATGGCAAGCTTCTGGTTCAGGTTGAAGGACCAGAGGTCAGATGATGATGAGCCAGATGCAGGATCCAGATCAGCAAAAAGCCAGTGAGTTTTGCCAGAACATCCATATATGTTGGAAGCAGGCCACATCCTCAAAGAAACTCTCTCAACTGATTGGCTGCTCATAGCAGATCTCATCATGGAGGTGATTACATTATATCAGATCTCAACATGGGGAATAACTACATCATAACTTCCAAACCACTGAGAAACATGGTCCAGCCAAGCTGATACACAAGCTTAATCATCACAGGGCTCATAAGGAAGAATGATCCAACATTGCCTATGTAGCTAAATAGCACTAATCCTTCATAATGCTATTGCACTTTTAGTTTTATCTTATACTTATTTGATCTTGGCCACAAGAGATAGGCAGATGTCACTCACAGACAAAAACAGACAAAAAAGCTAAAGCTGAGCAGTTATGTGGTCTGGCCAAGGACCTCTGATCTATTACACAGCAGAAACAGAACTAAAACCAGATGGTAGATCTGTTAGTCCTTTCCAGCATCCCACACTTTACCTACGCTCTCTTCTCTCTGTATGCATTTGATCAGACAGACCTCTTTTTCTAATAGACCTCTTTTTCTTTTCTAATAGAAAAGTTCTTAACAGACCAAAAAAGATGCCCTATTTTTAAAGTCTCACAGCAAACCATAACCAGTGCCACCAGCAGTTGCTGTCAAGTCAGTTCTGATGTGTGATGACCCCATGTGTGTCAAAGTAGATCTCTGCTCCACAGACTTTTCAATGGCTGATTTTTCAAAGTAGATTGCCAGGCCTTCTTCCAAGGCACCTCTGGGTCTACTTGAACCTCCAAACTTTTGGTTTGCAGCTGAGTACATTAACACTTGCACCACTCAAAGACTCCCTCACAGCAAACCTTACAACTAAGCTCCCAACACTCTTCTATAGACAGATACACATGGTGCTATTTTTGAAAACAGCCCAGAAAGATAGGCTTCATATAGAAGAGTAGAACCTCAGGGAACCCCAGGGAAATTTCCTTTTTTAAAAAATTAAATCAAGAAGCGTTGTGCTGTATGCACACAGACCATTCTGTAGGTACGTAAAAACCTACTTCACACAGGCACTCCTGGCAGAAGATGGCTTGCAGATCTCGGGAGTCTAGGTGGGACGAAAGCTCACAGCTGTTAATCTGCTGCCCTGATAGAATGTGAGTTGGCAACACTGGTGGTCAGGATGAGAACAGCTCTCTCTCAAGTTCATTCCCCAGGCAGCTAATGTTACTGGGAACAACTCTGATTGCTCTACAGCCTGTAATGGACCGGACCCAGCCCCCATCCTAGGTATGTGTGAGCCACAGCAGAGCAGTCCATCAGCACCAGCGTTAAATGCCTTTCTAAAATAAACTCACTCAGATTTTATGTGCAAAGCAGCCGACCAGCCATCCTCCCAGCGTGGAGGTAGAAAGGCTTTCTGTCAATGGAGTGAAACCCATTCATAGGAGTAGAAAGCCCCGTCCATCATACCACCCCAAACCAAAGAGAGGTTCCTAGCTTGGATGCTTTGGACTGACTTACCTACTATGTCCCAAGAAACAGCCTCCTCCCCCCCCCAGTCTCCTGCCTTACTGCCCACAGTAGAAAGCACAGGTTCTGATCATTATGCAATTTTTGTGAAATGATCTCATTTTCCTGGGAGTCTGCCAAGTTTCATGCATGTCAAAGAATTATGGGACCAAGAATCATTCTGGCAATGATAATGCTCTGTCAAAAAGTGGGAATTTTGCCAAAGACAAAGAGGAAGGAGGTGCAGATTGATGGTATAAAGGAGGTGTTGCTAGAATAAATACTGCTGTTTATCCCCTGTCCCCTGACACACACAGAGCCAGAAATAATGGTCTTTATAATGGAAATCTGTGTTTTCAGATTGCTTTATGCATATTCTATGAGAGTACTTATCCCAGGACTGTTGCTTTGTAGCCCAACTTTCATTAGGCACCAATTAGATGCCCTATAATCTATGTGACTGGACCCTGAAGTTGTGCAATGGATACCCTACAAAGCCATACTTGGTTGCCTCAGTCTTATTTCATTGTACCATCTAGCTGTTAACCTAGTCTGGTCCCAGCCCTACACCCTTACCCTACTCAAGACTGTAACACTGAATATACAATATGTCTTACTTATCTGGGGGTCTACAGTAGGCCCTGTGGCATCACCTAGTAGAGGGTACACAGGCTCAGGGTGGGCACATCCCCTTGTCCCTGGGCACCCTTGGGGAAGAGTGCAACCAGAGGAGGACCCTAAAGCATGAGACCCACAATAAAGGTCTTGATTACACAGGACTAAAGGGATACTGACCATGTGATTTCAGGCATACATCAATTTCATTGGCCATAAAAATAGGAATAGCATTACTTATCTTAGAGTTGCTTTGAGGATTAAATGAGATATTTTATATAAAAATATGCACACAGTAGGTCCTCGATAACTGTTCATTTTCTTCGGATCTTCCTGAACTTTTCCATTCTTCTCTTCCTTTCCCTCATCCCCTCTCTCCCTGAACTCCTAGTCTTGCCCCTTCCTTCCTTTTGGTGTAAAGCTAGTGGGGCTGGGTTTGCTGGGCCTGACTACAGAGACCCAGAGAAGGGGTCACTCTCCATCCAACCTCCTTCCATCCTAGACTCCAGGAAAGCCACGATATTCCACTTTGAGATTTTCGTTTTAGAAAGTATTTGTTGCTTTTTCTGATTTTATAGGAGGAGAGATGCTGTGGTTTACAGAGTGGGTTTGAAACCTCCTATTACTGTCTTGCTTGCTGATGAGAAGTTTGAAAAAGGCCTCTGGGTGCCAACCAAACACTCTTGGCTTTTCCTTGGCAGAAATTGGATTTCCTGTGAGATGTCAAAACATGCCACTGAGCATAGCTCCCAGAGGTTTACATTTCATTCTATCTGGTTTTGAAATGGATGAAAGACACTTCCTTTGTGTTGCCCTCAACAAAAAGGCACACATCTGTATAACTTGTTCTCAGTCTGTTTGGGACTGATGGTATATCAGGAGATTCAGATGCTGTCAAGTTAAGATCTCTTTTCAAAGCACTCTTTTTCTTCAAATAGCCCTTTCAGGAAAAGCCTGAAAGCATCTCATCTTTGTTTCTTGTAACTTAAACCTATTTTTATGAATGTTGCTTATGCACAAACAGAGAAGCTCAGCCTCAATTCCTTGAAACTGGAACCTGGCCTACAGGTGAGGTCTCCCATGGCCTCATGGCCTCCACCACCATCCTTAGCCCCTCCTCCTCATCTTATCTTGATCTTTGAGGCTGGGTCTCTTAGAAGGAGAATCTTGTCTTTAGTCTTAATAACATTTTTCAAATTTGCTTCTGCCACTGCATCTAGTTACTGAGGAATAAAGTTTCATCTCCACCCCCTCAAACTTGTCCATTGTTCAGTTTTCAATTGCTTAGGATCAGAGTGAGGAATCTAGGATTTCTCTGCCTGGAAGAAGTAATTGAAAAATAAAACAGTGAAGTTGTTTTCCTTATAAGAAATGTTTTCTATAAGTAGAGTTAATGCCATGTTCTCCTTCAACTTCCACCCAATTCTATATCCATCTTGTTTTCTCTTCTTAAAATGCACATTCCAACAGTGGCCAAGATGAAAGACTAGGCAGATATACTATCCAGACCCACTATAACAAAGACCCGAGAAACCAAGTGATACGGTTGTGGATGACAATCCTGGAACCCAGAGCTTCAAAGGAAAAGATAAAGAACTAGATCAAATATCAATTAGAGGAGGACACTGAAGGAAAACAGCAAACAAGGAGATATATGGAGTGGTGAATTGCTGATAGGCCCAACAAGTGTGGCTATTTTGAATTATGCAAAGTGGCTTTCCAATCAGGGCAGGAACCAGATGACCAGCACTGCTTGCCCAGGACTGCACCAGTACCCACATCAGTGATCCACGACCAGAGAGATGTGATTCCTCCACCCCACTACATAAAATCTCCCAGTGACCAAATGCGTGCTCCCCCACCCCTTTCCACTCAGCAGCCAATCAAACCTCCCCACTGCCAATGTTGTGCCACTTTTCTTTTTTCTTAGTTCTTCACTCTCCTTTACCCATTTTTTCTTTCTTCTTTTCATTCCTTTCTTTTCTCTCCATCCCCCCTTTTTATTGATACTTCAGTGCACATACCTTGCCCCCACCACCTCCTGTCAGCACGCCAGGCCCTGCACCTCCATGGTTGGCAGTGTTCTCCTGCAGAGCGAGTACCACTTTGCAGTCACAGACGTGTGCCGGTACTGTGCCACTTTTTTTTCTGAAGAAGAAAATATTTTTTCTTCTTAAGTCTTCCCTTTTGCTTCTTTCTTGTTCTGGTTACCTAGGTTGCTCTGACAAGAATATACCACAAATGGGATGGCCTTAACAAACAGGAGTTTATTCTTACAATTCGGAAACTTTAA
This sequence comes from Orycteropus afer afer, assembly GCF_000298275.1. Taxonomy (NCBI): domain Eukaryota; kingdom Metazoa; phylum Chordata; class Mammalia; order Tubulidentata; family Orycteropodidae; genus Orycteropus; species Orycteropus afer. The sequence goes on along the minus strand of NW_006921602.1, from coordinate 13,879,107 downwards.
GTCCAAGTTCAAAGTGCCAGGCTCTAGGGGCTGGGTCAAAGCCCCTCAACCTTGGGCTTCAGCTCTGCCTCTTGCTCCTGGCCCACTTAAGCTAGAGGCATATCTTCACTCAGGCAGTTAGCTACTGGCTGCTGAGGCTAACAAGACCAAGGTCGACCAATGTTACCAAACTACATGGCAGGCCATTAATTCAGATCTATTGTTAAGTCCCAACGTCAGCAGAGCATGGCAGGCTGCTGAACAATGACACGGCTACATGCAGGGTCCAAGTATACCATAAGCTAGAGATGATTCCCAAAGCTGCTGCTTACATACGAGAAGCAGACCACATCCCAAAGGCAGCTACTCAGCTGCTCACAGTAGATTCCACCATGGAGTTGATTACCAGTCTCATCATGGGGAATACTACATCCA
>NW_006921602.1:13871018-13878298 GCF_000298275.1 Orycteropus afer afer | reverse complement strand
ACCCTCACCTTCTGCTGTTGGTGGTATGTGCTCTCATGGAGTGAGTGCCCCATTTCCACTGCAGCTGTGTTGGGTTCTTTTTTCTCTTTCTTCTTTCTTATGCCATTCTAATTCCATCTCCCCCAGTGTTTTCCTTTTCTTTCTTTCTTTTTTCTTTTTTTTTTTTTTTTGTTTCTCTCTTCTTTTTTTTTCCTCTCTGTCAGTTGGGAGCTAGCAAACCTACATGGTCACACCTGCTACACCTGCTCCCCAGCTGCTAGGTGAATGCCACCACCTGCTCCAGTACCATTGGATCCATGGCAAACAGCGGCCAACACCTGCCCGGCCTACCTTCAGCTGCTCTACATGACCAGTGATTAGAGACTTATGCCCACACTCCCAACTGCGACCAAATTAAGCCAGAGACAGGTGGTGAACACCCCACTATTGCCACATTAGCAACAGAGTAACATTCTCCCCATTGCCCAAATATATTAAAACAAAAATCAAGGTGAGACAAACCAACATACAATCAACAAATTAATACAATAACACCACAATGTCTTGGAGACAACAGACAATTTCAAATCATAATAAAAAAAAAAAAAGGACAAAATGCCTCAAACAAGTGACCAAAATACAGGGCCAGAAATTCCTCCAGAGAAAGAAAGGCTATTGGAACTACCTAAAAAGGAAATCAAAAGAATGTTCTTAGGTCCCTTCTGCAGATTAAGTAAGAAATCAAGGAAAACAAAGACAACACCAAGAAAACATAGACAGAATTTAGGGAAACACAGACAAAACTCTAGAATAATTCAGGAAAACATTACAGTAATGAATGGAAAATAGCAAATAGAATCTAGAATATTAATACTAAAATTTCAGAAATAGATAATGCTGTGGAAGGACAGAGAAATGGAACTGAATCAATGGAAGACAGAATTAGCAAAAGTGAAGACAAATCTCTTAATACTAATCTGTTAGAGGAATAATCAGGAAAGAAAAATAAAAAAGCTAAGAATTATGTTCAAGAGAAAGGATTATATTCAAGAGGAATAACTTATGTGTACTTGGAATTCCAGAACAGGAAGAGACAAAAAAAAAAATTGTCAAAGATTTGTTGGATGAAAACTTCTCAAATATCATGAAAAAATGAAAAGATAGGCATTCAAGAAGCTCAACAAACCCCATATAGAATTCTAAAGAAAATTACCAAGATTACCAACAATAGCACAACATATATTCTTTTCCAGCACACATTGAACATTCTCCAGAATAGACCATATATTAGGCCACAAAACAAACCTCAATAAATGTAAAAATACTGAAATACTATAGAAAATCTTCTCAGATCACAATGATATAAAATTTAAAATCAAAAATAGGAAGAGTAAGGGGAAAAAATCAATTACATGGAAACTGAATAACAACCTGCTCAAAAACTATTGGGTAGTAGAAGAAATGAAAAATGAAATTAAAAAAATTCCTTGAATCAAATGAAAGTAAAAACAAAACCATGGCAGTTGAGTTGTGTGTCAACCTGGGTGGGCCTGGTTTTGAGTAGCTGGGCAGGTGGATGGAGTTATTCCCCACGATGAGACTGGTAATCAACTTCATAGTGGAATCTACTGGTGCAGCTGAGTAGCTGCCTTAAAGATGTGGTCTGTTTCCAGTATATAAGAAAAAGCTTTGAAGAAAGTCTCTAACTTCTTGGCACACTTGGACCATGAATGTAGCTGAGTCTTCATTCAGCAGCCTGCCATGTTGTCTGCTGATCTTGGGACTGTCTCCGGACTTGAACTAGTGGCCTGCCATGTTGTTTGGTAATCTTGGCACTGTGCCATTTTGTCAACTTTGGGTTTGCCAGCCTTAGCTGCCTGAGTGAAGAGATGTCTCCAGCTCCAGTGGGTTGGGAGCATGAGGTAGAGCTGAAGCCCAAGGTTGAGGGGCCTTCACCCAGCCCCTAAGCTTGGCACTTTGAACTCAGACTTCTAGCCTCCAAAACTGGAAGTGAATAAATCCCTGTTAGTTAAAGCCATCCACCCATTTGTGGTATTTTCTGTTGGAGTGGCACAAGAGGTAACTAAAACAACAAAACAAGATATTTGAGTACAGCAAAAGCAGTGCTCAGAAGGCAATTTATAGAGCTCAAACACACACCTCAAAAAAGAAGAAAGAAGCCAAATCAACACCTTAATCTAATATCTCTAACAATTAGAAAAAGAAGAGCAAAAAATAAAAAAAAAAGAAACCTATAGTCATCAGAAGTAAAGAAATAATAAAGATTTGAACAGAAAGAAATGAAACAGAACAGAGGAAAACAACAGAAGAAATCAAGAAGACTAGAAATTTGTTCTTTGGAAGGATTAATAAAATTGACAAACCACTGGAAAATTTAACAAAGGCAAAGATGCACCAATAATAAATTAAATAGGCTGTGTCACAACAGAACCAAATGAAATAAAAAGGGTAATAACACAATACTATGAAGAACTGTACTCCAACAAATTTGAAATCTTAGAAGAAATGGACAAATTTCTAGAAACACACAACCTACCCAAACTAACACAATCTGACATAGAAAATTTGAACAGATCTATCACAAAAGAAGAGATTGAACCAGTCATTAAGGAAAAAACAAAAAAAACTCCCAACAAAAAAATGACCTGACCTACCCAATTTCAGTGGATGATTCTACCAAATATCAATTCTACCAAAACTGTTCTAGAACATAGAAGAGGATGGAATACTTTCAAACTCATTCAATGAAGCAAGCACAACCTTGATACCAAACTCAGGTAAAAACCAACTAAGTGGATTCCAACTCATAGTGACCCCCCTTGGGTTTCCAAGTTGGTAAATCTTTACAAAAGTGGATTACTTCATCTTCCTTCTGTGGAGTAACTGGTGGGTTTGAACCACCAATCTTCTGGTTAGCAGTCAAATGCCTTAGGGACTGAGCCATCAGAGCTCCTTAAAAATGAGGTGAAGACACCACTAACAAAGAAAATTACAGACCAATATCCCTCATGAATCTGTTAGATTGTTCTACACTAACAAAGAAAACTCCGAAAAGGAAATCAGGAAAACAATACAATTTACAATAACTACCTAAAAGATAAAATACTTAGGAATAATCTTATCAGAGATACAAAAGACCTATGCAAAGACTACAAAGCACTACTACAAGAAACCAAGAGACACCTCCATAAATGGAAGAACATACCATGCACATGTGTAGGAAGACTTGATACTGTGAAAATGTCAATACTACCAAAAGTAATCTATAGATACAATGCAATCCTGATCCAGATTCCATCATTGTTCTTTAAAGAGATGGAAAAACTAATCACCAATTGTATATGCTCAGGAAAGAGACCTTGGATAAGCAAAGCACTATTAAAGAAGAACAAAGAAGGAGGCCTCACACTCTCTGATCTCAAAACCTACTATATAGCCAGGGTAGTCATAACAGCCTGGTATTGATACAACGACAGACACAAAGACCAGTGGAACAACATTGAGAACCCAGAAATTGATCCATCTACCTATGGACAGCTGATTTTTTACAAAGGGCCAGAATCCATTAAATGGGGAAGAGATAGTCTCTTTTAACAAGAGATAGTCCCTTTAACAGTTTATGCTGACAAAACTGGATATCCATTAGCAGAAAAATGAAACAAAGATCCATATCTCTCACCATATACAAAAACTAACTAAAGATGGATCAAAGAGCTAAATGTAAAACCTAAAATCATAAAGATCATCAAAGAAAAAGTAAGGGTAAACTTGGGGGCCCTAATACATGGCATGAATACACTATAAAGCATAACTAAGAATGTACAAACAGCAGAAGACAAACTAGATGAGTGGGCTCTCCTAAAAATTAAACATTTGTGTGCATCAAAAGGCTTTACTAACAAAGTAAAAAGAGAACCTACAGATTGGGAAAAAAAATTGGTGACAACATATCAGACAAGGGACTAATCTCTAAAATGTATAGAAAACTTTAACATCTCAACAACAAAAAGACACACAATCCAGTTTAAAGAAGGGCAGAGGATATCAACAGACACTTCACTAAAGGAAACATTCAGACAGCCAACAAAACCATGAAGAAATGCATATGATCATTAGCCATTAGAGAGATGCAAATCAAAACACCACTGAGATATCATTTCACCCCAGCTTTAATAATGAAGTTGGAAAAAAAAAAACCAGCAACAAATGCTGCAAGGTCATGGAGAGACTGGAACTCTCATATACAGCTCACGGGACTGTGAAGTACTACAACCATTGTGGAAAACAAATGGTGCTACCTTAAAATTTGGAAATGTAAATGGCAAATGATTCACCAATCCCCCTACTAGATATATATCCTGAAGAATGAAGAGCCATGACACAAACAGATAAAGCATACCCATATTCATCACAGCATTATTCACAATAGTAAAAAGATAGAAACAACCTAAGTGCACATCAACAGATGAATGGATAAACAAAAGAAAGTACATACGCACAATGGAATACTACACAACATTAAAGAATGACAATGAATCTATGGAACACCACAAAATGTGATTTAACCTAAAGGACATTATGCTGAGTGAAATTAGTCAATTACAAAAGGACAACTATTTGTATGAGACCACTAATATAAAAAGTCAAGAAAAGGTTTAAACACAGAAAGAAACATTCCTTGAAGGTTACAAGGGGTGGGAGGGAAAAGGAGGGTAAATCACTAACTAGAGCATAGATACCTATTAACTGGGATAAAGAGAAAGGTGAAAACAATAAGGGAGACGTCAGCACAAAATTATCAAGGCAGATTAAGACACTGGGAGAAGAACAAGAGTTAAATGCTGTTACATACACAATCCTGCAACAACAGTAATAGCAATAATCTATGAGTGGATACAAAGATAGACATGCAAGCTGAACAGGAGTGGGAAGGCAATAGGACTATACCCATGAATATATAGAGATTTGACAGAGTATATTTCTACATATATATTTATATGTGCTACAAATACATCCATGAATACTGTACAGCATACAGGGGGCAAAGTTATGAAAACTTTTTAGCCATAACCAAACACCTTGAGGGAATGAGTCACTGGGCATGGGCTTAGGACCACAGTCTCGGAGGACATTAGGGTTAATTGGCATAACATAGTCCACAAAGATAATATTGCACATCTTTGGTGAGTAGTGACTGGGGTCTTAAAAGATTACAAGCAGCCATCTAAGGTACAACTATTGGTCTCTCCCTGTCCGGAGAAAAGAAGAGTGAAGAAAATCAAAGACACATGGAAACAATTAGTCCAAAGGACAAATGGACCATATGAACCCTAGCTCCACAACCCTAAGATCAGAAGAACTAGATGGTGCCTGGCTTCCACTGCAAGCCACTCTGAATGGGTTCACAACAGGAGGCCTGGATAGAGTGGGAGAAAAAGGTGGAAAAGAACTCAAAATAATTAAAAACACAGGCTTACTGGTCTAATGGAGACTGGTGGAACTCCCTGACTACGTCCTTTACACACTCTTCAAGCCTGGAACCTAACTCAACCCCAACTTCAACTTTCAGCCAAACAATAGACAGGCCTATAAGCTGAACAATAACACCAGAGAGGTATGAACTCCTTAGAACAACCAATCATATGAGATCAAAAGGGCAACATTTGTCCAGGGATAAAGCTCAGAAGGTAAGAAGGGATAGGAAAGGATGAATAGAAACAGGGAACTCAGGGAGAAAGTGGAAAGAATGCTGTTACATTGTGAGGATTGTAATCAATATTACAAAATGAAATATGTATGAACTATTGAATGGAGCTCTGGTAGCATAGTGCCTAAGGCACTTGACTGCTCACCAGAAGGCTGGCGGTTCAAACCCACCAGCCACTCCTCGGAAGGAAGATTGGGCAATCCTACTTCCGTAGTGATACTGCCTTGGAAACCTAAGGAGGGGTCGCTATGAGTCGAGGCCGACTCGATGGCAAACAACAACAACAACATTGAATGGAAAACCAATTTGCTCTGAAAAATTTGATTCAAATCACAATAAAAAGTTAAAAAAAAAATTTCAACGTACAAAAGAAAATGCTAGATGGAAGACATTAAATTAAAATAAAATTGAATGTAATAACTGTTTTAACGCTTCTGAATTAATAAAAGTTTCCTCGAAATTATTTGTTGTTGTTAGGGGCCGTCGAGTTGTTTCTGACTCATAGCTACCCCATGCACAGCAGAACAAAACACTGCCCGATCCCGTGCCAGCTCCATAATCCTTGCTATACTTGAGCCCATTGTCGCAGCCACCGTTTCAATCCATCTTGTCGAAGGCCTTCCCCTCTTTCATTGACCCTCCACCTTACCAAGCATGAATCTTTCTCCAGGGAATGATCCCCTCTGACAACATGACCAAGGTAGGCAAGACAAAGTCTGGCCATACTCGCTCCCAAGGATTATCTCGGCTGCACTTCCTCCAGGACAAATCTGTTAGTTCTTTTAGCAGTCCATGGTACCTTCAGCATTCTTCGCCAGCACCACAACTCGAAAGCATCAACTCTTCTTCGGTCTTCCTTATTCATTGTCCAGCTCTCACATGCATACGAGGTGATTGGAAGTATCATGGCCTGTGTCAAGCACACCTTAGATCTCAAGGAGACATCCTTGTTCCTCAGTATTTGAAAGAGTTCCTTCGCAGCTGACCTGCTCAGTGCTATATGTCGTCTAATGTCCTGACTGCTGCTTCCATTAGTGTCAGTTGTAGAACCAAGCAATGTGAATTCTTTGACAACCTCAATCTTTTCTCCATTTATCGTGATGCTGCTTATTGGTTCAGTTGTGAGGATTTTCGTCATCTTTATATTAAGATGTAATCCATGCTGCAGACTGTGTTCTTCAATCTTCATCAGTAAGTGCCTCAAGTCATCCTCACTTTCAGCAAGCAAAGTTGTATCATCAGCATATCTCAGGTTGTTAATGAATCTTCCTCCAATCCTAATGCCACATTTTTCTTCATTTAGTCCAGCTTCTTGGATTATTTGCTCAGCATATAGATTGAATAAGTATGGGAAAAGGATACAACCCTGACACATTCCCTTCTTGATTTTTAACCATGTAGTGTCCCCTTGTTCCGTTCGAACAACAGCCTCCTGGTCAAGGTACAGTTTCCTCATGAGTACAGTCAAGTGTTTGGGTATTCCCATTCTTCTCAATGTTATCCATAATTTGTCATGATCCACACAATCAAATGCCTTTGCATAGTCAATAAAGCACAAGTAAACATCTTTCTG
>NW_006921602.1:13847218-13869163 GCF_000298275.1 Orycteropus afer afer | reverse complement strand
AGATTCATACTTCATACATTCCATGTTCCAATTATTAATGGATGTTTGCCTCTGTTTCTCTTCAATTTGAGTGGTGCCACATCAGCAAATGGAGGTCTCAAAAGCTTTACCTTATCCATATGAGTAAGGCTGATTTTACTCTGATAATGCAGCTCTTGCCCAGCCTACTTTGAGAGCTCTCTAAGCTAAGTGACTCATCTTCCTCCTCTGTACTGGACAATATTTTCGGACTATTCATAAAGTTGCGCAGTAATGTATCAGATAGCGTTTCTCTGCTATTCATAAGGTTTTCCCTGGCCAATTCTTTGAGAAGTGGATGACCTCCTCCTTCTTCCTATTTTCTTCTAAATTATTTATGGAGATTTAAACAAGTAAAAGGAAAGTAAATGGACTTTCTTTTGAGCTGTATGTAGTGTAAGGAGCCTGGGTGGTGCATGAAGTTTGTGATCAGCTGCTAACCAAAAGGTTGGCAATTTGAACCCACCCAGCAGGTTACTGTTGTAACCTGTTAGTCACCATTGAGTCGGCCCCCAAGTCATGGCAAACCCATGCACAGTGGAATGAAACGCTGTCCAGCCTACTCCATTCCCATGATCAGTTGCAGAATAGACGGTCCACTTATATTACCAAAAACAAACCAAACTCACTGCTGTCGAGTCGGATCCGACTCATAGTGACCCCTCCTTGGGTTCCCGAGGCAGTATCACTATGAAAGTAGATTGCCCACCTTCTTTCCAAGGAGTAGCTGGTGAGTTTGAACCACCAGCCTTCTGGTTAACAGTCAAATGCCTTAGGCACTAACATAGCTCACTGATGCTCTACTCATTTTGGTGTTGTTGTTCAGTCTTTTATATCCTTTCATTTTGAAAAGTTTCTTTTACTATGTCTTTAAATTCACTAATCTTTCTTCTGCAGTGTCCAATCTGCCATTAATACAATCTCAGTCATCGTAGTTTTCACCTCTAGAAGTTCAATTGCAGTTTTTTTTTTTTTTAAGTTGCCACTTAACTTGTTCAACCTTTCCTTTAGTTCCTTGAACATACAAATATTGTTTTAATGAATGCTCTTCTCAGCCAGCTTTTAACATTTGTGTCAGTTCTGGGTCTATTTCAATTGATTGATTTTTCTCCTTAGTATGGGTTTTATTTTTTCCACTTCTTTGCATGTTTGGTAACTTCTTTTTTATTATATGCCAGGCATTGTGAATTTTACCTGTTGGATGCTGGATATGTTTGTATTTCTATTAGTATCCTTGAGATTTGTACTGGAGCATCTTTAATTTATTTGGAAACAATTTGATCTCCTTGGGTCTTGACTTTATGATTTGTCCGGTGGACCTGCAGCAGTGCACCATTCAGGCTTAATTATTCAACATTTCTTACGCAAAATCTTCCTGAGTATTCTACCCAATGCCCTATGAATTACGAGTTTTTTCAGTCTAGCTTGTGGCAGCAGGAATTATTTTCAACTTTGTGTGTCTTCCAAGGATTGTTCTTTCTAATCTTCTAGAGGGGTTATTTTTTCTGGCCTTGAGTACTTTCCTCATGTATATGTGCTGATCAGTACTCAAACTGACTATTCTGTAAACCTCTGGAATCTTCCTTTTCTGAAGATCTTTCCTCTCTGGTACTCTGCCCTGTGAAATCTGATTTCCTTGGCCTCTTCAAAACCTTGGCTGTATCTCCTCAACTCAGGGAGGCCCCTAAGGTTCCACCTGGATTCCCCCTCCCTTCACCACAGCCTAGCAACTCTCTCTAGGCAGTAAACCAGGGTCATTGTAGGCCTCATCCCATTTATTTCCTGTCTCTCAGGGATCACTGATGTTCATCCTGTTGTCCAGTGTCTTGAAAAACCCTGTTTTGTATCTTGTATACAGTTTTTTAAGGAGATTTGGTGATGTAGTGGATAAGGCATTTGGCTGCTAATCAGAAGATCAGCAACTCGAGCCCACCAGCTACTCTGCAGGAAGAAAATGGGGTGATCTACTTTCCTAAAGATTTACAGCCTTGGAAACCCAGTGAGGGTTGCTATGATTCAGAATCGACTCAATGACCATGAGTTTGGTTTTTTGGTTTGGTATCCAGTTTTTCAGTTGTTTCAGGTAGGAAAGTAACATCACATGTTTTTTCCCCATCCTCTCATAGTGTTTGCAAAGCTAGTATTTTTAAAATGTTTTATTTTGAAATAGGTTTAGAGTTGTAGCTGAATTATAAATATAGTACAGAGTTTCAGGATACTGTTTACCTAGATTCCCCTAACATTAGTACTTTTATTATTATTATTTAGTACACAGGTAATAAATGTAATGGTAAAGATAACTGAAAATATAAACAACACTACTTTTTTTTTTTAAATCCTGTGGGGCAGTTCTACTCTGTCTTATATGATTGCTATGAGTCAGATTTGAATCAACAGCAGTGGGTGTTTTTGGCTTGAGTATTCCTTGGAAAACCCTCCAAGTCTGAGATAGGTCCTAGGGAATATTATTGTTAGTTGGTAGAACATCCTATATTGTGTGGCAACCCCTCTTTTGTTGTCTTGTAAAGGGTATACAATTTTTTAATGTAATCAAGTAGACTGGGTGGTTCAAATGGTTTGTGATAGGCTGCTAAGCTAAAAGTTTTGTTTGAACCAGTCTAGTGGCTCCATGGAAGAAAAGGCTTGGGGATCTGCTTCTGTAAAGATTATAGCCAAGAAAATCCTATGGAACACAGTTCTACTCTATAATTTGTAAGGTCGCCAAGAGTTGGGAGCTCACTTCAGGGCAGCTGACAACAACCAAAAACTCACTGCCATGGAGTAGACTCCAACTCAAAGCGACCTCCCTTGGGTTTCCAAGGCTGTAATCTTTAGGGAAGTAGATCACCCCATTTTCCTTCCTCTTAGTGGCTGGCAGGTTTGAATTGCTGACCTCCTGGTTAGCAGCTAAATGCCTTATCCACTAAGCCACCAAGAGCAACAATCAAGTAATGATGCATTGTTAATACCCTGTCTTTGTGCATTTCTAACTCGACTTCTCCCTGCTAATTGGAAATAAAAGCTAAATGCACTTTTTGTTTGATGGGGTCAGTGGGAGACAAAGAGTGAACTTCCCTTTCACCAAAGGAAGAAGGAGCTTAAAAATCCAGCCATATCAGCCCACTGTCTTGAGTCGATTCTGAGTTACAGTGACTCTATAGGACAAAGTAGACCTATCCCATAGGGTTTCCAAGGCTGTAATCTTTATGGAAGCAAAGCCCAAACCAAACCCACTGCTGTTGGTTCCAACTCACAGCGCCCTTAGAGGACAGAGTAGAGCCAGCTGCCCATTGGGTTTCTGAGGCTGTCAATCTTTTATATATTTATTTTTTAAATTTTTATTGACAAGACTACATCTTTAAGGAGATGGTGCTGACAGTTAAGAAGGAATCCCCTGCCCCTCCAAAAACTAAAGCCAAAGTGAAGGCATTGAAGGCCAAAAAGGCAGTGCTGAAGGGCGTCCACAGCCACAAAAAAAAAGAAGATCCACACGTCACCCACCTTCTGGCAGCCTAAGATACTGAGCTCCAAAGACACCCCAAATATCCTTGGAAGAGCGCCTCCAGGAGAAACAAGCTTGGCCACTATGCCATCATCACGTTCCCTCTGACTACTGAGTCTGCCATGAAGAAGATAGAAGATAACAACACACTTGTGTTCATTGTGGATGTCAAAGCCAACAAGCACCAGATCAAACAGGCTGTGAAGAAGCTCTATGACACTGATGTGGCCAAGGTTAACTCCTTGGTCAGGCCTGATGGAGAGAAAAAGGCCTATGTTCCACAGGCTCCTGACTATGGAGCTTTGGATGTTGCCAACGAAATTGGGATCATCTAAACGAAGTCCTGCTGGCTAATTCTAAATATATATTTTTTTTCACACACACACACACACACAAAAGACTACATCTTTAATACATTTTTCCAAAAAGAGCTCTGGTGGTGTAGTACCTAAGGCATTTGACTGCTAACCCGAAGGCTGGAGGATCAAACCTACCAACCACTCTACGGAAGAAAGGTTGAGCAGTCTACTTCCATAGAGATACTATCTGGGAAACCCAAGGAGGGGTCCCTATGAGTCGGATCCAACTCCACAGCAGTGTGGTTTTGGTTTATGTTAACAAGTATATATTGGGGAGGGAGGAAGATTATTCTTCTACCTTTCCTTATTCCTATGATAGCCTACAGAGGAGGGAGCTTCCACTCCCTTCTCCCTTAGGGAGTATATACACACACACATTTTATGCCCTTGAGTCAGACTTGACTCATAGCAACCCCTCTGGGTTTCCGAGGTGGTATCACTACAGAAGTAGATTGCCCAACTTTCCTTCCAAGGAATGGCTGGTGGGTTTGAACCACCAGCCTTCTGGTTAGCAGTCAAATGCCTTAGGCATTATGCTAGCAAAGTTCCTTTAGGGGGTGTAAGAGGGAGCATATTCTGTTTTCTTTCTCCATATTCACCTGTTCTTCTCAAGAGGACAGAAGTAGCTATTCTGGTAAATCCCAATATGGGATCATATTTTGGTAATGAGTAGGGTGGCAAGTGTTAAAGGGGAAGTACACTTGACCCCTCTTTGGCTTTTTGTTTCCATGTGGTAAATTCACTCAGGACAAGGCCTAGAGCCAACCTCTTTTTTTCTCTGCAGAAATTAGGTGAGTAATCCATGAATTCAGCTGGCAAACTAGACTCATTCAGTTCTGTAGGTAAAGCTCTTCCTTACCATGTTGTTGTTGTTTGCCGTCGAGTCGGCCCCGACTCATAGCGAGCCCTCCTTGGGTTTCCGAGGCAGTAACACTACAGAAGTAGGATTGCTCAACCTTCCTTCTGAGGAGTGGCTGGTGGGTTTGAACCGCCAGCCTTCTGGTGAGCAGTCAAGTGCCTTAGGCACTATGCTATCAGAGCTCCTCTTCCTTACCATAGTCAAGTTCTATTCAAAGAGAGTAGGAGGCTTCACTTTGGCTTCAGATCCAAGTCTTTCTCTCCTGCTGATACAAGAGAGTCCTGCATTGGGGTGATTGGGTGCTTGCCTGGTTAGTAATAAAGCTATTATTTTAATACCCATTTGGCAAGGGATTCTTTATCGACCAGTATCCTGGAAGGACAGAGAAGAAGTGGTAGGATTTGTATAGCCAATCCCAATCCGAAACCCCAAGCAGGTTACTTTACATCATCATGTTTAATGGCATGTTTAGGTGGACCCATGATGAATTTAGTCAATTGTACATTTAACTTTTCAATTTCTCAGTACTACAAACAACACTATGATAATTATTTTTATACATATGTGTTTTTACAGTTGTTTAATTATTTTCCTTGGAATAAACTGTAAGATCAAAGGATCTCAAGACCAATATTTTTGAGGTTATTTATTTTCTCCTAGGTAGCATTCTTGCCACTTAGAGAAGCTTTTACCAGCTGAATAATGGTGCCTATGTCTAATCTTTAATCCACACAGAAAGGTTTCCCTCAGGCATGGATAAATAATCCAAATAATTCAGTTATGCTCTGGTAGACCGATAATTTTCAAATATCAACATAGCAGAGGATAAATAATTACAAATCAATTTTTACTCTATAATGTAAAAATACACAACTTTAAATAAGATTTAAACACATAGGAACTTGGGGCAAGATGAAAAGAAACACTAACTCTTTAGTTCTTTGTGCTGTCTTTCATGTTAACCTAACTGCAGTGTTTAACACAGTTGTCCCTCAAACTCAAACGGAAATGATGCTTCTCATTTAACTTTTATTAGTATAAAAATAATCTTAGTAGAAACTTGTACCCAAATCACAATAAAAAGTTTAAAAAGAAAAATCTTAGTTGGAGATATACTTATTTTTTAAGATATAAACCTCAAGGACTTTAGGGAAGGTTTAGACATCCAGATTCCTTTCATGTGGTGTTCTTTTTGCTTTTTTATTTCTCTGTAATGGACCCAATCCTGTCTACTTATGATTTATCTAATATGAGTTATACTAACTACCACAGATTCCAAGCCATTGCCTGTCCTCTCCCTCACGGCAAGCAGAGAGGAGGAAGACAGAGAAGGGTAGCGAGGCCATTTCCCATCCTAGGGCCTAGCACAGTGCCTGGCATGGAGCAGATACTTGCAAAAGTTTTTCCAGCTTCTTATACTGAACACTGTAAACACAGCCACAGGCTGTGACCTCAAAAATGTGCATTTCCATCAGGTTTTTCCCTGTTAACTATTTCTGAGTGTTACCCTGACTTTATTCCTTTGGTGAGCTTGATCTTGAGAGCACATTACAGCCGCAGTGTGAGAACATCTTCCAAAGTGCATTTTTGTTAGAATGAGAGCCACAGGCACTTATGGGAAACAGTGACCCAAGATGACTACTTCTAGGCACTGGAAACCATCCATTCCCATGAAGGAGGCCTATTTCTTTAGAGTCAAATTGTCAACAGAAGCTGAGTAAGGTGCAAGGGGTCACTTAGGGAGTTACTGTATTCTATCCACCCCTCCCCACTTGAGCCAAGAATCACTGCTGGACCTGGCCCACGCAGCAAGATAAAGAACCCTGGAGCTAATCTCCTTGCCAGAGCCAGGCATTCATAAAGAACACTAGGGCAATTAGGGAAAGCACCCAGAAAGGTCAGTAATGCAGAGATGGGGTAAGCAAGAAGGGTAATATAGGCTAAGGACCCAGAACACTGGAACTCTCAGTAAAGGGGACTTATTTTCTCTGGGAGCTCTGCTGGCATAGTGCCTAAGGCATTTGACTGCTAAGCAGACGGCTGGCGTTCAAACCCACGAGCTACTCCTCAGAAGGAAGGTTGGGCAATCTAATTCTGTAGTGATACCACCTCAGAAACCCAAGGAGGGGTCGTTATGAGTCAGATCTGACTTGATGGGTGTGGGTGGTGTAATTTTCTCTGCTCAGATGATAAGAAATATGATCTTACAAGGCTACTAATCTCCCTCCATCTCCTCCACTGTCTTCCTCTTCCTCTGCCATCTCTTTAAATGTTCCTTCTCACTCTAAGCTTTCTTCCTGGGTGATGCCTTGACATTTCCACGAAGGCTCTAGCATGCCCAATATTGCACCCATCTCAGTCCTGTTCCTGAGCTTAAGACCCTGTCTGCCCTCAACTCACTCTCACCAGAATCTTGGTCCTATTTGGCTCTCCTGCATCACCCATCTGATACCATCTTCTCTCAGCTCTATCCTTAAAGTACTCCTCAGATTGTCTCTCCTCTTTATTCCAATTGGTCCTGCCTTTGGGAAGACCTCATCACTCTCCCTAGACTGTTGCAATCTTCTCCAGCTTGGCCTCCCTGACTCCAGTCTCACTTTCCTCTGAAATCAGGCATTACATTGTTGCCATGGTTACTTATAAACCACCACCCCCCAGGTCTGACAATACCTACTCTGACCCTAAAGTCTTTTATTGCTAAACCCAAAATCTTTAGCACAGCCTTCACCACATATTTCCCAGTACAGGTATCACAGGTATAGCATGAATATTCTGTGTTAAAGTTTTCCATTTTGGTTCAGTATTTGCACCTGGGTTTTTTTTTTTTTTTTTTTAAATTAGTCCTATAGCATCTCAAAGAGGTCCCTGGGTAGCACAAACAGTTTGCACTTGACCATAACCCTGAAGATTGGTGGTTCAAACCCACCCAGCAGTGCCACAGAAGAAAGACCTACCAGTCTGCTTCCATAAAGATTATAGCCAAGAAAAACCTGTGGATCCGTTTTACTCTGTAACACGTGGGGTCGCCATGAGTCAGAACCAACTCAGTGGTGACAGGTTTTGATTTTTTTTTTAATAGCATCTTAATCTTCTCAATTACAATAGCTGTTCTGCTTTCTCAGAATTTTTTGTTCATCTTTATTGTAGTGTCAGATATGTCTTGCGGTCTATGTCTTCTTTTCTTTAATGTTTAATTAATATTTCTTCCATGACTTCTCAAAGTCCTATACAGTTTAGTTATTTTTATATTTCTTAAGTCTTTCAAACCCATGATTAAACAAATAATAGTGCAAAATGCAGAAAAAAAATTATTTGAATTGTGTACAGTCAGCTGTGCCCACTTTCTACTCAACCATTTTTGTGTATTGTTCGAAAAACACCTGTTTAGCATTTCATGCAGTGGGAATTCTAGGTTTAAATTTAAGAAAATTGCTACATAAATGATTAGAAACACATAAAACTCTTATGAGCAGTCTACTTGCCTGCCACCTCTTAGTGTCAACATTTATAAGTTAACAGCCATGCTTCTCACATGATCACTGAATGCCTTTGTGTTTGTTGGCAGGAAAGATCAAGGAAAAAAATGTGCCCACATGAACTCTGAGTAAAGAACACAGTGTTTAATGGAGTCAGATCATATTATGGAGCCCATTGTCTTACAGTGATGAGTGGCTTAGTTTTATCTTAGCCCAAAGCACAGAGTTTGGGCATAAGGGTGGTCCATAATGCAGTGGGGCAGTAGTGAAGCATGTTGTCTATAACAGCAATATCAGAAGAGCTCTTTTAAAAGAACATTTCCTCTTACTGATATCACTTTGAAAATTTAAGGTCTTTTCCCAAACTGAATCTCCCTTTATAGGCTACTTATCTAGGAATTTACATTGTAAGCATTTATATTTTCCATCATGTTCCAGTACTTGCCATTAGAAATTTGGCAATGTGCTCAGGGGTGTCCTTTCCTTGGTCATAAAACTACCTCTTTCCAACTTTAGGGGAACCTTCTACAACCAATATCCTTAGACTTGCTTATCAATTCCATGGCAACATCCACATCAGTTTAGTCTGAAAAAGTGATAAGCCCTTCTACTACTGGACATTACCTCTGGTACCTGGCATAGCACCTGCCCACTGTAGGTACTCAATACATGCTTGTTGAATGAATGAACATCAAATCCATACACATGAGACTCAATGCAGATTATATCATGTGTGAGTCCCAACTTCCTTTGACCTTTCTTGACCATGGGTGGTTTAACTTGACTCAGGTTTAGTCAGAGACCAAATTCCAGGCCTGTGCAGGCAGGAAGGCAGAAATCTCATCCAGACTTTCTGCCTGAACCACTAAACCACAGCTTGTCTGTGCAACAACAACAACAACAAAAAAAAGATGGGCTAACTTTCTGACCTCTCTGCTCCTTATCTTCCTATTCCCTGGGGCCCATGTAGGAGAGACAAGCTGCTATCATTAACTAGGAAGTTGGGTTCAGCTGCCTGATGGGTCATAAGTAAGGAATCATAAGTTGCAAACAAACCCGAGGGCTCTTGTCACTGTTTAAAGTTTCTACAGGGACTTCTCTAGACAGGAGTTGGCTCCGTGCAGGCCCATTTTCCCAAAAGCTCTTGCCAAAGATCTTCCTGCTGAGTATCAGTATGTTGAAGGTTCTAAATTGTGTAGTCATTTAATCATAAAGCTGTCATGCAACTGGTCTGCAGTTTCCCACCATGAAATTGTGTAATGTGACACGTTGAGACAAGGCCTAGCAGATTCAACTGGATATTCCATCCTTGGTCTTTGCAGAAATCTTGAGACTATAACATCTGTTGCTGTTTCACAAGCCTAGGCTTAACTTTAAATTGTTGTTGTTATTAGCTGTTATCCAGCTGGCTTCTACTCATGGTGACCCCACCCACAATGCAATGAAACACTACTTGGTCCCACACCATCCCCATGATTGGTTGTGGTTTGGACCATTGTGATCCATAGGGTTTTCACTGGCTGATTTTTAGAAGTAGCCAGGCCTTTCTTCCTAATCCATTTAGTCTGGAAGCTCCACTGAAACCTGTTCAGCATCATAATAACATGCAAGACTCCACTGACAAACAGGTGGTGGCTATTCATGAGGTGCATTGGCTGAGAATTGAACACAAGTGTCCTGCATTGAAGGTGAGAATTCTACCACTGAACTACCAATGCCTCACACTTGAAATAATACCACATTACTATTCACTCAATGAACATTTGTTGAGCATCTACTGAGTGCTGATAATAGCTATGAAGATAAAATTAGACATGGTTCCTGCTCTCACACATCTTGCGTTATAATGGGGCCAACTGATAGTTCAACAAGCAATCATAATTTGGTGATAAATGCTGTGATGAGAAAAGTGTAGAATGTTGTATACTCTGCTTTTTTCCTCTTTCACTGGGAGGTACACATATAGAAAAGTCTCATAACCCATGCATAAGTTGTTGTTGTTAGGTGCCATTGAGTTGCTTTTGAATCACAATGACCCCCTGTGATGAGTTAGAACTGCCCCATAGGGTTTTCTAGGCTGTAACCTTTATGAAAGCATATTACTAGTCTTTCTCCCATGAAGCCACAGGGTTAAGTACAAACCACAAAGCTTTTGATTAGCAACCAAGCATTTAACCAGTGCACAAGCAAGGCTCCCTCATATACATGGACTAACAAATAAAGTGGACACTGGTAAAACCACCACCCAGGTCAAGATTGAACCCATTTGCCAGCACCCAGAAGACCTTTGTCTGTTCCTCCTTGATCAAAAACAAACCCTACTCATACTCCTGCTCCCCTGCATAGTAACCACCCTCCTACCTTGTGAAGTAATAATTTTCTTACTTTTCTTTTTGTTTTATCTTCTATGTAGAGCATGGTCAGTTTTTGTAAGTGATCCATATGTGCATTTAAAGAATGCACATTATCCAGTTGTTTCTCAAATTCTATAGATATATATCCATTTGACCAAAGTTGTTATTTATGCTATTTAAATCTATAAAAGTCAATTTTACTCTGACTTTTGTCTACTTAATTTATCAATTATAGAGAGAGGCATGTTAAAAATCTTTTGTTATGCTTCAACAAATAGTGCTGGCAAAACTGGATTTCCACATGCAGAAAAATGAAACAAGATCCATATTTCACACCATACACAAAAACTAATTCAAAATGGATCAAGGACCTACATATTAAATCTAAACCATAAAGTTCTTGGAAGAAAATATATTGGTGAAGATATGAGACCTAGTTTTTTTAATGGTACATTATCAAATACAGTAATAAATGCACAAGCAGCAGAAGACAGAATAGATAAATGGAATCTCATAAAAATTAAATACATATCTTCAAAAGAAGACTTTATCAAAAGAGTAAAAAGACAACTTATAGATTAGGGAAAAAAATCTTTAGGATCAATATATCCAGTAAAGGCCTAATATCTAAAATATATATAATATTTCTACAACTTAACAACAAAAAATCAAGTAACCCAATCAAAAAATGGGCAAAAGACATGAACAGACACTTTACCAAAGAGGATATTCATGTAACATATGAATTACTTGTTGCCTTCAAGGTGATTCCAACTACGAGCAATCATACAGGACAGAATAGAACTTCCCCATAGGGTTTCTAAGGCTGTAATCTTTACTGAAGCAGACTACCACATCTTTCTACTGCAGAGCAGCTGGCAGGTTTGAACCACTGACCTTTCAGTTCTCCGCCAAGCGCTTAACCATTGCACCACCAGGGCTCCTTCATTAGCCATTGTTGTTGTTGTTGTTTGCCGTCGAGTCGGCCCCGACTCATAGCGACCCCTCCTTGGGTTTCCGAGGCAGTTATCACTACAGAAGTAGGATTGCCCAACCTTCCTTCCGAGGAGTGGCTGGTGGGTTTGAACCATTAGAGAAATGCAAGTCAAAACTACATTGAGATAACATCTCAGTCCTACTAGAATGGCAGTGATCAGAAAAAGAATAACAAATGTTGGCAAGGTTGTAGGGATATTGGAACTTTTATTCATTGCTGGTGGGAATGTAAACTGTGAAGGAGAAAACAGTATGGCAATTCCTCAAAAAACTAAAAATACAACTACCATTTGATGGAGCAATTTCACTCTATGTATATTCCCAAGGGACCTAAAAAATAGCAACATAGACACTTGCACACCAATGTCCATTGCAGCACTATTCACAATAGCAAAAAGGCGGAAACAATCTAAGTGCCCATCAACACATGAATGGGTAAACAAAATGTGATCCACATATACAATGGGACACTACTCAACTATGAAGACAAATGAAGTCCTGACACATGCTACAAGATAAATGGACCTTGAAGACATTATGCTGAGTGAAATAAATCAATCACAAAAAGACAAATATTGTATGACCTTACTTAAATGAAAAGACACAAATAAGTATATATATAGAGAGAGAGTCCATGGCTATTAGTGTTTACCTGGGGTGAGAGGTAGGTGGGAGAGAAGAATTATTCTTTAGGAAGTAGGGGGTTTGTGATTACATTGATGGGAAAATAGGCATCACTTAAAGGCAATGGCTGCACAACTTGATGAGTGTAACTGATATCATTAAGTTACACATCCGAAAAAAAGTGAAATGGCAAATATTATGTTAAATATTATTTTACAACAACAGCACTCAACAGAAAGGGAGTGGGCTAAAGTTGCTGATACTACTTTATATCCAAAGACCTCATGGGATTAGTTCTGTTGGTTTGAAGGTTCCAGGTCATGGCTTCATGGGACTGTCCAGTCAAGTGGCCTTATACTGTTTTTAAAGTCACGGTTCCACTCACTAATTTGGTAAGTAGTACCTGAGGTCATAAAAGCTTTCATCCAAGATGCAACAATTGGTCTCTGTTCTCCTAGATCTGCAGAGGAAGAAGGAGATCTAGGAATTGGAGAAGAAATTGTGGATCTAATTGCCCCCATGAACTACTACTGCCTCCTTAGACATGAGACCAGAAGAACAGGATGGTTCCATTACTACCATTACTGAATGTTTTAATCAAGGAATCAATAGATGAATTCTTATCAAAAGGGGAAAAATTATGGAACAGAATTTAAAATTCTTACAGAATTCAGACTTACTGGACTTATTGAGACTGGACGAACCCTTGAATTTATTGCTCTGATAGATTTATGAGCTAAAATTATTTCCTGAAGTCATCTTTAAACGAAACAACTATTTAGCTAAACTAAGAATGCTCACTGTGAGAACTGTTCTCATTTAAATAATTATTTATGAGATCATATTGTCAACAGTAACTCTAAACCATAGAGGCAAAGTCTAGGGGCTAGAGTCTAAGTCAATGGTGGTGAAACAAAAAGGGTAAAGGTAGTGATAATGATGACAACATGAAGAATGTAACCAATGTTATTGGATTGTACATGTAGAAGTTGATGTAGGGGTGTATGTTCTGCTATGTATATTTGCACCAAAATTGAAACAATCTTTCATTATGATCATGGTTCTGTTTACTTCTCCTTGAAGTTATATAAATGAATAAATATAGATTTTGTGTGTGTTTGTGCTAGTTACATCCAAGTTTTCCCTTTTTTGTTTTCTCTACTGGTATACCCTGAACACTCAAAATAGTTTCTGATACTTAAAACAAAACCAAACTCACTGCCATCAAGTTAATTCTGACTCATAATGACTCCCATTGGATTTCCAAGGCTGTAAATCTTTATGGAAATAGATTTCCCCAACATCCTTCCACAGAGCTGCTGGAGGTATTGAAACACCTTCTGGTTAGCAGCCACCAGAGCTCCTTTTCTGGCACATAATCTCAAAAATCAAACTCACTGCCGTCAAGTCAGTCCTGATTCATAACAACCCCTCCTTGGGTTTCCAAGGCAGTGTCTCTATGGAAGTAGATTGCCCAATCTTCCTTCCAAGGAGTGGCTGGTGGGTCTGAACGCCAACCTTCTGGTTAGCAGTCAACTTCCTTAGACACTATGCTACCAGAGCTCTCTTCTGGCACATAGTAGGCACTTAATAAATATTTACTGGATATTAAATTAATTGAACTAGAGTGTTTAAAGTCTTTCTCATCCCATTTTTTATTAATTAATATTTTTGTCTTCTTTTTGAACAATATAAAAATTTAAATGCTTTAAATCTACAAAGTATACAGTTACTGTTTTACATGGACCAATTTACCATTTTACCAGTTTATTTGCTTATCACTTCTTCTAACATCCTCAGATTTCCCACTGACATTCTTTTCCTTCCTTTCGAAGTGTGTTCTTTAAGGAAGTATGTTAAGTATGTTCTTTAAACTCCTTTAAGGAAAGTTATTGGTAAAAATCTCTTGATTTTTGTTTGCCTGCAAATGTCTTTATTTTGATCATGTTCTTGAGAGATAGTTTTAAAGGTATAAAATTTGGTCTATTCAACTTTATTAAGGTATAATTTATATATCATAAAATTCTCCCATTTTAAGTGTATAATTCATTGATTTTTACCATGTTTATCAAGTAGTTTAACTATTACCATAATCCAATTTTAGAACTTCTCATCACCCCATTCAAGTCCATTGTACCCATTTGCAGATACCCCTATCCCTATCCCCAACTCCAGGCCCAGATAACCACTAATCTATTTTCTGTCTCCATAAATTTGCCTTTTCAGAACACTTCATATCAATGGAAGTTTGTAATATACAGTCTTTTGTTTCTGGCTTCTTTCACTTAGCATGTTTTTGAGATTCATCCATGTGGTAGTGTGTTGGTTAAGTTTATGTGTCAACTTGACTAGGACTGGTTGAGTGGCTGGGCAGCTAGATGTAGTATTCCCCATAATGAGACTGGTAATCAGCTCCATGGTGGAATCTACTGTGAGTAGCTGAGTAGCTGCCTTTGGGTATGTGATCTACTTCCCATATATAAGAAACAGCTTTGGGAGTGGTCTCTAGTTTATGGCATGCTTGAATCCTGCATGTAGCTGAGTTGTTTGTTCAGCAACCTGCCATGCTCTGCCAATCCTGGGACTTTTACTATGAGTCGGGACCAACTTGACAATAACAGTGAATTTGGTTTGGGTTTGGTATATAGTCTATTTGCAAACATTTTTTCCCTAGTCTACTTTGTCTTTTCTTGTGAGTATATGTGCCTTGGAACTTTATGCATGGAATTCTTTGAGGCCTGGACTGAAATTGCATTTGATCCAGGGATGGATTTTATTTGCTTTTCCAGTCACCTGGGGCACTTGCATAATCCAAGATGATTTCCCTCACCAAGTTTGCATTCCGGGCAGCAGAAAAAGGCAAAGGGGGAAGGGCAGGGTGTGCTCCTTCACTTTCAGGGCCAATAGGGATGCTGCACTCTCACTTCTGCTCACAGTCTCAGAACATGGTCATATGGTCTCCATAGCTATGAGGAGGGCTGGGAAATACAGCTTCTAGCTTTATCTCTATGTGTCCATCTAAAAATTCTATGGAAAAATGGGCTCACATGTCAAGTGAATGATAGAACCCACACTTGAACTCAAGTCTCCATGATCCAAAGCTGTGTGCTTTCCACTATGTGATGTTGTAATCCTAGGAAGAAGCCAACAGGGTATGACTTTCAAATACATGCCTAAGAATCCTCAGATCCTACAGACAATAAGTGGCAGAGCCAGGGCTTGGACGTGGAATTTCTGAAAGGATAATCTTCTGGTTATACCACTCTGCCTCTCTGGACTAGTCCTGAAGGGGCATTGTACTGGTAATCTTGGTGGCATTCTACTCATTCTGACTTTTTCCAGGAAGCCAGTACTTACCCTCCCCAACTTAACCCCTCTCCTCTTTCCAGAGAACTAATTTTGCCCTGGGGCCAGGCATCTAGAAGTTTTCCAGCCCACTTTGTGCCAGTTTCATGGCCCCTTGAGCATCCTCTGGACTGTCAGGCAGGAAGGCTGGGCATCAACCAATAGTCTCCTTGCCAGGGACAATATTTGGAGGACGATGCCCCTGATGAAATGATCACTGTGGTGGCCAGGCAGGAAATACCACTGGTCTCAAGACTGCACACAGAAGCATCTATTTCAGAGTGTCTGAGTATGAACATTGGTGAGTTTCTTTTTCTTTCCTCTGAAGAGTTTGCAGGAGTTTGAGAACCAGCTAAGCAGAAGAAATGTCTGATAGATAGCTTCTCCTCTTGATTTAGTTCTCCTTAGCTGTGTGTGTTTACTCCACTGTGGGTTTACTCCATTTCACTCTGGTATTATCTCATATACACTGTGTCAAGTCTGTTTCATGAGTGGTTTCTGTCTCCCTCACCAGAGATGACAAGTCGCATTCTGTGCTGAGCAAAAAGATTAGTGGGGGTGACCTCCACAGCTGTAGAGAAAATGACACAATTGAAGCTGCTTAAAACTGTGATGGAATCACTTTGCATCCTTATAAAAGAGACATTCATACTTTTTTTAGTATCACCATTGAGCTATTTGTGTATTTAAAATCTGAGGCCATGATGAACTTATCTCAGAGAGAAACTCTAGAATTTGAAATTATTCATTACTCAGTGGCATACTAAAAGCCATCATCTGAGCCAGCATACAGCATTGGGGTGAAGGTCAAAGAATATGCTTTTCAATTCAACACACACTTATTGGGTACTTGTCATGTGGTAGGAGACCCTAGGTGGTGCAAGCATTCAACCTGCTCATCTGCTAACTGGAAGGTTGGTGGTTTGAGTCCACCCAGAGGTGCCTCAGAAGAAAGTCCTGGAGATCTTCTTCCAAAACACCAGCCATTGAAAACCTTATGGAACACAGTTCCACTCTGACACACATGGGGCCACTGTGAGTTGGAGGGGACTTGACAGCAACTGGTTTGCCACATGATGGGCATTATTCCAGGCACAATGAATAAAACCGTTACTCTCTAGAGAAATGTGGTTTTCTATCAGAGACAGCCATACCAACAAATAATTACATCAAAATATGCTAATGTTTTGCAGGGAGAATGAAGTGTCTGCTGTGGGAGCACAGAGGTAGGAAAACCCACCTCCCCATGGAAAATCTGGGGAGATGTCTGAGCAGGGGTTGGAGGCAGGAAGATAAAAGGAGCACCCTAGACTCAGGCACCAGCGTATATAAAGGCAAGAGAACGTCAGAGTCCGTGGCATGTGGAAAAGAGTCCAAGTACTTTGGGGTGAGTTAAGTGCACGGTGCTGGAGGAGAGCAAGTAGGGCTGAAGACAGATTTGGAGAGTAGCATGCTAGCTTGTCTCTGGGGCCCCTCAAGATCCTTCTCTGCCCTGCTCTTACCACAAAGATGACTTCTGTGTATCACCTGGGTTTCTGTGTTGCTGCCTTCCAGTTGAGTTCAGCCAATGGGAGTTACCACAGATCAACTGTAAGAAGGATAATGAGGTTGGGATATTTATTCCCACCATCCTCCAGCTCCTTCCTGATGGACCGTGGTTTTCGCCAGGTGGCTGCTTTCTCTACCAGGGCCACAGCTCCCACAGGTAGCTCCTGCTTCATGGCAACAGCTCTCCCCAGCATCTCGTAACACTTTTCTTCCCTCTTGCTACGCCTTTAGGCCTTGATGTGGGACAGCTTCTTGCTGATGCTAGGCCTTGGACACTGCACTGTAGGATCCCTCAACCAACCCCTCTGTGAGTAGTTCTGTCATTAAACTCTCTTCAGTGGACTGGAGTAGGTAGGTCATCTGTTTTCCCAAGGACACTGACTAATACGTGTAGGTTGGGCAGAAATATAAAGAACAATCATGCTAAGGTATTGCTTTTTGGTTTTCTTTTTATTTTAAAATGGCAGAAGCAAGTCTTTTTTTTTTCCCCTAAAAATTATAAACTGAAATAAGCCAGACACAAAATATTATATGTAATTCCATTTATAGAAAATGTCCAAAAAAAAAAAAAAAAAAAGGGCAACTCTACAGGGACAGAAAATAGATTAGTGGTTGCCTGAGGCAGGAAACACAAACGGGGAATGACTACAAAGTGACATGAGGGATCTTTGTAAGGTGATCTCTTGTAGTAATGGCTGCACAGCTCTGTCTACTTACTAAAAATGATTGAATGATACACATAAAATGGGTGGATTTTATAAGATGTAAATTATATCTCAATAAAACTGTTAAAATTATCAACAAAATAGAAAGTTTGCAAACCAAGGGGGGGAAATCACCTATAATCCCACCTTAACACAGCAATTATCTTTTTTTTTTCCTCTAGTTATTGTTTACTCATTGTTGCTAGTTGCTGTCAAGTGGATCCTATGTGTGCAGAGTAGAACTGAATTCCATATAGGGTTTTCAAAGCTGTGACATTTCAGAAGCAGATTGCCAGGCCTGTCTTCTGAGGTGCTTCTGGGTGGTTTCAAACCACCAACCTTTCAGGTTTATAGCCAAGCACTCAACTATTTGCATCATATGACAATAGGAGCTCTGGTAGCATAGTGCCTAAGGCATTTGACTGCTAACCAGAAGGCTGGTAGTTCAAACCTACCAGCTAGTCCTCAGAAGGAAGGTTGGGTCACTATGAGTTGGGTATGACTCAAAGGCACATAACAACAAGAGTGACAATTATGAAAATAATAATATTAGCTAATATTTATTACATGCTTATTATAGTCCAGGTGCCAGGTTTAACCTAGACATTATTTTATTTATTCCTAGATATAAATACCACTTTACTAAACCCTTTTATATCCGTATCTATGTTCGAAAAGGAGCTCTGGTGGCATAAGTTAACTGCCTGACTGCTCACTGAAAGGTCATCGGGTTAGAACCCATGGGCCACTCTATGGAAGAAAGATTTGGCAGTCTTAGGAACTCTGGTAGCGTAGTACCCAAGGCACTTGACTGCTAACCCTCCAGCCACTCCTCAGAAGGAAGGTTGGGCAATCTACTTCCGTAGTGATACTGCCTTGGCAACCCACAGAGGGATCACTATGAGTCGGGTTCGACTCGATGGCACATGACAACTACAACCATGAAGATTAAAAAAAAAACTCACTATCATCGAGTCAATTCTGACTCATAGTGACTTCAGGTTTCCAAGACAGTAAGTCTTTATAGAAGTAGATTGAGTCATCTTCTTTCCAGAGTGGCTAGTGGGTTTGATTCAAACCAAAAAAAACCCAAACTCACTGACATTGAGTTGGATCCAACTCATAGCGACCCACCAGCCACTCCTCAGAAGGAAGGTTGGGCAATCTACTTCTGTAGTGATACCACCTCAGAAAACCAAGGAAGGGTCGCTATGAGTCGGATCCCACTCCACGGCAGTGGATTTAAATATGCTAACTGATGTTCCCAGTGAAGAGCTTATCCATGTCTCCACTTTTCTGCTTCTACCAAATGAGTAGAAATTTCACCAAGAATCAACTATTTTTGTTCCCAAATCTATCCATGCCACTTATCCTTGATACTATAATTTTGTAATTTAACCAAAAGGAACACAAACCAAAAAAGAAGAGCATGCAACCAAAGAAAGAAGTTGCTGTTTTATGACAAACTCTTGAATGCTTTGCAAAGACTTGGCGAAGGTGAACCACTAAAAACACTTGTCAAAAAGGTACAGATGAGATAACTAAAACACCGGAAAAGAGCTGAATAAACCTAGAAGGATTCTGAGCTCAAACTGCTTCACAAGTGTCTTAGGTTCTTGCTTCTCTTTATAAAAATGGAAATTATGAGTGCAGCTTATGTAAGATCAACAGGGAGAATTTTCATCAAAGTGCTCTTATTTAAAGAAAAGGTCTTGATCAAAGTAAGATTATATGTGTCTTGTTTTATGATATCCCACCTTCACCAAAAATTTCAGTTCATCAACCAATTACCAGTTCCAATCAGGTAGAACAAGAGGCTTCCATTTGATATGAATATAAAATGATCCTAATTTTCAGGTGAGTTGTTCAGGCTCAGCGCTCTCTCCAGAGAGAAAGATAGCATGGATGATATTGACTCCAATACCACAGAAGGCATTGGATCAAAATTCTAGCTCCACCCTAACTAATAGTGTGGCCTTCCGCAAATTACTTATCTTCTTTGAAGTCAGTTTTTTTTAACCTGTTACATCATATCTGTCTTTTGGGAATATTGATAAATACTTAGCATAGTACCAGACCCACTTAAAAATGTGAGTTTCTTTTACTTAAAAACCTGAAAAAAAGAAAGAAAGAAAAAGAAAATTAAACTTGTTGCCTTTGAGTTGATATCAACTCCTAGCAACCCTAAGGACAGAGTAGAACTGCCCCCATTGAGTTTCCAAGGCTGTCGTCTTTGTCCAAACAGACTGCTTCATCTTTCTCCCACAGAGTGGCTGGTGGGTTCAACATACCAACATTTTGGTTAGCAACCCAGCACTTAACCACTGTGCCTCTAGGGCCCCATTTACCTTATTGACTCTAAATGGAATAAAAGCCAAAAGCCAAACCTATTGCCATCATGTTGCTTCCAGTTCGTGGTGACCCCATGTGTTACAGAGTTGAACTGCTCCGTGGGTTTTCTGGGCTATAATCTTTACAGAAGCAGATCACCAGGCCTTTCTTCTGTGGCACTCCTGAGTGTGTTCAAGCCACCAACATTTAGGTGAGCAACTAACTACAAACTGCTTATGCCACCAAGGGACCTCTAAGTAGAAGTAGGGTGAAATGAGCCTGGGTGGATGGACTGGATGTGGACAAGTGGAAAAGATGACATCCCTCTTCATTGGCAAATTCCCACTCACAGAATGAGGCAGTCTTTGGATAGGGGCACTGGGAAAGTTGTTCTGTTAGGTGCACTGTCATACCCAGCATCTAAGGATCAAGACAAGAGGATGCTGAGACCAGAAAGTGCAGGACCACACTGAAGTCAGATAAAAGGGGAGCCTTGGGAACCTGCAACAGTTAGAAGCTACCACGTGGACTGTCCTTCATAAGAGTCCATTTGCAGAGACCACCCCATCTTGAGAGGAGCTCTGGTGGTGTAGTGTCTAAGGCATTTGACTGCTAACCAAAAGGCTAGTGGTTCAAATCTACCAGCCGCTCCTTGGAAAGAAGATTGGGCAATCTACTTCTGTAAAGATATCACCTTGGAAACCCAAGGAGTAGTCACTATGAGTCAGGATCAACTCAATGGCTGTGAGTTTATCCCATCTTAGAGGTGCTCTAAAACACTTGAAAAGGGGGCAGGGGTGAATTCTGAGTCCTGGGATCTATAAACAGTTTCCCTGTTGGCTGGTACTACTGATCTAAGGACTGAGGACTACCCTACCTCAGCACCTCTGAGAACACATGTCTCCCCTCTCTCTGGCTGAGTCGGACAGAGGTGTGTACTCACATTTCACTCTTTGGCAGTTTTTTGCCCTTTCCAGAGTCCCTGTCCCCAGCCCACAAGATGCAGAAAGAGCTGCTGCCAGCATGAGTTATTTTTGTCAGCTGAATCACCAGGCCAGAAGGCAAGAGATGACCCTGCCTTGTGTTTGGTCTGAGAGGCTGGTGCTGTGTGGGACCTCAAGGCCACTGAAAGCCCTAACTGAAACATTGCTCATTTGAGCCCAAGGTCCAGCCCTCAGTGGAAGAGGGGCAGGAGAGCCTTTCAGACTGGGACACTTGGAAAGGCCTGGCTGGTCCCATTCTTGCCAAACTAAACTGACATCTCTGCCTTGGTGATGAGGACGTGCAGGAGCTGCACATCCCCATCCCCATCCATTCCAGCCCCTCTGCAGGCTCAGGGTTTCCTGATGCTACTCACTCAGGCTGATGTTGTGGTTAGTGGTACCCCAGGATTTGGGGGCCTGCACCCTAGACGCTATGCTTTCTCAGGTGAGGTGCCATACCTTATCCACATTTGTATACTGTTGGCACGTGTCACAGTGGTAGAATACCAACAAAAACAAACCCACTGCTGTCAAGTTGATTTTGACTCATAGTGACGCTCATTGAGTTTCTGAGGCTATAAATCTTTATGGAAGTAGAGTGCCCAGTCTTGCTTCCATTGAGTGGCTGACGGGTTTGAACCGCCAACCTTCTGGTTAGTAGTCAGATGCCTTAGGCACTGTGCTACCAGAGCTCCTTAGTGGCTAGAATGTTGTTGTTGTTGTTATGTGCCGTCGAGTCAGACCCGACTCACAGCGACCCCTTCTTGGGTTTCCAAGGCAGTATCACTACAGAAGTAGATTGCCCCATCTTCCTTCCGAGGAGTGGCTGGTGGGTTTGAACCACCA
>NW_006921602.1:13841948-13846908 GCF_000298275.1 Orycteropus afer afer | reverse complement strand
GCTGGTGGGTTTGAACCACCAGCCTTCTGGTTAGCAGTCAAGTGCTTAGGCACTATGCTACAAACCACCAACCTTTCAGCTAGTAGTGAAGCGCTTAATCATTTGTGCTACCCAGGGGCTTCTTCCTTTCATTGCTCCATAGGCATGCCATCTGAAACTCAGCTTCTTTACCTTTAACTATCTTCCCAGCCTGGAAGGCCTTCTCATTTCCTCTCTGTTGCCAAGTCCAACCCAGGGTCTGAGCCCCAGGTACCACCATGTGCACATGGCCCAGTGGCCCCATCCCCTGGGAGTGCTTCCTCCTCGGGTCTCCACCAGCACTTGCTGCCTTGTACCTGTTGCCCTTCACTCCCCTACATCTCCTGATATCATCGGTGGAAATAGATTGCATGGGTGTAGCTACAAGTGTATTTTTCTGGGAAACCCCAAAGGAGTTACTGAGAAGGAATGAAAAGATAGGGAAAGATTTCGAGTCCCCCCCGAGACACCTTGGAAGAAAGGCCTAGTGATCTACTGTTGAAAATCCTACGGAACACAGTTCTGCTCTGACACACAAGGTCACCATGATTCAGAATCATCTCCATGGCAACTTTTTTTTTCCACTGGTTTAACAAGTCTAGTCTGAGAGGCATGCTGTCCTCTCTCTCTTTGGTAAGATGACAGTTTTATGGGCACCTTTGGGGAAGCTCCAGTGCTGTGGCAGATCAGTGCCTTTTTCCTATGAAAGCAATCAAATATGATGAGCTGTGGGGGTGGTCAGAAGGATAAGGTTTATCATCTTCATAGTTTTAAATTTTTCACATTTTAAACATTTTTAAAGCAGAAATCATGTTAGCTCACCTGGAGTTGAAACTAGAGATGAGTGAATCACCCTGCTCTCATCTAAAATAGATAATGAGTTTGGTGCAAGCTGCAGTCAGCCATTTGCTTAGACGCCATGCACAGCTGCAGGAAGTGATACCCCCTTGTAAATAAATCACCCGCTGGCAGCCTCGCCTTGGAATATTCATAAGGAAACAGACCTGGCAAGGAACTGTTAGTCTAGGCTGCAAAGATTATTGGAAGAATGCTCTGCAGTAGGTACAGGAAGTTTGATCCATGGTTGTCTCCCAGGAGATGGGCAGGATGAGGCAGTGGGGGGAGAAAGGAAAGCTGCCAATTCTATGAGAGGGAAATGACGTGTGAAATTTTATTTCATTTTCAACAACCGTTTAGTGTGGCCCATCCTGGGATGTGTCTATGAGTCTTTCTCATGACAGGACATTGGGGACAGTTTATCACTATTCCCTCCTAGCCCCCAAGGCCTTGGCAAGCAGCCTGGAGCAGGATTTCCTTGGACATCTGAGAGGAGTCCCCAAGTTTGCCCCCAAAGTACACCAGAGCCCCGTCTGCACCAGGGGCCACAGGGATGCCCAGCCTGGTTCCCGCCCCCCCCCCCCCCGTCTGGTTGTAATGTTGATGAAGCACTTTGGGTGAAAGGGGATCTGCCATTGAGAAGAGATACTGCTGGGCCAGTGGGGTATCAGTGTCCACTTATCTCAGTGTGAAGCTAGATGCTGCAAGTGGACTCTCAAGTTCAGTGAGCACAGTGTAACCTTAGGCAAGCTGCCCCTCTCTGTGTCCCTCCCCACCTCCCCCCCTCCCATCACCCAGTTTGTCTCATCTATTAAATTCCTTCAGGTAAGTGGGGAATCATACCCGCACACTTGAAAAAGGCCTCAGGAAATCCCAGGGAGGGAGAATCATGGTGTATGGAAGGAGCACTGAACAAGGAACCAGGAGCACTGGGCTTGGACCCAGCTTCTCTCCTCCAGGTTGTAAGGCCTCAGGCTATTGATTTAGATCCCACTGAATCTTCACTAAGGGGTTCTGGTGCCACAGTGCCTAAAGCATTTGACTGCTAACCAGAAGACTGGCAGTTCAAACCCACCAGCTATTCCACAGAAGAAAGATGGTGCAATCTACTTCTGTTCACCACCTTGGAGACCCAATGTGGGTTGCTATGAGTCAGAATTGACTCAATGACAGTGGGTTTGGTTTTGGTTTGGGAATCTTCATTAGCAAAATTTCCTTCAACTAGCATTGTATATTGCACCCTTGTCCTATGCATAGGCAATAGGGTCAAAAGATGCAAAAGGCAGGATCCTGTCTGAGGATCAGAGACAGGAAAGGAAACAGACACATGAATTACAGTGCAATAAAGTAAACTATTGATAGAAAAGGAGCCCTGGTGATGCAGTATTTAAATATTTGGCTGCTAACTGCAAGGTCAGCAGTTTGACTCCACCAGCCTCTCAGTGGAAGAAAGATATGGCAGTTTGCATCCATAAAGATTATAGCCTTGGCAACCCTGTGAGGCAGCTCTGCTCTGTCCTATAGAGTCACTCTGAGACACAAGGCACTTGACAGCAATGGATTTTTATATCAATAAAGAGATAAATAAAAGGTACCAGGGCTGAATGGGAGACACATTACCCACCGTAGAGGGAGGGGGCAGTGTGATGAAGGATGAGTATGGTGAGCCAGGCCAAAGAGAGGTAAGGAGGAATGGACTTCCAACAGAAGGAACAGCACAGTCAAAGTTCCAGAGGTAGGAAACATGGTGCCTGACGAAAATGAAAATATTTTGGTGTTGCTGGAAGAAAGGGCAAGAAATGATTCAGGATCTGTAAGCTGGAACAAAATGTAAAGGTCCTTGAACTTCACAACTGAACCAATAAATGGAGAAAAGATTGAAGTTGGTAAGGATTTCATTTTACTTGGTTGGACTCACAATCAACATCCAAGGAAGCAACAGTCAAGAAATCAAACAACGTATTGTTTGGGGCAAATCTGCTGCAAAAAAAAAAAAAAAAATCTCCTTAGTGTTAAAAAGCATAGATGTCACTTTGAAGACTAAGGTGCATTTGAAGGCTAAGGTGTGCCTGACCCAAGCCATGGTATTTTCAAGTGCCTCACATGCATTTGAAAGCTGGACAATGAATAAGGAAGACTGAAGAAGAACTGATACATTTGAACTATGACATTAGCCAAGAGTATTGGATGGACTACCAGAAGAGCAAACAAATTTGACCAGAAAAAGTACAGCCGGAATGCTCTGTAGAAGCAAGAATGGCGAAACTTTGACTCACGTAGTGTTGACATGTTATTAAAAGGGACTAGCCCCTGGAGAAGGACGTCATGTTTGGTAAAACAGAGGGTCAACAAAAAAGAGGAAAACCCTTAACAAGATGGATTGGCACAGTGACTACAACAGTGGCTTCAAACATAGCAATGATTGTAAGGATGGCACAGAACTGGGCAATGTTTTGTTCTGTTGCACATAGGGGTCACTATGAGTTGGAACTAACTCCACAACACCTAACAACAATAACAATGAACCTCAGTCTAAAGTACTTGAACTTAATACTGCAGATGGGCCTTTTAAAATATATCCCAGATCATGTCACTCTTTTGCTTAAAGCTCTGCGGTGGCTCTCATTTTCCCCATGGTAAAAACCAACCTTCTCACAATCGCCCACTGGCCCTACATGACCCAGCCTCCAGTTGCCCCTCTGATCTCATCTCCTCCTGGTGCCCCCCTTGCACATACTGTTTCAGCTCACACAATTTCCTCCCTGTTTTTCAAATAAGTCAGGAAGCTCCCATCCCAGGACCTTTGCACTGGCTACTGGCTTCTGGCTACTGGCTACTGCCTCTGCCCTGAACACACTCTTCTGCCTGGTATCTACACAGCTCACTCCCTCAATCCCTTTAAGTCTTTGCTGAAAGATTGTCTTCTTGGTGAGGACTTCCCATTTCAAATTCCTACAACTTTTTTCTTACATTCTACACTCCTAAACCTCCTTACTCTGTTGGATATCAGGGCACTTATAATCTTTTAATATACTATATAATTTTCTTATATATTATATCTTCCCCACTAGGTTATAAACTGAGCCAGGCCAGGGAGTTTTGTCTTCCTTGTTTGCTGCTATATCCCCAGTGCCTAGAAACAGTGACTAGCACATAATGGGTACTCAATAAATATTTCTGAGTTAAAATGAGTGACAGGACTATGGACCATTGGCAGGCATTAGATACTCAGATTTATGATTTAAAATCACTGTAGTTAGACTCATTGTGGCGTTCCTTCTTTTCTTCATGACCCACAGTAACAGATTCATTTTACATTATGACTCAGCACATACATTATGAACACAAATATATACATATTTAACTGAAACAAAAATTTCATGAAACCATAGTTACCCTTTTTACCCTATGATCTAATCTGTTCTGCTGTGTTCTGTTCTATTCTATGACTATTTCCTTTTTAAAATATGTAAAAAATCCAAACCAAACTAGTAGGCTTCAAGTCAATTCTGACTGATAGCAACCCTATAAGGCATAGTAGAACTATCTTATAGGGTTTCCAAGGCTGTAATCTTTATAGGAGCAAACTGTCACACCTTTCTCCTGTGGAACAGCTGGTAGGTTCAAAAATGCTAAGCTTTCAGTTAGCAGAGGCAGCTACTGTAGCCAGCTCTTGTTAGTGTAGTTACTTCTTGGTGGAATGCAGCAACCCCTGACATGACTGCTACCTCCCCTGTCCCCAGTGGGTCTGGTCCCCAACCTCAGTCTAAAATAGTGCCCTTGTCTGTCTTGTTCATGTCCTAGCCCAGCTCCTCATGCCTGACTTCCTCACGTATGCTAGGCTTTTCAAAAGTTGTCAGGATGGAATCACTCAGGGGTGTGAGACAGGTGTCTGGGGCCCTGTTACCATCTCTTTCTGCAT
Source organism: Orycteropus afer afer (assembly GCF_000298275.1). NCBI lineage: Eukaryota > Metazoa > Chordata > Mammalia > Tubulidentata > Orycteropodidae > Orycteropus > Orycteropus afer. The sequence continues at coordinate 13,842,131 of NW_006921602.1, read as the reverse complement.
GAGGAAGGATGCTAGCTTAGTTCAAACCCACCAGCCACTCCTCGGAAGGAAGGTTGGGCAATCCTACTTCCGTAGTGATACTGCCTCGGAACAACAACAACAACAACAACAACAAAACCAAACTCTGGCAGTGTAGTGCCTAAGGCACTTGACTGCTAACCAGAAGCCTAGCGGTTCAAACCC
>NW_006921602.1:13816523-13841571 GCF_000298275.1 Orycteropus afer afer | reverse complement strand
GCCCAACCTTCCTTCCGAGGAGTGGCTGGTGGGTTTGAACCGCCAGCCTTCTGGTTAGCAGTCAAGTGCCTTAGGCACTATGCTACCAGAGCTCCTAGTCCTTAGGAAATCTTCTCTGGCCCCCATCAGATAACAAGTCCAGAGCCACCGTTCAGCTACAACCTGATTCTTGGGGTCTTTAGAATAGAGGTTTGGCACACAGTTAGTTGCTTTCTCCTGCTCCCAACTGCTGTGCTGGGAGATTGAATATCACCTCATACATTAACCATGTGCTGGGAGAGGACTGCTGGAGCTTCATTACTCACCTGTCTACCTGTGCCCCCCCATACCTCCTTCACAGGCCATCTGGATGGACACCTTGATTGGTCACTGAGGTTCTACTGTGAGTGGAGATGCAAAGGAGGAGGAGAGGCCGTGTTGTATTCAATCTGTCGGTTCCTGTTGGAAGTTCCTTCTTGGGAGGCTTGGGTGTGTTACACACTGGCATATTCAGTGAAGCCCTAGTTTTATGGGCAGGATGTCTCCTGCTGGGATAGTGTCTGCCAACCCACAAATCTACTCCAAATTCTTCAGAAGGGACTTTGGCAAAAAGAGTCAGAATTCAGCAGTTTTGATAAACCACCTGAGAAGATCATCCCTGGGTAGCTTCCAACGTATGGGAAATACCCCCATCAACTTGTAAATTAAGAAACTTAGCCACAAAATAAGGGTTGCTGGTTTATGGAGAAATTGGCAAAGCTGGGAAAAAGAAGAGAACTACAGGTGATAAACACCTCCCCTTTTCAAGTATCAGCAGGTAGAGAAGAGGTGGCAAGTCATTGCATTTAAAGCTGTTGGAGGAAAGCAGAAGAAAATAATTCACCATTTTTATTTTTGGGTGGAATGCAAAGATCTGTGGCTACCTTAAATTTAGTGGGAGGGAAGTAAGAAGAAGAGAACTAATGTTTGTCGAGTTCCTATTATGTGGCAAGGAGCTCTGGTGGCGCAGGGCCTAAGGCATTTTGAATGCTAACCAGAAGGTTAGTGGTTCAAACCTACCAGCCACTCCAAGGAAAGAAGATGGGTCAATCTACCATAAAGATTTACCACCTCGGAAACCCAGTGGGGGTTGCTATGAATCAAAATCAACTTGGCGGCAGTGAGTTTGGCTTTTTGAGTTTTTATTATGTGTTAGGCATTGCACTGGGCAATTTCATGTACATTACCTCTTTGGATCTTGATCACAGCATTGAGGCAGGTATTTCTGCATTCATTGGTCAGATGAAGTAGCAAGTTCTGAGAGGCCATGTGGATTCCCCAAGGGAATGTGGGTTCTCCAGCTTGCACACAGCAGAGCAGTGATTCAAACTCAAGGGTATCTAATTGTAATGTCTGTCCTCTCTCGACTGTACTTTGTTCTCCCCAGCACATTTCAGGAGGAAAGTGGGACACACAAGCCTTGCTTTAAACATCTTCAAAATTAGAACAAAAAGAAACTTGAAAGAAAGTGCCATTGAATGAAATTAGTCTGGATAATCTATATTTAATTAAGGGCCCCATGGGGCATCTCTCCAAAAGGGAATTAATTGTCCTAAATACATACTATAAACGAATGCCATCAAATTGTTTCATTTTAAATCTAGAAATACTCTTCCAAACCAAAACCAAACCCATTGCCATCAAGTCCATTCCAATTCATAGTGACCCTATAGGACAAAGTAGAACTGCCCTATAGGGTTTCCAAGGCTGTAATCTTTGCAGAAAGAGACTGCCATACTTTTCTCCCATAAAGCAGCTGGTGAGTTTAGCAGCTAAGCACTTAACCACTGTGCCACCAGAGATCGTTAGAGAGCATCTATTCAACCCCCTCATTATGCAGATGAGGGAAAACAAATCCCAAAGAGGGTTTCACAAATAGTTGGGGAAGAACTAAGTAAGTTTTTTCTGTACAGAAGTATCTGTGTTCTGGTGGCATCTGAGGCCCCTCAGTGGTATCTGAATATGATTTAATGAAATAGATCTTCTTAGAAAAAGGGAGGATCTGATGAATTCTAGGGCCTTTCTGGGCTCCATTCCTAGTTCATATTTACTAGTCAGAGAAGCTGGTACACTATTACAGTCCCGAGGAACTTTGTGTTATATATAGTAATGCTTGTTTCAAAAAAAATTGGAAGATGATGGAAGAAATAGTGTTCCATTTGGAGAACTAAAGAACCTTATGATCCATTGTTTTCATAGAAAATCCTTTTGAGTATTTATCATTCCAGTTTGAGTATTATTGATTGGACTCTTAACTACTTGCTAGACTCTGAGCTGGGAGTTTTATATACATTATCTAATTAATCTTCCCAACAATATCAGGAAACAAATGGGATAATTCTCAGTGCAACAGGAAACTGAGGTTCACCAAGTTTAAGTAACTTGCCCCAAATCACACAACCAGAAAATTCCAGAGCTAGCACTTGAACTCATATCTGTTGATGCTGAGCTAAGGCAATGCATGTTAGTAGCTCAGTAAACCAATTTCCTGATCTTGGGCCTATTCATGACTATCAAAAGGATAATAATACTTAGTGTAATTCACGACGCTTTGTGAGCATTAAATGTGAGATTATGCATGTGAAATCATATGTGGACATTGAAAGTGCATATACCCAGGACTTGTGAGCATGTACGTGAAGAGACATGTACAAAGATGCTCATTGCAGCATTGTTAGGACAAGTAATAAGTTAGAAATCGCCTCAATGCCCATCAACAGAAGAATGAATAAATAAATTTTTATTTGGGCATGTAATGTAGTATTATGCAGCAGATAAAATGAATGAACTAGATCTACCAGTATCAACATGGATAAATCTTGAATACCTAATAGTGAAAGAAATAATAGAATGTATAAAATTATGTATGTAAATCTTAACCACATGAAAAATACTATGAATTGTTTATGGATACACACATCCTACTAAAAGTATAAACATGGATGAGAAGATTGCACTCCAAGTTAGAATAATTGTTACCTCTGCAGAAGAAGAAGAAGAATGGAGTCAAGAAAAGTTAAAGAGGACGAAACTTTTTTTTTTTCCGAATACTGCCCTTCTGATCTCCCACAGCTGATTGTTCTGAGGAGTGTACCTACCTGGTGTAAATGTTCACCCTATATGCCTTTCTATTGTTTGACTGGAAGTCAGGGGAGTGAGTTCAATTCCAGGCTCAAGGGGTGACTAGGGGCCATAGTCTCAAGGGTTTCACCAATCTCTATCAGATCAGGAAGCCTAGTCTTTTTTTTATGATTTTGAGTTTTATTCCACAGTTTTTGCCCACTCTATCCAGGATCTCCTGCAATGATCCCTTACTGAGTGGTTGACAGTGGTAACTGGGCACCATCTAGTTCTTCTGGTCTCAGGGTCATATAAGCTGAGGCTCACATGGTCCACCAATACCTTGGACTAATTTTTTCCATGCATCTTTGATTTTCTTCATTCTTCTTTGCTCCAGATGAGGAGAGACCAATTGTTGCATCTTAGATGGCCACTCACAAACTTCTAAGACACCAATCACTACTCACCGAAGTAAGATGTAGAACAATGTTTTTGTGTAGTATGTTATGCCAATTGAGCTTCATGTCCCCTGTGACCAGGGTCCTGATCCCATCAGCCCAACATCTCACTCCCTCAGAATGGTTGGCTGTGGCTAAGAATCTGTCATAACTTTGCCCCCATTAGCTCTATTATGTAAATGGACATTCTTATAGCACTTATGGGAGCTCTGGTGGCATAGTGCCTAAGGCATTTGATTACTAACCAGAAGGCTGGTAGTTCCAACCCACAAGCCACTCCTTGGAAGGAAGACCAGGCAATCTACTTCCGTAGTGATACCACCTTGGGAAACCAAGGAGGGGTCACTATGAGTCAGATCCAACTCAACGGCAGTGCGTTGCACTGTGTTGTATAGGACATACAAATACATATTCATAATTCTTTGTAATTTGTACTGCAATATTTAAAAATCTAGAATGGATATAGTAAATGTTAATATTTGTTAAATCTGGGTAGTGGGTACCCAGGTGTTGTGTTCACACTTTTCTGTATGTTTAAATAGTTCATAATTAACATGTCAGGTGGATAAACAAATATAAAACATCATAACTATAAATATCATTCTTTACTGTTACTATCTACTACCTATCTGTCCATTTGTTTTACTGTGGAGGTTTCATGTCACTATGATGCTGGAAGCTATGCCATTGATATTTCAAATACTACCAGCAGGGTCACTCATGGTGAACAGGTTTCAGTGGAGCTTCCAGATTAGACAGACTGGGAAGAAATCAGCCAATGAAAACCTTATGGATCATAACAGAATATTGTCGGATATAGTGCTGAAAGATAAACCTCCTAGGTTGAAAGCACTCAAAAACGAAGCGGCTGCAACAGTGGCGTCAAGCACACCAATGATCATGAAGATGACACAAGACTGGGCAACATTTCATTCTGTTGTATATGGGATCACAAGGAGTCAGAGCCAATTCGATGGCAACTAACAACAACTGCTACTATCACTACTCTACAGAGATCTAAGCGTCCTAACCTTGAGGTTGGGATACTTACATGGGCAATAGCTGCCTGACTTACACTCAGAGCTGTTGCAAGGATTAAATGAAGTGGTGTCTGCAACACAGCCTAACCCATCCTGACCACTGACACTGAACAGATACATTTTGCTGGAAGGAAAAGTGTTGGAAAAGTTCTGAAACGTTGTTATTATGTGCTGTCCAGTCAGCCCCGACTCATAGCGACCCCTCCTTGGGTTTCTGAGGCAGTGTCACTATGGAAGTAGATTGCCCTACCTTCCTTCCGAGGAGTGGCTGGTGGGTTTGAACTGCCAGGCTTCTGGTTAGCAGTCAAGTGCCTTAGGCACTATGCTACCAGAGCCACTGTATATAGGGTGTGGTTCAGTGAATTACTTGGTATGGCCCTTCTAGCCATGATTCTGGTAGCTCCCACCAGATGACTAGGTGGGGCTATGCAAATGTGAGGTGCTGTGGCCTACCAAGAGGATTGAATGGCTTGCTAATAATGTAAATAAGGTACATGGCATCCTTGTGTGGGTGAGTCCGTGGAAATAAGTTTTATGGAACCCTAATGTGGGGATAAGTCAGTTTTGCCATCTTGCTAGGCTTAAAATGAACCATCCCAGAGGCAGAAAGGGGAATCTCACTACCATCAAGAAAGAAGAGCCAGGAGTGGAGTACATCCTTTGGATCTAAGATCCCTGTGTTGAACCTCCTCAACTCAGGAGACAGAAAGACAGACTTGCTGAGATGGTGAGAGATAGCGGAGTTTTAGAACACTTGCCTGAGCAGAACAGAGGCCAAGCCGTGGGGCCAAGGGCCAGAGAGAGACCTGCCTTTGGTCATGGCTGATGGGAGGCTGTCCTGATTGAAAAACTATATCCTGAGTGTTCCTGATCCTGAATTGTAACCTGGTACTTCCCTAATAAACCCCATAATCATGAGTATTGTCTGTGTGTTCTGTGTGGTCATTGCAACAAATTATTGAACCCAGCAGAGAAGTAGAGAGTGCTGTGGGAAAGACAGCTAGTGTCAAAATTGGTAAAAAGATTGGAGGGTGGAAGCATGTCTGATCTCCACCTCACAGGAATCAGCCTTAGGCTGTTGATCTTGATCCTTCCCCCACTTGTGATGTTAGAGGAGGTTAGATGCCACTGCCACACCATTTTTTCAAGGAAGTCAACCTCAATGGAGTACCACCATGAGGGATTCCTAAGGAGCTCCAGGAATCTGAGACAAGGAAAGAAAATTCCAAAGGGAGGAGGGAATGAAGACAGCCTCCCTAGCCCAAGTTTGCCCAGAAACAGCATTATTCATTCAGCATGTGAAATTTAGTCACACGGACATGGTTTTGGGGGTGGGGGTATGACTGTAAAATAGAACTACTGGTAGCATCAGCAGTAGCATCAGAACCTGCCTAATTTTAGGAGCGATAATGTAAATCAAGATCAGCCCACAGCTGATCGTTATGAGGAAAAGGTCAGACAAAACTCCACTCTTCTACCTTTTCACCAATTCTGACACCAGCTTTCCCTCCCACAGCACTCTCTACTTCTCTTCTGGGTTTGATAATCTGTTGCAGTGGCCACACAGAACTCACAGATCATATTTATAGTTCAATGGGTTTTTTTAGGGAAGTAACAAGGTGCAACTCAAGATCAGGATCAACAGGCTATAACTAAAGATCAGGATGAGGAAGCACACAGGCAATATCTCCCTTCTTCAATCAGGACAGCTCTTTCAGCTCCTCTCAGTCATGCAGGCCTCCTCTCGGCACCTTGAGGACAGAGTCCTCTCAGCTCCCTTACTACAGGCTCCTCTGGGCCCTGCCATGTGTTACCACCAGCTCTATTGCAGGGCCCCTTCCAGACCTGTCACCATATTTAGTGTTATAGCCTTTGACCTGTGTTACACCTCTTTTAGGAGATACCTTGTCTTCTCTCTCTCTGCTTCTCCCTTCTTTATTCCTTCTGCTTCTTCCTACTACTTCTCTTTCTGATTTCAGTCTTTAAACTTCTGTGGGGCTCGCTGGAAAAATACACAACTCCTTGTCAATTTCAAGGCATGGCCCCACTCAGTAAGGGGGGAGCAGTCACAAACTGACAAATCCCCTCTTGGTAGGCCACAGACACTTCATTTGCATGGTAGGCTACAACTCACCTCATTTGCATACTATATTTACCAATCATAGGGCTCAGACAAACTGTATCAAACCAAGTTGTTTATACCTTACCCAGGAAACATCAATCAACCTGGACAAAAGTAATAAACCCTCTGGAATAGAAAATTAGGGCAAAACCAACACCTCAGAGCTTTGGGGGGAAAATCTCTCAAGCTGTTTTCTCAAAGAACCAAGACAAAAGGCCACATAAAGGAACTCATTTCACCACAGTGACTGACCGCCAAGCTTTATACAAGCTCTGAGATGGCACACCACTGTGTGGGAGGCAAGATGACTTGGCAATGAATATACTTTGATATCAGACCCATCCTGTCCATGCCATTGGACTAGGAGAATTGCTGCCCATTCCACTGTTTCCCTTGACTCCTGCTTATATCTCCCAGTAAGCACCTACTTTAGAATTTCAATCTCTTGCTTTTTTATAAAAGTTTTGATGCAATGAAATTTATTTCAGACTTTAGCCCTAAATTTTGCCCTGTGGATCCCATTATCCTAGCAATGGACTCTCTTGATTGATGTATCTGTCATCTTTGCCTGAGATTTGTAATTGTAGTTATGTTGTTGCTGTTGCTAGTTCTTGTCAAGTTGATTATGACTCATGGTGACCTCATATGTGCAGAGTAGAACTGCTCCATAGGGTATTCAAGGCTGTGACTTTTCAGAAACACTTTTCTAAGGTACCTTTGGGTGAGTCCAAACTACCAATCTTTCAGCTAGTAGTTGAGCATTTAACTGTTTGAGCCACCCAGGGACTTGGATTGTAGTTAGGGACATTTTTGTTTTCTTCTTATACCCATACAAGGTACAATCAGTGGAGTATCATAAAAATCAACTTGTCCCAACTCCTTATTTCACATATGGAAGGACAGAAGCCCAGAGATGCTCACTGGCTTCCCATGATGGGTGGAAGAGGCAGGATTAGAAACCAGACATGACACACTCAGGCCCTCACCATCCAGGATGATTCATCCTCCTTGCCCATCATGAATCCTCAATTTTTGTCAGCTCATCACATGTTTCCACTGTGCCTGGTCCCCTCAAAAAGACATGCTTTACCCTGTCTGCAAGGACGCAGCTCAGAGCCTTGGAACTCCTAACAGTGTTTTCCTTCTTTATTCAACCTCACAAGCTCCAGTGAACATTAAGCCAAAAAAGAATCGGCTGCCCTCACTGAGTTCTACTCAGCTCTTGCTCTCTTCTGCAACCCTGATGATGGAGGGGACAGCATTCTCAAACTTGAACATGCATACAGATCTCCTAGGGATCTTGTTGAAATGCAGATGCAGATTCAGTGGGCCTATGCTCTGGTAGCATAGTGGCTAAGACACTTGCCTGCTAACCAGACGGCTGGCGGTTCAAACCCACCAGCCACTCCTCGGAAGGAAGGTTGGGCAATCCTACTTCCATAGTGATACTGCCTCGGAAATCCAAAGAGGGGTCGCTATGAGTCGGGTTTGACTCGACGGCACATAACAACAACAACAACATGGTAGAGCCTAAAAGTCTGCATTGCTAACAAGTTCCCAGAGAATACAGAGGCTGCTGGTCCATGAACCACACTTTGAGTAGAAAAGCTTCAGACTCACACCTTGGTCTCAGAGAGTTATACCCAAAAGCAATGATCAGAAGTCAAATTCTGCAGAAACAGAGCCTGATCTAAGAGTTCTTATTGAAGTGCTCTCAGGAGAAACTTGTAAGAGTGAAGGAAGTAGGATGAGGGAGGAGAAGAAACTAAACAAAGAAGTAGTGTCAGTTGAAGTTTAACCTTAGCCTGATCCTACAGGGAGCTCTGGAACATGAATGTACCCATGAAGTTGTCCCACCCCGAGGCAAGGGAACCAAGTTTTTGTACCCAGTGTCAGTCAATCATTGGCTTTGGGCTGCCCCAGGAGAAGGGCCCAAACTTCCAGGCATTTTCAGGGTGGCTCCCATTTGGTCAAGGGCAATTCTCCAGAGGATACAACTGCAAGCCATCAGCCTCCAGCACTCACAGGAGCCAGGGAGGGGTGAGAGGTTACAGCGTGTATCCCCATGGTACAGGGATTGGAACAGACCCCTGAAGAGTCTACTAACCAATTTCTGTGGAGTTAGCTCCGACTCATGGTGACCCCATATGTGTCAAAATAGAATGATATCTCTACGGAAGCAGATTGCCCAATCTTCCTTCTGAGGAGTGGCTGGTGGGTTTGAACTGTCAGACTTCTGATTAGCAGTCAAATGCCTTAGGCACTATGCCACTAGAGCTCCCTATAGGGTTTTCAATGGCTGATTTTTCAGAAGTAGTTCTCTAAGCCTTTCTTCTGAGGTACCTCTGCATAGACTTGAACCTCCAACCTCTGGGTTAGCAGCCAAGTGCCTTAATTATTTTCACCAGCCAGGGAATCCACAGAGTCTACTACCAAACCAAAAACTAAACCAAACACACAGCCATCAAGTCAGATCTGACTCATAGCGATCCATCCTTGAGTTTCTGAGGCAGTATCACTATGGAAGTAGATTGCCCAACCTTACCTAAAATTCATCCAGACCAACTGTCCCATCCCTACCATTTTCATATCAGAAATTGTGTTAAATACATAAATATAAAGCAAAACATTTGCCATTTTAACATTTTTGACATGTGCAATCCAGTGATACTACTCATGTCCACCATGTTGTGTTTCCAGGTTCTTCTACCACCCTTAACAGAAGCTCAGTGTCCCTTGAGCAATTATTCCACCCCCTCTCTCCTGCCCCTGATAAAAACTAATGTGATTTTATTTCTTAAAGCTATGTGCATGTACACAGAAAAAAAAGGAACAAGAAATATATGCACGAAACTGTTCATAATGGTGATTTAAGCTGGCTTCCTTTTGTTTTTCTGTATTTTTCAGTTACTATAATGAACATGCATTAGTATATAGTAACAATCAACCACTGATACCCCAGCTCAGAATCTTAGAAATATATTCATTTAAAAATAATTTCATTTAATAATGAGTAACGTTGAATGAGGAGATCTGGTGGCAGAGTGGTTAAAGCATTGGCTGCTAATCAAAAGATCAGCAATTTGAACTCACCAGCTACTCTGCAGGAGAAAGATGAGGCAATCTGCTTTGGGAAAGATTTACAGCCTTAGAAACAGCATGGGCAGTTCTACTGTGGTCTCTAGATTCTCTATGAGTCAGAATTGACTCCACGGCAGTGGGTATGGTTTGCTTTGATTGATGTTGAATGACTACGATTACCATTTGTTATTCTGTGTGGTTCCAATCAATGTTGATGATGCAGCACTAATGACAAGACAGAATTATGAAACACAATTTGTAACAAAGAGGAAATTATGGACTGGTCAGTATGGTTTGAAGTTTGAATCTTTTATTTTTTCCAACTCTTTGAAAATTGCACGTCTACATAGCAGATGACCCATAACTGGAACACCCCTTCTTGGACCTTTGGCTTAAAATGTGAAATGCTGTGCACCACGCAGGTCTTGGCAGATGGTCAGAACAGAACTCAGAGCCTCTAACTCCTGCTGGGTTCACAAAGACCACACAGCCTGTCTGGGCCCCATGAACAGTTTTCATTTTGAAGGGTTTTCTTCTATTTTGTTTTTTGCACTGCCTATTTGAGCAATCAAGCTAATTGAGATTAATGGCTTGCTTAATAGGGATTAATAAATTGCCAACAAAACAAAACAAAAAAGCCTGGGTTTGGGTACCCAGCTTGGAGCAGAAGAAATACCCCTTGAGAAAGCTGGAGAGGTAATGACCTCTCTGCTCACTTCTTAGGAAAGGCCTCAGGCCTTCAGGAAGAGGCAGGATGCTGGCGAGGCAGGAGTATTTTAAGGCTTCAAGATTAGCTGCATAGATTTATATCTTCTGACCAAGGCTGTGGCCAGTCCACTTCACTAAGCAAGGCACAGGCACCCAAGTTCACAGGCTCTGTCCCCAACTCTGTGTGTAAGTATGTCCCCATCCAGAAGATCAGAGAGTTCCTGGGTTACACATGTGTTAGCACACGTGGCTACTAACTAAAGAAAGGCCGGATGTTCTACTTCCAAATATGAACTGTTGAAAACCCTATGGAGCACAGTTCTACTCTGCCACACATGGAATCTCTGTGAGTCAGGGGTACCATGAGTCAGTGTTGACAGTAATTGTTTGGATTTTAGTCCCAACAGTCTCTGGGTCTCATGGCTCTCAACTCTGGCTCCCTTTTAGAATCTCCATGAGGGAGCTTTTTATAAAATGCTGATGCAAGGGCCCTTGTTGTTCTTAGGTGCTCTCAAGTTGATTTTGACTCATAGTGACCCCATGTGTTACAGAGTAGAACTGCCCCATAGGGTTTTCTTTTCTTTCTTTTCTCTCTCTCTCTCTCTCTCTCTCTCTTTTTAATTGTGATTTGGGTGAAAGTTTACAGAGCAAATTCACTTTCCATACAGCAGTTCACACACGTGTTGTCTCATGACATTGACTACAATTTACCCCAATGCAACAGCTCCCCTCCTACTTCCTCCTGATAGTTACTTCTTCCCTGTGTCCATCCCTCCATGCACTCCTGCCCCCTGAGCTGTCTCCCTGTGCATACACAGCCTTTCTTTCTCCCATGATTGTTCTAAGGAGTGTATCTACCTCAGGGACATGTTCAACTCTTATGCCTGTCTTGTTTGGCTGGAAGCCACAGATGTGGGTTCAATTCCAGACCTGAAGGGCAGCTAGGGACCATAGTCTCAGTGGTTCCACCAGGCTCTATCAGACCAGCAAACCTGGTCCCTCATAGGGTTTTCTTGGTTGTAATTTTTACAGGAACACATCACCAGGTCTGTTTCTTGCAGAGCTACTGGGTGGCTTTGGACCACTAATCTATCAGTTAGGAGCTGAAAGCTTAGCTGTTGCATCAGCAGGGCTCATTGCCAGGGCCCTACTCCACAGATTTTATTTAATTGCTCTTAGGATAGTGGACCCTTTTGTAAAACTCAGGTGAGTCTAATATGCAGGCATTGATAATGAGATCAAGGAGCATTTTAAAGCCCAGTTTTCTGGGAACAAGTGTGAAAGAGAGGAAAGAATTGGAACCAAAGCCCCTGACACCAGGAGGTCTATCAGACTGAGGAGGAGATTGGGGAGAAAATGGCAGTTCAACTAGGATGGGAGATTGTCCATGACGAATGGCACTGCTCTTCTCTGGTCTACAGACTGTGGAAGGGTTCTCTTATCCCCAGTGGGTTGTGTGCCCAAAGTCTCTTCTTTCCTCTTGCCTGATGGCTTGACTCTCTCAGCAGATGCCTTGCAGAGGTGTGGAAGGAAGGTGGGGCAATCTACTTCCGTAAAGATTTATGGCCTCAGAAACCCAATGAGTCAGGATCAATTCAATGGCAGTGAGTTTGGTTTTTTGTTTTGTTGGTTTTGGAAAGCAACTGGACAATATTATATAATTTGGAGGATTCTAAAGTAATATCTCACCACTAACTTGGAGGCAGGAGCTCTGGTAGCGCAGTGCCTAAGGCATTTGACTGCTAATCAGAAGGCTGGCGGTTCAAACCCACCAGCCACTCCTCGGTAGGAAGATGGGGAAGTCTACTTCCATAGTGATATGGCCTCGGAAACCCAAGGAGGGGTCGCTATGAGTCGGGTCCGATTCGACGGCACATAACAACGACAACAACAACAACAACTTGGAGGCAAATCCTGGCAACTGCTCTACTGGAAATTGATTCCCAGAGATGAAGGCCTTAATTCTAGTTGAAATTAAAGTCCCATGGCTGAAGCGAAAGAAAATGTATATCACATTTTAGCCATTCTCAGTTATGTCCACCCAAGTATGAATGAATTTCTTGTCCTTTTCTAATGTCTAATTTTGAACGGGAAAAGTAGCTTTAAGGAGGCTGAGTACCGGATATGGGTGGGAGGGGAGCAAAAGGCTGAGAATTTCATGTGGTAAAAATAACTACCCTTTCCCAAGTGCCCGCTATGTGCTAAGTACCATATTAGTCATGTTACATGTTTTCTTACTTAAACCTCACAGCAGTCCTTCAAAGTAGAAATTACAGCCCCAGTTTTACAGATCTGTTTTGGAGGGTACTTGCCTGAGGTCATACTGACAGGAGAGATAAGAGTGTGAACTTGCTCTTTCTACCACTCCTTGCTATTCCCCCATTTAGTTTAAACTTGGAGGATAGGCTGACCCCCAGGTATGCATTAATCTGAATATCTGCCATTTCACATGCAGTCTTGTTCCTGCGAGTGTGATTAATTTTGATGGAAAGACCACTGGAAGAGACCTGACTGAGGCTAAAATCTAAACCCTTACTTTACAAACTGGAACACTGAAGCTCAGAGGATGGCATGTTAAGGGGTCAAGACTCACTCACCTGACACCTGACTCTTGAGTGCTGATCCCTAGGCCATACCACCTAGTTACCTCAAATGTGGGCCTGATTCCTGTGGTGTCCTGGAGGGTGAGACCCCAGCTGCACCCAGATCCCTTCCCTGGGTCAGGCTACTGACCAACTCAAGGGCCCTCCAGTCAAGCAGGTCCTCAGCCATACATCCCTTCAGACATGTCCCTTAGGGAGACAGACAGGCTGAGAGGCTGAGAGGGTGCCTCCTCCCACGAAGGGCCTGTCAGCCCTCTGTTGAGGCAGGGCCTACCCTTAGGAAAATAGTCCAGAAACCTACCCTTTTCTCTCATGCTGTGAAGAGCTCTAATGGTGCAGTGGTTAAGGCACTTGGCTGCTGACCAAAAGGTCAGCAGTTTGAACCCACCAGCTGTTCCACAGGAGAAAGATGAGGCAGTCTGTTTTTATAAAGATTTACAATCTTGGAAACCCTACGGAGCAGTTCTACTATGTCCTATAGAATCACTGTGAGTCAGAATCAACTTTATGGCAATGGGTTTCTCATGCTGTGCCTGACAGATGTGTGAGCGTGTCTTTTACTTTAGTGAGCTTTTTTAAATTACAAAGTAATTCATTCAAGGATGTAACAAATCTATTTTCTTCTCTGCATTTTAGTTTGTTGAATAACAAAGAAAATGATAAAACAAAAATTATTAAAAGTGTTCTCTAGCCTAAGGCATCTGACTGCTAACCAGCAGGTTGGAGACTGAAACCCACAGCCACTCCACGGAAGCAAGATAGGGCGATCTACTTCCATAAAGATTTACTACCTCAGAAACCCAATGGGGGTCACTATGAGTCAGAGTCGACTCGATGGCGGTAGGTTTGGTTTGGGTTTTTACAGAGGCGGTACTTATTTTCCTACTGTTTTTGAAAAAAAGAATAATCATCTTTTACACATATCAGATTCTTGTTAAAATGAAGCCATGTGCATATTGAATGAATAAATAAATCCAGACTCTTATTTCATTAATGCCCCACAAGCTGCTAAAAATATCACCTTTGGTTTTCTCCTAGGCTTCTTCTGAGGTGAGAAGTCAGGGATGGGAGAAACAGGTATCACCGTGTACATCCATTTCAAAGATGGTTAAACTGAAGTTTCTAGATACAAAAGGACCTGGGAGCACAGAGAAGTCACTGAAAGCCAGGCTTGGATTCTTTATCACCTTTCTCTCTTTCCCCTCAATTTCAGTCTATTTTTCTGCTTGATTCCATTAGTAACGTGGATGTTCCCTGGAGCCATTGAGAGAGGATGGCTACCTCGTGCCTCCACAAGGCAGTACTGCGGGTGGTATGCAACAGCAGTTAAGAGAATGGGTGCTTAAATCAAATAGACCTGGATTCAAATCCAGCCTCTGCCACTTCCTAGCTGAGTGCCTTTGAGAAAGTTGCTTACCCTCTCTCAGCCTCAGTTGCTCATCTACAAAAGGCATAATAATAGTACCTTGCTCACTGGGTTGTTGTGAGGATTATTTAAAATAAAACCAAAACCAAACCTGTTGCCATAGCATCAAATGCAACTCAATAGCAACCCTATAGGACAGAGTAGAACTGCCTCATGGGGTTTCCAAGGCTGTGGAAATCTTTAGGGAAGCTGACCCTTGCATGTTTCTTTGCGCTTGTGGATTTAAACCACTGATCTTCTAGTTAGTGGCCAAGTGCTTTAACCACTACACCACTAGGACTCCCTATATAAGATAATATATAAGTGGGAGTTATTATTACTGTTAATAATAGTAATATCTAGTTTCCAGTAGGGAGCTCTGGTAGCATAGTGGCTAAAACACTTGACTGCTAACTAGAAGGCTGGCGGTTCAAACCCACCAGCCACTCCTCGGAAGGAAGGTTGGGCAATCCTACTTCCGTAGTGATACTGCCTCGGACTCGATGGCACATAACAACAACAACAGTTTCCAGTAACAGGGATTGGCAAACTCCATCTATAGGCCAAATCTGGCCCTTGGCTTATTTTTCTATGGCCTCTGAAGTAAGAATGGTTTTTACATTTTTTAAAAGGTTTTAAAAAGGAGGAAAGAGAAACACCAGCAGTTGCAACGTATACTTACTATTAGCCCTTTTACAGAAAAAGTTTGCCGACCCCTGCTACAGAAGTCCAAAATAAGAAGCTCACTTGCAGGTTATTAATATCTCCCACTATCATCATATTCTCCCAAATATAATGTTCCCATCAAAAAATGAAGCATTCAATCAGACTGACTCCCAGTCTGAAGCTCCTAGTCCTGGATGGTCCATTCTTCCTATAAGCTGCTCCAGCTGAGTCTGGGTACCTTCTCCTATCCTCCCAAACAGGCATTGGGCTCCTAGAGGAGAAGGACCATCTCTCACCTCTGTAGTGTATTATCCCAAACATAATGTTGTTGTTGTTGTTATGTGCTGTCGAGTCGGACCCGACTCATAGCGACCCCTCCTTGGGTTTCCAAGGCAGTATCACTACGGAAGTAGGATTGCCCAACCTTCCTTCCGAGGAGTGGCTAGTGAGTTTGAACCGCCAGCCTTCTGATAAGCAGTCAAGTGCCTTAGCCACTATGCTACCAGAGCTCCCAAACATAATAGGTGCTCAATAAATGTTTATGAGACTGCTGGATTGATGATTTAGCAAAACACTTTATACTCTGCCCACTTTCCCGATTCTCCTTAACATCAGAAATCTGTGTGTGTGAGACAGACAGCAGTTAGCAGTCTCAAAGAGGCATGTAGGTAAAAGTTGCTTCATTGGTCTCTAATAAATGCTTTTGCCCTGAACAGCTGATGCCCTCAGCTGGTTTATCCCCATAGCCCAGCTGCCTTCTGAGCACCATGCCTGATCACCAAAAACACACCTAGAAGGCAGCCCTTCCCAGAAGTGGGGCACAGGTGGGGTGTCCTTGAGGGAAAACAACCAAGGGAAATCTGAGCTCCAGGAAGAAGAGAGCATTTGCACACCCACAGTCCCTGGATGCCACTGTGGATGAACGAAGAATGCAGTGACCATGGATTAAAGGCTTGCAACAGGTGACCACTAAACTCTGTAACACAGGGAAAACATGATAAGTGGTTTATTGACATTACATTACAATATGTGACAAAGTAATATGCTCTATGTTTCCAGACTTTGTGGCCACCCTGTGCATATTGGTCACTGAGCTACAAATGCTTTACACACACTGTCCCATTTAATCCTCACAATGGCTCTAAGAAGTATTCATCAACAATTCATGAGAGGAAACTGAGGCTCAGAGAATGTTTTTAGCTCATAATCACACAGCTGATTAGAAGCAGAGGCAAGATTTTCAGCCAACTCTGACCTCACCACAGGTTCTCAACCATTCCCCAAAGGCTCAACCGCCTAGGAAGAACCTAAGTGCTGGCAGAACTGGAGAAGGGGATGTCTGGCCTTACCTAGAAACTCCTTACACTGGCTCATGGAAACAAGATGCACAGGAATCCACAGATCAGGGGAAGCCCTGTCCCCAGGGAGCCTAGATGACTTCTTAGAGGAGGCAGGCCAGGCAGACCTCTGGGTCAGTGTGCTATGCTGGAGAGGGGCCCAGAGCAGGAAGCCAGGAAGTCTTGGGCTGATCAGACCTGGCTAATGATGAACTCATTTACCCAGGCCAGCTCAAAACTGTGTTGATAAGACCTGCCTAGGACTTGGGGCTCAGGCTCAGTCTCCCTCTCAGGTTTTGCAACATTGACTCTTTTGCCACCCCAGTCTCTCCTAAAGCCTTCCCTCTCCTGCCATTACCCTGCCAGCTGGGCAAAGCTGCCTACCTTGGTAGACATGCAGGGCCCTTCCTCCTGCTTTACCTGGATGCTAATCTCCTGTCAAAAGATGGAGCTGTCAGTACCCCAGGCATGACAGCCTGAACCATGGCTAGGGCCCTGTGGCATGGGCCCAGTGATATGTTTCTGCTGCTTATGTACCTGGGGGTTTGAAATTAAAATAGAAAGCAGCCCCTGCAGAGCAAGCAAGAAAATTATCTGTTTCCTTGAGCAAAGAATAGTGAAGAAAATCAAAGACACATGGAAACAATTAGTCCAAGGGACTAGTGGAGCATGTGAACCTCAGCCTACATGAACCTTAGACCAGAGGAACTATATGGTGACTGGCTACCACTGTCAACCACTTAGAAAGGGATTAGTGCAGGAGATCCTGGATAGAGTGGGAGAAGGATATGGAACAAAACTCAAAATCATAAAAAACACCAGGCTTACTACTCTGATAGTGATTGGTAAAACCCCCAAGACTATGGCCCCTAGTCACCCTTCAGGCCTGGACTTGAACTCACTCCCATGACTTAACTTCCAGCCAAACAATAGACAGTCCTATGAGGTGAACAGTTATACCAGGCAGGTATAATCCTTAGAACAATCAACCATGGGAGATCGGAAGGGCAGCATTTGCACAGGGAGAAAGCTCAGAACGCAGAAATGCATAGGCAAGAAGGACAGAGGGAAAAGGTAACCACAGGGAGGAAGTGGGAAGAGAGCTCTTGTATCATGGGGATTACAAACAGTGTCACAAAACAAAATGTGTATGAACTGTTGAATGGAAAACAAATCTGCTCTGCAAGCTTTCACTCAAATCACAATGTTGTTGTTGTTATGTACTGTCCAGTCGGATCCGACTCATAGTGACCCCTCCTTGGGTTTCCGAGGCAGTATCACTACAGAAGTAGATTGCCTCATCTTCCTTCCGAGGAGTGGCTGGTGGGTTTGAACCGTCAGCCTTCTGGTTAGCAGTCAAGTGCCTTAGGCACTATGCTACCAGAGCTCCCAAAATCACAATAAAAAGTTTAAAAAGATTAAAAAAAAAAGATTACAACCAAGAAATCCCTATGGATAAATCATAGATGAGAATTTTGGAGGCCAGTGAGACTAAGTTAATAGGAGTGAAACAACTAGAAAGGAAATAATGAGGATGGTGACAAAATGTGAAGAATGTAACCAATGTCACTGAACATTAGGTGTTGACATTGTTGAATGGGCACATGGCTTATTGTGTATATTTTCACCAAAAATACAATAAAATATTAAACAAACAAACAAACCAGTGAAACAGAGAAGAAGCCCCGTTAGAAATGGGCTCCTTCTGACAAGGTCTCTGGTTCTGTGGCAGAGGGCTGGGCACTGGTGGTACTTCAGAAATGTTGAGTGGATGGATGCAGGAGAATCCAAGCTGGTCCCTAGAAAAACCACCAGTTGCCATTGGGTCAACTTCGACTCATGGCAGCCCCAGGTGTGTAGCGTAGACCTATGAGCCATAGGGTTTTCAATGGTGGATTTTTCTGAAGTGGACCTCCAGACCTTTCTTCCAAAGTTCCTCTGGGTAGCCTTGAACCTCTAATCTTTTAGTTAGCATCTAAGAGCAAGGACTCCTTATCCTCTAGAATGGCTCTGAAGCAATGGGGAAAGGATAAAGACATTCCAATCTTTCTCTTGTTTTCACCTTCATTCTCTCTTCCTTGATTACAAAGGTAATATTTTTTCATTGGACAAAATGTATAAAATGCAGATAAGTAAGATGAAAAAATTAAAAACCAACCAGAGATTAAGGGTCTCCCAATATCCTGCCTATTGAGGATACTGTCTCCAGCAGCTGGGACTTAACAATCAATAGCCAAACTCCTTTATCTGCTACTTCATAACCTTAGGCAAGATCCCCATTTCTTTTTGCTTAATTTTCATACCCTGTAAAACAAGGATAATACTTAACTGTGTAGGTTTGTTATGAGGATTAACTGAAATAATACTTATCAAGCCCTTGATAGATAGTAAGGACTCAATCAACAGCTTTCACTTACAACTTTTTGGTATCTATCCTTTCAGTCATTTTTTTTAATACAAATATATATTATGCAGACAGATACACACACATGTAATAAAAATGGAATCTGAAGCCCAGTACAATGGTAAAATAAGGAGTGCATGTTAGTATTTCAGCTCCAGCACATGGAAACCAAGCTTAGCTTGCTTTCTGCACCCTCTGTTCCACACACAGCACCAGATGTCCCTCTTCGATAGTCCGGCTGGGAACTTCCTCTCTCATAGAGGGGTGTGTGCCTCCTAAACTCACCTGGGGGCTATTAAGTGGAGAGGATCAAAGGAAACCTAGTTTATGTTTTTTTCATTAAATGTGATCCATATGTCCTACACTGTACTCTTGGTGCACGGATCCTTCTCAGAATGAAGAAGTAGAGTTCCCCATTTCCAGTACCGTAGGGTATAAATAATTTAAGTGCACTCCATGGATATTGTTTTAAATTGGACTACCCAGGCGGGCTGAACAAAGGGAGGTCAAGACAGTCACTGTATTCTCTCTGATCCCACAACACTTGTGAGGAATCCCACAGCACCTCTGTATTCTAATATTTATAAAATTACATTTTCATCATTAGGGTATATTTCTGTCCATCCCACAAAACTTGAACTCCTTATTAATTTTCATTAGCTAGGGTCCCAAATCCACTACCATCAAGTTTATTCTGACTCATAACGACCCTACAGAACAGAGTAGAACTGCTCCCCCACATAAGGGTTTCAAAAGCTGTAAATCT
Organism: Orycteropus afer afer; assembly: GCF_000298275.1. NCBI lineage: Eukaryota > Metazoa > Chordata > Mammalia > Tubulidentata > Orycteropodidae > Orycteropus > Orycteropus afer. The sequence continues at coordinate 13,821,903 of NW_006921602.1, read as the reverse complement.
TTATGGAGGCAGGCTGCTTCATCTTTCTCCCATGGGACAACTGGTGGGTTCAAACCACTGACCTTTTGATTAGCAGCTGAATTTCTTAACCACTGCCACCAGAGCTTCTGTGCTTGAGGTTAGACATAGAGTAAATACTTTTAGTGCTCATCAAATGACTGATCAAATCAATGAAATGAACACATGAAGTGATCTCCTACCCAAGGTAGAAGGTAAAAGAGTCAAAACTAAAACCTAGATCTTGTGGTCCCAAGCCCTGTTCTTATATCTTTCTATGTTTTCATGTGGAAAAATTGTGTCTTGTACCAAACCGAAATGATTCAGAAGTCCACAGTCAGTACCATCATACATTCATTCATTTAGCAAATAGATATTGAGCACCTGCTGCATGCACAGTGTTTCTTATAATAGTTACATACAGAGTTGGTGTTGATGACCTTGACCATGACTCTTGTTAGAGAGTCTAAGAGGTCCAAGTCATGCTGTCCAGGGAGAGGGGCTTGTTTCCCCTCTCATTCCTGCTATACCTAAGCCTGATATAAGAATCTGGATTTGGATGTGGGAAGAGGGAGGGATAAATATTAATCCCAGGACTTCCTGTTCCCTTATCCCTTTTTTGGGTGCTGTACTTCAAGTACTCAGGTCCATATTGTCACCCCACAGCTCCCCTCAGTTCTTAGCTATAGCACTTCACCCAAGTTGTCCTGCTTCAGACTTCAGACTTTTCCCTCCCCCTGTGAGGGAGTGTCCCTCTTCATCAGCATGACCTCTCTTCCCATAAACTTCAATTTCTTAGCATATTCTATCTTATTATTATTATTATTATTGTGATTTGGGTGAAGATTTACAGAGCAAATTCACTTTCCATACAGCAGTTCACATACGCTTTGTCTCATGACATTGACCACAGTTTACCACAATGCAACAGCTCCCCTCCCACCTCCTCCCCACAGTTACCTCTTCCCAGTGTCCATCCCTCCATGGGCTCCTGCCCCTTGAGCTGTCTCCCTGTGCATAAGCAGCCCTTCTTTCTCCCATGATTGTTCTCTCCAAGGAGTGTATCTACTTGAGGTAAATGTTCAACTCATATTCCTGTCTTTTGTTTGGTGGAAATCACAGGTGTGGGTTCAATTCCAGACCGAAGGGCAGCTAAGGGCCATAGTCTCAGTGGTTCCGCCAGGCTCTATCGGACCAGCCAACCTGGTCCCCTCCTTTTTTTCCTCCAAATGATTTTTAGTTTTGTTCCACATTGTTCTCCCTCTCTATCAAGAATCTCCTACATAGATCCCCTTCCAAGTGGATGACAGTGGTAGCCAGGCACCATCTAGTTCTTCTGGTCTCATAGTCATATAGGCTGCAGATCAGATGGTGTACCAGTCACTAGGACTAATTGTTTCCATGAATTTTGGTTTTCTTCTTTCTTCTTTGCTCTGGATGAGGAGAGACCCATCGTTGCATCTAGATGTCAGCTTGTTAGCTTTTAAGATCCCACTCGCTACTCGCCAAGGTAGGACGTGGAACAATGTTTTGCATAGTATTTTACAATTTCTTAGCATATTCTTATGTTCTGATTATCAGCATGTGGTGGTTCAAATCCACCAGCCACTCCATGGAAGGAAGACTGGGAAATCTACTTCTGTAAAGATTTACTGTCTTGGAAACCCAGTAGGGATCGCTATGACTTGGAATTGACTCAATGACAGTATCTTATCTCCCCTACAAGATTATCCGCTCCATGGGCAAAAGATCCATGTTTAATTCATCTTTGTATCCTCAGCTGTGCTTAGCATAGTGCCTCGTAGTTGACATTGCTTAATCTTTGTTGAATAAATGAATATGTAACTGTAAGAAAAATGTTACCTAGTGAAGTAGGGGTTAGAGAGAACAGAATTTCCTGCTTAGGATAAAAAACTAAATTTTGGAGTCGGGGGGAGAAGAGAAGAAGGGAGAGAACTAGTAAAAATGGTAGGAACCTGAGTTAATAAGGCAAAGGACTTTTTAAGAACAAAGGAGATTAATATATGAATCTGTGGTTTATAGAAGGTGATGTATTCTCAATCTTTAGTGAAATCTGCTGTGTTACAGATACCTTATATTGGTAGTGTTTTTTTCTGGAAATTAAAGAAATGGAGATGTGGTGCCGATCAGGAAGCCAGAGAGAATAGGGACAGGATATGGTCCATCCACCAAACTAATTCAGCAGAAGCTGGTGTTCAGAACTCAAAGTGGCAGAAGAAAACTCAGTCCCCACCAGAATCCACAGGAAAATTAAGTGAGTGGGAAGAGAGAATGAGGTCCCCACTACATTTGAAGTGGAGTTGAAGCTATTTCATTTGAATCTTAAAGGTCAGGATACTTAATACATGACACACGAATGAATAATTACTGCTGTGGTGTTAATGGGAGCTCTGGTAGCATAGTGCCAAAGGCACTTGACTGCTAACCAGAAAGAAGGCTGGCGGTTCAAACCCACCAGCCACTCTTTTGAAGGAAGGAGGGGTCACTATGAGTCGGTCAGACTCGACAGCACATAACAACAACAACAACATGGTGTTAATGAAGGCACTCCGGTAGTGCAGTGCCTAAGGCATCTGACTGCTAACCAGAAGGTTGTTGGTTCAAACCCACCAGCCACTCCACAGAAACAAAACTGGGCAATCTACTTCTGCAAAGATTAACCACCTCGGAAACCCAATGCAGGTTGCTATGAGTCGGAATCAACTCGATGGCAGTGAGTTTGGGTTTTTTTGTTTGTTTGCTTTTGGCATTAATGGGCTGTAGTGGCTTTCAATGTCCATTTCATAGAGTGGTTGCAGCATCCACAGTAGAAGTGCTTTTGAGACAAGGCAGTTGTCTAAAGGCCCTTTAAACTTAAGGGCTCCAATTCCAAAGACGTTTTCAACACTATCTTGTCTGATAGGTCACTATCCCAGTGAAGGCAAAAGTAAATGGCTAGAAGTATCTGACCATCATTACAACATTGCAAACTGACCTAATGAGAATGGCAGGAAGCTGGACAATAAGAGACCTGATTTCAAGTCCCAGTTCATGATTTTGTGTGATCCTAAGCTAGTCACTTATCCCTGAGTTTCTGTTTTCAGTTCTGTTAAACTGTGTAAATAGCACTCTGTCCACCTACACACAGTGTCGTTGGGAGTTATAAACCTGGAAGCAAAATAGCTGGAAAGCCCAATGTAAAGAGCCTCCACTGAGCTCATGCACTTTATCCTTCCTTGGGCACAGATGGTAATCAACTTAACTTTAAACACAATCCTTTGTTTACTTGGGCAACCTTTATTTGGTTCTGCTCTAAATACTATACAGAAATAGGATTGATGCTGGTTTGCATGTGTGGAGGTGATGAAAATAGGCAGACACACAGGTGACTGGCTTCAAGAACTGGTGACAGAACAAAGACAGTCACAAGGTGAGCCTGAAAAAAAAAAAAAAAAAAAACCTCTAAGGGCAGAGCACACTGAGCTATTTATAGGGCAATAAAACTCCATCACCCCATAAAACTTAATAACCCCCAAAAGTATCTCTGAGGAAGGGAGATAGCAAGGGGGCAAGTCAGTGATAGCTCAGGCTGATTACTGGGTCCTGCCTTGGTGCTCAAGAACATGCCACAGACAATGGCTGGTATTTACAATGACAGCCTGAGCCACCAAGAACAGGCTTAATTGTGTTGTATCACATTCACTAAGGAAGGAGAGAAAGATTTTGATTTAAAATGGTAGTGAGACAAAGTGGAAAGATCATAGGTTTGGGAGCAATGCAGACCTGGATTCAAATCCATCCTAACCAGGCCACTGAAGTGTGCAAGTTACTTAACACTTCCATGCCTCAATTACCCCATATGCACAATGGGAATAGTAAGAGTTTTATCACAGAATTGTTGAGAGGTGTAAGACATAATAGGCTGCAGCCAGCACCTTTTGCCCTTAAAACATTAGGATTCAGTTATAAGGATGATGCAGGACCCGGCAATGTCACGTTCTTTTATATATAAGGTCACCATGAGTCAGAACTAACTTGATGGAAACTAACAACAGCGAAAGTTGCAGAGCTAAAGCCCTGAGTCCTTTTCACAATGTTGGGTAAATAAAGCATTGCATTATTATTATTACTACCACTGCTGCTAATGCTACTATTACTCACTGTCATAGTGTCTATCCTGACTCATAGCGACCCCCCTTGGGTTTCCAAGGCTGTAAATTTTTAAGGAAGCAGACTGCCCCATCTCTCTTCCAACCTTTTGATTAGCAGCCAAATGCCTTAACAATTTCACCACCAGAGATCCTTGGTACTACTACTATGACTATTATTTTCACTGTTATTATTCCATTCCCACAGAGAGGTGAGGGAGCAGCCATTGATTATACTACAATAAAGTAATTATTTTTAAGGCTGAGATGAACTCTCAGATCACAAGCTACCACCTGAGTGAAAACTTCTCTCACCACCGGCCTCTCCCAGGTAGACAGACCCTCTCTCCTTGGTACTCCCTGTACATTTGTCCATACTTCTGTCAGTCAGACGTACTCATCTTCGTGGACATGGTGTTCTGTTATGGATAAGAGTGTTCCATTGTATTCAGGCAGACTGAGTTCAACTCATATGTAAACTTGGCCAACATATGTTACTTGTCTGTGCCTCATTTTTCTAACCTGTGAATGGGGGAGAGTTTACCTACCTTATAAGGATGGTATGAGGATGAGATATTACATTGTAAAGTGTTTGAAACAGTGCCTGGGAAAACAGTTGTTGTTGTTGTTAAGTGCCCTCAACTTGGCTCTGACTCATGGCAACCACTTATATAACAAAACAAAACCCTACTCGATCCTGCACCATCCTCCCAGTTGTTGCTATGTTGCAGCCACTGTGTCAATCCATCTCACTGAGGTTCTCTCTCTTCTCCAATGACCCTCTACTTCACCAAACATGATATTTTTCTCTAATGATAGGCCTCTCCTGATGATATGTCCAAAGTGAGATGAAATCTCACCATCCTTGTTTCTAAGCAACATTCTGGCTTAAAAGGACAAATTTGTTTGTTCTTCTGGCAGTCCATGGTATTAAATATTCTTGGCCAGCACCACAATACAAATGCATCAATTACTCTTCTTTGGTCTTCCTTTGTTATTGTGTAGCTTTCACATGCATATGAGGTGATAGAAAAGAGCAAGTATCTCCAAATAAAGCTAGTTAGTGTTATTATTTCGCATGGTAAAATTTTGCAAGACCAACAACTTGTTCATTGCAAACACCTTTTTTCAACAACACAAACAGAGGCTCTACACATGGACTTCACCAGATGGAACACACAGGAATCAGATTGACTACATCTGTGGCAAGAGGTGGTGGAAAAGCTCAATATCTT
>NW_006921602.1:13811087-13814880 GCF_000298275.1 Orycteropus afer afer | reverse complement strand
GGAAGCAGCAGTCAGGACATTAGACGATGTGTAGCATTGGGAAAGTCAACCACGAAGGAACTGTTTCAAGTGCTGAAGAGCAAGGACATCTCCTTGGGGACCAAGGTGCGCCTGACACAAGCCATGATATTTCCACTCACCTCATATGCATGTGAGAGCTGGACAATGAATAAGGAAGACCGAAGAAGAGTTGATGCTTTTGAACTGTGGTGCTGACAAAGAATGCTGAAAGTACCATGGACTGCTGAAAGAACTAACAGATCTGTCCTGGAGGAAGTGCACCCGAAATGCTTTTTGGAAGCGAGAATGGACAGACTTCATCTCACCTATTTTGGTCATCTTGTCAGAAGGACCATTCCTTAGAGAAGGATGTCATGCTTGGTAGGGCGGAGGGTCGACGAAAGAGGGGGAGGCCTTCAACGAGATGGATTGACACGGAGGCTGCGATGATGGGCTCAAGTATAGCAGGGATCATGGAGCTGGCGCAGGATCAGGCAGTGTTTCATTCCGCTGTGCATGGGGTCGGAAATGACTCTACGGCACCTAACAACAACAACAAGTGTTATTATTATTATTTGTACATTTAACATGATACCTTATACAAATGGACACTGAGTAAATGTTTTATGAATGAAAATAGATGAGCTGGGAGAAATTCTTTGACTATTTCAATGAATTGTTGGGTAGGTTTTCTCAAGAGGCTGTAATCTTTCCTTTCTACTTACCAGACTCATGGAGGTAGGGAGAGGATTGTGGAAGTGGGGAGTGAGCAGTACACACTGAAACCCTTTACAGGACTCACTGTCTTGTGACAGCACAGAAGAGAAATTCAGAGGACCCTCACCCACCCAAAGCATTCCAGGCAAGGAATTCCAGCAGCCATCCTATATCAATAAACAATGCAACAGGGACTAGTCCCCTTCACTCCATAGGAAATCACTTGCCTCTCCCCCCACCCCCCGCCTTTTTTTCCCCTGTCTTCTCCCTTCTGCCTTTATAAGATGATAAATCACTAAAATGTAATGTGACCTCAAAAAGCCAAAGGTGCTCCCCCACCCTACCCCCCAGCCAACTCAGTAGATTTGAAGTAGAGTGGAAACTCATGGTGCCACTGTGACTTGGAAAAGTCCTCGTATGTCCGCCATCAACAGTTCCCATTAGAGCAGGTGGCTTGGGAGTTGTAGTCTCAGATGTTATTCTTGTTCTCTTCTGCTCAGATGCTGAGATGAGGCTGGGGAGTCAGGAGTTTCTAAATGACACACTAAGAGCAGAGAGGAGTCCTTGGCTGGTGTAAATGGTTAAAGCACTTGGCTGGCAACTGAAAGGTTGGAAGTTCAAGATTCAGAGGCACCTCAGAAAAAAGGCCTGGTGCTCTACTTCTGAAAAGCCAACCATTGGAAACCATATGGAGCACAGTTGTACTCTGACACAAATGAAGTTGCCATGAGTCAAAATGGACTCCATGGCAACTGATACTGTAAGAACAGAGAGTACCAGTTAGGGATTAAATAGACCTGAATTGAAATCTCAGCACTGTCACTTACTGGCTGTGAGAAACAGGACAAGTTGCTTAAATGCTCTCATTCCTTATTTTTACATCTGTGAAATAGGACAACATTACCTACTATCCAGGATTATTGTGTGGATTAAATGATGCACAGATGTGAAGAACTTGGCATGTGGCAGAAAAGGCCAATACATGGAACTGTTTTTGGCCTACACAGGAATGCATGCTCCTCTGGAAGGATCTTTGTGCCTGAATCAGGACTTTTTCACGCTAATGGCAGCCCATTAATTCATCATGGAACTTGTGCATATCATTCTCTCTGCCTCAGTTTCCTCTCTGCAACATGGGAATAAAAAGAATTATCCAGTTTATCCCAAAGATATAAGATGGTTATGAAATTAATATACTTTGAAAGTACTTTGAAAAAGTAGAAATGTTTAGTTTTGCTAAATTAGCAAGTCCAGAATTTCTTTATATTAAGTGATATTTTTCTGTGGCCTCTGATTAATCAAATTAGATTGCCTTTTGTGGAGAATTCAAGTCATGAGAGCCACAGTCAGAGAAATGACTTTCCATGGCACTGTCTTTATTCTCACTATTGCTTAAGGCATTTAACTGCTAACTAGAAGGCTGGCGGTTCAAACCCAAAAGCCACTCCTTGGAAGGAAGGTTGGGCAATCTACTTGCGTAGTGATACCACCTCGGAAACCCAAGGAGGGGTCACTATGAGTGGGATCCGACTCGACAGCAGTAAATTGTTGTTTTTTGGTTTTTTTGTTAATTGTGTACATGACTAAGATCATATCCTTTATGGATATGATCATATCCTTTATGGAGTAAATATAGGGCCATCTGTGGGTCCAAAAGTGTGCTCCACAGACAGACACCTGACAGCACCAGAGATGCATTTTGCCAAACTTTGTGTTGGTCTGGACACACAGTTGTTCTAATTCTTGTGTTGCCCTCTCCCAGAACCAGATGCCTCAGTTGTTTATAACTGGAGAAGGAAGAGCTGGTTATTATCAGGTGTCTGGTATCAGAAACAAGTTCTTGCTGCAAACATTCCAACAGGCTGATGTCCCCAGTTTACCCAAATCCAGGACAAGTGTTCCTGCCAGTCTTCAGCCATCCATCTCTCAGGCTGATCTCTACAAGTCATCATGAAAGTTAAAGCGGCTTCAGCAGCATGTCTTGTCGCATGATCTGGATCCTCCCTCTGATCAGTCAAAGCTCCCTGGCTCATGGGTCCCACAACAATTTCTGCCTCTTGTCATCAGTTCCAGGTGATGAGCTCAAAGAATGCTCCAGGGTAAGCCAGGAATGTCTTTAATCTGGCCTAGCAAGTGGCTTCCCCTGCCCTGCAGTGGCAAAAATGCAGGAGTGAAAACAATACATTTGTTTCCATCTGGAAATGGCCACAATGGCCAGGCACAAATCCCTGGACTGTCTTGAAGGGAGACTTGTCTTCCCTCAGGAGGAGAGAAGAAGACTTGGCCAAGCTTGTTTAGAAAACCAAACCATCTCCTATCTGCCATGTTCTACTCCTGGGCTTCAAAATGAAACCAAAGAGCCAATAGTTACATATCTGGCAAGGGAATTATCTCTAAGATTTATAGAAAACTCCAATGCCTCAACACCAAAGGAATTAACAATCCAATTGAACAATGGGCAGAAGACATGAATAGACACTTCACCAAGGAGGATATTCAGGTGGCCAGCTAATACATGAAGAGATGCTCACAATCACTGGCCATCAGAGAGAGATGTAAATCAAAACAATGAGATACTATCTCACCCTAGCACTGAACTCACAAAGTTCAGTGAGACAGAAAATAACAAATGTTGCTGGGGATATGAAGAGATTGGGACTCTCATACACTGCTGGAGGGACTGTGAAGTGATAAAACCACTGTGGAAAGCAATATGGCGATTCCTTAGAAAGCTGGAATTGGAGATACCATTTGACCCAGCAATCCCATTACTAGGTGTATATCCTAGAGAGGTGAGAGCCAGGACAGGAACAGATATATGCACACTCATGTTCATTGCAGCACTATTTACAATAGCAAAAAGATGGAAACAACCTACATGCCCATCAGCGGAAGAGTGGATGACTAAACTATGGTACATACACATAATGGAATGCTATACAGCACTAAAGAATACTGTAGAGTCTGCAAAACACCACATAATATGGATGAACTTGGAGGACATTATGCTGAGTGAAATAAGTCAATCACAGAAGGACAAATATAGTATTAGTTCATTGTTGTGGAGGGTCAAGGA
>NW_006921602.1:13806582-13810987 GCF_000298275.1 Orycteropus afer afer | reverse complement strand
AACATGGATGAACTTGGAGGACATTATGCTGAGTGAAATAAGTCAATCACAGAAGGACAAATACAGTGTTAGTTCATAATTACAAAAACTCAAGGAATGGTTTATATATGGAAGAAAAATTTGTTGATTTCCAGTGTTAGGAGGGGAGGAACACAGCAAAAAAAAAAAAAAAAAAACCATGTCACTTTAGTTTTGTGTATTTCACTGTACATAAATTAATATTTCAATAAAATGTATTAAAATAGAAATTTGTTAAAAAATGAAACCGAAGAGCCTAATGGGTACCTAATGGGTCTCACTTGAGTCCCTTTACTCCTGTGCATTAGACCTTTTCTCAGTTGTTCCAGACACCCCCAGAGTCTTTCTTACTGTGACTGTTGGGGACATACTTCCTATTCATCTTGTTTATTCTTTTCACAAGCATTGATTGAGTACCTGGCCCACTGTACTCCCAAAGAGGAGAGGGCTTTGTGCAAGGAGCCCAATTCCCTACCTGTAGTTTCCCTTTCCAGGCCAAGGGGCAGGGAGGGACAAGAGATTCCCAATACTGTCATATTATTGTTGTTGTTGTTGTTATGTGCCATTGAGTCAGCCCCGAATCATGGCGACCTTTCCTTGGGTTTCTGAGGCAGTATCACTACAGAAGTAGATTGCCCCATCTTCCTTCCAAGGAGTGGCTGGTGGGTTTGAACTTCCAGCCTTCTGGTTAGCAGTCAAATGCCTTAGGCACTATGCTACCAGAGCTCCTACTGTCATATTGGCCCCTGGGAAGTGCTTCAACTCCCTTGTGAAATACTTCTCAATTCCCCTCCACAGAGCTGAAATAGGCTAAAATCTTCTAAAGAGTTTTTATTAAACCCTAAGAGTAGAGTAAAGGAGGACGAGGAATGGAATTGCTATTTATTCAAGAAATATTTAATGAGCCAATATTATGTGCCAGGTACTGTACCAGCAAAGGAGTCTATGGGTTACACCATTAACAGTTAAGTGCTGGTTACTAGTGGAAAGATTGGTGGTTCAAGTACACCCAGAGGTACCACGGAAGAAAGACCTGATGATCTACTTCCAAAAAATCAGCCATTGAAAACTCTATGGAGCACAGTTGTACTCTGAAACACATGGGGTCGCCATGAGTGAGAATTGACTTGATGGCAACTAGTTTGATTTTTTTGGTTTTTACTGTACTAGCAATGGGGAGAACTGAGAAACCAATTCTGATCCCTCATGTTAGGGAGTTTTACACAAGCCCAGGTGCTGAATTCAGGATCTGCTGGTTCCCAAAGAGGAGCACCTTCACCTCATCCCTTCCTTCCACCCCAGTCATCTTACCAAAAAAATGAAAGCCTAACATAATTTGCTTTCCCATGTGAACTAGGAGGTCTTAAACCCCCACCAGCTAAATATTCATGCAAACATGATTAATTAGTACTTGTCATAGGAGTGGAATGTCATGAATTATGCAATTTGAAACTGTTCAAGTCCACTTCCACCAAAATTACATCCTGAAACTATGGCATCACAAATCCTCCACACATACTTTTACCATCCTTGAGTCATACCTAACACTCACACACTAAGTGTTATCTATGAAATAATTGGCATTATCAATCTTTTTGGTTTTGTTTTGGTGGAATAGGAAAGGCTGTGCTACACACAGAGAAAGATATCTGAGCATGTGGCATGTTATTGAACTCTAACATAAAACTGGTACATCCATTTTGAAGTGCTGTTGCATCCAGACTGTTGTCTGTGGGTGAAGCCCCCATGGGCCCTATGAAAGGTACAAGGAGCTGGCATATGTTATCTATTGTTGCATAACAAATCATCTCAAAATATAGCAGATTGAAACAGTGATAATCATCTAATATCTTTTGTGATTTCTATTGGTCAGAAATTGGAGAGCAGCCCAGGTAGAGATTCTGCTCAGGGTCTATCATGAGGTTGCAGTGCTGTGTAAACTGAGTCTGCATCTGAAGACTTGACCAAGCCTAGAGGATCCACTTCCAAGGTGGTACACTTATATGATTTTCAAGCTATCCATATGGGCCTGTCTATGGGGCTGCTTGAGTATCCTTAAGGTATGGCAGCTGGTTTCCTCCAGAGCAAGCAATACAATAAACCAAGGCTGAAGCAATAATGTCTTTATGACATAGCCTTGGAAAACACATACTAACACATCTACCACTTTCTATTGGTCACACAGACCAGCCCTGATTCAATGTGGGAAGGAATTAAATGAAGTCTTAAATAATAGGAAGTGGAGATCGTTGGGGTCCATCTTGGATGCTGACTTTAGGTTAAGCCCTCTGCTGTCCAGCATAGGAAGGCAGTAGGATGTTCCCATCCATCAAGTCTCTGTATGTTTGAGTGATGGTATATGTAAAAGTACACATTTTGGATGATTTTGGTAGCAATAAAATAGGCATACTCCACTGATATTATGTGGCCTGTCTCTGAACATTCAAAAGCCTCTTGACGATAATATCAATCATTCACAATTCCACTACCCATGGGTAACTACTTGTGGTAGTTATGTTTGTGTGTCAGCTTGGCTGGGCCTGGTTGAGTAGCTAGGCAGCTGGTGGTAGTTATTCCCCATGATGAGACTAGCAATCAACTCCTTGGCGGGATCTACCACAAGCAGCTGAGTAGCTGCCTTTGGGATGTGTTCTGCTTCCTGCATTTAAGGAGAAGCCTTGGGAATAGTCTCTAGCCTATGGCATGCTTGGACCCTACATGTAGCCATGCCGTTGCTCAGCAGCCTGCTATGCTTGCTGACCTTAGGACTTACAATGGATTTAAGTTAATGGCCTGCCATGTGGTTTGGTAACATCGGGACTGTGCCTTTTTACTTGTCAACCTTGGGGCTTCTCAGTCTCAGCAGCCAGCAGCTGTCTGAGTCAAGAAACACCCCTGGCTCCAGTGGGCCGGAAGCAGGAGGCAGACCTGGACCCCAAGGTTGAGGGACTTTCACCCATCCCCTAGAGCCTGGCACTTTGAACTTGGACTTAAAGCCTCCAAATTGTAAGAATAAACTCCTGTTTGTTAAGGCCATCCCATTTGTGATATACTTCCTGTCAGAGCGGCACCAGGTAACCAGAACACTACTGTTAATATTTTATCATGTTTCCTTCCAGGTCTTTTCTGTCCTTTCCAATGGCTCCCCTCCTGACAGCATTTAAAGATGTTCAATTCTATCTCAAAATCTTTCCTTACCCGGTTGCTACCTTATTACTCTCATCTCCTTCATAGCCTAACTTCTTAAACAAACTATCTACTCTCCTCATTTCCCAACTACTTCTCAAACCACTTGATATGTCTCGGTCCCTACAGTATATGGAAATTGCTCCTGCCAAGGTTATCACTGACTTTCTTCTTGCCAAATCCAGTGGACACCTGACCTCTTAGTATGTCTGATACTGTTGACCACAATCTCCTTTCCCTAATTTTTCTCTTAATTTTCTAACCACTTCTTATCAGTCTCCATTCTGGGCCCCCTTTCCTCTATTCATTCCTTAAATGTAAGGCTTCCCCAACCTTCTGACCCTCTTCTTACTCTACACACACCTTCTGAGCAATCTCATCCAAAGTCATGTCTTCACTCACCAAGTGAAGCAGTCAAATGCCTTAGGCACTATGCCACCACTCTGATGATGCTATTAGTTAACAGGAAGTCATATTGAAGTAGGGTGAGTCCTGATCCAATATGAGTGTTGTCATAAAAGAGGAGAAGGGAGATATACTTCCTGATATCTAAGTCAGAGACAGATAGAGGAAGGATAGCCATGTTACAATGCAAATACAAACCAAGGAATTCCTAGGGCTGGAGAAACAAGAAAGTAGGGACAATGGACCAGGCATAGTGGCTTCACTAGGGTCACACATTGCAGTAACTCAGGAGTCACACCACCCCCATGGACCTCCTTTTGAACCAGATCATACAGAAAACTTAAAAAAAACTCACTGTCCTTGAGTCGCATCCAACTCATAGCAACCCCTCTTTGGGTTTCCAAGGGGGTATCACTACAGAAGTAGATTGCCCAACCTTCCTTCCAAAGAGTGGCTGGTGGATTTGAACCTCTAGCCTCTGGTTAGCAGTCAAATGCCTTAGACACTATGCCACCAGAGCTCCTTAGAAGGTTCAAATAGTAAACCAGCATAGAGTATAGTCTTAAAGGTATGTTGAAACTTGTAAATTGGGCTTCTGTAAGTGTTTTTGCTGTTCTAACTATGCACACAAAATACACTGCCCTCATGTTGGATCCAACTCATAGCAACCCCCTCCTTGGGTTTCTGAGGCAGTATCACTATGGAAATAGATTGCCCAAACTTCCTTCCAAGGAGTGGCTGGTGGGTTTGAACCTCCAGCCTTCTGGCTAGCAGTCAAATGCCTTAGGCACTATGC
>NW_006921602.1:13804073-13804792 GCF_000298275.1 Orycteropus afer afer | reverse complement strand
CAACCCTTCAAGGTATTGCCACCTAACTGGTGCCATAATTGTGTTTTCAGGAGGCCATTCCATCATTCTATCAAGCCAGCTGCTTCAGGATGATGAGGAACATGGTAAGACCAGTGAATTCCATGAGGATAAGCCCATTGCCGCACTTCATTTGCTGTGAAATGAGTCCCTTGATCCAAAGCAATGCTGTGTGGGATACCATGATGGTGGGTAAGGCATTCTGTAAGTCCACGGATAGTAGTTTTGGCAGAAGCATTGCATGCAGGAAAGGCGAATCTATATCCAGAATAAGTATCTATTCCAGTAAGAACAAAATGCTGTCCTTTCCATGATGGAAGTGGTCCAACATAATCAACCTGCCACCAGGTTGCTGACTGATCACCCCAAGGAATGGTTCCATATTGTGGACTCAGTGTTGGTCTCTGCTGCTGGCAGATTGGGCACTCAGCAGTGGTGGTAGCCAAATCAGCCTTGGTAAGTGGGAGTCATGTTGCTGAGCCCATGCATAACCTCCATCCCTGCCACCATGGTCACTTTGTTTATAAGCCCATTGAGCAATGACAGGAGTAGCTGGAGAAAAAGGATGGCTGGTTTCCACTGAACATGTCATCCTATCCACCTGACTGTTAAAGTCCTCCTCTGCCGAGGTCACCTTTTGGTGGGCATTCACATGAGACACAAATATCTTTACTCCTTTGGCCCATTCAGAGAGATCTATC
>NW_006921602.1:13799907-13803973 GCF_000298275.1 Orycteropus afer afer | reverse complement strand
GAGGTTGTGACTCTGTATTCTGGTGATTCAATCTAGGTTGCTGTTCACATGACCTAGAATTCTTCTGTCTATACAGATCAAGTAAATATTTAGTAGGCTTGCCATGTATTTCACTACGAGGAACACCATGAGCAGGTAGCCAATGCCATAATTCCACACGAGTCAGACTATTCTGATTACTGTTCCAACTCTGCTGTCCATTATGGTAGCCATGCCCACCTTGCCTTTGTCGATTAACTGCTGCCCCTTGGCCCCTACTACTGCAGGGTCCAATCAGCCCCATTGTAATTAAGTATCTTAGTTCAATTAGGGCAGTTCCCACTGTCAAATCAGGTTTACATAAAATAACAATCACAGCAATCTTCAAAGATGCTGGAGCTCCCTTCACAAATTTATTCCTCACCATACTGGTGAAAGATGTATCTTCTGGACTCTCCATTTCTGGCTCTAGGGGTCTAATCTGATAAATCCATTCTAACAGGCCAATTTCCCTCAGCCTCTGAATACCTTCTTCTACATTATACCAAGGCAGGTCTGGTACTTCAACTTGACTTAAGGTAGGCCACCACATAATCCATGCTTAAATAAGCCAACCAAATAAGCTATTAGATCCTTTCCTAACCTCTTGAGCTGAAACATTGAATGAAGAATCCATACTTGGTGGGCCTAAATCAATAAACTCAGACTGATCCAATCTTACATTCCTTGCACCATTATCCCTCACCCTCAGTAGCCATTCCCATACACATTCTCCAGGTTTCTGTCTGTACATGTTAGCAAAATCAAGCAGGTCTTTTCGGGTGTAGCATACCACCTCCTCAATCACACTTTCTATTTCACCTTTTGGGCTCACTTGGACTTAACTTTAGTTATAGGTCTAGCAGCAACAATGGGTGGTTGGGGCAGTTCCTGAGCACATTCAGTAATGACTTCCATGGCCTCTGCCTAAGGCAATGACTCAGCAGGAATAGTTGGGCTAATCCCATCAAACTGAGGTGGAGGGTATAATGGCTTTACAGTAATCCCTTCAGGTGAGAGGGATTCAACAGAATTTACAGGTTCCATATCCTGATCTTCCTGACTATCTTCTGCCCATATGTAGCCATTCCAGGTTTCAGAATCCCATTTTTTCCCAATCAATGCCCTCACTTTAACTTCAGACACCATTCTGGGTTGACAATTTAGTTGGTGTTGTAATTCAGGCACCCTTACAATAAGACTCTGGGTTTGGTTTTCAGCAATATCTGCTCTGTTACTAGAAGATATAAGACATTCTTTCAGAGCACAACTGGAAGCACTGAGGTCTTTTATGCAGCGCTTAAGCCGAGACTCAGAGAGACTCTGAGCTCATCTCGCTCTTTCACCACTTTGTCTAGTGTAAGTAGGACCAACCAACCAGCTTCCTTATACTCCTCATGCTGACAAAATTGCAGAAAAGTATCAAATATCCGAACACCCAGAGCATCACTTCTTACAAGTACTTGATCTATTGGTGGTGTTATTTCACATATTAATGTTGCCACCTCACACCACGGATTAGCAGGGCCCTCTTTACTAACAGAAGCAGCGTCACTAGTGTCTTTAAGATTAATCAAACTGGAGAAATTATCTTAGGAAAATGGCTCACACACTTATAGAAGCTGGCAAGTCCAAAGTTCCTGGATCAAACATCAAGCTGGAGGCTTTTCCCAACTCTTGCAGCCTAAGGGGCTGAGGAGCTCAGAGCTGGCAGGCAGTACACCAGCTGTTGACTCCAACAAATGATGAATCCAAGATCTCCAGGCTGAATGGTAGATTGTTCACTCATGGACAGTTGTAGGTAGTGCAACAGAATCCTGATCCACAGAAGAATGTATCCTCTCCCAGGATTTCCACAGATATACTGGAAGCAGGCCACACTCCTAGGGAAACTCCCTTTCAACAGATTGGCCACTCAAAACATAGTCATCTGACCCTGTCATGGGAACAACGACACCACAACAGCTTAAAGCACACAGAATTGTGGTCCAGCCAAGTTGACACACAGCTCCAACTATCACAGCACCCCCCACATTCCCAAGTGTCACCACTGCCCTGCTGACATGTTAATTTGGACTTCTAGTCCCTAGACTGTGAACAATATATTTCTGCTCTTATAAACCACCCAGTTTGTGGTATTTTGTTACACAGCCCTAGGAAACTAATATAGCTACCTTCTCCCTCATCTCTCACATTCATCAACCTCCATGTCCTATGGATTCTACCTGCATAGATCTAGAATACATCCACTCTTCTCCAGTTCTACTGTTAGCTGATACCATTCACCATCGTTACCTCAACAGCACTCCCTATCATGGGATGCTTAGTTTTCTTCTTCTACAGGATTATAATTCAAAAAAATTCTGGTTGCTTGCATTCTTTGTTAGTTTAGATTTCAGTTCATGGTGTTAATGTATTTGACTCTAAAGTATGCTTTTTAAATAAAGAATCAGAAATAATCATCTGATCCCCTTCTCCATAGTCTGAATCTATCTCCAAAGTAACTGGATTCCAGTATATTCCTGTGAGTGGACATGCCATTCCTCAGCCTGACAATCAAAGTCCCCATAATCCACCTGCATAGATGTCCTACCACATCTATGCATCCTCATTCCCACCTACACATCATTCACTCACTGGTTCATTCTGTTAGGCATCTGATTGTTCCTTCATTGGACATGTATTTAGTATTGACTACATACTAGGCACTATGCTAAAAATACCCTTACTCCCAACAAGTCTGTCCCCTCACAGCTTGCTCTACCCACCTGCCCCCTAAAATTGCATTTGCATTTCCAATTCTAAGCCTTTATCATCACCAACTGGAATTCTGTCTTTCATCCCCTTCCCAATATTCAAATCTTCTCCAGCCTTTGATATAAGCCTATTACCTTCACTGACCATCCAGTCCACAGTGATCTTTACTCCCTATACCATTCTTATCTATTCTCTTATTTCAAATAGCAATCACCCAATCTTGCATTGTTATTTTTCATATACCTGGAATTTATAGTTCCAGCTATAGCTATTATCAGGTCTTTCTATACTATCTCCCCATCTGGACTGTCAGCTCCTGCAGATTCAGAATCGTATCACACATTTTTCCCTTTCTAGGGAATTACTTAACTAGTTAATAGCTACTTAATTAGTTAATTGCTTTACTTCTCTGAGCCTTGGGCTTTTCTTCTCTAGGACTGAGGACAATAATTCCAACATCACAGGGAGGTTGTGAGAATTAAATATAATAAGGGATGAAAACAGTGCTTGGACATACAAAGTGCCCAGTAAATGTTTGTTTCCATCCCCCCAATGTCTAATCCCAAACTGAAAACATGTTGTTGTTAGGTGCCACTGAGTCAGCTCTGACAAACAGCAACCCCATGTACAACAGAATAAAATACTGGCCTGTCTTTCACCATCCTCACAATCCTTGTTATGCCAGAGCCCATTGTTGCAGTCACTGTGTCAAACCATCTCATTAATGGTCTTCCCCTTTTTTTCTGACTTTGTACTTTACCAAGCATGACATCATATTTATTCAATCTGTATGCTAAGCAAATAATCTGAGAAGCTGAATTATATGAAGTAGATTGGTTTGGAGGAAGTCTCATTAACAACCTGTGATAAGCAGATGACACAACCTTGCTTGCTGTAAGTGAAGAAGACTTAAAGTTCTTATTGATGGACATCAAAGACTACAGCCTTCAATATGGATTATACCTCAACATAAATTTAAAAAAAAACCTCACAATTGGATAAATAAGCAACATAATAATAAATGGAGAAAAGATTGAAGTTGTCAGAAATTTCATTTTACTTGGATCCACAATCAATGCTTTTGGAAACAGCAGTCAAGAAATCAAATGACACCAAGGAGGATATTCAAGCAGCCAACAAACATATGAAGAAATGCTCACAATCATCAGCTATTAGAGAGATGCAAATCAAAATAACAATGAGATACCATCTTGCTCCAGCACTAGTAGCAAAGTTCAACAAGACAGAAAATAACAAATGCTGGCGAGGTTGTGGAGAGATTGGGACTCTC
>NW_006921602.1:13784494-13798762 GCF_000298275.1 Orycteropus afer afer | reverse complement strand
TGTCATCCACTTGGAAGGGATGTAGGAGATCCTGGATAGAGAGGGAGAACAGTGTGGAACAAAACTCAAAATCATTTGGAGGTAAAAAAAAAAGAAAGAAGGTGGGGACCAGGTTTGCTGGTCCAATAGAGCCTGGTGGAACCACTGAGACTATGGCCCCTAGCTGCCCTTCAGGTCACTTCAGATGTCACTTTGAAGACTAAGGTACACCTGACCCAAACCATTGTCTTTTCAGTAGCCTCATACATATGTGAAAGCTGGACAATGAATAAGGAAGACCTCAGAAAAATTGATGCATTTGAATTGTGGTGTTGGCTACGAATATCGAGTATGTTAGTCTTCAAAGTGATATCTCTGCTCTTTAACCCTTGAAAGAGGTCTTTTGAAGCAAATTTGCCCAATGTAATATCTTGTTTGATTTCTTGACTGCTGTGTTCATGGGCATTGATTGTGGATCCAAGTATAAAAAAAATGAAATCTCTGACAACTCAGTCTTTTCTCCATTTATTTTTATGTTGCTTATTGATCCAGTTGTGAGAATTTTTATTTTCTTTATATTGAGGTGTAATCCATACTGGAAGCTATAGTCTTTGATCTTCATCAGTAAGTGTTTCAAGTCTTCACATTCAGCAAGCAAGATTGTGTCATCTGCATATCACAAGTTGTTAGTAAGACTTCCTCCAATCCATTCTTCTTCATATACTCCAGCTTCTCAAGTTATTTGCTCAGCATACAGACTGAATAAGTACGATGAAAGGATACAACTCTGACACACATCCTTCCTAATTTTAAACCATGCAGCATCCCTGAGAACGATAGTCTCTTGGTCTGTGTGCCAGATCCTCATGAGCACAATTAAGTGTTCTGGAATTTCCATTCTTCACAATGTTATCCATAATGTGTTATGACCCACACAGTCTAATACCTTTACACAGTTAATAAAACACGGGCAAACATCTTTCTGGTATTATTTGCTTTCAGTGCAGATCCATCTGACATCAGCAGTGATAACCCTCATTCCACATCCTCTTCTGAATCCAACTTGAATGTCTGGAAGTTCCCTGTTAATATACTCCTGCAACCATTTTTGAATTATCTTCAGCAAAATTTTACTTGCATGTGATGTTAATGATACTGTCAATAATTTCTACATTCTGTTGGATCACCTTTCTTTGGAATGAGCACATATATGGATCTCTTCCAGTTGGTTGGCCAGATAACTGTCTTCCAAATTTCCTGCATACACAAGTAAGAGCCCCTAGAGCTGCATCCATTTGTTGAAACATTCAGTGAGTATTCCATCAATTCCTGGAGCCTTGTTTTTCACCAATTCCCTCAATACAGCCTGGACTTCTTGCTTCAGTAACATTGGTTCTTGACCATATGCTGCTTTCTGAAATGGTTTAATTTTGACCAATTCTTTTTGGTACACTGAGTCTTTGTATTCCTTCCATCTTCTTTTGATGCTTCCTGCATCATTCAATAATTTGCCCATAGAATCCTTCAAGATTGCAAAAGTAGGCTTGGTTTCTTTTTTTTGTCAGTTCTGTAATTGAGAAATGCTAAGCATGTTTTTCCCTTTTGATCTTCTAACTCCAGGTCTTTGCACATTTCATTATAACAGTTTACTTTGTCTTCTTAAACCTCCTTTTAAAATATTCTGTTCAGATCTTTCAGTTCATCATTTCTTCCATTCACTTTAGCTACTCACCGTTGTTGTTGTTGTTGTTATGTGCCGTGGAGTCGGACCCGACTCTTAGCGACCCCTCCTTGGGTTTCCGAGGTAGTATCACTATGGAAGTAGATTGCTCCATCTTCCTTCCGAGGAGTGGCTGGTGGGCTGAACCGCCAGTCAAGAACAAGTTTCAGAGTCCTTCCGACATCCACTTTGATCTTTTCTTTCTTTTTAATGATCTTTTGCTTTCTTCATGTATGATGTTCTTGATGCCATCCCACAATTCATCTGGTCTTTGGTCATTGTTATTCAATTGGTCAAATCTATTTTCAGATGGTCTCTAAATTCAGGTGGGATATACTCAAGGTCATATTTTGGCTCTCATAGACTTGTTTTAATTTTCTTCAGCTTCAACTGAAACTTGCATATTAGCAATTGATGGTCTGTTCCCCAGTCAGCCCCTGGCCTTGTTTTGACTGATGATATTGAGCTTCTCCATTGTCTCTTTCTATAGATATTGTAAATTTGATTCCTGTGTATTCCATCTGGTGAGGTCCATGTGGATAGCCACCATTTATGTTTGCAATGAATAGGTCATTGGTCTTGCAAAATTCTATCATGCATCTCTAGCATCATGTCTATCACCAAGACCATATTTTCCAACTACCGATGATTCTTCATTTCCAGTTATCACATTACAATCACCAGTAATGATCAATACATCTTGATTACATGTTTGATCAATTTCAAGCTGCAGAATTTGGTAAAAATCCTCAATTTCTTCATCTTTGGCTCTAGTAGTTGGTGCATAAATTTGAATAATAGTAGCATTAACTGGTCTTCTTTGTAGTCATATGGCTATTATCCTATCATTGATAGCATTGTACTTCAGGATAGATCTTGAAATGTTCTTTCTGATGATGAATGTGACACCATTCCTCTTCAATTTGTCATTCCTGGCATAGTAGATCAGATGATTGCCAATTCAAAATGGCCAATACCAATCCGTTTCAGATCATGCCTGAAAACGTAGTAATTGTTAAGTAATTATTTGCAAAATGAATCAATGAATGAATGAGTAACTGAATGACAAAGGACTGAAAGAATGAAATAAAGAGTGGCCCTATCAGAGAAATAGAGCACCTTTCCTTGGCTGGAATGGGAGAACATTCTGCCAGAGCAGAGACTGTAGAGAGGACTTTAACGCTTGGCTCCAAGATCCTGAAATGTTGACTGATGAGAAGTCAGTTTGATTTGGGTATTGCTGCTGCAGCCAGCTGATTTTTGTAGGTTTGACTGAGTTTGTGATCTGTAAAGTTGCTCAGAAGAAAGTGGCAGGCACATGTTTCTTATAAACTGAAAAGAAATTCTTGTGTAAATCAATTTTCACTGGCATAGGTCTGGCTCCAGGCTCTGTAAGAATGAGGCTATGTTGGTCACAGAGCCCAGACTATAAATATTTATTCTCATACTGTCATTGGTATTTGTAGAAACTCCTTTTTTCACTAATGGGCATTCCATTTGTATTTTAAAAAACCTAAACTTGTCCCCAAGGTACTGACAGTCACAGCATAAAGAGCCTTTGTTGGGTGGGAGGAGGTGATGGAAGGAGGGGGTGACTTCCAGCTACTGATCACTTGGTTTTCTAGTTCCATCAATTGAGTTCATGGTATTAACTTTGAGCACTCAGTGGAAGGACTAACTTTGTGGTCAGCTATGACCAGCAGTGACAATTCACCCCTCTTCTCCCTACCTTTCTCACAGGAAGTGACAGAGGTAAAGAGACTTCTTTAGTCTTCCTTTTAACCTTTTCTTCATTATTCACTCCTTTGTCTCCTCCCAGCAGACCTCCCATCACTCCACCATGATTTCTTCTAAGCTACATGAAATGTTCTTGAAGAAGGGCGAACATAGTTAGAGACCACAGTTCTGACACACTAATATTCCATAAATGCATGTGCAAATTGGAGAAATCTGTTTGAGGTGGTCAAAATATAGAAAATCTGGAAGGAACTTCACAGATTATCTAGTTCAGAGATTCCTCACTTGGGGTCCATGGACCTCCAAGGGCTCTGTCAGTAGAATTCAGTGAGTCCATGAATTAGAATGGGAAAAACGTATATCTTTATTTTCACTAACCACTAACTGAAATTTAGTGTTCCTGTTATTATAAATGGAGGGAACACACCTATGCTAGTACTGATAGCATCAGTGACTTTTTCACCAAAGGAATTATAGTTATTTTTCTATTTCACTAAAGCTATTGCTGAAATCTCAAAATATCATCAAATTGACAACAGCAACTTGAAAATTAGATAGGAAACTTAGGGCACAGTGAGGCTTAGGGGGCTTCTGTAGGAAGATGGCAGGGGAACAACTAGGGAAAGAAGAGTGAGAATGGTTACACAACCCAAAGAATGTAATCAATTTCATTATTGAATTGTACATGTAGAAATCATTGAATTAGTGTATGTTCTGTTAGATATATTCTCAAAAAAAAAATAAATTATAAAAAAAATTTTCAAATTATCATTTACCTTCAATATTACCTCAAAATTATAGTAAAATTATAAAATTTATAAGTCAAAAATTACCTGCCACTATGAGTCGGGTTTGACTCGACGGCACATAACAACAACAACAACAACAGGTTATTTAGTGCATTAATAAATTCATCTATTAATATGTCAAACATTTATTCTTTTAGTATTTTGAAAACTGTGTTGTTGTTGTTGTTGTTGTTGTCCTGTGCTGTCGAGTCGGACCTGACTCATAGCGACCCCTCCTTGGGTTTCCGAGGCAGTATCACTACGGAAGTAGATTGCCCAACCTTCCTTCCGAGGAGTGGCTGGGGGGTTTGAACTGCCAGCCTTCTGGTTAGCAGTCATAATTTTGCAATCCTTTGTATTTTGTTTTATGCATTCAAAAATATTTTTCTAAAGGGGAGAAGGGTAGGGGCAGATTACCCAATAAGTAAAATAAGCATGGGCTTACTTGTGCTTACTTACTAATCTTTAGTGAACAATTTCATATGCGTTTGTAGTAAAGAATTTTCACATGGGTAAGCTCATGTTTACCTTGCTTACTGGGTACTCTGTCCTTGTCAAGGATTATACATTCAAAAATTGGTAATCTGACACTGGGAAAGGGAACTGTAAAAATGTCATAGGAGTGGCATCTGACCTCCTCTAACTTCACAAGGGGGAAGAAAGGTCAGGATCCACAGCCCAAGGCTGATTCCTATGAGATGGGAGGTCAAACATGCCTCCACCCTCCAACCTTTTGACCAAATTGTGACACCTGTCTTCCCTCCCATGGCACTCTCTACCTCTCTACTGGGTTCAATAATTTGTTGCAATGACCACAAAGAACTCACACACAATATTCACGATTATGGGGTCTATTAGGGGAGTAACAGGTTACAATTTAGGATCAGGAACAACTCAGGATACAGTTCTTCGATCAGGACAGCCTCTTCTCAGCTGTGCCCATAAGCATGCCTCCCAGCCTCACAGCCTGCTTGGGCAAGTGTTACAAAGCTTATTTATCTCTGCCTCTGCCATAGGGAGCTCTTTCCTGAAGGCACTCAGCTCTCTTGCTCCATGGGCTGGGAAACCCACTGTGCTGTCTGCTGCTAGATCTGCTGCCAGGTCTGTTGTCATCATTTATCTGCCACTGCTTCCTACTGTCTCTCACTATCACTAGCTCTCTTTCTGTCTCCTGGGTTAAGGAGGTTCAGCACAAGCATTTTGGGTCCAAAGGACGTGCTCTGCTCTTGGCTTTTCTTTTTTGATGGTAGTGAGATCCCTTCTTTCTGCCTCTAGGATGGCTCATCTTAAACTTAGCAAGATGGCAAATCTGACCAATCCCTATGTTAGAGTTCTGTACACCTTATTTTCATGATCCCAGCCCTACAAGGTGCCATGCACCTTATTCACACTATTAACAAGGTATCCAATCCTCTTGATGGGCTCTTCACATTTGCATAGTCCCACTCAGTTATCTGGTGGGAATCACAAAGACCATGGCTAGAAGGGACATACCGAGAAATTCACTGCACTACAGGAGCCAATAAATTTAACCAGACTGCCAAAATGGCCACATTACAAAAAGGTTAAGAACTCAGATCTGGCCCCTAGAAAGCACATGGTTTTCTCTCACACACATGCTCCAGGACAACTAAGCATAGCTGGATCTCTGAAGAAGATGGTGAAGAGACATTAGGGTACAGCAGGAGAGTGCCATGATTGATTAGCAATGTCTGTCATGGGCACAATATGGAGAGGAGAAGTAGCATGGGATTGTAGAATTTCTCATCTTAATCTAGGCCAGTGCTATCTAACAGAATGTTCTGCAATGATGGAAATATTTAATCTATGCCATCTAATATAGTAGCCACTAGCTATATGTGGATATTGAGCATTAGAAATGTGACTGATGCAACTGAAAATGTGAATTCTTAATTTTGTTTAATTTTAATTAATTTACATTTAAATTTAAATAGTCACGTGTGACTAATGACTATCGCATTGGACATGGAAGCTCTAAGCCAATCCACCCACACCCATACCCATCCACCTCCTGCCCCACCCTCACTACCTATTACAGTGGTGGAACCTGGACTCTGGAACCTGGACCACTTTTACCACAGGTCATTGGACCATTTGTGACAAAACCATATCAATATCCCAGATCTCTCTTCCTCCCAGTTCATTTTCTCATTTATGCAGCGTTCCTTAGTTATCTTCTAGCGGAACATAGTTCCCTGAACAGCCTACAGATGTGTCATGAAAGAAGAAATAATTCAGTTACATGTGTCCTGTTAGTGAATCAAAACAAGGCACTATCTCTTCATTGCAGTGTTGTCCGATGTCACGGCTTCCTTTTTGTTTCCGTGGCATATGTTTCAGTTTGGATGAAAACAGGGATGAGAGAGCATGAGCTTGTTTGATTTTTCAGTCTGTTAATGTAAGAAAGTTGTCACAAGTGTTCTGGATACAATATATTGTTTGGCGTTCTGCAATCTCCAAACATTTAAGAAATCTGCTCTGGGCCAGACTGCTTCCAAGGTTGATTGGAATCCCAAAGCAGGGTCTCCATTTTGCTCAGAGAAAACTGATAGGAACACAGTACTCACTCTCAGTTTACCGGAAGGGCCTCTATGGATGAAGAATTCTTGGTGGAAAGTCCTGACCTGAAATAAGGGACCATTTCTGATGAGGTCATGGGCTGGGAATGCCTTCTTCAGCAGAGGTGGTGGCCTGGATAGTCGCCAGCAGTGTGGTGGGGAAACACAGGCCCTGGGACTGAGGGAAAGGAATTCTGTACTGGTCTTGTGGATTAGAATTCTTCGGGGGGGTCCCAAGACTGCTTCACAATTTCACCCTCCTGCATGCACAAACCCTAGGAAGAAAAAACAAACAATGGGCTTTTCTCCTCTCCTCCCTCTCAGAGGGCGGAACCTTGAATTAGCTAGGATGATCTGCCTGCAGCTAAAACCTGCCACAACTCAAAAAAAAAAAAAAATTCAGACATTGCAAAACTGCCCAGCAGCACACTCATAATGTTTTCTAAAGTTTCAGTGGTATTTAAATCATTTTCAGAGACTTCTTATTTCAGACAAGCAGGACCTACTCCAGATGCACTGAATCAGAATTTTAGGGACTATATCCTGGGAATCTAGGAGCTCTGGTAGCATAGTGCCTAAGGCACTTGACTGCTCACCAGAAGGCTGGCCGTTTAAACCCACCAGCCACTCCTTGGAAGGAAGGTTGGGCAATCCTACTTCCATAGTGATACTGCCTCGGAAACCCAAGGAAGGTTCGCTATGAGTCGGGGCCGACTCGATGACAAACAACAACAACATCCTGGGAATCTAAGGAAGTCTGGTGGCACAGTGCCTAAGGCATTTGTCTGCTAACCAGAAGGTTGGTAGGTCAAACCCACCACCCACTCCATGGAAGAAAGATGGGGCAATCAATTTTGGTAAAGGTTTACCACCTTGGAAACCCAATGGGGGTGGCTATGAGTCAAAATCTACTGGCACTGGGTTTGGTTTCGGTGTCCCGGGAATTTAGGTTTTCAACTACCCTCCAAGCTGAGTCTGATGAGCAGTCTGGTTTTGAAGGAATTCATACCCTCAATTCTGTCATTCAAGGCCTCAGGAAGTTGGTCCTACTCTCCAAAAGCAGGCACCAGAGTGAGAAGTGTACAAATTATGTAGTAATGATACAAATGTCGTTATTGTTAGCTACTGTTGAGGCAGCCTCATACTCACAGCAACCACATGCACCACACAATGAAATGCTGCCCAGTCCTGTACCATCCCCATGATCAAACCACTGGGATCCACTGGGTTTTCATTGGCTGATTTTCAGAAGTAGAGCTCCAGTCCATCTTAATCTAGAAGCTCTGCTAAAACCTTTTCAGCATTGTAGCAACACACAAGCCTCCACTGAGATAGGTGGTGACTGGGCATGAGATGCATTGGCTGGGAATTAATCACAGATCTCCCTCACGGAAGGCAAGATTTCTACCACTGAACCACCAGTTCCCTCACTGATATAAATAATAGCAGATAACATTTATTAAATACATGTCAGATGCCAGGGATCCAGATGTTGTTGTTGTTGTTGTTGTTGTTGTTATGAGCCATCGAGTCAGACCCGACTCATAGCGACCTCTCTTTGGGTTTCTCAGGCAGTATCACTACCGAAGTAGATTGCCCAACCTTCCATCTGAGGAGTGGATCCAGATAAGAGATTTAAATGAATCACTATTTAATCTGCATATTGGCTGGATGTTATTACCATTTTGCAGATAAGAAAACTGAGGCTCAGAATGGTTAAATCATTTGTCCAGGAACACACAGACAATAAGAGTAGAAATAAAACTCAAACCAAGGTCTGTTGAATTCCAAAGACCAAGCCCCTGACCTAGGGTGGCTAATCATCTAGGTTTGGCCAGGACTAAGGGGTTGTCCAACACATGGGCCTTTTAGTGCTAAAAACAAGAAAGTCCTGGGCAAACCAGGATGAGTTGGCCACCCTATCCTGATTTGGAGATCTCTGCCTCAGATTGAAAGTCAGCTCCACCATATATGCCTTTATGACATTGGCAAGTCTCTCCACCCAAGCACAGGTCTCTCAGATTCTCGTTTGAAGGTGCTCATGGAGATAGCAGATACAATGGGAGCTCTGTTGGCATAGTACCTAAGGCATTTGACTGCTGACCAGAAGGCTGGTGGTTCAAATCCACCAGCCACAGCAACTAGCTGTGAGTCGGGCATGGACAGAAAAGGTGAGGTCCCACACAGGTCCACTTAGTGAAGAACTGCTTTGCATTGCCCAATATACTGGAAATTCAGCCATCCTCTCTTCAAATAGTTCTTCTCCACCATCCCCTCTAGTCAACTTTTGGAACTCTTAGTCAGCTGAATATATATGAGTCTCTCAATCAAGCTTAAATTTCTCATAAGTTCTCTCTCAGTTTTTAGAACTTTTTGTGTATACTCAGGGCTAATTCCTCAGTACATTTTTCCATCTCATCCATTCTTCCTTCAACTGTGCCCAACTAAACTTTATCCAGTTATTGAGATTATTCAATAACTCTATTTTTTCACTGACAAGCTTTGTAGCTGGTTCTTCATATCCATCTGGTCTTGCCTCACATCTGCCTGGTAGTGTTACAAATCTCTTGGATCCCTCCCACCTCACCCTACCCCTAAGATTATTTCTCTTCATATCTCTAACACCTTCTCCTGCTTGTTGGTTTTGTTGGCTGGCTTTCTTTGGCATCCCTTTTCCTCCTGTGTTTAGGTTTAGGATACACAGGTGCCTCTGGAGTTAGAACTTGCTGTGTTTTGTTTTGTATCTTCCTTCCTTCCTTAAGATTTTTCCCTGAAATTGAGTTTTAAGAAAATTAAACCCTGAAGCAAAGAAAAGTGAAGAAAGGAAAAGATATAAGGAAACAATTAGTCTAAAGGATTAATGGGTTTTGGACTAATGGATTACGAGGACCCCAGCCTCCACAACCCTGAGACCAGAAGAACTAGATGGTCCCTTGCTACCTACCACTCTGAAAGCGATCATAATAGGAGGTCCCACAGAGAGTGAGTGAAAAATGTGGAGCAAAACTCAAAATGATAAAAAAAAAAAAAAGACCAGGCTTACTGGTAGAACCCCAGACTGTGGCCCTTAGACACTCTTCAAGCCTGGAACTTAACTCTCCCCAGTGGCTCAACTTTCAGCCGAATAATAGGCCTACAAGGTGGACAAGAACACCAGGGAGAAATGCACCCCTTAGAACAATCAACCATATGAGATCAAAAGGGCAGCATTAGCCCAGGGCTAAACCTTAGAAAGCAGGAAGGGATAAAACAGAAAGACAAAGGAAACTGGTAAACACAGGGAGGAAGTGGGAAGATGCTGTTACATGAGGACTGCAAGCAAAGTCACTAAAGGTGTATGAATTGTTGAATGGAAAACCAATCTGCTCTGTCAACTTTCACCTAATTCTCAATTAAAAAAAAAAAAAAAAAATTAAGACCAAAGAAGATTTAATGTTCTCACAGTTTTTTCCTTTGGCACTTAAAGTAATAGCCCCGAGCAACCCACTTCTAAATGCTGAGTAACATTAGCAAGAGAAAGAATTAATAAGCCATAAGAGCATCACTACTCCCTTTTTCCAGACCTATTCAGAGTCACATGGGGCAGGTGTGATGGGGAAGGAGCTCTGTGCTGGGTGCTTGTCTGGGAATCCTCCATTAACTCACTGCACATTTTGGGCACCAATTATTTAGCTTCTTGTTTCTCCCTGTTAAACCAGGACTTCTTTCAGTTCCGAAACCTACGGTTCTCTAAACAAGGGGCAGCACACCAAGTGTCCTGTAATCCTGAGCAGTTCCTGCTTCCCCCACCCTCCATCCCCAAATTTCAGGCCTGGCCACCATCTCCAGGCCTGCAGTTCCAGAAATTAGAGAACTTAACAACATCTGTTTGAATTTGACAGAGGAAATTATGGCCCAAAAGCTACTCATTTTCATTTTTCTTCTTCCTTTTCCTGTGATCCAAATTTAAAATCCACTACCATGGAGTTGATTCTGACTCATTGTGACTCTATAGAGCAGAGTAGAACTGCCCCACATGGTAATCAACCCCAAGGCTGTAATCTTTAAGGTAGCAGATTGCCACATCTTTATCCCATGGAGCTGCTGATGGATTCAAACCACCAAACTTTCAGTTAGCAGCCAAGCACTTAACCATTGTGCCACCAGGACTCCTTCACCCAAACTTACTAGATAGAATTCCTTGCTAGATTCTGTTTTTGTGATTAGTTGCCATTGAGTCAATTCCAACTCATGGTGACCCCATGTGAGTAGGGTTTTCAGGCTGTGTGATCTTTATGAAACATCAGTAGGCCTGCCTACCAAACCGGCTCTGGGTGGGTTCAAGCCACCAATCTTTTGGGCAGTAGTAGAGTTCTTAATCATTTGCACCACCCACAGACTTCTAATTGGGAGGCAAGGGTAGTTGCTAAATGGAAGTATGGATTACTATCCCTGCTCCAACAGAGGAAGACCCTGAGGTTAGCAAAGGTTAAGTAATTTGCACCAGGGTTTGAATCTCAGTCCATCTGCTTGCACAGTGGTGCCTCTCCTCTGCCCCACAACACACTGCTTCCTGAGCAGTTGGAGGGGTGAGGAATTTGAGCCACTGGCCTGGCAACAAGTTCTATGGTCTCTCTATTCCCAATTGCCTTGCTCTGAGAGCAAGTCTTCAGGCAGGAAGTTGCAGCTCCCCAGTCCAGAAAGATGTTTACCAATACCTCCAGCTCATACCTAATGTTTAGGACCAATGTCTGCACTCCTAAATCTTTCCACCTTCACATTTTATTGGAGTCACTGGGGGCAAACTTTACAGATCAAATCTGGTAATTTCTCCCTCTTTCCGCATTCACCATGCTCAGGGCAGCATTATAACCTCAAAACGACTTATTTTGCCAGGAAAATAGCTCTTATTGCTTCCTTGGCTTCCTGAGTGCCAGCTCGGGGCTGGCAACGTTCACCTTTACCAACCCTGATGTCCCTCTCTCTGCACCCTTTTCTCTCTTCAGAGCCCCTGTCACCCACACCTGGGCCCTCATTACCATCCACGCCTCATTTTCAGCAGTTCACATTTGGGAGGCATAGATCAGACTGGCAGCAGACATGGGATTCTCACTTCAAGAGGATGCATTCTTTAAATACAGACACAACATTTACTGTTTTTCTGATTAGACAACTACCACATGTCCATCATCGAAAATTTGGAAAGTTGAAACCCATAGTCCTACCATCCAGATAAACCTCTATTAACATTTTAATGTATTTTCTTTCAGTTCTGGTTTTTTTTTTTTGTTGTTGTTGTTGTTGTTGTTGTTATGTGCCATCGAGTTGGACCCGACTCACAGCCACCCCTCCTTGGGTTTCCAAGGCGGTATCACTACGAAGTAGATTGCCCAGCCTTCCTTCCGAGGAATGGCTGGTGGGTTTGAACCGCCAGCCTTCTGGTTAGCAGTCAAGTGCCTTAGGCACAGTGCTACCAGAGCTCCCTGTTTTAGCATGTATATATACCCTGTGTGTGTATGTGTGTGTGTGTGTACCCGGGCACACTCCTTCTAGGGTCTGCTTCAAGGCCATTTTGTTTCATTGCTTTGCCCTCCAATTCCCATCCTGATACCACAGTGCTTACATTATTGTTGTTTTATAAAAGACTTTAATCCCTAATGGGTCAAATCTTGTATCATCACTATTTTCCAACATTTAAAAAATTATTTTCAACATTTTTTTCCTGATGAAGTTTAGACTCATTGAGATTAATAAATAAATAATTTCACATCCTTTTTGGGTTGCAATTTATTAAATTTTTAAGCTAATTAGGGAAATTTGTCATCTTTACAATATTCAACTTTCCCATCTAGGAATATCATATGGCTCTCTATTTAACCAGACCTTCTTTAATATAGTTTAATAAAATTCACCAGTTTCCTTCAAATGGGTCCTATACATACTTGTTGAGATTATTACTAAACTCAAACTCACTGCTGTCGAGTTGGATCCAACTCATAGCAACCCCTTCTTGGGTTTCCAAGGCGTTATCACTACAGAAGTAGATTGCCCAACCTTTCTTCCAAGGAGTGGCTGGTGGGTTTGAACCCTCAGTCTTCTGGTTAGCAGTCAAGTGCTTTAGGCACTATGCTATCAGAGCTCCTAAGGATCAGTTAGAGCAATGAGCTTTCCTGAACATGTTCTAAAATTCAACTGGATTCACTGGGGGGCATGAGAGATGTGCGGAGTCATTGACCCAAAGTCCCAAAACACTACAATTCAGCCAACCAGATGCCATCTGACTAAGCCATCAAGCACTCCTCAGAAGGAAGGTTGGGCAATCTACTTCTGTAGTGATATCGCCTAGGAAACCCAAGAAGGGGTCACTATGAGTTGGGTCCGACTCAACGGCACATAACAACAAAAGCCATCAAAAATGTGCTGGGATGGGAACAGGAAGCCAGCTTTACGCTGTCAGCGTCTTGGGTGGTTCACTACATATTTCCATAAATTATTTATTGCATTAGATCCCTGTAGCCTTAAGTCAATGATGTAAGTGAAAAGGACCAGTCAATGAAAATACTTCCTGTGAATATGGAACATTAGACTGTAGCTGGATGAAGGTGGGTGCCCCAGCCCAGTGGTTAGAGGTCTGATTCTTGCTACTTCTAGGCTGCATTTCTTCATCTGTGATCAACCCAGAGCTGCTCCCCTGGGATGCTGTGAAAATGAACAAGTTACTAGTGTTCTCTGAGTGCCAAAAACAAACCAAACCCACTGCCGTGGAGTTGGATCCGACTCATAGAAACCCCTCCTTGGGTTTCTGAGGTGGTATCACTACAGAAGTAGATTGCCCAACCTTCCTTCTGAGGAATGACTGGTGGGTTTGAACTGGCAGCCTTCTGGTTAGCAGTCAAATGCCTTAGGCACTACACCACCAGAGCTCCCTGTCTCTGAGTGCAAGGCTCATAAATCAAACTTCTTCATTATGTCTGTTTCCAATTTTCTCTTTCAATGAATATTTACTCATTGTCTACAGCATACAGCAGCATGCTCCTGCTCTAGGAACACTAATCTTTTATGTGCTGTAAGTTAAGAGCTTCAACTCGGAATCCAGACTGCTTGAATTTTAATCCCAGCTCTCCACTTCATAGCTGGGTGACCTTAGTTCACTTCTCTGTTAGGTAGAGATAATACCTCATAGGATTGTTACAGAGATCAAAGGAGTAAATACATATAAATGGTTTAAAATTATGCCAATCACATAGTAAGTGCTCAACAAATGCTCACTTATAATGAGTATTACACAACACTTTCACATAATGAGCTCACAGAAGCTTATTTGGTTTATTTATTTGGTTCTTAAATTTGATCACAGTGTTTCCCAAACTTGTCTGATAATTAAAAAAAAAAAAAAAAAAAACACCTGAAGCATTATAAATAGAGATTTGGGCCCACCCCTGAAAATTCAGAGTCAGTACGTCTAGAATAGACCCCAGATCTGTAG
>NW_006921602.1:13771451-13784394 GCF_000298275.1 Orycteropus afer afer | reverse complement strand
AAAAAAAAAAAAAAAAATTCAGACATTGCAAAACTGCCCAGCAGCACACTCATAATGTTTTCTAAAGTTTCAGTGGTATTTAAATCATTTTCAGAGACTTCTTATTTCAGACAAGCAGGACCTACTCCAGATGCACTGAATCAGAATTTTAGGGACTATATCCTGGGAATCTAGGAGCTCTGGTAGCATAGTGCCTAAGGCACTTGACTGCTCACCAGAAGGCTGGCCGTTTAAACCCACCAGCCACTCCTTGGAAGGAAGGTTGGGCAATCCTACTTCCATAGTGATACTGCCTCGGAAACCCAAGGAAGGTTCGCTATGAGTCGGGGCCGACTCGATGACAAACAACAACAACATCCTGGGAATCTAAGGAAGTCTGGTGGCACAGTGCCTAAGGCATTTGTCTGCTAACCAGAAGGTTGGTAGGTCAAACCCACCACCCACTCCATGGAAGAAAGATGGGGCAATCAATTTTGGTAAAGGTTTACCACCTTGGAAACCCAATGGGGGTGGCTATGAGTCAAAATCTACTGGCACTGGGTTTGGTTTCGGTGTCCCGGGAATTTAGGTTTTCAACTACCCTCCAAGCTGAGTCTGATGAGCAGTCTGGTTTTGAAGGAATTCATACCCTCAATTCTGTCATTCAAGGCCTCAGGAAGTTGGTCCTACTCTCCAAAAGCAGGCACCAGAGTGAGAAGTGTACAAATTATGTAGTAATGATACAAATGTCGTTATTGTTAGCTACTGTTGAGGCAGCCTCATACTCACAGCAACCACATGCACCACACAATGAAATGCTGCCCAGTCCTGTACCATCCCCATGATCAAACCACTGGGATCCACTGGGTTTTCATTGGCTGATTTTCAGAAGTAGAGCTCCAGTCCATCTTAATCTAGAAGCTCTGCTAAAACCTTTTCAGCATTGTAGCAACACACAAGCCTCCACTGAGATAGGTGGTGACTGGGCATGAGATGCATTGGCTGGGAATTAATCACAGATCTCCCTCACGGAAGGCAAGATTTCTACCACTGAACCACCAGTTCCCTCACTGATATAAATAATAGCAGATAACATTTATTAAATACATGTCAGATGCCAGGGATCCAGATGTTGTTGTTGTTGTTGTTGTTGTTGTTATGAGCCATCGAGTCAGACCCGACTCATAGCGACCTCTCTTTGGGTTTCTCAGGCAGTATCACTACCGAAGTAGATTGCCCAACCTTCCATCTGAGGAGTGGATCCAGATAAGAGATTTAAATGAATCACTATTTAATCTGCATATTGGCTGGATGTTATTACCATTTTGCAGATAAGAAAACTGAGGCTCAGAATGGTTAAATCATTTGTCCAGGAACACACAGACAATAAGAGTAGAAATAAAACTCAAACCAAGGTCTGTTGAATTCCAAAGACCAAGCCCCTGACCTAGGGTGGCTAATCATCTAGGTTTGGCCAGGACTAAGGGGTTGTCCAACACATGGGCCTTTTAGTGCTAAAAACAAGAAAGTCCTGGGCAAACCAGGATGAGTTGGCCACCCTATCCTGATTTGGAGATCTCTGCCTCAGATTGAAAGTCAGCTCCACCATATATGCCTTTATGACATTGGCAAGTCTCTCCACCCAAGCACAGGTCTCTCAGATTCTCGTTTGAAGGTGCTCATGGAGATAGCAGATACAATGGGAGCTCTGTTGGCATAGTACCTAAGGCATTTGACTGCTGACCAGAAGGCTGGTGGTTCAAATCCACCAGCCACAGCAACTAGCTGTGAGTCGGGCATGGACAGAAAAGGTGAGGTCCCACACAGGTCCACTTAGTGAAGAACTGCTTTGCATTGCCCAATATACTGGAAATTCAGCCATCCTCTCTTCAAATAGTTCTTCTCCACCATCCCCTCTAGTCAACTTTTGGAACTCTTAGTCAGCTGAATATATATGAGTCTCTCAATCAAGCTTAAATTTCTCATAAGTTCTCTCTCAGTTTTTAGAACTTTTTGTGTATACTCAGGGCTAATTCCTCAGTACATTTTTCCATCTCATCCATTCTTCCTTCAACTGTGCCCAACTAAACTTTATCCAGTTATTGAGATTATTCAATAACTCTATTTTTTCACTGACAAGCTTTGTAGCTGGTTCTTCATATCCATCTGGTCTTGCCTCACATCTGCCTGGTAGTGTTACAAATCTCTTGGATCCCTCCCACCTCACCCTACCCCTAAGATTATTTCTCTTCATATCTCTAACACCTTCTCCTGCTTGTTGGTTTTGTTGGCTGGCTTTCTTTGGCATCCCTTTTCCTCCTGTGTTTAGGTTTAGGATACACAGGTGCCTCTGGAGTTAGAACTTGCTGTGTTTTGTTTTGTATCTTCCTTCCTTCCTTAAGATTTTTCCCTGAAATTGAGTTTTAAGAAAATTAAACCCTGAAGCAAAGAAAAGTGAAGAAAGGAAAAGATATAAGGAAACAATTAGTCTAAAGGATTAATGGGTTTTGGACTAATGGATTACGAGGACCCCAGCCTCCACAACCCTGAGACCAGAAGAACTAGATGGTCCCTTGCTACCTACCACTCTGAAAGCGATCATAATAGGAGGTCCCACAGAGAGTGAGTGAAAAATGTGGAGCAAAACTCAAAATGATAAAAAAAAAAAAAAGACCAGGCTTACTGGTAGAACCCCAGACTGTGGCCCTTAGACACTCTTCAAGCCTGGAACTTAACTCTCCCCAGTGGCTCAACTTTCAGCCGAATAATAGGCCTACAAGGTGGACAAGAACACCAGGGAGAAATGCACCCCTTAGAACAATCAACCATATGAGATCAAAAGGGCAGCATTAGCCCAGGGCTAAACCTTAGAAAGCAGGAAGGGATAAAACAGAAAGACAAAGGAAACTGGTAAACACAGGGAGGAAGTGGGAAGATGCTGTTACATGAGGACTGCAAGCAAAGTCACTAAAGGTGTATGAATTGTTGAATGGAAAACCAATCTGCTCTGTCAACTTTCACCTAATTCTCAATTAAAAAAAAAAAAAAAAAATTAAGACCAAAGAAGATTTAATGTTCTCACAGTTTTTTCCTTTGGCACTTAAAGTAATAGCCCCGAGCAACCCACTTCTAAATGCTGAGTAACATTAGCAAGAGAAAGAATTAATAAGCCATAAGAGCATCACTACTCCCTTTTTCCAGACCTATTCAGAGTCACATGGGGCAGGTGTGATGGGGAAGGAGCTCTGTGCTGGGTGCTTGTCTGGGAATCCTCCATTAACTCACTGCACATTTTGGGCACCAATTATTTAGCTTCTTGTTTCTCCCTGTTAAACCAGGACTTCTTTCAGTTCCGAAACCTACGGTTCTCTAAACAAGGGGCAGCACACCAAGTGTCCTGTAATCCTGAGCAGTTCCTGCTTCCCCCACCCTCCATCCCCAAATTTCAGGCCTGGCCACCATCTCCAGGCCTGCAGTTCCAGAAATTAGAGAACTTAACAACATCTGTTTGAATTTGACAGAGGAAATTATGGCCCAAAAGCTACTCATTTTCATTTTTCTTCTTCCTTTTCCTGTGATCCAAATTTAAAATCCACTACCATGGAGTTGATTCTGACTCATTGTGACTCTATAGAGCAGAGTAGAACTGCCCCACATGGTAATCAACCCCAAGGCTGTAATCTTTAAGGTAGCAGATTGCCACATCTTTATCCCATGGAGCTGCTGATGGATTCAAACCACCAAACTTTCAGTTAGCAGCCAAGCACTTAACCATTGTGCCACCAGGACTCCTTCACCCAAACTTACTAGATAGAATTCCTTGCTAGATTCTGTTTTTGTGATTAGTTGCCATTGAGTCAATTCCAACTCATGGTGACCCCATGTGAGTAGGGTTTTCAGGCTGTGTGATCTTTATGAAACATCAGTAGGCCTGCCTACCAAACCGGCTCTGGGTGGGTTCAAGCCACCAATCTTTTGGGCAGTAGTAGAGTTCTTAATCATTTGCACCACCCACAGACTTCTAATTGGGAGGCAAGGGTAGTTGCTAAATGGAAGTATGGATTACTATCCCTGCTCCAACAGAGGAAGACCCTGAGGTTAGCAAAGGTTAAGTAATTTGCACCAGGGTTTGAATCTCAGTCCATCTGCTTGCACAGTGGTGCCTCTCCTCTGCCCCACAACACACTGCTTCCTGAGCAGTTGGAGGGGTGAGGAATTTGAGCCACTGGCCTGGCAACAAGTTCTATGGTCTCTCTATTCCCAATTGCCTTGCTCTGAGAGCAAGTCTTCAGGCAGGAAGTTGCAGCTCCCCAGTCCAGAAAGATGTTTACCAATACCTCCAGCTCATACCTAATGTTTAGGACCAATGTCTGCACTCCTAAATCTTTCCACCTTCACATTTTATTGGAGTCACTGGGGGCAAACTTTACAGATCAAATCTGGTAATTTCTCCCTCTTTCCGCATTCACCATGCTCAGGGCAGCATTATAACCTCAAAACGACTTATTTTGCCAGGAAAATAGCTCTTATTGCTTCCTTGGCTTCCTGAGTGCCAGCTCGGGGCTGGCAACGTTCACCTTTACCAACCCTGATGTCCCTCTCTCTGCACCCTTTTCTCTCTTCAGAGCCCCTGTCACCCACACCTGGGCCCTCATTACCATCCACGCCTCATTTTCAGCAGTTCACATTTGGGAGGCATAGATCAGACTGGCAGCAGACATGGGATTCTCACTTCAAGAGGATGCATTCTTTAAATACAGACACAACATTTACTGTTTTTCTGATTAGACAACTACCACATGTCCATCATCGAAAATTTGGAAAGTTGAAACCCATAGTCCTACCATCCAGATAAACCTCTATTAACATTTTAATGTATTTTCTTTCAGTTCTGGTTTTTTTTTTTTGTTGTTGTTGTTGTTGTTGTTGTTATGTGCCATCGAGTTGGACCCGACTCACAGCCACCCCTCCTTGGGTTTCCAAGGCGGTATCACTACGAAGTAGATTGCCCAGCCTTCCTTCCGAGGAATGGCTGGTGGGTTTGAACCGCCAGCCTTCTGGTTAGCAGTCAAGTGCCTTAGGCACAGTGCTACCAGAGCTCCCTGTTTTAGCATGTATATATACCCTGTGTGTGTATGTGTGTGTGTGTGTACCCGGGCACACTCCTTCTAGGGTCTGCTTCAAGGCCATTTTGTTTCATTGCTTTGCCCTCCAATTCCCATCCTGATACCACAGTGCTTACATTATTGTTGTTTTATAAAAGACTTTAATCCCTAATGGGTCAAATCTTGTATCATCACTATTTTCCAACATTTAAAAAATTATTTTCAACATTTTTTTCCTGATGAAGTTTAGACTCATTGAGATTAATAAATAAATAATTTCACATCCTTTTTGGGTTGCAATTTATTAAATTTTTAAGCTAATTAGGGAAATTTGTCATCTTTACAATATTCAACTTTCCCATCTAGGAATATCATATGGCTCTCTATTTAACCAGACCTTCTTTAATATAGTTTAATAAAATTCACCAGTTTCCTTCAAATGGGTCCTATACATACTTGTTGAGATTATTACTAAACTCAAACTCACTGCTGTCGAGTTGGATCCAACTCATAGCAACCCCTTCTTGGGTTTCCAAGGCGTTATCACTACAGAAGTAGATTGCCCAACCTTTCTTCCAAGGAGTGGCTGGTGGGTTTGAACCCTCAGTCTTCTGGTTAGCAGTCAAGTGCTTTAGGCACTATGCTATCAGAGCTCCTAAGGATCAGTTAGAGCAATGAGCTTTCCTGAACATGTTCTAAAATTCAACTGGATTCACTGGGGGGCATGAGAGATGTGCGGAGTCATTGACCCAAAGTCCCAAAACACTACAATTCAGCCAACCAGATGCCATCTGACTAAGCCATCAAGCACTCCTCAGAAGGAAGGTTGGGCAATCTACTTCTGTAGTGATATCGCCTAGGAAACCCAAGAAGGGGTCACTATGAGTTGGGTCCGACTCAACGGCACATAACAACAAAAGCCATCAAAAATGTGCTGGGATGGGAACAGGAAGCCAGCTTTACGCTGTCAGCGTCTTGGGTGGTTCACTACATATTTCCATAAATTATTTATTGCATTAGATCCCTGTAGCCTTAAGTCAATGATGTAAGTGAAAAGGACCAGTCAATGAAAATACTTCCTGTGAATATGGAACATTAGACTGTAGCTGGATGAAGGTGGGTGCCCCAGCCCAGTGGTTAGAGGTCTGATTCTTGCTACTTCTAGGCTGCATTTCTTCATCTGTGATCAACCCAGAGCTGCTCCCCTGGGATGCTGTGAAAATGAACAAGTTACTAGTGTTCTCTGAGTGCCAAAAACAAACCAAACCCACTGCCGTGGAGTTGGATCCGACTCATAGAAACCCCTCCTTGGGTTTCTGAGGTGGTATCACTACAGAAGTAGATTGCCCAACCTTCCTTCTGAGGAATGACTGGTGGGTTTGAACTGGCAGCCTTCTGGTTAGCAGTCAAATGCCTTAGGCACTACACCACCAGAGCTCCCTGTCTCTGAGTGCAAGGCTCATAAATCAAACTTCTTCATTATGTCTGTTTCCAATTTTCTCTTTCAATGAATATTTACTCATTGTCTACAGCATACAGCAGCATGCTCCTGCTCTAGGAACACTAATCTTTTATGTGCTGTAAGTTAAGAGCTTCAACTCGGAATCCAGACTGCTTGAATTTTAATCCCAGCTCTCCACTTCATAGCTGGGTGACCTTAGTTCACTTCTCTGTTAGGTAGAGATAATACCTCATAGGATTGTTACAGAGATCAAAGGAGTAAATACATATAAATGGTTTAAAATTATGCCAATCACATAGTAAGTGCTCAACAAATGCTCACTTATAATGAGTATTACACAACACTTTCACATAATGAGCTCACAGAAGCTTATTTGGTTTATTTATTTGGTTCTTAAATTTGATCACAGTGTTTCCCAAACTTGTCTGATAATTAAAAAAAAAAAAAAAAAAAACACCTGAAGCATTATAAATAGAGATTTGGGCCCACCCCTGAAAATTCAGAGTCAGTACGTCTAGAATAGACCCCAGATCTGTAGACTTAACAAATGCCAAGGTGATGTTAATGAGGAGTTTAGAGACTCCATGCTCTATCAGGAGCCAACCTCTTTTGTGCTTCCTCCTCCTCACTCTATTGATAAATCTGAGATACCAGAGAGGGGAAGGCTGTTTGACTTTGAAGTTTTGGAAAAATTCACGTTGTCTCCTCCATTCCATTTAATTAGGAAAGGCTTCCTAGAAGAGATTTGGGGGGTAGGGAAGTTTTAAGAAGGATTAGAACAAAGAGAAAATCCTAGTCTCACAGAAAAGAAGATGGTGGGTGGGTTGTTGTTGGATCTGGCACAGCAGGGAAGAAAGTGGTCATAGAAAGATGGGCCTGGGTGCCCAAAGGTCACACATAGTGCAAGGCTGGCTCTTCATTGAGAATCACACACCTGCAGAGTCCTGGGCTGCCCAGTCTGTGGCCAGTCTCTCCAGACATCTGTCCTTTCCTGTACCACGATTTTGTGCTTTGGGTAAAATGCTAAGATGCTTCATACACTACAGGCCCATCTGCCTAGAAATTCTTACTCATTTATTGAACCATGTATTTGTTTATGCAACCACATCTCCTAAGAATTTACTAGGCACTGAGAACAGAAAATTGAATACAAGAGTCTGTGTTAGAGAGCTTCTCTCCATAGGGGAGTCCAGAAGCTTGGTGTCCATCAGAAAGGACATGTGAACAGATATCAGCAATGCAAAATGAAAAGTATGCACTGATGGACCATGAAGAGAGCCCTGGGAACTTCCAGGAGAAAGGCACTCTCCTGGGAGAGGGAGATGGTTGCAATCTTGGAAACGGTCTCAAAGTTGATGAGCCAGGTCTCAAGGATGAGAAAGAGCCATCAGACTGCCAGAGTAAGAAAAGATATTCTAATCAAAGGAAATTGAAAGAGAAAAGACATCAAGGTGTAAAAGGGTGCAGGTATGGCTGCAATGCCAAAGGCTGGGCATGGCCTAAAAGGCAGGTGGGCATGACTCCCCAAGATCTCTGGTTTCCATGCAAGGAGCCTGGGCTTCCCTTATAGGTGAAGGAAACTTTGGAGAACTTGGCGAACTTGGTTAGTGGTTCCACTAACCAAGAGAGAAGAGTAAGAGAGGGCAGAGGTAGCAGTCTTATTGTTGGATGCCATCGAGTTGATTATAACTTATAACAACCCATGTGACAGAGCAGAATTGTCCCATAGGGTTTTCTTGGCTGTAATCTTCATGGAAGCACTTCACTAGGTCTTTCTGCCATGGAGCCACTGGGTATGTTCAAACCACCAACCTTTTGATTAGTAGCCAAATGCTTACCCATTTGTGCCACCAGGTCCTCTCCTCAGGCCAGAGGTAAATAGACTGAATTCAGTTTGGCATAGGTTGAATTTGAGATGCCAGTATGGCTTCCACATGGAGATGTCCAAGAGGTTGTTGGATATAACAGTCTAAGTCTCCCAAGAGAGGCCTGGGCTTCAAGTAGAGATTAGGGGTTCCTTATCATGACATCAAGAGTTGCTTCTGGGCAGGAAAGACATTCTCCTCTCTCTCTCCAGAGAACACACAGAGAAGGCTGGAAGATGGTATTGTCACTAACAAGGGTCTTCAATTCCATGTAAACATCAACCCCTTGCTGGCACAGGAGTAGGAGGTGACAGCACTCACTGTCATTTAGCTTTTTGCAAGAACTTACCTTATTTGCTAGAAAAGGCCTATTCTCTGCCTAAGGCCAAATGAGGCCCTCATGTTATTTATTAGACAGATTTCTCCATTGAAGGGAATGTGGCTTGTGGTTGTTTTATAACTTCCCAAACACACCCTTGAAGCTTTGGAACAAGGAGTAATCTAATTCATCTTCAGATCCCTATAAAGGAAAGGATACAGTTAGAGCCATTATCAAGGAAAGGGTGGGTACTCTGAAATGTCCCCTTGTCTCCTTCAAGATTTTCCCCACCCCCTTGTCACAATGCTTTAAATTCCCTCTGTCTGAGTCACATTTTTACAACCATATAGAAGTGGGTAGGGCTGTGTTTCTTTGCATTGGTAAATCAACAGATTGGTGCCCCAACTCTCTGTTCTTTACCCACTTTCTCCTCTGCTTCTAACTATCTACCTGTCACCTCTACTTAGATAACTACCACATGTGCCAGATGATAAAGCCTCTCAGCTGTGGCCAGTCTTTCCAAGTGCCAGCAGGACATTTACAGCTGAGAGATAGTGTATCTGAGTCATTAAGAATGGGGCCTCTGGAGTCAGACTGTCTGAACTTAAAACTCTGCTCCACCTCTTACCAGCTATGTGACTGTCTTAGTTATCTTAGTTATAACAGAAATACCACAGATGTGTGGTACAAACAGAAATTTATTTTCTCACAATTTAGGAGGCTAGAAGTTTGAATTCAGGGTGCTAGTTCTAAGGAGGGAGTTCTGGTAGCGTAGTGCCTAAGGCACTTGGCTGCTAACCAGAAGGCTGGTGGTTCAAACCCACCATCCACTCCTTGGAAGGAAGGTTGGGCAATCTACTTCCATAGTGATACTGCCTCAGAAACCCAAGGAGGGGTCACTCTGAGTTGGGTCCGACTCAATGACACATAGCAACAACAGCTCTAAGGAAAGGCTTCTCTCTGTCAGCTCTGGAGGAAGGTCCTTGTCTCTTGGAGCTTCTACTCCTGGGTGATCTTCATGTAGCATCTCTCTACCTCTTTCTCTGCTTGCTAGCTTGTGTTTAAGCTCTGGTAGCATAGTGGCTAAGACACTTGCCTGCTAACCAGACGGCTGGCGGTTCAAACCCACCAGCCACTCCTCGGAAGGAAGGTTGGGCAATCCTACTTCTGTAGGTCGGGGCCGACTCAACGGCACATAACAACAACAACATATCTCAAAAGAGGTCGACTCAAACTACACTCTATGCTAATCCCACCTCATTAACAGAACAAAGACAACCCATTGCCAAATGGAAATATAAGTATAGGCATGGAGGTTAGGATTTACAACATATATTTGGTTTTTGGTTTGTCTGGTTTTTTTTGTTTTGCTATTTCTTTCCTTTTTTTTTTTTTTTAATTTTTATTGTGATTTAGGTGATAGTTTACAGAGCAAATTCATTTTCCATACAGCAGTTCCTATACACTTTGTCTCGTGACATTGACTGCAATTTCCCACAATGCAACAGCCCTCTTCCCACTTCCTCCCCATAGTTACCTCCTCTTCCCTGTGTCCTTCCCTCCTATGCACTTCTGAACCCCGAGCTATCTTCCTGTGTATACACAGCCCTTCTATTTTCCCCTGATTGATCTCTCCAAGGAGTGTAACTACCTAATGTAATTGTTCAGCTTATATGCCTGTCTTTTGTTTGGCTGGAAGGCACAGGAGTAGGTTCAATTCCAGACCTGAAGGGCAGCTAGGGGGCCATAGTCTCAGGGGTTCCACCAGGTTCCATCAGACCACCAAACATGGTCCCTTTTCCTTTCATGATTTTGAGTTTTGTTCCACATTGTTCTCCCACTCTATCCAGGATCTCATCTTAGATCCCCCTCTGAGTGGTTGACAGTAATAGCCAGGCATCCATGTAGTTCTTCTGGTCTCATAGTCATATAGGCTGAGGATCACTGGTGTACCAGTCTCTTGGACTAGTTTCCATGCATCTTAGTTTTTTTTCATTCTTCTTTGCTCTGGACGAGGAGAGACCCATCGTACAACACATATATTGGGGAGACATAATTCAATCCATAACAGTGACCTTAATCTTTCCTTGCTTCAATTCCTTTATCTGCAAAATGAGAATATGAAAATGCCTACCTCATA
Organism: Orycteropus afer afer; assembly: GCF_000298275.1. Lineage (NCBI taxonomy): Eukaryota > Metazoa > Chordata > Mammalia > Tubulidentata > Orycteropodidae > Orycteropus > Orycteropus afer. Next base: position 13,773,524 of record NW_006921602.1, on the reverse strand, counting down.
GGGCTGTGGTGAAAAGAAAATGAGCTCATATACATAAATCTCTAAAATAATGCCTAACATGCAGTAAACACTGTATGTTGTAGTTATGTGCTGTCGAGTCGGACCCAACCCATAGGGACCCCTGCTTGGGTTGCCAAGGCACTATCACTATGGAAGTAGATTGCCCAACCTTCCTTCCAAGGAGTAGCTGGTGGGTTTGAACCACCAGCCTTCTGGTTAGCAGTCAAGTGCCTTAGGCACTATGCTATCTCTCAGAAGTCCTACTCTCACCTCAAATGTATATGCCAAAAATGGATCCTGAGCCCTTAATTCTGGTCCTGGCTCCTCCATTAAGAAGCTCCTGATGGCTCGTATTTAACGGACAAAGGAAATGAAGCCCAGAGTAGTAAAGTGACTTGCTCAACATTACATAGCAAGCCAAAGACAAAGTTGAAGCACAGGACACTTAGTCCAGTGCCGCATCTACTACTTCACATGCAACTCCTCACACCAGCCAGGCTACCTCAAAGGAAGTTTCAGATACCTGCAGAAAGCCCTTGAAGAACAAATGAGGCTTAGTACCAAAGTCACCTGGGCCACTTACTGAAAATGCAGATTCCTACTGGATTCTGATTCAGTAAATCTAGCCTGGGGCAAGAATCAGCATTTTTAACAAACACAATCCCCACACCTCCACCCCACAGGTGAATTTGATTCAAGTGGTCCTCACTCTGAAATATGCCTCTCAAGGGACAGCCCACCTCATGTGCTTCCACTGGAGATAAAATCCCAAGCAAGGCCCAGCATGGCTCTCTGGTCAACCCTGGGTATACTCTCCAGAAACATTGATGACAGTCCAGTTACTGCACATGGCTGCAGTCCCTGAGCAGTATTTCAGGAATTTGGTCACAGTCTTTCATACTCTCATCCTGAAAAAGAATGCCACTCTTCTGGACAAAGATACACCTGTACCCCTACAAGACCAGTGGGACATCCAAAACAGGATTAGTATTCCACTAATGTGGACATTGGGAGCTCTGGTAGCATAGTGCCTAAGGCACTTGACTGCTAACCAGAAGGCTGGCGGTTCAAACCCACCAGCCACTCCTCGGAAGGAAGGTTGGGCAATCTACTTCCATAGTGATACTGCCTCAGAAACCCAAGAAGGGGTCGCGTTTTGAGTCGAGTCCGACTTGATGGCACATAACAACAACAACAACAACAATGTGGACATTGTTCACAGCGATAGGAACTCATAGGAAGCCAGTGGAATTGTGGGTAGTCTTATGCTTACCACCTGCCTTCTCTATGGGAGACCTTATCAAAGACTCCTGAAGCTCTCCCACCTGCCATTCATCCTTTGACCTTCACTGAATGTTAACAACACCTCAACAGCTTCTGTCCTTCCTTGCCTACAACCCCTACATAGCCCTATGTTTCTGCCTCCCTCTAATCTGGGTCCCCAGACCCCTTGCAGTGGGAAGAAATCTAAGCAGAGTGGAACCAGTTTGAAGGAAGAACAAATATTTATTTAAAGAGTAGTTTGTAGAAATAGTGGCAAAAAATACAGTTCTTTATGTCTGCTTATTCACAGACTCTGGCTGAGAGCAAATATCCCCTAGGAAAAGAGAAAACATTCCCAAATACAGTAAGTGGTCAATTTGGAGAAGTCACTAAAAAAAAGTTGACAGGAGTCATCCAGTTTATGGTGAATTTCATTTGGTGTAGCCTGGGAGTAATATTAAAAGCTCTGTTCACTTACCAGCTTTTGGCTTTCTCTTGCTCAGAACTTGTACCCAGTTTCCATTTCAAAATTATCACAGGCACACAAAGATAGCAAGGTCTGCTGATCAGAACATAGCCATGGTGACTAAGAAATACCGCGATAACTGACCTTCAGCAATTTGAGGTTGGCCTTTGTGTCAGCGTGTGTGATAGGAAGTGCAAATCCTTCAGAATCACACAGAACAGTCCAGATCTGTTAGTCACTGGCTGTGTGGACTTGGACATGTTATTTCTCTGCCTACTGGACTTTTGAAGATTTGGCCAGAACACTACTATGCAGTAAACACTGTATGTTGTAGTTATGTGCTG
>NW_006921602.1:13767364-13771296 GCF_000298275.1 Orycteropus afer afer | reverse complement strand
TTCAAACCCACCAGCCACTCCTCGGAAGGAAGGTTGGGCAATCCTACTTTCATAGTGATACTGCCTCGGAAACCCAAGGAGGGGTCGCTATGAGTCGGGCAGACTCAATGGCACGTAACAACAACAACAACAACATCTTCCTGGGGAGCTATTTGCCTAAGGTGAACTGAGGTTAAAATGCAAATTCTTTCCTGAGAAATAGGTACAGCGCTGATGTTGCAACATCCCTTAGAATAATTTGAAAGCAATTCTTTTATTATTATAATCATCATCATTATCATTATTTCAACCTAGTAATTAGGTTAATGTGATTAAGTCAGCATTTACAGCAAATCGTTATGATGTGAAATTGTGTGTGTGTGTGTGTGTGTGTTTAGGCATTAGAGCTGTGATGATTTCAATGCTGTTTTAGGGGTTAATAATTTAACCACAAGTGTGTGCTCTGGGCTGGAATCTAATGAGTGAGAGGGAGCCAGGGCAAAAGGGGGAAGTTTATAATACTCTTTCCTATCAATCTGAAGGTAATCTATATCGTGGACTGCCAAAAGAATGAACATATCAATCTTAGAAGAAATACAACAAAAATGCTCCCGAGAAGTGAAGATGCAAGACTTTGTCTTGCTTACTTTGGACACATCATCAGGAAAGACCAAGCCCTAGAAAAGGACATGACATTTGGTAAAGTAGAGGGTCAGCAAAAAATGAGAGAAGGCCTCAATGAGATGGATTGACACAGTAGTCGGTCACAGTGGACTCAAACATACCAAGAACCACGAAGATGGCACAGGACCAGGCAGCGTTTCATTCTGTTGTGCATTAGGTGACCATGAGTCAGAGCCAACTCTACCACAACTAACAACAAAAACAACAGTCAGCATGACTGTTTAATAGAGTATATAGTCTGGTCCATGAAGCCACAGCAGATGGCATCTGTACACATCAGCATCGCAGCATCTCCCATGGATCCAGCCTGTCTCCATGGCTGGTCACAGGTGGCAGCTCAAAGAAGGCTAGAATGAACTTGACCTAAGTGAGTGCAAGCAGTACATGTGGTTTATATCCCCAGGGAACCAGTGGTTTTATTACCATATCCCCTATTACTGAGCCCTTGAACAGAATTGGTGAAGCGGGGCAGGGGGTGAATAGAGGTAATCCCCTTCCATGCCGAGGAGTCACGGCAGTTTCACTGAAAGAATGAGTGTTGGAACCAGCCAGACCTGAATGTGAATACCAGCTTGGAAACCTGTCACAGGTTATTTAACCTCCCTGAGTCTGTTTCCTCCTCCACAGAATGAGGACCATTTCCCCCTTCCCTAGGGTGGCTGTGAGTGTTAAACGGGATCATTCTTACGACATGTCACTGCATGCACATGCGTTGCAGGCACTCAAGAAATAACTATTTTGTTTCTACCCTCATGGTGCCTAGTCCTGAAGACATCCAGGAGGAGGCACCCCACCCCTGGGGAATCTCTCTGCTCTCTTCCCCTTGGTGTGGACTGTCATCTCAGATGTCAGGCTGGCCATTTCTCTTGTAGCACAATGTGTCTTCAAGCACTGCCAGGGCAGTGGCATGCAGACTGGGCCTGAAACCCTCTGCTACTATGTTTGAGTCCCCTTTCTGGGGAACTTCCCATCAGTCTATAGCATTCCTTGGTAGCCACTCACCTATGTGTGTGTGTACACACATACGTGCACACACACACAGAGACAGAGAGAGAGTTTTATGTCTCAAGCTTCTTTTTTTGGAGACTTTCATTCAGACTGGATGAATTGAGACCATCATTGAAATGTTAGTAGCTCCATCTAGAAAATGAACATAAAAGGTACATAAATAATCTCGTAAATGATTTAATCCCTCCATCTTTGAGCATATTTTTTTCAAAATTTGGACTATATGGAGAGGTAGAAATTAGAAAAAATTATCTATACTTCCATTTTCCAAAACCCTCTGTTAACAATATCTCCAAGCTCTGGTGGTATAGTGCCTAAGGCATTTGACTGCTAACCAGAAGGCTGGCAGTTCAAACCCACCAGCCACTCCTGGGAAGAAAGGTTGGGCAATCTACTTCCATAGAGATACCGCCTCTGAAACCCAAGAAGGGGAAGCTATGAGTCAAAATGACTCCACGGCAGTAAGTTTGGGTTTTTTTGTTTTGTTTTGTTTTATATTTTGTTTATTTTATACAGTAAAGATCATTCATTTACGTATGTCCTGCTTCTTCACTTAATTTCACTGCTGGATAATATTTAATAAAGAAAGATATGCTATGATATGCCACTATCTTCCAATCATTGGAATCTTACCTTGCTGTCAAAAAGTTTGTTATTGTAAGTGGCATTGTGAAATAAATCAAGCTCTTTCTGCTACAGGGGTTATTATCTCAAACCAAATCCATTGCTGAGTCAATTCAGACTCATAGCGACCCTATACAACAGAGTAGAACTGCCCCACAGGATTTCCAAGGCTATATAAATCTTTACAGAAGCAGACTGCCATGTTTTTCTCCAATAGAGTGGCTGGTGGATTCGAACCAATGACCTTTCAGTTAGCAGATGAGTATTTTAACCACTGCACCAACAAGGCTCCTTAGGAATTATTTTCTAGAAGTAGATGTATATGATTAGATGTTTAAGGCTCCTAATCTATACCACCAAACTGATTTCCAGAGAATGATATTAAATTGTAGATCTCCAAACTTTTCTTCCTGATTTTCACTGATATGACCCAAAAAAATTCCAGCATCCTTAGTGCACCCCACAACAGGCAGCAGAATGATGTCCACTACTAAGTCATTGTTTCCCCAAATGAGGTTCCCAGACCAGTGGAATACAGATCATGTTAGGAAATAAATGAACCAACTTTCAATATGTATTTTTAAAATTATGCACCACACAAAATCCCTGAGTTTATAAGTATTGTTTAGGACCAGACTAAAGTATATATTCAAGTTTAAAAAAAAAAAAAAGTTTGCTGTATAAGAGAAAAATACTAAGTAAATAAGAGTTCAAACTGAACACAAATACAATTGAATACCGAAAGGTGGCTCAGAAGACTCTGTCCTGTCAATTAGACAGAGCCTGGCTGGCCCTTAGAGGAACAGGGATAAGAGAAGGAAAACTGCGTGAAGAAAATTGGTCTCATACACATGTGATCAGATACTAATAAAAATGCATAACCCTTTGGAGGGTTGAAGGTGAAGTGAAGGAAATATATTAAGCTGTTATCAGACATTGTTACCTTAGTGGGAATGAGGGATCTAAAGAAGCTAAGTGGCTGGGGTAGACCTTAGGGTACCAGACTCCATCAATGGAAATTTAGAGGTTGGAGAGAAAGGAAAAGACAAAAACCAGGCAGCTTGGAGGGAAACTTAATCAACACTAGTTTTACCAGTTTCACAAGTTTGGCTTAAATAGTACCTTCAAAGAAAAAAAAAAGGAGCTCTGGTGGCATAGTGCCTAAGGCATTTGACTGCTAACCAGAAGGCTGGCAGTTCAAACCCACCAGCCACTCCTTGGAAGGAAGATTGGGCAGTCTACTTCCGTAGGGATACCTCAGAAACCCAAAGGGGATCGCTGTGAGTTGGAATCGACTTCATGGCAGTGAATGTAGTTGTTTTTTTTTTTTTTTAAATGACTAATAAAGGAGTTCTGATAGTGCAGTGCCTAAGGCATTTGACTGCTAACCAAAGGCTGGTGGTCAAAACCACTAGCCACTCTGTAGAAGCAAGACTGGGCAATCTACTTCCATAAAGATTGTTGTTGTTGTTGTTATGTGCCGTCGAGTCGGCCCCGACTCCTAGCGACCCCTCCTTGGGTTTCCGAGGCAGTATCGCTACGGAAGTAGGATTGCCCAACCTTCCTTCCGAGGAGTGGCTGGTGGGTTTGAACCGCCAGCCTTCTGGTTAGCAGTCAAGTGCTTTAGCCAGTCAAGT
>NW_006921602.1:13752347-13767264 GCF_000298275.1 Orycteropus afer afer | reverse complement strand
TGGCGGTTCAAATCCACCAGCCACTCCTCGGAAGGAAGGTTGGGCAATCCTACTTCCGTAGCGATACTGCCTCGGAAACCCAAGGAGGGGTCGCTAGGAGTCGGGGCCGACTCGACGGCACATAACAACAACAACCATAAAGATTAGGAGCTTTAAACATTTAATCGTATACATCTACTTCTAGAAAATAATTCCTAAGGAGCCCTGTTGGTGCAGTGGTTAAAACACTCATCTGCTAACTGAAAGGTCATTTTGAATCAACCAGCCACTCTGCTGGAGAAAGACTGCTTCTGTAAAGATTTATAGCCTTGGAAACCCTGTGAGGCAGTTCTACTCTGTTCTACAGGGTCGCTGAGTCTGAATTGACTCAGCAGTGGATTTGGTTAGGTTTGGTTTGAGATAATAACCTCTATATCAGAAAGAGCTTGATTTATTTCACAATGCCCCTTACAATGGCAACCTTTTTGACAGCAAGCTAAGATTCTAATGATTGAGAGATAGTGGCATAAATCATGGCATATCTTTCTTTATTAAATATTATGCAGTGATTCAGATGATGCTTACTCTGTGAAATTAAGTGAAGAAGAAGGGCATATGTAAATGAATGATCTTTACTATGTAAAATAAACTAAATATAAAACCAAAAAAAAAAGAAACCAAACTTACTGCCACAGAGCCGATTCGACTCATAGCAACCCTTCCTTGGGTTTCTGAGGTGGTATCTCTATGGAAGTAGATTGCCCAACCTTCCTTCCAAGGAGTGGCTGGTGGGTTTGAACCACCAGCCTTCTGGTTAGCAGTGTGGGCCAGGAGCTGTGACATGTTATCAAGGGACACAGACTACTGACCATGCTCAGCAGGGAGGGAGCTAGCCTCAGCCTCCTCCCCTCCATTTAGGCCAACCTGCCAGGGTAGAGAGGAGATACGAAGTGGTAAATGTAGGTTCTCCAGTCCTCCAAGAACGTAACCTGGTTTATCTCATTTAAATTTCACAGTAATCCTATGAGGTAGGTGCTATTGTTAAGCCAAATTCATTGCCATTGAGTTGGTTCCAACTCATGGCAACCCCATGTGTTACAGAGTAGAACTGGGCTCTAGGGTTTTCTTGGGTGTCATCTTTATGGAAGGAGATCACCAGGCCTTTCTTCTGCAGTGCTGAGGGGTGGGATCAAACCATCAACCTTTAGTTAGTAGTCAAGTATAACAAGCATATACATCAGTATATACATCAGCCAGCTGCTATTATTCCCTCCCGCATTTTAGAGATGAGGAAACTATAAAGCTAAAAGAAAAATAAATTGCCCAATTCTGGTAAGTGGTAGGGCAAGAACATGAATCCAAATCTCTCTGACTCCACAGACCACAGAGTTCCTCAATTCTTATGCTCTGTGCCATAGTTTGCTTTGAAATGAGCCAAAGTTATTTAAGACACATAAACACACACTTCATAAAACTGATGTAATCACCTTAGCTTAAAAGTGTAGAGGTCCCTTCCACTCCCTTCTTTAATCAAATACATACATCATTTTCTTTGTAGATGGGGAATGGACACAAATAATATAAAAATTATATATATTAACTATATCATTATATATTAATTATAAATGTTTATAAAAATACAAAAATTTAGCTAATCACTAAAGTGTGGAGATCTGAATGTCCTATGTGCGGTTCAAAGAGACAAAGATGGAAAAAATAGAAAATAAAATGTAATCTGCAGATACCGGAGGGATTTTGGAACGCTGCAAGCCCACCCCCTTATTGCATGAAGACCTGAGGGCAGAAGTGAGTGGGCCAAGGCTACTGGGTGTGAGGTACAGCAAGTGTCCTTACAGAGAAGCCAAGCTCTCCAGAGTCATCTTCAAACCCTCCCTATGTCACCCCATACACTGACCTTGCAAAACAGCTTGCTATTTCTTGAACATACTTTTCCAGGCTCTGGACAATGCTTGCGCTGTCCCCTCTGCACAGAATAACTGGAAAGAACAAGAGCTAACACTGCTCTGTACCAGTTGCTGTTAAGTTGATTCTAATTCGTGGCGACTCCATGTATGGCAGAGTAGAAATGAGATCCATAGGGTGGCCTTTTTTTTTTTTAATAATTTATTTTGTTGTTGTTGTTGAGAATATGCACAGCAAAAACATACACCAATTCAATTTTCCACAGGTACAATTCAGTGACATTGATTACATTCTTCAGGTTGTGCAACCATTCTCATCCTTCTTTTCCAAGTTGTTCCTCCCTCATTAACATAAACTCACTGCCTCCTAAAGTTCCTATCTAATCTTTTGAGGTGCTGTTGTCAGTTTGATTCAGAGAGAGAGAGATCTTAAAAGCACATAATGCTTAAGTCAGACATTCTTTTGCATCACCCAGAGACCCTCCAAGCACTATGCTGTTGTTGTTGTTTGCCATCAAGTCGGCCCCGACCCATAGCGACCCCTCCTTGGGTTTCCGAGGCAGTATCACTACAGAAGTAGGATTGCCCAACCTTCCTTCCGAGGAGTGACTGGTGGGTTTGAACTGCCAGCCTTCTGGTTAGCAGTCAAGTGCCTTAGGCACTATGCTACCAGAGCTCCTCCAAGCACTATATGCACATCTAATTTCATCTTTGAAACAACCTATTAGGTAGGTTTATATTACTATCCTCAGTTTAGAGCTGGAAGAAATGAAGGCACAGAGTAATTAAGTTCTTTAGCCAAGATCACACAGCTAATGAGTCACAGAGCAGGAATTTGTACCCAAGAATTCTGATCCAAGCCCCTGTTATTTACTACTGAATTACACTTTCTGGAAAACCTTAGGCATTTCCTCCCCACTCCTCTGTTCATTAATTCCTATTGATATCTCAAAAATTCTTAGCTCAGGGCTGCTCAAAATTTCTGCCAAGGGACTTTTATTTTGAGGTGTTTATTTGTTGATGTTTATTTGCTCATTTGGAGAAACTCCATTGGCTATGGATTAGGGTTGGCTGTAATCTTTATGGAAGCAGATGGCCTTCCATGGTACCGCAGGATAGGTTCGAACTGCCAAACTTTTGGTTACCAGCCAAGTGCAGACCTTCTGTGCCATCTAGGTACCTTAATGCTAAGGGATTTTTAATGTCAGGAGAGAGTGAACAAGAACCTTGTAGGGCCTATGGTCATCACTTGGAGGAGTCTGCCATGTGGGAGAAATTTCTTTGCAATATCTTGTTTTAATTTAAAAATTCATCCACTGTTTTATTCTGCTGAATATTTTCATTTTAAAATAGTGTTTTTTAATTACTTGCCAATGAGCAAACTGACACTCTAAGGAGAGGCACCAGGTGTATCCCACAGCTTCACCTACCCCATCTTATAAACCCCACATAGTCCAGGAATATAACGTCTACCTGAGTTCAAGAACCATCTCCCCAGAGAAGCTTCCCTAAATCCCACCAAGAAGTCAGGAACCTGTATTCACCAAGTATCCAAGTTATACCTCTCATCTCCAGAAAATTTGTCAACTTTCCCCTTCCTTAAGATAGTGAGTCCATCATTCCTTGAGTGGTTAAGGAAACTGCCATTAAGAGCTGCTAGCTCCACTAAGCCCCAGGCAGGTCAGGCAAGAAGCCAAACGCTGCCCTGAAAATTGATGGGGCATAGTGGAGAAGGCAGGGTGCAGAGCCAGTCCAGGAAACAGGGTTTTTCTCCAGTGAAGTGCTGGTAAATGTTCAACAACCAGCTCTGGGTAAGGCAGGGAATCCTGATTTGTAGTGTTTGTCGATTTCCTTGGTGTAAATAATCCCACTATGGCTGGTTTCAAGCTATCAACATGATTTCACTGAATTCAAATTTGAGTGGAGATGCATAGTAGCACACATAAAGTATTTGTTCCACCGTATTCAACAGATATATGTAACTTCAAAACGTGGATAATAGTAAAGTGTAATAAAATAGAAAGTCATGAGTTTTGAGTACTCATTACATTTGTTTTTAATATAGTATATTTAATTTTAAGTTTATATAAATTACTGTTATTAATTGAATTGTATCCCCTAAAAGCATCTGTTGAACTTCTAGCTTCCTAGCCCTTGAATCTGTGGATGTGATTCTGATCAGAAATAGCATTTTTCTTTCTTTTATGTTAATGAGGCATACCAGTTTCGGGTGGATCCTAAACCTAATCTGAGTTATAAAAAGACCAGAATATACACAGAGATGCACATACAAGGGCAAAGTAGACGCCTACAAATCAAAGAATGCCCACAGCTACCAACAAAAGAGGAATTAACAAGGCCTAGCTCTGGTGGTGTATCACCTAAGGCATTTGAGTGCTAACCAGAAGGCTAGCGGTTCAAACCCACCAGCCACTTCTCGGAAGGAAGATGGGGCAGTCTATTTCCGTAGTGATACTGCCTCAGAAACCCAAGGAGGGGTCACTCTGAGTTGGATCTGACTCGACGGCAGTGAGTTTGGTTTAGTTTTGGTAGACCTTGGTTTGGGAGCTCTGGTGGTGTAGTGCCTAAAGCATTTGACTGCTCATCAGAAGGCTGACGGTTCAAACCCATGGGCCACTCCTTGGAAGGAAGGTTGGGCAGTCTACTTCCCATTGGAAACCCAAGGAGGGGTCTCTATGAGTCGGATCCGACTCCACGGCAGTACATTTGGTTTTTGGTTTAGACCTTGGATTTGGACTTTCAGCATCCAAAACTGTGAGAAAGTGAATTTCTGTTCTTTAAAGACATCCACATTGGTATTTGTGTTACAGCAGCACTAGGTAATTCAGACAGTCACTTTTTAATAATGGCAGTGTTTGACAACCAGCTTGCAAAATTACTGACAATTTATCAGTCGGCTCTTGCAAGCTGGTGTGGATCAGCTCCAGCACACCATTGACTTTCTAATGTGTGGTTTAAGCTGTGCTATCCCCACTCCCCCAAATTAATGACTCTTTTGGGGGGAAGAACATGTTCATAATTGAATAGAACTGTTAGATCATAGAACCCACATGCCTACAGGTCACACTGACATGAATGTTGAGAAGAAATCAACAAGAAGGATCAATATCCACCATGACCATGGAGGGTGGAGCTTGGAACTTCTCCCTCCTTGATCTCTTCTGGCCCCTAGGATTTGAGTGGCCATGAGAGAGATGAGAGGATGAGCAAATGGCTGAAGGGGCCACATCCCAGAATGAATGCCCCAGGGCAGGGGTATTAGAAGGAGTTAGAAACTTCTGGTGGGGAAGGGGAGGGGTTACCTAAGGAAGGTGTGTGGAGATTTGAGAACCTGGACTCTTGCTGATGTGTGGGGAAAGCTTGGAGAACTAGGTCAAGTATAAAAGAATGTCATCTGAGACAAAGTATATGTGAACTGCTGTATGGAAAGTGAATTTGCTCTGTAAATCTTCACCCAAATCACAATAAATTAAAAAAAAAAAAATGTCATCAAAGGACCCCTCCTTGTGATAGTCTTAAAGTTTTAATTGCCTCTCTTTTAAGATTCATTAGAAAGCCCATGTTAACAAGAAATGTGACATTTCTTCTCCCATTTTATAATTCTGAGATGGCCACAACCCTTCAATAGAGAATTCAGCTTATGACTATGCAGTATGTATGATGTGGCAGTTTCAGGAGGCCCAATGAGCTGGGCTTGCAAAGTTATACTTCAGCTACTCACTCACCTCAGAAAGGAGGGACCACTGGTGACTCAGGGTCCCATGAGATAGAAACCTGCCACTCCCCCCACTGTCCCACCCAATACCAGGGGAAGCTCCTGAGAGGACAGGCTCATCCCCAACCTTGTGCTCACATCACAGATTGGAGGACCCTGAAAGGAAGGGAATGACCCCCTTCCAAGTAGTATCTCTGTACACCATCACATGATACAGTCATTGTTGTTTTCCTTGTCTGTTACTCCATTAGATTCTACACATCCCTAGCACATAGCCTGGTATACAGTATATACTTAATAAACATTTGGGAGTGTGAATGAGATGGCAGAAAGAGTACCTTTAGGCTTCTCATGAGAAGAAAACTCAGAGCTGTCAGGCTAGATAGAACCAGCCTTGAGGCAACATTAAGCAAGTGTGAGACCTGGCCCAGGAGACCCAACAAAATGCACTAGTCAATGAACAAATGTCATCTTTGGCTCCTACTGAGCTAGAGGCACTGGACTTGGTAACTGGGAGCAGACAGAGAAGGAGAGAAGAGAATTGATCCTTGCTCTCAGGGAGTCTATAATCTAGTGGAGAAGATGAGCTGTGTACATCTGAGGAGATCAAACAATTCAAAGGGTGAGTTCATGGGTTCCTGTGTGAGACTGGGTGACTCATCTAAGATCTCATAGCAGAACCAGAAAGCCAGTGCAAAACCGCTCCCCTCTTCCCCTGCCTCCCCTCCTCTCTGGTCCAAGCAGCAGCAGCAGACAGACCTGAGGAGAGCTAGCATGATCACCTCCACCTGGGGAAGACTTCTGGACAGGTGGGAGCATCACTGAGCTTTCTAAGAGTGGGTGGGATGACTGGTATGGAGAAAGTGGGAGATGAGGCAACCAGGGGATACTGGAGAGAGAAAAGGGCAAGTTACACTTGGGGAAAATGTACATCGAAGGTCTGGATAGTTCTGAGGGTTCCAGTGGGAGAGTAACATGCAACAAAACTGGAAAGAGAGCTTGAAGTCTGATGCTGTATGAGAGCTTAAATTCTAAAGCACTTGGTTTGTGGAAGGCTGTCATCTACAACAGGAGCCCTAACTCCATTTTGGGTTGACATAACTTCACACTCCATTTGGATTCTTTCTGATCATTAAACCAGTAATGTGGCTATGCTTATGGCAAGTCTGGGACAACAGTGTGTCCTCAAGAACAGTGTGATAGTAGATTATGATCACACAAAGAACTAGGGAACATTCCTGGGTGTGTCCTTAATGATTTACCGAAAATAGCCATATGTTAAGTAATTTAAGTTAAAGGTTGGGGTCCTGATATTGTCTTGTAGCCACCTTGTGGCTATGACTCAGGGCCACATGGCCATGAGTCATATGACCACCATGTAGCCCCAGCCAGTCCTGTAACCCTCTTTAATCTGCAATTGTGTGTGCATCCCAATCATGGTCCTTTGCCCTGATTCTGTAATCCCGCCTATGACAGTGATGAATTGACCTGACACCGATCATAGTTTTGTGATGATTTCCTTTGTTTTGTATCATATATAATTAGCTCGATGGCCGTGACTCAGTGGACTCCATTCCTCTTCTATACTGTGTACATGCTAATGGTTTCTCTCATTCTTTGTTTTGTCTTGGTCCTGTCTAACTAAGGCTTACTAAAAAGGTGTCTACAGAACATGTTTGAATCTAGGGTCTTTTGTTTTCCTAGCATAATAGGTGCAGAACCTTGAATGCTCAGCTAAGAATTTGGTGCTTTCACAAATTAATTTCTTCATATAAAAGTTGGGGAGGGGTCTTACATTTATTTGTATAATTATTTGAATAATTAATGTCTATCTCCTACATCGAACTATAAGTTCCATGAAGGCAAGGAGGAAATGTGCCTGGTTTTGCTCACCAATGTTTGCCCTACACCTAGAGAAGTGTCAAGCACAGAGCAGGAACTCATTAAGCATGTACTGAATGAATGGATCATCAGAGGTTTTCAATTTCTATATTTGGTGTTGGATTCCAAAGGCAACAACTGCTGAGGCTGGAGGCCCAGCCAGGAGGCTCTAAGCCTTCTCCTCTACTTCTGCCATTCTGCTGTTTGCAGTGAAGCACTGCATTTAGTATCTTATTTGAAGCAAGAGTTTGTTAACTAAAAACACAATAAGTTTGATAACCACTGGTGTGAGTGTCTGTGGTAGTTAAGTTTGTGTGTCAGCTTGGCTGGGCAGCTGGATATAGTATTTCCCATGATGAGACTGGTAATCAACTCCATGGTGGAATCTACTGTGAGCAGCTGAGTAGCTGCCTTTGGGATGTGGGTTGCTTCCTGTATATAAGGAAAAGCTGCCTTGGGGAATGGTCTCTAGCTTATGGCATGCTTGAACTCTGCATGTAGCCATGTCATTGTTCAGTAGCCTGCCATGCTGTGCCAACCTTGGGACTTTCAATGGGTTTGAATTAATGGCCTCTTGTGTGGTGTAACATCAGAACTGTGCCATTTTATTTGTCGACCTTGGGCTTGTTAGTCTCAGTAGCCACTAGCTGCCTAAGTGAAGAGATGCCTCTAGCTTCAGTGGCCAGGAGCAAGAGGCAGAGCTGAACCTCAAGGTTGAAGGGCCTTCACCCAGCCCCTAGAGCCTGGCACTTTGAACTTGGACTTAAAGCCTCCAGACTGTAAGAGAATAAATTCCTGTTTGTTCAAGCATCCCATTTGTGGTATATTCCTGTCAGAGCAGCACTAGGTAACCAGAATAGTGTCCTCTACAACCCTCCTTGTCCCATCATTCTGGGCATTGCCTAGTGGCCATCACCCAGAGGACTGTGTGGGAATGAGCCAAGGTTACGTACTGGAGACTCGATCTGTTTCCACTGGCTGTACCAGGGTGTTTGCCCACTTTGTTGTTGTTGTTGTTGTTATGTGCCGTCGAGTCAGCCCTGACTCATAGCGACCCCTCCTTGGGTTTCCGAGGCAGTATCACTACGGAAGTAGGATTGCCCAACTTTCCTTCTACGGAAGTAGGATTGCCCAACTTTCCTTCCGGGGAGTGGCTGGTGGGTTTGAACCGCCAGCCTTCTGGTTAGCAATCAAGTGCCTTAGCCACTATGCTACCAGAGCTCCCACTTTAGACAGCACTTTCTGCAAGCTCTGGGCCTGATCACCAAACAGGGCCCTTCCTTTCCTATTGCCTAAGGCCATCTCTGCCTCTGCTCCACCCCTGCAGTCCCAGTGTCCTCATCCCTCACCCTAATGCCCTTCCTCACCAGAGGGCAACCCTAAGCCTTTGCTGCCTTCCTCTGGTTCTCCGGATTGTCCAGACCCAGATTTAGAGCAGCCAAATCAGTTGAAAAGGAAAAAAAAAAATTATCCTTTCTCCACACCCAGACTCCTCACACTAGAGCTGGGTCTGTGCCAACAAAAATAACATGATGTCATCCACCGACTGATCCTGTTAATCCCTTTCCTGACGAATACTGAGTCTTGATTTTTATTTAAAAGTGATTTTATTGTCAAAGGTTGGTTAAAAGCCTCAGAGAGCAGTGCGGGAAAATCTAGTGGCGCCTTTGATGTACACAGAGTGATGTGGGCCCTCAGCTCCCTGAGCCCCAGCAAGGAGAGAAAATGGTATTTGCAGAAGGCTGGGGAGCTGGAGGCATTTCATTTCAGACAGTGTGTGTTACCAATGGCATCTGGTTTTGCATTTCCCGGCCAGCACACCTCTGCAACCTGGCCTCCCCAGAGAGAGAGGTGTTCTCACCTCCATGGGGCCTGTGAGGAGTATTATGATCCCATTCCCTCAGGACCACTGCCTTTCCTGTCTTTAAACACTCAGCCGCTTACACACTCGCATTGCCAAGCATCCCAATCCTAACTTACTTTAAGAGCGCTGCTTTGAAGAGACGAGGCAAATTTGGAGCAAGGAGACATGGGTTTCACTCTCAGCTCTGGGCAAACCTGAAATATCCACTTAATCTCTTGGAGCTTTAGTACATTGGTGGCACAAGAGTTAAGCACCCAGCTGCAACCCAAAATACCAGCAGTTCAAAACCCACCCAGAAGCTCCATGGAAGAAAATCCTGACAATCTGCTCCCATAAAGATTCCCGTTAAAAACCCTTTGCTGTCAAGTCAATTCTGACTCCCAGTGACCCTATAGGATATAGTGGAACTGCTCCGTAGGGTTTCCAAGACTGTAAATCTTTACAGAAGTAGATTGCCGTATCTTTCTCCCACAGAGAGGATGGTGGGTTTGAACCTTCAGCCTTTCAATTAGCAGCTGAGCATTTACCCACTGCACCACTAAGTCGTCTCCCTCCCTCCATAAAGATTATAACCTGGAAAATCCTATGTTGTTGTTGTTATGTGCCGTCAAGTTGGACCCGACTCATAGCAACCCCTCCTTGGGTTTCTGAGGCAGTATCACTACGGAAGTAGATTGCCCCATCTTCCTTCCTAGGAGTGGCTGGTGGGTTTGAACCGCCAGTCTTCTGGTTAGCAGTCAAGTGCCTTAGGCACTACGCTACCAGAGCTCCCTGGAAAATCCTATAGGGCAGTACTATTCCATCACATGGGGTCTCTACAAGTCTAAATTGACTCAAGGGCACCTAACAACAACAATAGCAACAACCTCATCTGTAACAGAAGTGATTTGCAAACACTATTCCAGGCTAAGGAGCACTGGTAGTACATTGGTTAAAGTGCTCAGCTGCTAACCAGGAGATTGGCTATTTAAACCCACCAGCTCACTCCAAGGGAGAAAGATGTGGCAGTCTGTTCCAGTAAAGATTTACAGCCTTAGAAACTATGAGACAGTTCTACCTCGTCTTATAGGGTTGCTATGAGTCGAAGGCAACAAGTTATCCCAGGCTGCTGTAAGAAGTAAACTCATACCAGTCTGGGCAAGAGTCTGACACCCCTCTACCACCCCACCACCCCATCCTGGCAATTGGATGGTGGCACCTACACTGGTTATATGGACACTGAAGGTAAACGGGCAGTTGTGAGGTAGGGATCCATCCTAACATGGAAATAAACCTCCATTGCTCATTCCCTCACTGAAGACCCCAGTTAACCCTAATTTGACACTTAGCATGTACGCTTACTACAATGAACAGCTGAATAGTATGTGATATCTTTTAGGAATGAGAAAGTAAGCTGCTTCAGAGCAAAGAGCCTGCTTACACTTGTCCTGTCCCCTGTGCATCTGGCCCAGTGCCAGGAAATTAATCAGAGTTTACTGAATGCTTGTTGAGTGGCTGCTCCATTGATGGGACAGAACAGAGACTGCAGACCCTGACTAAACCCACTGCTGTCCAGTTGATTCTGACTCACGTGTTACAAAGTAAACCTGCTCCATAGAGCTTCCTTAGTTAATCTTTACTGAACCAGATTGCCAGGCCTTTCTTCTGCAGTGCACCTCAGTGAGTTCCAACCTTTAGGTTAGAAGACTAACACAAACCATTTGTGCCATTCAGGGACCTGTTGTTGTTGTTGTTGTTGTTGTTTGCCGTCGAGTCGGCCCGACTCATAGCGACCCCTCCTTGAGTTTCCGAGGCAGTATCACTACGGAAGTAGGATTGCCCAACCTTCCTTCCGACACTGCCAATCAGGACCCAGAATAGCACATAATGGGGCAATGGAACACTGAGGTGCCTCTCAGGTCCAGAGCAGATGACTAAGAAAGTCATTGACTGAGAGAAACATGAAAGCCACACAATAGCCCGTGTGTTTTTCCAGATAGAAGGGCAGGATGTGCCCTGTACCTGCCAGGCAGGACATAGTCATCCCAGACGCAGAGCAGCACCCAACCAGATCCGCTGCTCAGGAATGCTGGCGCTATCTCAGCTGAGGTTCTGTCCCGCTGGAGAGAGGTGTCAGGTTACATTCCAGCTCCAGCTCCTTAGATTTTGATGGGAGCTGCTTCAGGACATGGCCTTCACCACCACTCCATTAGTGACAGGAAATACTTGCCAGGGAACGTCACCCTCCAGGAGCAGAATGGCAACTGAAGCTCTACATTTCACCTGTTCCAAGACTCTTTTAGCTTAGATTGATTCCTTACACCTTCTCCAGACAGTCAGCTCAAAGACCTGCAGACCTTCTACACATTCAGTGTCCCTTTTAAGTTTAGAAATTGACCTAATAATAATGTCTCTCATCTGAACAGATTTTATATGCTTGTAAGTACACAATACGTGGCTTACTGCTTATCAGCACTGTAAGCAGGGCAAGGAGGTGATTCAGTTTGGTATTTGTTGAGTGATTAATAATAATCAAATAACCATAACAGTTAACACTGTGCTAAACATTTTTACAAATACTATCATGTGTAAAAGGAGCCCTGGTGGCACAATCGTTAAACACTTGGCTGTTAACCGAAAGGTTGGCAGTTCAAACCTGCCCAGTGGTTCTGTGGAAGAAAGACCTGGGGATCTGGTCTGATAAAGATTGCATGCAGCCCCATGCAACAGTTCTATTTTGTCACATGAGCTCAGTATGAGTCAAAAATCAACTGGACACCATCTAAGAACACAACAGCATCATATATAAGCCTCAGAACAACCACATAAAGGTTGCTCTCTCCATTTTCAGATGAGTAAACTAAAGCTTAGTGATGTTAAGAAACTTCCCAAAGTCACACAGTTGGGACAAGGTGAGACCAAGATTCAATCTCCGATGTGTCTGTCTCCAAAGTGCAGGCTCTTAATGCTCATTGTTCAATTCAACCCACGTGTCTCTGAAATACCAGCCACTGTGCTACATGCCAGAAAGATGGAGACAATTAAGATACCATCTTGGCTCTCAGGATCTCTAGGAAACAAATATTAACATATTTTTAAAATTATCCATTGCAGGGTGATACTTGCAATGATAAAAATATGCGCAGGAGTAGTTCAAAGATGGTGATTAATTCTGTCGATAGGAGAAGAGAGATCAAAAAGATTTTGCAGAGGAATGTTCAAAAGTGAAACTTTATGATTCAGCTTCTCTATTTTGAGTGTCTAATCTTCAGCCTGGTGGCACAGTGCTTAAGGCATTTGACTGCTAACCAGAAGGTTGGCAGTTCAAACCCATGAGCCACTCCACGAAAAAAAGACAGGACAACCTACTTCTGAAAAGATTTACTGTCTCAGAAACCCAGTGGGTGTCTCTATGAGTCAGCATCGACTCTATGCCAGTGGGTTTGGTTGGTTGTTTTCTTTTTTCTGTATAATTGGTTGTTTTCTTTTAATCTTCATCTATCATCCATCCACAATGGTATCTACTGAGTTTTCCATTCTCCTTTCATACTGCCCTTTGGCCTGGGCAAGAGGGACCCCATCTCTGAGCCTCAGAGGGCTCCCATATCACAAACACAAAATAAATGACTATATTACAGAATAAGAATGCTGTTCTGTCACTCAGGATCCAGAGCTCAGCACTGGCACAGCACAAACCCTAAACATCCACTCTAATGAGTCATATCATTAAGGCCCTAGGGAAGCACTTCTCCACATCTCTTCACATATATTTACATCTCTGAATCAAAAGGAAACTGTGTCCAGATTCCTTGAACTTTTGTGGACTGTTCTGCTGCCAGTGTTGCAGATGGCTTCCTCTCTTTGGAGTGTGGGCAGGACTTGAGCAGTGGAAGCACTTAGATAATAAGAATAAAGGCAAATTAATTAACTTATCAAATTCTTCCTCTCAGAAAGAACGCAACACATTCATGCAAAATGAAGTATCCTTTCCTAGTAGTGCTGAATGTCTGTTTCTTATTTCAGTGCTCCCATTTTTGGTTCTGGAGTCACTCAGAAAGTAATGCAGTATCCACCACAGGTACACATGATAACTAGGGAATATTTTGCAATATTAAACAAATCATAACACTTTTAGTTTGTGTGTAGTCTGGTCTGTCCACAACATAAGGAGCCCTGGTGTCATAACATTTAAGTGTTTAGCTCCTAACTGAAAGATTGGTGGTTTGAACCTACCCAGTGCCTCCATAGGAAAAAGACCTGGTGATCAGCTCCTGCAGAAATTACAGCCTAGAAAACCCTGTGGGGCAATCCTACTCTGTCACATGGGGTCACTATGAGCTGAAATTGCTCCACGGCCCCTAACATCAACATTCATAATACAACAGGAAACATGATTACATTGGCCACAGGCAGACATTGAAAACTAGAATTGCAGTTTCACTTTTGTAAAAGTATTTCTTAAAGATTTCATTACATTTTTAAAAGATTAAATAACTATTTTTATCTAAGTAACTGATGTTTTAAAGTCAATATTAAGTCATTTTAATTTACATTTTATTTTTTTATTTTAACAGATTATTCTGCATATTTTAACCTTCATCATAAATATTCAGTCATAAAAAATCATAAATGTTGTTGTTGTTGTTATGTGCCGTCAAGTCGGCCCCGACTTATAGCGACCCCTCCTTGGGTTTCCGAGGCAGTATCACTACAGAAGTAGGATTGCCCAACCTTCCTTCCAAGGAGTGGCTGGTGGGTTTGAACCGCCAGCCGTCTGGTTAGCAGGCAAGTATCTTAGCCACTATGCTACCAGAGCTCCCAAAAATCATAAATAATCATATAAAAACATATCTTTACGTTTTTCCCATGGTTTTATTGAAGTGTAATTGGCATAAAATAAACTGTATGTATTCAAAGTACACAATTTAATTGCATGAAATGCTGACACATGCTACAACATGGATGAACGTCACATGTAAGTAAAAGAAGAAAGACACAAAGGGTTACATACTGTATGATTCCATTTATATAAAATAGCCAAAAGAAGTAAATACATAGAGAACAGAAAGCAGACTAATGTTCGCCTAGGGCTGAGGAAGGGGGACAATAAGGAGTGACTGTTTAGTGGGTTCAGGGTTTCCTTTTGGGATGATGCAAATGTCTTGGAATTAGATAGAGGTGATGTTTGCGCAACATTGTGAATGTAGTTAGTGACACTGAAAGGTACACTTCAAAATGGTTAATGGTTAATTTTATGTTATGTTAGTTTTATGTGATTTTTTTTTCCTACCCTCCCTTCCCCACCCACTGCTGGAGAATACTTCTTTCTTTTTTTTTAAATAAAACTCTTTTCTTGACTTTTTACAATAGTGGTCTCATACAATACTTATCCTTTTGTGATTAACTAACTTCACTCTGCATAACGGCCTCTAAATTAATCCATGTTATAAGATGTTTTGCAGATTCATCACTGTTGTTTAATACTGTGTAGTATTCCACTGTGTGTATGTAACATAGTTTGTTGATCCATTCATCTCTTGATTGGCTTTTTTTTTT
>NW_006921602.1:13722371-13737035 GCF_000298275.1 Orycteropus afer afer | reverse complement strand
GTCAATGACATGAGACAAAGTATATGTGAACTGCTGTATGAAAAGTGAATTTACTCTGTAAATCTTCACCCAAATCCTAATAAATAAATAAACAAATAAATAAAAATAAGGTCATTTCTCCCCACCAAGAAAACACAGAAAATGGCCTTCTTCAACACTTCATGTAAGTTATTGTATAAACTCTATTCTCACCACACTGATCCTGGCTTCACCTTGCCCCCTTCTAGGGTAACTCATATAAAGCATTAAACCCAGAAAGGAGATAACCCAGTTTATCTCACTCTTTTTACATTTGAAGAAACTGAGGCACAAGGACAGGAAATCACTTGGTCTTGATCACCCAGCAAGAGAACTAGAGCCAGGTCTCCAGGCTCCAAATCCAGCATCCATTCTTTCTCCACAGTACCCATTCAGTTGACTGGGTGGTGTTCCAGCAGCACCTCCTCTCCTACACATCTCCCCATGACACCCAGAGGACATTTATTGTAAATTGTGGGGGCCAGGAATGTGATGCTGGGTGTGCAAGGGAAAAGCAAGAGAGGTTAGTTCATAAATAACACAATAGCACTCTCCAAAGCTGGGTTGCAGGGATTTGCCACCCTGAGAGTCTGCATGCCTTTCTCAAGACTAAACATTTTCACAGTTCTTTTGGCCCAAGAGTTATTTTCTTGTTGGAAAAAAAAAAAAAAAAACAAAGAAAATTCTCCTGACTGAGGGTAAGAAAAATAACTTCAGCTGGACTAATCCAGAGACAAAGGGTCTTCTGAAACTGAAGAAGGATAGAGGATTCAGAGGGAGAAAATATTTACTTAAATAAACACAGAATGTTTCTTCTAGGTTTCTTTTTATTTGCTCATGCTTAAGAACTTCTAATTGGCTTGTTAAAGAAAGGCTGGTTCTCATGGGTCATAGGAGGAGCTGGGTGGTCATGAGCCTGAAGAACAAGCCCCTGCTCACAGGGGTCCCCTGGTTGGGCTAGGCTGTTAGAAGCTGGACCCCACAGACCCTGGGCTAAGAGGGAGATGTGTTTTCTGGAGGAGTCCCCTACCCACCCAGCTGAACCCCTCTCTGTACTCAGGATTATCAACACTCTGAGACCCTATATACTGGCTATCTTTAAAAATTACCTCTTCCCAATCAACCATACTAGATCAAAAGGGCAGCATTTGCCCAGGAATAAAGCTCAAAAGGCAGGAAAGGATAGGAAAGAAGGATAAAGGGAAATGATAACCACAGGGAGGAACAGGGAAGAGCGCTGTTAAATTGTGGGGATTGCAATCAATGTTGTAAAACAAAATGTGTATGAATTCTTGAATGGAAAACAAATGTGCTCTGTAAACTTTCACCCAAATCACAATATATATATATATATATATACACACACACACAAACACACACACACACATACATACATATATACACACACACACACACACATATATATATATATATACATACACATATATATACAAAATAACCTCTTAATGAATTATTGCATTTGGTATGATCTGAAATTTGTTTTGTATAAACATATATTGTATAAAATACATATATAACATAACATTTGCCAATTCAATGTTGTTTACATGTACAATTCAGTGACACTAATTACACTAAGGAGCTCTTGTGGGGTAGTGCCTAAGGCATTTGACTCCTAACCAGAAGGCTGGCCAGCCACTCCTTGGAAGGAAGATTGGGCAATCTACTTCCATAGAGATACCACCTCAGAAACCCAAGAAGGGGTTGCTATGAGTCGAGTCAACTTGACGGTAATGAGAGACAATAGTGTATTCTAGGCTAAAATCTTTACAGAAGAGTACTGCCATATCTTTCTCCCATGGAGTGGCTGGTGGCTTCAAGCCACCCACTTCTCGATTAGCAGCCAAGCACTTGAATCACCGTGCCATTAGCACTCACTTTTCTTTCTCTTTATAGTTGAGTATATAATTTGTTTCTTGATATCAGAATAATTTATATTGATTTCTTCAATTTTGTAATTTATTAAAATTTATCTGAATTTTCTCTCAGTTCTTCAGCTAAAGAAAAATCAGTATCTTTAAAGAGAAATCAAGTTAGCATCTATATTTAAAATATTCCATTGAGGAGACAAATCTGAAAGGAAAGAATGTAACTGTTGGAAAATATTGAAAATGTCAACAACTTCAGGTACCATGGAAAGTAGATTCCTCTTGGGAGGAAATAAGCTGTACATGACACCTATTCTGAGTGACTGTGAGTGCTGTTTGACAATTTGTTGTTGTTATGTGCTGTCGAGTCGGCCCCGACTCATAGCGACCCCTCCTTGGGTTTCCGAGGCAGTATCACTACGGAAGTAGGATTGCCCAACCTTTCCTTCCGAGGAGTGGCTGGTGGGTTTGAACCGCCAGCCTTCTGGTTAGCAGTCAAGTGCTTTAGCCACTATGCTGTTTGACAATAGGTTACACATTTCTAGAATGTGTTTCAGTTTATTAAATGAAGTCATAAGTAGATGCTCTTCACTTGGCGAAAGAGTTAGGAATTGCCTTGGATGGGCACATGCAAGTAAGGTGCTATGAAACTGGGCCATCCCTGGCTGGACGAGCTCCCCATGACCCATTTGATCCAGCCTCTCTCTAACAAGCCCATTAGAGGTCCTAAGGCTTGAGTCCCTGAGTTCATGTGCTCAGTTGCTAACTAAAATGTTGGAAGATTGAGCCCACCCAAACACACCTCACAAGAGAGGCCCAGCAGTCTACTTCTGAAAAATAAGCACAGTTTACTCCGACATACATGAGGTTACCATGAGTCAGAGCTGACTCAACAGCAGCTGGTTTTAGGGATGAGCAAATGAAAATAAACTCAGAGGAAATATCCTGTATTTATTTAAAATAAATATTTGAAACTGTAAAAGAGGATTGGTCCAGCCTCCCAAGGGTCATTTCACCTACACAGCAAGACATCCATGCATCAAGGCCAGCAAGACTGGCAATGGCCAGTGAATTGGGCTCACAACATGATCATGTGATCCGAAAATAGAGTTGGGGGAAAAAGCATCAGATTCTGGGCTTATGTAACTTTAGGCATTACATATCTAAGAATATGCTTATTCTTCTATAAAATACAATTACTAATACTCGCCCTGTCTACCTCACAGAGGTGAGAATGAAATCGTAATAGGTCAGGAAAAGTACTTTATAAAGTACTTCTTGAAAGTAATGTATATTGCATACTCCATCATTCTATTCAATAAATATTTATTTAGCACTTACTATGTTGTTGTTGTTGTTGTTAAGTGCCATCGAGTCGTTTCCGACTCATAGCGACCCCATGCACAGCA
This sequence comes from Orycteropus afer afer, assembly GCF_000298275.1. Lineage (NCBI taxonomy): Eukaryota > Metazoa > Chordata > Mammalia > Tubulidentata > Orycteropodidae > Orycteropus > Orycteropus afer. Next base: position 13,733,719 of record NW_006921602.1, on the reverse strand, counting down.
GAACGAAACACTGCCCGATCCCGCGCCAGCCCCACAATCCCTGCTATACTCGAGCCCATCATCGCAGCCACTGTATCAATCCATCTCCCTGAAGGCCTCCCCCTCTTTCGTCGACCCTCCACCCTACCAAGCATGACATCCTTCTCCAGGGAATGGTCCCTTCTTACAACATGACCAAAATAGGTGAGACGAAGTCTAGCCATTCTTGCTTCCAAGGAGCATTCTGGCTGCACTTCCTCCAGGACAGATCTGTTAGTTCTTTTAGCAGTCCACGGTACTTTCAGCATTCTTCGCCAGCACCACAACTCAAAAGCATCAACTCTTCTTCGGTCTTCCCTATTCATTGTCCAGCTCTCACATGCATACCAGGCGATTGGAAATATCATGGCTTGTGTCAGGCGCACCTTAGTCCTCAAGGATAATAGTACTGGAGCTGAGCAATAAACAAATATTATATTGTTAATAGATAAAATTTATTTTCTTCCTGGACCTTAGGCAGAATGGTTCTTTGCTGTGATAGTTAGTCTCCAGCATGGCTCCCAATGATACTTGCTTCCTGTTATTTATACCCTTTTGTAGTTTTCTACCAAGGAGCCCTGGGGGTGCAGTGGTTAAGAGCTCAGCTACTAACAGAAACCCACCAGGCACTCTGTGGGAGAAAGAAGTGGCAGTCTGCTTCTGTAAAGATGACAACCTTGGAATCCCTACGCAGCAATTCTCCTCTATCTTACAGTGTTGCTATGAGTTGCAATCAACTCAACAGCAATGAGTTTGAGGGTTTTTTGGCAGCGAGGGAGAAGTCCTCTCCTATATCGAATTTGGGTGACCAATAGAATGTAGTAGAAGAGACAGAATGTGATTCCCAAGGCTAATGCGTGAGGCCAGAGGAGGCCATGGCTCCAGGTTGGCTGGCTCTCTGCTTTCCCCGATCAGCAACACACACACAAACACAATGTGACTCTACCGTAGTGGAGCATATGACTTTGTAATGATCTATAAAAGTTTTATTGCTCCTTCTTTTATAAAGTTGCTGGATCTCCCTAGCACTTGTAAATAATGTGATGCTCCAGCCTACCTCCACTTGTCCCTAACCACATGCACCCAGTGAAGCTGAGGAAATGTTGTCAGGGGATTTAGAGGTCACAGATACCACCTGCAGATTGTCAGCCTACTACCCCATCTGTCAAATTGGACAATTGTCAAAGGGACAATTACCACAGCCCATGTACAAAGCCCACTAATTTCAATGGCTTCATTAAGGTTGGTGTCACTCGGTGACTTATGGTATCACCCTCCCCTTCATGGACTTCTCCCGTACCAGATCATACAGAATCCTCAGTATTGTTTATTATCAATTTTAATCAAAGAATCCCAAACCCACTGCCAATCAAGTCGATTCCCACTCATCATAACCTATAGGACAGAGTAGAACTGCCTTATAGGGTTTCCAAAGCTGTGAATCTTCACAGAAGCACACTGTCTCATCTTTCTCCTGCAGAGTGGCTACTGGGTTCAAACTGCTGACCTTTTGGTTAGCAGCTGTCAACTTTGATCACTACACCACCAGAGCTCCTTTAATCATAGAATGTGATAAATATAGCTGTAAATTGTATAAATGTAATACTACTTAGATCATATGAATACTACTAATAAAATTGTTTTGTAAAATTTTTCTACATTGAGTTATAACATTATTAGTTACAACATTATTAGTAACTGAGTAATGCAACACAAGGCAACGCACTGCCGTTGACTCAGATCCAACTCATAGCGACCCCTTCTTGGGTTTCCGAGGTGGCATTACTACAGAAGTAGATTGCTCAACCTTTCTTCTGAGGAGTGACTGGTGGGTTTGAACCACCAGCCTTCTAGTTAGCAGACAAATGCCTTAGGCACTACACCACCAGAGCTCTCAGTAGAAATCTTTTTAAATTTTTCTTCTCTTTTCCTTTAATTACTACTTCATCCTCAAAAAAGTTATTGATATAGTCTCACAAATACTAATTGCCATGATGTTGTAGCTTAAAACATCAGATTTGACAAAATCAGTATCTATAAAAACACCAACAGCAATGAAAACAACAGCGCATGCTTGTAACTTGTGCAGATGACACTACGTGATTATGATTTGAAGCATCAATGTAATTGTGCAATAGTGACAGTTCTGATCAAAGTGGATAGAAGCTTTTTTAGTAAATTAGCATAGATTTTTAGCCTTGTTGGTATAGTGGCACATGAAAGCTGGACTTCCAAAAAATGTTTTTGTTGTTATGACTAACTATAGAAAAAAAAAAAAAACACCTCACTGCCATCAAGTTGCTTCCGACTCATAGTGACCCCCATTGGGTTTCCGAGGCTGTTCTATAAATCTTTATAGAAGTAGATCACCCCATCTTCCTTCTGCAGAGCAGCTAACGGGTTTGAATCGTTGACCTTCAATTTAGCAGTCAAGTGCCTTATCCACTATGCCACCAGAGCTCCTTTGACTAACTACAGGGATATTTTTATTTAAAATAATACATTTTTGCTGAAACACTTGACAAAAATTTTGTAGACAGTCATTTTGGTGTCACTACCCCTGACAGTGTCACCCGCTGTGGTCCACATGCCCCTAATGATGCTACTGACTGATTTCCAGTCTCATCTGACCCTCTGCCCCATCAGTCTCCCAGTCCATCAGCTGTTTTCCCACTTTTTCCCCGACATACACCCCCTCCCCAGGCATTTGCTTATGTTGATCCCTCCTCCTGGAATGCCTTTCCTTTGAATTATGCTTGTCCAATTACTGCTATAAGTCCCTGGGTAGTGCAAATGGTAGTGCTTGGCTACTAACCAAATGATTGCTATTTGAGCTCACTTAGAAGCGCCTCAGGAAAAAGTCCTTGTGATCTTCCAGAAAGATCAGCTGTTGAAAACCCTGTAGATCACAGTTCTACTCCGACACCCATGGGATCACCATGAGTCAGAGTCGACCAGCAAGTGATTTTAATTATCGACCAGACTATGAGAATGAGATCTAAGTATCACCTACTCCTTGAAATCCTCCCCAGTTGTCTCCATCTGTATATGAGCTCATCTTTTGTTGAAACACCATAGAGTTTCACCTGGATCAGCTAAAGGCATTCATCACCCTCTGCTGCTTATTACATTTTTTTGTGAATTGACATAGGGATAGAATCAGAGTTCTGAGTCTGTGTGCCAGCTCTGCCACTTACAAGCTATGCAAAACTAGGAAACTGAGCCACAATAAGCTCATCTGTAAGATGGGGTTTCATGAGGATGAAAGGAGATGATGATAGAGGAGAATGCTTTATCAATGATAAGGGGCTTTACTTATGTTATACTTAACTTTTCTCCACCTCACTTTGCACATCCATAAAAATGAGTAGTAATAATAGAGTTTCCCTCTTGACTTGCAACAAAGATCAAATGAGATCAAGTGTATAAAGCAAACTAAGCACAGGTCTCTGCTACTATCTCTGCCCATACATGTCAGAACCCAAGCTTGGACCATACACCCAGCTTTATGTGTCTCATTCTGACCACAAGCCTGTGTGGGATTCTGGACACTGTTGCAAATATGCCTCCACGTGGGTGACTTTTGGAACCTGGGCAGGAATTCCAATGCTCTGCAATAATAATAATAATCATAAACAGTTGGCGGTTCCTATGTCCAGGAAATTAGTTTTCAAGAGCCAGGTCCCTCCCTCAGAGGGGGAGCCTGCAGAACATGTGTTTCTTTAAAGCCACAGCTGATCTTTAGAGTCAGATGAAAGTACTGCCTTCCTAAGTGATAGGCCATTGCTTCGGAGCCAAAAATGGCCCTCAAATGGATTAGGGAGCATCGGCTCTAATTCTCCATGATCTATATTGTCTCATTAGTTCCAATTTGGGGTAGAAAGTGAATAATAAATCCATTTAGACTTTGGGTCAAGGATCTGTGTTCAAGAAGAAAAGGAAATCATAGACTATCAGAGCTGTAAGGGACCAATTCTGATCAACACCCATGCTATGTACCTCCAATCCATGTTCCTCCCCCTCTCTCAGCAGAGTTCCCTCTTTTCAGGAGCAGGTTCCACCATCACTTTGTCACCATGTGTATCTAAGCCCTCCAGTCACATTTGACATGGCCAAGAATTCTCCTGAAATTCTGGGACTGGAAATCAGATACGCTGGTAAGTAACCACTGGGACTAAGGAGGCTTGGTGGTACAACACTTAAGAGCTTGGCTGCCAATGGAAAAGCCTGGAGTGCAAACCCGCCAGCGGCACCGTGGGAGAAAGATGTGGCGGCCTGCTTCCATAAAGATTACAGCCTTGGAAATCCTATGGGGATTTCTACTCTGTCACTGTGAGTCAGAATCAACTCAGTGTCTGGGATCTTGACATAGGAAATGAATGGGATAGGATATACAGTAAAAACTGCAAAAGCTGGAACCTGTGTAAGGCAGAAACCTGCTAGAGAAGGAAAACTCAAATATTTTCCACAAAAACAAGCAGTAGAAAAATGGAAAGACTGCACCCTGTCAAAGGCAGAAAAATGGCAAGACCCAGAAAAATAAGGTAATCCCAGCATGTTCCAGCTCTAATAGGTTTCATTGTACATACAGAACAGAAGCCCAAGAAGAAAGGAGTGTGGGAAACTTGTATCTCATTCCTGAGAGAGTGAGCTCAGGAAGGAGGCCCTGAGGAACCTTGCAAAAGGCTTTCACCAGACACTGAACCTCCTTCAACTCACTGCTTTGATTAATACAGTGTCTTACATATAACTAAGGTGCTCTGGTGACACAGTGCTTAAGACATTTGACTGCTAACCAGAAGGTTGGCAGTTCAAACCTACCAGCTACTCCATGGAAGAAAGATGGGGCAATCTACTTCCATAAAGATGTACTGCCTCAGAAACCCAATGGGGGTCGCTATGAGTCAGAATTGACTTAATGTCAGTGAATTTGGTTTGGCTTTTGGTTTCCATATAGTTGCTGCTAGGAGCTCTGGTGGCACAGTGCTTAAGGCATTTGACTACTAACCAGAAGGCTGGCAGTTCAAACCCACCAGCCACTCCTCAGAAGGAAGGTTGGGCAATCTACTCCTGTAGTGATACCACCTCAGAAACCCAAGAAGGGGTCGCTATGAGTTGGATCCAACTTGGCAGCAGTGAATTTGGTTTATAGTTGCTGCTGCATAAAAGTTTGCGGAACACTTGAATTAACAACCAAGACAGGTGGAGACCAAATCACAGTTTAGATTTGGGGCAGGAACAAATAGCTGCTGAGTTGCTCAAAATCAAGGACTAGATTTATATAAGGTTCAAAAATGTTGTTGTTGTTGTTGTTTGCCTTCGAGTCGGCCCCGACTCATAGCGACCCCTCCTTGGGTTTCCGAGACAGTATCACTACAGAAGTAGGATTGCCCAACCTTCCTTCCGAGGAGTGGCTGGTGGGTTTGAACCACCAGCCTTCTGGTGAGCAGTCAAGTGCCTTAGGCACTATGCTGATGTATGGTATCAGAAGTCAGGATGGTGGAGATATTTTGTGAAAGGGGCATGAGGGTACGAGGGGCTTTTGGGTACTGTGAATGTTCTGATCCCGACCCAGGCGCTGGTTACACAGATGTGATGAGTTTGTGAACAGTGTATGTGTATGGTATATGCACATCTCAGTAGTATGTTATATACTGATTTAAAAAAAAAAAAAAGGTTTTTCAAAAAGAAACAGGGACCAATGTTTTCCTTGCCTCCAGAGTCTATCTGATAAAGTCCTGAGCAGAACTTCAAGTCTCCTTCCCTAGTATTTTCACACAAGTGATATCTGGTTAAAGTAACCTGTTCTGGTTACCTAGTGCCGCTCTGACAAGAATATACCACAAATGGGATGGCCTTAACAAACAGGAGTTTATTCTTACAATTTGGAGGATTTCAGCCCAAGTTCAAAGTGCCAGGCTCTAGGGGCTGTGTGAAAGCCCCTCGACCTTGGGCTTCAGCTCTGCCTCTTGCTCCCGGCCCACTGAAGCTAGAGGCATCTCTTCACTCACGGAGCTACTGGCTGCTGAAGCTAACAAGCCCAAGGTCGACAAATAAAATGGCACAGTCCCGATGTTACCAAACTACTTGGCAGGCCATTAACTCACGCCATTGTAAGTCCCAAGGTCGGCAGAACACAGCAGGCTGCTGAACAATGACATGGCTACATACAGCGTCCAAGCATGCCATAAACTAGAGATCACTCTCAAGGCTTCTCCTTATATACAGGAAGCAACTCACATCCCAAAGGCAGCTACTCAGCTGCTCACAGTAGATTCCACCATGGAGTTAATTACCAGTCTCATCATGGGAAATACTACATCCAGCTACCCAGCCACTAACCAGGCCCAGCCAAGTTGACACACAAACTGAACCACCACATAACCAAAGTGGGTTGAAAGGGAATAGGAACCAAGACCAAATCACCAAGGGCAGCTGATGTTCTGAGAAAGGAGTAGAGCTCAGTGCCAAGTAATAAGGTGTTTGGGCTAATGTTTCATACATACACACAGTACATATGTGTGTATGCATATGCCCTGGACTTTTAGGTAATTTTATTATATTTGTCAAAGTAATATTTATTGAATACTTTCTACATGGCAGATACTGTGTTTTACATGCATTAAACAACTTAATTATCACAACAACCCAATGAAGTGGGTACTGTTATTGTCCCCATTTTTCAAATGAGGAAATGAGGCTCAGAAAGGTTTAGTGTCTGGTTGTCACACAGCTAATAAATGGCAAAATCTAGTTGGCCTAATTCCAAAGTCTATGCTTTAAAAAAAATACTTTCTAACTCCACAAAATGGTACAAGCACAGGACTTTGTACCCTACTCCCCTGGGTGAAATATAAGACAGTAAATATTCAGTTTCATTAATCATTGCCTTATACTGAAATATGCCTGATAGCAAGACAAATGAGCTTGTTTGTTTCGAGGGGTAAATAGAAGATACTTAATTTGCTGATCATTTTCCCATACATGATTATTGGAGGGGAAGTGACTGACACTGTAGATTTGTTATCACACTTAATCCAACAATTTTATAAGGTAGGTATTCTTAGCTGACAGCCCATTCATCTGTCAGTTTGTCATACTGTGGTAGTTTGCATGTTGCTTTGATGGTGGAAGCTATGGCAATATCAAATAGCAGCAGAGTCACCTATGGTGGAAAGGTTTCAGTGGAGCTTCCAGATGAAGCCAGACTAGGGAGCAGCACCTAGCAAACTACTTCTGAAAGAATTGGCCAATGAAAACTTCACAAATAGAGGCAGAACACTTCTGATATAGTGCCGGATGGTGAGCCCCTCTGGTTGGAAGGCACTAAAAATAAGACAGGGGAAGAGTTCCCTCTTCAAAGTAGAATTGACCTTAATCACATGGATAGAGCAAAACTTTTGGGACCTTCATCTGCTGATGTATCATGACTCAAAATTAGAAGAAACAGCACAAACATCCATTAATAATTGAGACATGGAATGTATGAAGTATGAATCTAGGAAAATTGATATCTTAAGCATTAGTGAGCTAAAATGGACTGGTATTGGCCGTTTTTTGTTTTTTTTTTTTTTTTGGTCTCATGTCATTGACCAAAATTTACAATGCAGCAGCTCCCCTCCCACTTCCTCCCCATAGTTACCTCCTCCCAGTGTCCATCCCTTCATACTCTTCTGCACCCTGAGCTATCTCCCTGTGCGTAAGCAGCCCTTCCTTCTCCCATGATTGTTCTCTCCAGGGCATGTGTCTACTTGAGGTAAATGTTTAACTCACATGCCTGTACTTTGTTTGGCTGGAAACCACAGTTGTGGGTTCAATTCCAGACCTGAAGGGCAGCTAGGGGCCATAGTCTCAGTGGTTACACCAGGCTCTATTGGACCAGCAAACCTGGTCCCCACCTTCTTTTTTTTTTTTTTTTGCCTGCATTTTGAATCAGACCTAATATAGTCTACTATGCCACAAATGACAAATTGAATGGGAATGGTATTGCATTCATCATCAAAAAGGACATTTCAAGATCTATCCCAAAGTACCACAATGTCAGTGACAATATCCATACGCCTGCAAGGAAGACCAGTTAATATGAGTATTATTCAAATTTATGCACCAACCTCTAATGCCAAAGATGAAGAAATTGAGGAGTTTTACCAATTTCTGCAGTCTAAAATAGATTAAACATGTGATCAATATGCACTGATAATTACTGGTAATTGGAATGTGAAAGTTGGAAACAAAGAAGAAGCATCAATAATTAGAAGCTATAGCCTTGGTGATAGAAATGATATCAGAGATTGCATGACAGAATTTTGCAAGACCAACGACTTAGTCATTGCAAATACTTTTTTTCAACTACATAAACAGTGACTATACATGCAGCAGGAACCATTCCCTGGAGAAGGATATCATGCTTGGTAAAGTGGAGGGTCAACAAAAAAGGGGAAGGCCCTCAACAAGATGAATTGACAGCCATTGTGTGGCTGCAATGATGGGCTCAGATGTAGCAAGGATTGTGAGGCTGGCACAGGACCAGGCAGCATTTTGTTCTGTTGTACATAGGGTCACTATGAATCAGAGCCAACTCAATGGCACCTAACAACAACATACATGCAGAACTCACTAGATGGAATACATGGGAATCAAATAGACTGCATCTGTGGAAAAAGACTATGGAAAAGCTCAATATCATCAGTCAGAACAAGGCCAGGTTCAAACTATGGAATAGACTATGAATTTCTCATATGCAAATTCAAATTGAAGCTGAAGAAAATTTAAACAAATCCACAAGAGCCAAAGTATGACTTGGAGTATGTTCCATCTGAATTGAAAAAAAAAAACATCTCAAGAATAGATTTGACACATTGAACACTAATGACTGAAGACTAGACAAGTTGTAGGAGCACATCATACATGAAGAAAGGAAAAGAAGGAAAAGACCAACATGGATGTCAGAAAACACTGAAACTTTCTCTTGAATGTAGGGTAGCTAAAGGGAATGAAAGAAATGATGAAGTAAAAAGCTGAACAGAAGATTTCAAAGAGTTGTCAAGGATTTCATTTTAGTTGGATCCACATTCAACAGACATGGAAGTAACAGCCAAGAAAGCAGATGACATATTGCATTTGTCTGGGCAAAAGATCTCTTTAAAGTGTTTCAAAGCAAAAATGTCACTTTGAAGACAAAGGTGTACCTGACCCAAGCCATGGTATTTTCAATAGCCTCATGCATGTGAAAGCTGGACAATGAATAAGGAAGACTGAAGAAGAACTGATGCTTTTGAATTACAATGTTGGCAAAGAATTTTGAATATACCATGGACTGCTAGGAGAATGAACAAATACATCTTGGAAGAAGTATAGCCAGAATGCTCCTTAGAAGCAAAGATGAAGAAACTTTGTCTCATGTATTTTGGACATGTTTTAGGAAGAACCAATCCCTGGAGGAGGACATCATGCTTGGAAAAGTAGAGAGTCAGCAAAAAAGAGGAAGACTCTCAATGAGATGGATTGACACAGTAGCAGCAACAATGAGCTCAAATATAACAATGATTATGAGGATGGTGCAGCAACATTTCATTCTGTTGTATAACAGAACAGACTCAGTGGCACCTAACAAGAACAACAACATTCCTGGCTCATTACTAAAAGAGAAACTGAAGCTGAGAAAGATTAAGGGGCTTCATCCCAATTCAGTCTTCAAAGCTCAAGAACACATCTTACCCCAAACAAGGCAATCTACAATCTTGTGTTGATCTCTGAACTGGACCATTTGGTGTTAGGTTGAACAGGAGGGCTCGTATGACCTGGTTATACATTGGATCAAGTGTGCTCAGTGACTAGCTGTGACTTCTCAGGGCTTCTGCATCTGTCTGGTGACCAGGACTGCCAGTTACACCAGTTCAGCTAGCACAAAGAAGAAATGACCACTCCAAGGAGCAAACCCACATTTGGCTTCCTGTAACCAAGGAACCACATCCATTTGTGTCTTGGAGGAAGTTGGTTGACAACTGAGAAGTCACAAGCCAAGACACTTGCTTGGGGTAGAGAAGGACATGAGTAATGGCTGCTCCACTGACCACATAGTAGTCACAATATCGTTCCTAGCCACAAAGACACCATTCTCACTCAGACTTCAAGGCTGAAAGAGAGTGAATGGAGATGAAAATACAAGGCAATCTGTCTTCTCTCTTCTCTTAGCTGAGAAGATACTTGCTGCTGGCTTTCCTAATTCTGTTAATGATGGATGTGTAACTATAAGATATTACAGCTGCTTTAAATGTACATGCTATTGGGGAGGGGGAACCAGGTTTCCTGGTTTGATTGAGCCTGGTGAGATCCCTGAGACTATGGCCCCTAGCCACACTTCTTCAAGTCTGAAATTGAACTCGCTCCTGTGCCTTCCAGCCAAAATAGACAGGCATATGGGGTGAACATTTGTATCAGCTAGATACACTCTTTGGAGTGATCAATCATGGGAGAACAGAAGGGCAGTGTTTCCACGGGGAAACAGCTCAGAGGGCAGAAGTGCATGGAAGGGAAGGACACAGGGAAGAGAAGGTAACTATGGGGAGGAAGTGTGAAGAGAGCTGTTGCATTGTGGGAACTTGCAGTCAATGTCATTAGACAAAATGTGTATGAACTGCTGTATGGAAAATGAATTTGCTCTATATACTTTGACCCAAATCACATTAAAAAAAGAAGAAGAAGAAGAAGAAAGGCACATGCACCTGGTGGAACCACTGAGACTATGGCCCCTAGCTGCCCTTCAGGTCTGGAATTGAACTCACATCTGTAGCTTCTAGTCAAGCAAAAGACAGGCATAGGAGTTGAACATTTACCTGAGGTAAATACACTCCTTGGAGAGAACAATCATGGGAGAAAGAAGGCTATTTATGCACAGGGAGACAGCTCAGGGGGCAGGGGCACATGGAGGGATGGACACAGGGAAGAGGTGACTGTTGGGAGGAAGTGGGAGGGGAGCTGTTTCATTGTGGTGAATTGCGGTCAATGTCATGAGACAAAGGGTATGTGAACAGCTGTATGGAAAGTGAATTTGCTCTGTAAATTTTCACCCAAATCACAAAAAAATAAAATAAAATAAATAAGCACATGCTACCAAGACCATGTATAGTGTTGGCAGATAATATTTCCACAAGTGTATTTGTATGTTCTGTAAGAATTCCCAGGTATATAGTAGAGCTGACAAGGGACAAGGTTGTAGTCACTTCTTGGCCACAGCCAGCTACCCAGGGTACATCAGGCTCAATTGGCATAACATACTACATAAAAACATTGTTCCACATCCTACTTTGGCGAGTAGTGACTGGGATATT
>NW_006921602.1:13661739-13721746 GCF_000298275.1 Orycteropus afer afer | reverse complement strand
AAAAAAAAAAAAAAAAGCACATGCTAAACATTTGTTCCTCAATAAACCTGTGCTGACTGACTGCTCCCTCAGGCATCTGTGAGAGTTAATATAGTCTAGTGGTTAAGAGAGTTTCAGAGTCTCTTCTGACATCCATTTTGGTCTTTTCTTCCTTTCTTGTCTTTTCAATGACCTCTTGCTTTCTTCATGAATGATGTTCTTGATGTCATCCCACAATTCCTCTGGTTTTCGATCACTGGTGTTCAATGCATCAAATCTATTCTTTAAATGCTCTCTAAATTCAGGAGGGATATTATCAAGGTCATATTTTGGCTCTTGTGGACTTGTTTTAATTGTCTTCAACTTCAATTTGAATGTGCATATGAACAATTGATGGTTTGTTCCATAATCAGCTCCTGTCCTTGGTTTGGCCAAAGATATTGAACTGCTCCATCACCTCTTGCCACAGATGTAGTCAATCTGATTCCTGTGTATTCCATCTGGTGAAGTCCATGTGTATGGTCATCACATGCCGTTGACAAAAAGGTATTTGCAATGAGTGAGTCATTGGTCTTGCAAAATTCTCTCATGCGATCTCCAGCATTATTTCTATCACCAAGGCCGTATTTTCCAACTACAGGTAACCCTTCTTCATTTCCAACTTTTGCATTCCAGTCACCAGTGATAATCAACACATCTTAATGGCATGTTCAATCAATTTCAGACTGCAAAAGTTGGTAGAAATCTTCAATATTCTCATCTTTGACTTTGGTGGTTGGTGTGTAAATTTGGATAATAGTAGTATTAACTGGTGTTCCTTGTAGGCATAGGACATTATCCTATCACTGACAGCATTGTACTTCAGGACAGATCTTCAAACAAGTCTTTGTGATGATGAATGCCACACCATTCCTCTTCAATTTGTTGTTCCCAGCATAGTAGATCATATGGTTGTCTGATTCAAAATGGACAAAACCAGTCCATTTCAGCTCACTAATGCCTAGGATATTGATCTTCATGCATTCCATTTCATTTTTCACAACTTTCAATTTTACTTGATTCATACTTCATACATTCCATATTTCAATTATAAATGGATGTTTGCATCTGTTTCTGCTCATTTTGAGTTGTGCCACATCAGCCAATGGAGGTCCTGAAAGCTTTACCATAACCATATCATTAAGGTTGTCTCTATTCTGAGGAGTCAGCTCTTCCCCAGTCAAATATTGAGTGCCTTCCAACCTGATGGGCTCATCTTACAGCACTATGTTGGACAATGTTTCAGGGCTGTTCATAAAGTTTTCTGGTAATATATCAGACAGTATTTCACTGCTATTAATAAGGTTTTCACTGGCCAATTGTTGGAGAAGTGGAGGGCCTCTTCCTTCTTCTGAGTATGTTTAAGCCCAGAAGCTCCACTGAAACCTCACCATCATAGGTAACCCTGCTGGCATTTTGTAACATGGTGGTATAGCCTCCAGCCTCACAGCAACACATAAGCCACCACAGGATGACAAAATGACAGACAAGTTTGTCTCCCTAGTTATTCCTAACCCCTCTGCACCTGCCTATCTCAGGCCCTGGCCTTAATATAGAGTCACACCCAAGCAAAAAGCAGCCTCCAAGCCCCCAGCCTGCCTACCTCAGAAGAGATTCCAAAACTTGCCCTTGAGTGGAGAGTAGCTAAAGCAAATCAAAGAAATGACAAGATAAAAGAGCTAAACAGAAAATTTCAAAGAGCAGCTCAAATAAAGCCAATTACTATAATGAAATGTGCAAAGACCTAGAATTAGAGACCCAAAAGGGAAAAACACACTTAGCATTTCTCAAGCTAAAAGAATTGAAGAAAAATTCAAGCCTCAAGTTCAATATTGAAAGATTCTATGAGCAAAATATTGAATGATGCAGGAAGCATCAAAAGAAGATGAAAGGAATACACAGAGTCACTGTACCAAAAAGAATTAGTTGATGTTCATCCATTTCAGGAGGTGGCATATGATTAAGAATCAATGGTATTGAAGGAAGAAGTCAAAGCTGCACTGAAGGAATTGGTGAAGAACAAGGCTCCAGGAATTGATGGAATACCTATTGAGATGTTTCAACAAACAGATGCCCTACTGGAGGCATTCACTTGGTTATGCCAAGAGATTTGGAAGACAGCTACCTGGCCAACTGACTGGAAAAGATCCATATTTGTACCCATTCCAAAGAAATGATCCCACAGAATGTGGAAATTATTGAACAATATCATTAATATCACATGCAAGTAAAATCTTACTGAAGATAATTCAAAAACATTTGCAGCACTATATTGACAGAAATGCAAGGAATGCAAGCTGGATTCAGAAGAGGATATGGAATGAGGTATATCATTGCTGACATCAGATGGATCTTAGCTGAAAGCAGAGAATACCAGGAAGATGTTTACTTATGTTTTATTGACTATGAAAAAATATTTGATTGTGAAGATCATAACAAATTGTGGATAACATTGAGAAGAATGGGAATTCCAGAACACTTGATTGTACTCATAAGGAACCTGTACATAGATCAGAAGGCTGTCATGCAAACAGAACAAGGGGATACTGTATGGTTCAAAATCAAGAAGGGACTGTGTCAAGGATGTATCCTTTCATCAGACTTATTCAACTAGTATACTGAGCAAATAATCTGAGAAGCTGGATTATATGAAGAAGAACATGGCACCTAGATTGGAGGAAGACTCATTAACAACCTGTGACATGCAGATGATGCAACTATGCTTGCTGAAAGTGAGGATGACTTGAAGCACTTACTGATGAAGATTAAAGACTACAATCTGCAGTATGGATTATACCTCAATACAAAGAAAACAAAAATCCTCACAACTGGTCCAATAAACAGCTTCATGTTGGATGGAGAAAAGATTGAAGTTGTCAAGGATTTCATATTATTTGGTTCTACAATCAACACCAATGGAAACAGCAGTCAAGACATCAGATGACCTATTGCATTGGGCAAATCTGCTGCAAAGGACCTCTTTCAAGTGCTGAAGAGCAAAGATGTCTCCTTGAAGACTAAGGTGCACCTAACCCAAGCCATGGTATTTTCAATTGCCTCTTATGCATGTGAGAGCTAGACAAGAATAAGGAAGACCGAAGAAGAATTGATGCTTTTGAGTTGTGATGCTGGAGAAGAATGCTGAGAGTACCATGGACTGCTGAAAGGACTAACAAATCTATCCTGGAGGAAGTGCAGCCAGAATGCTCCTTGGAAACAAGAATGGCCAGACTTCATCTCACCTATTTTAGTCATGTTGTCAGAAGGGACCATTCCCTAGAGAAGGATATCATGCTTGGTAAACTAGAAGGTCAATGAAGAAGGGGAAGGCTTTCAACAAGATATATAGACACAGTGGCTGCAACAGTGGGCTCAGGTATAGCAAGGATTGTGAGGCTGCTGCAGGACCAGGCAGTGTTTCATTCTGGTGTGCATAGGGTCGCTATGAGTCAGAGATGACTCGACAGCACCTAACAACAACAACAACAGTGATTAAGAACATGAACTCTTGTACCTGTCTCAATTCTAGTCCTAGCCTTCCCATCTGGATGACCTTTGCAAATTACTTTATCTTTCAGTTTCTTATCTGTGAAATGAAGATAAAAATTCCTGCCTCATGGGTTGTAAAGAAGGTCTTTTTTTGTGTGTTTGCTGTTGGTTGCCATTAAGTTAGTCCCTAACTCACAGCAACCCTGTGCATCATGGAAGAAAACATAGCCAGGTCTGATGCATACCCACAATCAGTTGCAGATCAGAGAGTTGTAATCAATGGGGTTTTCATTGGCTGGTTTTCAGAAGCAAATTGTGAAGCCTTTCATCCTAGTTCAACTTAATCTAGAAGCTCCACCAAAACCTGTCCAGCATCAGTGCAACACACAAGACTCCATGTCTGGCACACAGTATGCATCATGTGAGAGTCTGCTGCTATTATTATTTGTATTATTAATCAGTGGGACCCATAAGCTGGGTGCTAGTGGGGTGAGCGGCAAAGCTCAAGGAGTATTCCTTCTAAGAGAAGCGTTAAGACAAGTACACAAATAGCCTGTGATTGTGAAATAGTAGCATGCTGGAAATGATGAGTGACCTAACAAGTAATTCAGAGCTATAAGTACTGTCCCTTTCAATATTGTCCCTTTGAGAGGCTTCCTATGTACATATAAAGCACTGTGGCTGATAGTTAAAGTGTTTTTGTTTTTTTAATCTTTTATTGATTTTTTTCTTATTATAAAAGTAAAACATGATCATTTTAGAAACTTTGGAAAATACAAAATGTATTTCTGAAAAATCTGAAATGACACCACGCTAATCAACAAAATCTACCATTAACATATTGGTGTATATTCGTTTATTTGTATTTTTTTTCCAGAAAAATATCCACATTTTCTGATTTTCTGATTTTTTCTGAAATCCACATTTGGAGTCTCTATTCCTTTAGACTCTGTAGAACATTCTTTTGACTCTGCCTAGTGAGAAAAATCTTTATCCTTTGAAGGTATAGGTTGGAGTTTTGGAAACATTCATAAGTCGTCAGAAACCAGGTGCGGCAAATTTGATAAGTGATCAAGGTGGGAGCACATTGCTTTTGGTCATACACAAGATAGTGAAGTAATGAAACTAATTTTATTGATTGGCTTGTGAACCAGTCCTAGCCTCAGTTCCAGAGAATAGTGTGAAACTTGACTTTGCCACATGTACTACTTAGAAATAAAGGATCTCATGGATGACCAGAATCCTGAGTTGTTTATTTTTAAATTTCTGATGCCCAATATTATGCCTGACACATACAAAGTACTGAAGGACACCCTGAAGGAAATCAATCATTTTATTTTTTAATTAATTTTTAATTGCTGTGGTCCTTTGGCTAGTATGAATGCCAAAGCAGATTTTCCTTCTTCTAAGACATAGACAATTATAAGATCACCAGGACTTTCTGTAATACATTCAAGAATATATTTTTAAATAACAATAAAAGGAAGATAAGAGAGTGTCAGAACTTTAATTATGTAATTCAAAAATGTATTCTACTTAAAAAATTAATTCTTAAAATTGTGGCTAAACTCTTGACTACCATCACCTATCCTAGTCCCCCTCTCACCTCCCCAGAAAAGGTGAACTCAGTTATCAGATTGATGGATAACTATATATATATACACACACACACACACACACAAATATTGTCATGTATATCATCATAATATGTGTGATAGTAAGGTTGGGCAATTCTACTTCTGTAGTGATACTGCCTTGGAAACCCAAGGAGGGGTCGCTATGGGTCGGGCCAACTAGACGGCACATAACAACAACAACGCATATTTTTTTATTAAACAGTATCACTGTATGTATGATTTAAGGAGAATGTGTGGTGTAAGCAGTTTGCAATCAGCTGCTAACCTAAAGGCTGATGATTCGAACTCATTCAGTGGCACTGAGAAAGAAAGGCCTGGTGAACTACTTCCATAAAGATTGTTGTTGTTGTTATGTGCCCTTGAGTCAGACCCAACTCATAGCGACCCCTCCTTGGTCTTCTGAGGCAGTATCACTGCAGAAGTAGATTGCTCAACCTTCCTTCCAAGGAGTGGCTGGTGGGTTTGAACCACCAGCCTTCTGGTTAGCAGTCAAGTGCTTTAGGCACTATGCTAACAGAGCTCCTCCATAAAGATTATACCTAAGAAAATCCTATTAAGCAGCTCTACTCTATAACATGGGAGCTCTGGTAGCATAGTGCCTAAGGCACTTGACTGCTAACCAGAAGGCTGGCGGTTCAAACCCACCAGCCACTCCTCAGAAGGAAGGTTGGGCAATCCTACTTTCGTAGTGATACTGCCTTGGAAACCCAAGGAGGGGTCGCTATGAGTCGGGGCCGACTCGGTGGCAAATAACAACAACAACAACACTCTATAACATATGGTGCCACCATAAGTCAGAATTGACTCAATGACAATGAGTTTGGTTTTTGTTTTGTTTTTTATGTACGAATTACATGTTGCATTTCACTCAACTAAATAAAAACTGACCACTTTAAAGAGAGGTAAAGCCTATTTCAATATTTAAGTTCTTCTTTTAAATATGCCCTTGCCCTTATTAACCAGACCTACCATGATATTTAGGAGAATTTAGAATAGCCAGAGAAATCATCAGAAGCACCTAAGTATTTCTATACTGGGCCAGCCCTAGAATTAATCAGTCCAGTATTGCATGTCTGACAGTGGCACCAAGGAACGCTGTGGAAGAGATGGGCTGATGTCAAACTCCAGGATTAGAGACATCCTAAAACATTCTCAAAATCCTTCATGGCCCATGATGCACCTGTCCTCCTCAAATGAAGCCGGGCTTCTTGAGAACATACTTCTATTTCCAGCTTGTGCCATCTTTAGGGAATAATGAGTTCAATGGGTTATATCTGCTGTGAGAAGAAGGTTGGCATTGCCGTTTTCATTTTCTGATCTAAAACATAAGCTGGATTTTGTTTCTCTTCTTCACATATTTTCATGAATATCCAAAAAGGATTCTGCTTCCAGAAAGTATGTGAAGATATTCTCCTATTGCCTTCATCTGGCATGACCAATAGGGGGAGAGATTAAAGTTGGGAGCCAAGGGCAGCATCATGGCAGATAGATGTAGCAGTTTTCTCTAACATCTCCCCAGGGTGGATGTCACCATGTCAGCCAGGGTCTGTTAGAGCTCCACGGTTCATGGAGGAATGAGGAGAGGAGAAGAGCTGGAAATGAAATGGCTCCCACAAGAAAAGCTTCCCCTGGGTGATATTTTAGGACATTAGCTCAAGCTGCCTTGTCCTCAGTCATCTCACTGGCATTTAAGTAGCCCCTTGGGTTACAGATCACAGCAGGTGCTGGGAAGTGAAGAAGGCTATGCTAAAAATACCAGCCTCTTCTGGAACTCTGCCGAAGCCCAGAGCTCTCTCATCAAGTAGCAGGACCTCAGAAAAAGAACAGAGTTTTCTCAGCCTCAAGCAGTAAGAAAGGTCTGGCTCCCTTCTCCACTGAAGTTAGTGAGGTGGAAAGGGTTCTCTGAAGAAAACATACTTGAAGAAGCATTTCTACTGAGAAATACTAATTTCCATTAAAGCCAGAGAAACAGAATCTTAAAGAGAACCCAGGGTCTTGGTGGTAAGTGTCTGTGGAGAAGAATTTTCCCAGTCAGCTAAAAAAAAAAAAAAAAACTCAGGGCCGTCAAGTCAGATGCAACTCATAGTAACCCCTTCTAGGGTTTCTGAGGCAGTATCTCTATGGAAGTAGATTGCCCAGTCTTCTTTCCAAGGAGTGGCTGCTGGGTTTGAACCACCAGCCTTCTGGTTAGCAGTCAAATGCCTTAGGCACTACACCACCAAGAAGGATAATTAAAAGGAAGCGACTTTCCAATAATGTAGAATCAAAACTCATAGACCACCAAGCCAAATGGTCTCTACTCAAAATCAAGGTGTTGTGCACAGGCACAGGAACGAAGCTTTAGAAATCCAGTTTTGAATTTGCCTAACATGGTGGCCCTCCTAGAACCCAGGTGAGTTGTAGATATGCATCAACTAGAGCTGGAAGAGTCTAGGTTGTCCACCATCACGGACATTTTTGCATCAAGTTTCACTGTCTGAGAATAAGCGTGGAGCTCTACTTGGCATTCGGGAGATTGCAGAGGTCACTTCCACATATGTTCCTGTTAAAGACATCAGTGGAAACCTGAGAACCAAGTATAAAATATAAAAATGAACAGGTGGCAGTCAGCATGAAAAGAATGCAGGGTTTGCTGGGAAATAATGATTAAAACCATTCCAAAGCTTAGATGGCCCCTTGAGGCTGGCTCAAGTCTATGGACCACAAAGGCTATGGATACTTTCATTTCTCAGAGTCCCTGGCTTGAGAAGACACTAGATTCTGTCTTGGCCAAATGTTTTGTCTTCCTTTTTCCCAAAAAATACTGCTTAGATTGACCTGGCCCATGCCATTAACAACCCACATGTTTTGAAAGAAGCAGGTATAGATTCCTAAAGATGACCTCAAACTCTCCACGGAAGCTACTGAAAAAAAATTAATGTACTGCCTTCATGAAGATATCCTTATTGCCCCATGTTGGGCCATAAATACAGGAGTAGGAAAAGATTTTCTTGGCCCAACCACACTTTCTCACCAGGTTCTTTCATCAGCCAAGAAGGTGTGGGTGGGTTAGGTGAGTAACTGAACTGGCCCATATGGGATAAGACAAGTGTTAAGTCTCACCCTCATTAGCATCATGATTTAACCATGTTATGTAGAAAAGACTTCTTTTTGCCCCCTCTCCTCTTTGTCTTTACCTGATAGTGTGCTGCTTTTAATTATGAAATCAAATATGAATATAAAAACAGGATAGGGTGGCTAATGGAGACACTGATGTTGGAGTACAGACATCTGGCTTCCTGTTCCACCTCTCAGTGAGGTGATCTTGAACCAATAACTGCTCTTAGTTTTCTAATCTGTTGTTGTTGTCAGTTGCCACTGAGCCATCTCAGACTTATAGCAACCTTATGTATAACAGAAAAAACATTGCCTGGTCCTGCACCATCTCTACCATCACTGTGATGTTTGAGTCCATTGTTGATGCCACTGTGTATTTTGAGTGCCTTCCAACCTAGGGGGCCCATCTTCCAGCACTTTGTTGAATAATATTCTATTCTGATCCATAGGATTTCATTATCTAATTTTCATAAGTAGATCACCAGGTATTTCTTCCTAGTCTGTCTTAGTCTGAAAGCTCTGCTGAAACCTGTCCACCATAGATGACTTTGCATGTATTTGAAATACCAGTGATATAGCTTCCAGTATCACAGCAACAGGCAAGCCATGACAGTACAACAAATTGGCAGACTAGTGGTTGTTTCTAAACTATACAATAATAGCATTCATGCGGATGCTGTCATAAGGGGTTGTAAAAATCAAGTGGGATAATGAACTTGAAAATGCTTTTTAATTCTATATACATGAGGGAATATTGTTTTTCCTGAGACAAGCTAATCTAACCTGATTGAACCTAGACAGAGTTGCTGCTTTTGAAAAGATAGATGTAAGCTAGGAAAATTCATATGTCTTTTATTGAACTGGTAGAACCACTTTGCCTGTGCAAACGCTCCAGGTAGCCCATGTATTCAGGAGTGTCTCAGACTAGCTGTGTGTTACTAAACAATGAAGAGGAGAAAGACACCCACAAGGGCCTAAAGACCTTTCTCAGAGCTCAAAGCCCTCCCTGGAAGCAGAGCATATTTTCCATGGGTCCTCACAAAACCCTTGGGAAAGAAACTCCTTTGTGGATAAGGATAGCTTGTTGTATCTTGTTCTGTGGCACAGTGATCCTTTAGCAGTTAACATTGCATTCCAAAACCCAGTGGAAGAAGCAATTGTCTCTCAGTTTAATTATAGATTCTTCACTTTCTCTTAATTGCTTGAGTCAGCACTGTTGACTCTTGGGGAGTCACGTCACAGGTAGAGTTATTGCAGTTAAACAAGGTGTGACTATCAGGTAATGAGGTTTTTATTTTTTGAAAAAAAAAACTAACAGACCCCAATGTACATATCCAAGTGAGTGTTCCCATCAAAAGAATCACATTAGTAAACTATGCTCATGTTGATTCTGTTTTCTCACCAAACACTGGGAAATGTAATATGATAAGTGGCTGTGCTTTTTATGAGGGGAAAGGGACAATATAGTTAATATTAAATCTCTCCTAGAAAACCTGACAGGTGTGAGCCTCACAGCTCTACGAGGTCTCAGGCAGTATTTGGGACAAGGTAACTTGGCCAGAAATACACATTAATGACCCACCCCAAGAGTTTTACCTGGCATCACACATAGAGAAAAAGACCCATGTCTCTTATCCACTTTCTTTTATTGCTTAAACCTTAGTTAAATGCTCTGTATACAGAAGGTGTTCAATAAAAGCTTGTGGGATATTTGTCCTACCCTGTCACAATACTTATTTCATTCCTTAGATGAAATAAAAGCCCATATTTTGAAATTAAATAAGGTCTTTTCAGACTAGTTTTGTTACTCTTCCTTCCTGGCTACCTGTTTCTCCTACTTACTTGTATTGCTAATAGTCAATAAATACTCAACAAACATTTATGAGAACTTACTGAATCTAAGCATGAGAGGAATTAGGAAATTCTGGGTACTCTACAGCCTTGGAAGCCCTGTGAGGCAGTTCTACTCTGTCCTGTAGGGTCATTATGAGTCAGAACCAACATGAAAACAGTGGGTTTTTCTTGGTGTTCACATAGAAGCTCTGGGCCAAGGATGGTGTGATGGTCAAGCTTATGTGTCAGCTTGGCTAGGTTATGGTGTCCAGTTGATCAAACACTAGTCTAGATGCTGTTATGAAATACAGTAAAACCTATGAAAACTGAAACCTGTGTAAGATGGAAACCTGTCAGAGAAAGAAATCACAAATATTTTCTACTAATAGAGAGCCATAGAAAAGTGGTAAGACTCCACACTCTGTCAAAGACAGAAAACTTGCAAGACCCAGAATAATGATGCAGTCCTCCCACTTTCCAGCTCTAACAGGTTTCAGTGTAGTTATATGTGATTAAATCAGAGGTCTTCAGTAAAGCAGATTACCCTCTAAATTTCAGTGGCCCTCATCCAATCAGCTTTAAGAGCAAAAAGGGAGTTTTCCTTATGATATGTTCTGCCTCCAGACTATAAGTAAGACATTTTGCCAGAACTCCCACCCTCTTCACTCTTCCCATTGCCTGACCTACAGATTTCGGGACACAAACCTTCAGTTATCTCCAGCCTGTTGCCTGACCTACAGACTTTGAACCTGCCAAACTCCCACAATCACGTGAGCCGAGTCTTTTAGATACATAGATAGATACATAGACATATCTTACTGGTTCTAAACCCTGTCCAACACATGTTGTGCAGACTTCCACACTATTATGATTTAGTCAGTTTTTTGTTTGTTTGTTTTTAGCTTTTGAGATTGTTTTGGTTGTCTAGGTCTGCTCTCACAGAAAATATATCTCAAATGGATGGCTTTAACAAACAGGGATTTATTATCTTATCATTTAGGAGGCTAGAAGCCCAAGTTCAAAGTGCCAGCTCCAGGAGCTAGGTGAAGGCCCCTCAAGGATCCAGCTCTGCCTCTTGTTCCTGGCCAACTGAAGATGGAGGCTTCTCTTAACTCAGACAGCTGCTGGATGCTGAGGCTGACAAACCCAAAGTCAATAAGTAAAATGCCACAGTCTCAAATTATCAAGCAACATGGCAGGCCACTAATTCAAGTCCATTAACGTTGATAGCATAATGCCTAAGGCACTTGACTGCTAACCAGAAGGCTGGCGGTTCAAACCTACCAGCCACTCCTTGGAAGGAAGGTTGAGCAATCTACTTCCGTAGTGATACTGCCTCAGAAACCCAAGGAGGGGTCACTATGAGTCAGGTCTGACTCAATGGCACATAACAACAACAACGTTCCCAAGATTGTCAGATCACATGACAGGCCATTAAGATGAAGACTTGGCTACATGCAGGGTCCAAGCATGCCAAAAAGCTTTGAGACCTTCCTCAAGGCTTCTCCTTATATACTGGAAGCAGATCACATCCCTAAGGCAGCTACTCAGCTGCTCTGGTAGATTCTACCATGGAGATTACCAGTCTCATCATGGGGAATAATTATACCCAGCTACCCAGCCGCTCAAAACCAGGCCCAGCCAAGCTGACACACAGCTACCACAGAGGTACACAGACTTTCTCGTGTAACCTCAGGAAATAAAGAGTGTTATAAGAAAAAAAAAAAAACTCATTGCCATCAAGTCGGACTTGACTTATAGTGACCCCTCCTTGGGTTTCTGAGGCAGTATCACTACGGAAGTAGATTGCCTAATCATGGAACTGAAATTCAGTCATATTTTCCTACTCTCTTTCCTTCTATTGGGCTTCTGTTTATCTTGATATATCCATTCCATTCTCCTTTTTCTCTAACCAGACTTCTCTGCTTCCTCATAACTTAGATGATACCTGGCCTATTGGGAAATATTAGTCAGGAGAAGCTAGATATGCCTCAACCCCCAGATCTCAGTGGCCTAAAATAACAAAGGTTTGTATTTCAATCTTGCTATATCTCCACGCATGCAAGATCTTACTGAAGATAATTCAAAAAACAGTTGCAGCAGTATATTCACAGAAAACTTTCAGAAGTACAAGCTGGATTCAGAAGAGGACATGGAACAAGGGATATCATAGCTGCTGTCAGATGGATTCTTGGTTCATGGCAAAGAATACCAGAAAGATGTTTACTTGTGTTTTATTGACTCTGCAAAGGCATTTGATTGTGTGGATCATGACAAATTGTGGATGACATTGAGAAGAATGGTAATTCCAGAACACTTACTTGTACTCATGAGGAACCTGTACATTGACCAGGAGGCTGTTCAAATAAGGGGACACTGCATGGTTTAAAATCAAGAAGGGAGTATGTCAGGGTTGTATCTTTTCCCCATACTTATTCAATCTGTATGCCAAGCAAATATTCTGAGAAGCTGGACTATATAAAGAAAAACATGACATCAGGATTGGAGGAAGAATCATTAACAACCTGCAATATGCTGATGACACGACTTTTCTTGCTGAAAGTGAGGATGACTTGAGGCAATTATTGATGAAAATTGAAGGATACAGTCTCCAGTATGGATTACATCTTAATATAAAGAAAACAAAAATCCTCACAACTGGACCTATAAGTAGCATCACAATAAATGGAGAAAAGATTGAAGTTGTCAGAGGCTTCACATTGCTTGGTTCTACAATCAACACCAATGGAAGCAGCGGTCAGGATATTAGATGGCGTATAGTACCGGGCAAGTTGGCTGCAGTTGGACCTGTTTCAAGTGCTGAGAAGCAAGGATGTCTACTTGAGGACTAAGGTGTGCCTGACACAAGCCATGATATTTTTCAATCGCCTCATATGCATGTGAGAGCTGGATAATGAATAAAGAAGACTGAAGAAGAATTGATGCTTTTGAGTTGTGGTGCTGGTGAAAAATGCTAAAAGTACCATGGACTGCTAAAAGAACTAACAAATCTCTCCTGGAGCGAGTGCAGCTGAAATGCTCCTTGGAAGCGAGAATGGTCAGACTGCATCTTACCTACTTTGGTCATTTAGATAAGGGACCATTCCCTGGAGAAGGATGTCATGCTTGGTAAGGTGGAGGGTCAACGAAAGAGAGAAAGGCCTTCAACAAGATGGTTTGACACAGTGGCTGCAAAAAATGGGCTCAAGTATAGCAAGGATCACGGAGCTGGTGCAGGACTGGGTGGTGTTTTGTTCTGCTGTGCATAGGGTTGCTGTGAGTTGGATACGACTCAACAGCACCTAACAACATATGTCCATCAAAGGAGCTCTGGTAGTTTGGTGCATAAGGTATCTGACTGCTATCCAGAAGGTTGGTGGTTCAAACCCACTAGCCACTCAATGGAACCAAGACTGGGCAATCTACTTCCATAAAGATTTACCACCTCAGAATCCCAGTGGGGGTCACTATGAGTCAGAATCGACTCAATGGCAGTGGGTTTGGTTTCTTTGGTTTATATGTCCATCCAAGTGTTATTGGGGATGGTGGAGGAGGTCATGCTTAACATAGTCACTTGGGAACCCAGGACGACAGAGCAGCCACAATCTTGAAAAGTGAATGAGATGAGGCACAAAATGTCCACCCTAAGTCACATCTGCTCACATTCCCTGACCAAAACAGGTCAAATGGCCACACCTAATTTAATTGGGTGTTGTTGTTGTAATATGCCATCAAGTCGATTTCGACTCATAGCGACGCCTCCTTGGGTTTCCGAGGCAGTATCACTATGGAAACAGATTGCCCCAACTTCCTTCTGAGGAGTGGCCAGTAGGTTTGAATTGCCAGCCTTCTGGTTAGTAGTCAAATGCCTTAGGTACTACGCCACCAGAGCTCCTAGGAAGGTGCAATCCTACCAAGAACCTGACTCAAATGTTTGTGAATATGCTTAATAACCCTGAACATGGTATCTCCAGCCCAACACTGCAACCCTTTTTGTTTCAGCACCCACAGTTAATTGATTCCTATTTTCCATGTGTCTTATGTCACACTGCAGCGAGAGAGAAACTGACTGGCCCAGCTCATCTTTGCCTGACAGGCCTGGTTAGCCTATGGATCTTCCCTGAGTCCTGGCCAATTAGCTGGGGAACCAGGCAGGATACACATTATAACACATTGTAGGCCAACCCATCCTCTAACCCCCAGCGGAGGGAATAAGAGGTCAGGGACTGTGAAGTGTGACTAGTATAAAAAGAATTTGAGTTAAAGTCATGATATTTCACTAGTTCTAGTTCTTAATGAAGGAGTCGCTGGGTGGCACAAACAATTCAGCACACTGCTACTAACTGAAAGTTTGGCAGTTTGAACCCACCCAGAGGCATCTCGGAAGAAAGGCCTGGTGATCTGCTTCCAGAAGGTCACAGCCTTGAAAACCCTCTGGGGCACAGTTCTATTCTGCAACACGTGGGGTTGCCAGGAGTCAAAATCTACCTTAAAGCAACTGTTTGGTTAGTACTCAATGACATGAATGGTGTGGTCCCATGAAGCTGGGTCAGGCCTGGTTGATTGTTGGACTATCCATGGGGCAGAATGTCAAGAGGGGTAAAAAAAATGGAAATGATTGAATCCAGGCACCTGCTGCATTAACCCATCAGTCTGGTGATCAGTGGTGTGGTACCAAGCCATTTAAAAAATTGGTCCATGCAGTTTCATTTCCACATGTAGATATCACAGGCTTTGACTTCTGAATAGGTAAACGGGGCAGGGAGAAGAAGTGGAGAGAAGAGAAAAAGATATTCAAACCATACAATAAGGTCTGAATGTCTGAGCGTGGAATTCAAGGTCATTCACCATATGGCCCCAACCTGCCTATCCAGTTTCATGTCCCAGCTCACCTCCAAATAAGCCTACTATCTAACTGCCACTCAACATTCCATTTTCTTTCCTTAGCCCATACAATCCCCTTCTCTTTATCTAATTGCTATCCATCCTCTGAAATTAGTTTAAAAGCCACTACCCATCAGAGAGGCTTTTTCCATCTGGTCCAACCTGGTAATTGCTACGTCTTCCTCCTCAGAATTCTTATAGTCCTGCTCATGCTGAACAGCTGGAGGGCAAGGGTGTGTCTTACTATTTTAGAGTTCCAGAGCCTAGTGCCTACCTGGTAGATAGTAGGTACCCAGTAACAGCATGCTTAATGAATTGTCTGTGCCACTTGGTTCAGTTAAGGACAATTTAATGAATTCCTCACCTATGTTAGGCACAGCGGAGAAAATAAAAATAAATAATATACGATCCCTCCAGGAGTTGCTCTAATTCAGTTGTCTCATTTTACAGATGTTGCTCTAATTCAGTTGCCTCATTTTACAGATGAGAAAACAGAGGCCCAGCGAGGGAAAATTACTCATCCACTACCCCTCAAGTAGACACATCTATTGAGTAATTGTCATGTGCTAAACAAAATGCCTCTTATTTATCTCACTTGCAACAAACCTAAGAGAGAAGAATTTGCATCCCCATTTTACATAAAGGAAACTGAGATTTAGTGAGACTGTAACATAACAAAGGCCCATTGCAAGGAGCCAGATCAGGTTTGGACCTCAGAGTCTAACTCCCGAGTGCTTGTTCTTGCTCCCTCTGCTTGGCTCTAAGCTGAGAGTCAGCTCCCTATAGTCCATATGTCTGCATATCGACCACTGGCCTTGACCATTGCGAGTGCTCCAGTGGCTGGGTTGACACATGGTAAGTAAAGGGCTTTGACGAATTTCTGTGCCATGTAGCCCCTATACACACAAACCTAATGTTCTGACCATTAGGTCAGGGTACTTTTTCCCGCCTGGGCAGTTGAGTTAGTGGAAGAAACCTGATTAAATCCCAGAGGGGAACTTGATCATTCTCTGAAGGATTTACAAGTTGTTTGGCCTGCCTAATCTGCTCAGGTACCCTCCAAGGAATATTCAAGGTCTTTGTAGTATAGGCTAGGAATTATTCTGTAAGGATTGTTAACAAGACCCTTACCAACTCTGCTTCAACCAGGTCACAAAAAGGTAGCCAGCCCTTTTCCTTCCTTCCAACGAAAGCTCTGAAAAAAGCAGGCTAGGGGAGGAGTTAAAAATAAGGAAGGAAAGGGAAGGTCCTTCTGCCTCCAAGCCGAGTTGGACCTATTCCCTCCTTGGAGTTAGGGCTGTGGATACAATGACTTATCTGGGATGACATTTACCCCATGTTTTTGGCAACCTGGCTCTAGAGCATGGAAAGAGTCTGACTCTTTATTTATTTATTTAAACTTTTTATTGCAATTTGGGTAAAAGTCTACAGAGCAAATTCGTTTTCCGTTCAACAGTTCATACACGTTTTGTTTCATGAAATTGATTGCAAGCCCCACAGTGTATTAGCTCTCTTCTCATTTCTTGCCTGTGGTTACTTTTACCTGTGTTCCTCTTTCCTATGCATTCCTGCCTCCTGAGCTTTCTCCTGTGCAAATGCTGCCCTTCTAATCTCCCAAACTGATTGTTCTAAGGAGTGCACCTCCCTGATACAATTGTTCCACTCCTAGGCCTATTTATTATTAGGCTAGAAATTTAACCATGGGAGTGAGTTCAGTTCCAGGCTGGAAGGGTGACTATGAACCATAGTCGTAGGCGTCTCACAAGTCATGATCAGACCAGTGAATCTGGTCGTTTTCATGACTTTGAATTTTGTTCTACATTTTTCTCCCCTCCTATAAGAGTCCAACGCTTTAAAATCAGTGGGGGGAAAAAAAAGTTAGATCTGGAGGGACCTCAGGGGTCATCTACCCTGAGGATTTAAGATAAATAAACAGAGCATATTACACAAAAACATTTTTCTACATCCCAGTTTGGTGAGTAGCAACTGGGGTCTTAAAAGCTTGCAAGCAGCCATCTAGATGCTCATCCAGAGCAAAGAAGAATGAAGAAAACCAAAGACAGATGGAGACAATTAGTCCAAGGGACTAGAAGACAATGTGAATCTCAGCCTATATAACCATGAGACCAGAAGAACTAAATAGTCCCCAGCTACCACTCAGAAAGGGATTGGTGCAGGAGATCCTGGATAGAGTGGGAAAACAACATGGAACAAAACTCAAAATCATAAAAGGGAAAAATACAAAACACAAGACCAGGTCTACTGGTCTGATAGAGCCTGGTGAGCCCCCTGAGATTATGGCCCCTCGTTTACCTTTCAGGTCTGGAACTGAACTCACTCCTGTGGCTTCCAGCCAAACAATAGACAGTCATATAGGGTGAACATTTATATCCAGTAGATACACTCCCTAGAGAGATCAGTGGAAGGATAGAAGAGCAGTGTTTACACAGGGAGATAGTTGAGGGGAGCAGTGCACAGCAGGAATGCATAGGAAAGGACACAGGGAAGAGGTAACAGGGAGGAAGTGAGAAGAGAGCTGTTACATTGTGGGAAATTGCAGTCAATGTCATGAAACAAAATGTGTATGAACGGCTGTATGGAAAATGAATTTGCTGTGCAAACTTTCACCCAAATCACAATAAAAAAATTAAAATAAAAAAATTGACCAATTAAGAGTCTAGCACATAAAAAAGAAAGGAAAGAAAGAAACTGCAGCATGGAGGCTGAGTTAGTTGGCAAAGTCAAAGAGCTGCTGGTGATAGAGTAAGAGACCAGTGACAACGCTGCCGCTGCCGGTGTCTAAACAGCATTTCCCTTAAACTCCCACCACCTTCACATCTGCACTCACACCCAACTCTTTGCAGAAGCAACCGAAAGAGAGAGAGAGAGAGAGAGAGAGAGAGAGAGAGAGAAATAAGCCAGCTGGGTCCTGTGCCCTTAAAGTATTTTACTTTCTCTCCCTTCAAGCAAAAGGGCACGAAGAAGGCATTCTCTGTGCTATTATTGTGTCGCCCCGGGTTTCTGACGCGCACCAGCAGAGTCTCAGCAAAGGCTCCCCATCCTTCCTTCCAGCCCTCCTTTTCTCTGATCCATTGGAGTTTCAGAGCGGGAGCACCCAGGATGACACCTGGCCGGCTGAGAGTTGCCGGGGAGGCGCTGGGACCGTGCCCGGAGCGCGCAGGCCTGAGGCGGCTGCTGGGGGTCCCGGGAGCCTTTAGCCGAGTGCGCCGGGGTCTGGTGGCTCAAAGAGGCGACGCGCACGCACTGTCTGACTCGCTCCTCAGCCTCCCGTCGCTCTGGGAGGGCTCGCCTGGGGACCCTAATGGCTTGGCGCCGACCCTGCGAAAAAGGGGCGCGGAGGGCAGAGGCGAGCGCCTCACCTAGGCTCGGCCCCAGCGAGACCCCGGAGCCTTCTCCCTGGCGCACAGGTTTGGAACTGGGCGGCCTCTCCCGGCCGCCGCCTTGGCTGCTCCGGTCCCCATATATAGTCATATCCACCGTCAACTGGGAGGCCGGCAGGCGGCAGCGAATGGGCGAGAGGCCCCCGCGGGAGGAGCGAGGAGGGGGCAGAGGCGGAGGGAGGAGAAGGGGAAAAGGGGCTGGAGAAAAAAGCTTTTCCAAAAAAGTATTGGCTGTCTTGAGGAATGCGGTCGCCCCCTTGGGAAAGTACATATCTGGGAGCTGCCGGCGGCTCCGCGCTCGCACTCCGCCTCGGCCGCCTGACCGCGCGTTCGTCTCGCCGCTCCGCGCCCGCGCCGCGCCCCTTGTCCCGCCGCAACCCAGGGGCCCCTAGCCACCGCCACCATGGACGCCATCAAGAAGAAGATGCAGATGCTGAAGCTCGATAAGGAGAACGCCTTGGATCGAGCCGAGCAAGCGGAGGCTGATAAGAAGGCAGCGGAGGACAGGAGCAAGCAGGTCTGCGCCTCCCCGCTGCCCGCGCTCGGCTGACCCGGTGCTCCCGAACCCTAGCAGCACCTGGGCCTGGCACCTCCTTCCAGTCGACCGCTCCGCGGGGCTTGGGGAGACTCCTCCCGGGGGCGGGCTAGGACGCGCGCCTGGGAAGGGAGAGGGAAAGAGCAAAAGTCCGCCTTATTCTAACTTTTTAGTCTCTTCCGAGGAAACTTACTTCTCTCGTTCCCATCGCCTACCAAGTAAATTGAAGTCCTAGAGGCAATTGATTATCAGGACTGGGATCTCTTTTGGTTGAGGCGGGAGGGTGACTGGTGCCTGGGGCATATGAAGAAAGGGCGAGGGGGAGTAAGAAAAGGTGTGGGGGGTGTCTAGTCTTAAAAGTGTTAGAAGTTCTTCCAGATTTTTGACTGCGGACTAAACTTAGACTGGGATGGAGAGTTGAGGGAAGAGGAGAGGGTCATGGAGTAGTTTGCAAAGAACAAAGATGGGACAGAAAGGAGGATACGGACTGGAGCAGGGAGACGGGCGTTTTTCTGGCCCCCAAATTTTTGGACTTGAGTCTTCTGAGACCTCGGCAGGAACCTCTCCCCGGGGGAAATGGGGGTGCTGGGTGGGCCAGGGTGCCGTTCCAGCTGGGGTGAGAGGATACCTAGGATCTCTTGAACCCCAACTCGGAGGCACCCCAAGCCCGAGAGGCCCCAGCCAACCCTGAGCCCGTGTTTGTGTGTGTGTGTGTGTGTGTGTGTGTGCGTGCCGGCCGCCCGCGCCCGCCCGCTGCTGCTCCACCCCACCCCCCAGCTCGAGGAGGACATCGCGGCGAAGGAGAAGCTGCTGCGGGTGTCGGAGGACGAGCGGGACCGGGTGCTGGAGGAGCTGCACAAGGCGGAGGACAGCCTCCTGGCCGCGGACGAGGCCGCCGCCAAGGTACCCAGGGCGCGCGGCGCGGCGCGGCACACGAATGGCTAACTCTGTCTTTCTCTTTCTCTCTCCGCTCCTCCCCTCCCCGTCTCTCCCTTTCTCTCTGTCCCGCTGTCCCTGTCCTTCTGGTTCTGTGCACCCACACCCCTCCCCTACGGGATCACGCTGCCTGCTGCACCCCCCTCCCCTCCCCCACGGCCAACTCCCAGCTGGAAGATGAGCTGGTGTCGCTGCAAAAGAAACTCAAGGGCACTGAAGATGAACTGGACAAATACTCCGAGGCCCTCAAAGATGCCCAGGAGAAGCTGGAGCTGGCAGAGAAAAAGGCCACCGATGTAAGTGCACGAACACACTACCTCCCTCACCGCCTGCCTCCGTGGCCACCTGGGGGTCACTGCAGGAGCCTGAGAGCAATGGAGGAGGGTCCCCTCTTCCTGCTGAACACCTGCACACACTCCTGCCATGGCCCAGAGCATGGATGCGCCTCAGACTGCTTCTGCACACATTCATTTATATTTCATTCATTCCTGTCTCTCTTTTTCTCCCTTTTCTTTCCCACCTGGGAGTGGAGATGGGTGGGTAGAAAAGCTGGTAGAATAGAGCAGCTAAAATTGGACTCTGGAGGTAAACCTTGCCTCCCTGGTGGCAGAAAACACCTGCAGTGTCATCACCACCAAGGTTTGTGCAAACAGAGAATGCTGGTTTACTTCGCTTTTTTTTCTTTTGCCTTCCCTAATGTGTGGGAAGCCCTATTTTGGGATTGTGGGTCTAGTCAGGGTATAGAGGGCCTAGTCTCTAAATGGAAGTAATGACATGGTGGTACTTTTTACTTTTGCTTACTGAACTTAATGGTAGAGCCCAGAGACTTGAGGCCTCCTGTATCACTAGTTGTTATGTGCTGTGGAGTCAACCTGACTCATAGCGACCCCTCCTTTCGTTTCCGAGGCAGTATCACTAGGGAAGTAGATTGCCCAACCTTCCTTCCAAGGAGTGGCTGGTGGGTTTGAACCACCAGCCTTCTAGTTAGCAGTCAAGTGCCTTGAGCACTATGCTACCAGCACTGTTGTTGTTGTTGTTGTTATGTGCTGTCAAGTCGGACCCGACTCATAGCAACCCCTCCTTGGGTTTCCGAGGCAGTATCACTACGGAAGTAGATTGCCCCATCTTCCTTCCGAGGAGTGACTGGTGGGTTTGAACCGCCAGCCTTCTGGTTAGCAGCCAAGTGCCTTAGCCACTAAGGAAGCCTTAATCCGGCACTTAAGATCTGCCTGGGAAGATGATACTTGCTTGGGTCTGCAGTCTGAGGGCACTGGATCCAGAAAGTAAGCTAGGAGTTATATATAGCTCAGTGCTTTATATGGTATAGTGAGCTAGCTGCCCCCTGCCCCTCCTGCTGGCCCCACCCCCACCTGTCTGCCCTATGACAACCACCACATAGTTTCAGGGGTGATGTACACGCAGCTAAAGCTCAGATAAGCACGTTGTCCAGTGCCCTCTGGAATCTTTTTAAACTGAAGCGCTTGCCTCGTCTGCCATGTAAAATCAAGCCAAGCATTAGATTTCCAAAGGACAGACTTCTTTTCACACAGTTAGCTTCCATTCTAGAAGCCAATTAAGCCTAGAGGCTCAATTAGGAAAGAATTCCTCAGGAAGTTGGTAACAATTCCAAGAATTTATGAGCATCAGGGAAAGCTATGTGTAGAAATTGATCCACTACTAAGTGCAAGGGCAGAATTTGGGGGATGAGAGTAAAATGCAAAGTACCAGGGGCCCTGGAGTCTTGAGATCAGTAAAGGTTTTTGTGGCATGAAAGGCTTGAAATGTATCTCTGAGTGTGCTTGACAAATGAGAGATTCAGATACAAGGCAGTTAGAATTTGACAAAAAGAAATTTCAGTAAAAGCAAGGGTCCTGCAATAGGGGGCTTGGAGAAGCACTGATTTAGCAAAAACATTTACAGTATCCACTACCTGGCTTTAGAAAAAGAACCAAAAAAAACCAGATATAATTCTGTGCCTGTTGTGTGTAACATGGATCAGATGTCTGCTTTGTATGTGACTAAATGGAGGATGCCTATCTCTCCCAAATTCTCCAGCAGGACGTTTATTTCACTTTTTTAAAAGAGCCGCTGATAGATCAAGGAGAGATATTCCTTATAAGGAAAAGAATGCAGAGAATTTGAAAATAGCCCAGTGAGACTGAAGACAAGAGAAGGAGAAAAATGCTACTATAATTCTTAAAGGGGAAAAAAAGATAGTAATTATAGTAGCTATGTAGTGCTATCATGTCGTTATTGAAAAGTCTTGTTTAAGGGAGTGTTAGAATGAGGTGGGGCAGAAGTGGAAAAGAGGATATTTAAAGCCCACTGGGGGGTGGGGCTAGCAGAAGAGGGAGGTTCTTGAAATGAGTTATGGTTCTTTTTTCCTATGGAAAACTGTCCCTAAATGGGGTGCACTTTTTTTGGTAGTATGTTGATGCTTTTCACCTTTAAGACACTTTGGGGGCCTGTAGGGATATTGATGAAGTTTGTTAAGAAATACTAGAGTGATTCCTAAATAGTAAAAGTAGGCAAGACTCAAGAGGAAGAGACAGATGTCACTAGAGAAAGGGGAAGAGTGGGAGAGAGGTCAGCTTCCTGAGGGAGAATCATATTACATTTGAAATTAAGGCACTTCACTGTCAAAAATCAACACTGTAAAAATATTTTTTCTATAAATCTTGTCTTCTACTAATTTACCAACATTCTTTACAAATCCTAGTCCAGAAAAGAGCTCTCCCAAGCCTGTGTGTGTATATGTGTTAGCTGTCATTCAGTTGCCTTGACTCATGGTGACCCCATATGCAATGGGATCATATACCATTGTGATCCATAGGCTTTACATTGACTGATTTTTCAGAAGTAGATCACCAGGCTTTTCTTTCTCTTCTTAGCCTAAAAAATTATAATTCAGGTGGTAGCCTATCTGATAGTTTTATTTTTAATTTTTTTTGTTGTTTTTAGGTCTTGACTTTCTAAACCTGTAGGCTATACTCCAGACCAATTAGATCAGTCTCTCTGTATAATGACATCAGCATGAAAATGAACTCACCTGAAACTGACCTTCCCAGATGTTTGAAAAGTAGGACATTAAGTCACTAGTTGGCTTAGAACGTTTGGCATGTCCACCTTCCTTGGCTCTTCCAGAGGACCCCAGACCCCCACTTCCTCCACCCTCAATGTTGAATACCCACTTTCTGTGCAGGTTTATGGGAGAACCTGTGACCTCTTTGCCTGACCACTGGGTGGAAACAAAGCAAGTGGCTCCACCTACAGGATGTGAGGGCTCATGCTGGGGTTTGTGAGCATCAGCCAAGGCTGTGAGAGTGCTGTAGAAAATGAGTCGGGAAAGCAAAGGAGGTTCATTGTTAGGGTGTTGGAGGAGGACAAAGTTATCAAGGATGTTTTCTTTTTCTTCATTACCCCCACACTTAAACCCATTAGGAACTGACTGTAAGGGCCTCCTGTGAGAAAGTTGGGAAAAGAAAGCCCTGAGACTAAATTTAAAAATGCAGCTGAACAGGAGAGTTTGCAGAGGAAAATTCCCAAGATGATAACTCCTGGTGGTTTTCATCCAGCTGTAGCCAGAGGCTCTCAAACTATTTTTTCTCCTTCCATGGGGTGTCTTCAAAAGGCATCCCCATGCAGCTCAGAAACAGATTCCAGAAGGTCTCAGAGACTGCTCTAAAACCAGAGGCTATAACTAGAAGGGACTCTTGATTTGATTATTTAGCCTATTCTTTTATGAAAGGAAAGTGAACCCCAGAGAGGCTGGCTTACCTGGGATCACACAGCTGGTTACCGGCTCCTGCCTGACTCCTAAGACCAAACCCAAACCAGTTGCTGATTTTATTCCGACTCATGGCAACCCTAGGTGTTTCAGAGTAGAGCTGCATGCCATAGGGTCTTCAATGGCTGTGGTCTTTTGGAAGCAGATTGCCACGAATTTCTTCTGAGATGCTTAGAGTGCATTCAAAC
Source organism: Orycteropus afer afer (assembly GCF_000298275.1). NCBI lineage: Eukaryota > Metazoa > Chordata > Mammalia > Tubulidentata > Orycteropodidae > Orycteropus > Orycteropus afer. The sequence goes on along the minus strand of NW_006921602.1, from coordinate 13,697,942 downwards.
TGCCAACCTTTAGGCTAGAACCACCAACTTTTCGGTGAGTAGCCAACCTTGTAACTATTTGTGGTATCCGCAGACTCTTGACTCCTAAGACTGCCTGCATATTTATTGATTATAGCTGTCATTTGAGTTATTAACTCTAAGATATTGTACTAAACACTTTTATTATTTCATAACCCTCACAGCCATCCTATGGAGAAGGTATTAACATTATCCCTATTTTTACAGATGAAGTCCAGAGAGGTCAAGTTATTTGCCCAGTCACATAGCCAGCAGGGAACTAGCAGCCAAATTCAAACTAGGAAGACTATGTTTTAGTATGGGAGGTTTAATCACTATGCTATATCTATATATATGTTCGTGATTTCCGTTTAGTAAGCTGGTGGGGGGAGCTCTGGTAGCATAGTGGCTAAAGCACTTGACTGCTAACCAGAAGGCTGGCGGTTCAAACCCACCAGCCACTCCTCGGAAGGAAGGTTGGGCAATCCTACTTCCGTAGTGATACTGCCTCGGAAACCCAAGGAGGGGTCGCTATGAGTCGGGGCCAACTCGATGGCACATAACAACAACAACAACAACAAGCTGGTGGGGGGCGGGAGTGAGATTGCTGTGGTTAGGATCTTGTGTTCTGCGATTCTTTACACACTGTCCCTTTAGGACACATTCAGCCCCCCAAACCCCTCGCTCTGCTTTTCTTTCTCCCGAGCATGGGGAAATAATCCCAGGCTCCTGATCGGAGAGTTCCTGTGGCCAGCAGGCGGCGCCATCGTCTTTAGCATTCAAGTCCGTTAACGAGGGTCACTTCGGCGCTGGGGAAGGACGCTGGGAGTGGAAGTGAAATTTCTTTCTGGTGGCCTCCCTCCGAACAGGACCCATCCCGCTAGGTGCCCCATCAGCGCTCCCCCAACCACCCGCCAGCACCGCAGCCGCGAGCCTGCGCAGTGCCTCTAACGGTTGGCAAATTCCCGGGTCCACGGCCGGTGCCCCGCCCGCCCGACAGTGCCCGCCCCGGCGCTCGCGCACCCGCCTGCGGTTTGTCTGCATAGTCCCGGAGGCTGCGACTTCCGGACTGATCCTGGGCCGCAGGGGGCGCCGCGGTCGCGCGGAGCTGCCTGGGCGGGGCGGACGGGCTGCTAGGAGCAGCAGCAGCACCCGTGGCGCTCTGGATCGCAGCAGCTGGCCTCTCCCACCGCAGCCTGCACGCCTGCCCGCCGCCGCCCCGTGTGATGGCGGGGAGCAGTTCGCTGGAGGCGGTGCGGAGAAAGATCCGGAGCCTGCAGGAGCAGGCAGACGCTGCAGAGGAGCGCGCAGGCAGCTTGCAGCGCGAGCTGGACCACGAGAGGAAGCTGAGGGAGACCGTAAGGGACCCACTTGGAAGCGCCTCTTCCCCCGTAGGCCCTACTGCTCCCTGCAGGGCCCTCCGGGATCCCACCTGCTCCCTCCCCCCCACGCTGCCGAGGAGCACCTGGCGCACCTGGGCCAGTTGGTGTCGGGATCTGCTGGTTCTCCTCTACGCTTTCTATCTCGCTGGTCTAAAGTAAAAGCAGGGGTGTTGTTGAGAAGCTTCTGGAAGCAGCACTTTCCCAGGAAAGGGCTGTTTCAGGGTGATTTGATCAGCCTCGGGTCCCCTGGGATGTGCACTTTGCGCTGCTTCCGGCAGTGTTTACTCTGAGCATGGGAAGAGGGGAGGTCTCTCCTTTTGAAAATCCTTTTTTGTGAGAAGGGGCTCTTACAGGAGGACCTCCTGGAGTTTGGGGTCTGGGCATACTAAACTGCCATCCCCGTTGACCCTTTAGTTTCCTGGAAGGCTCTTAATGGTGTTTGAGACACTGACAGAGCCAGGTTGTGATGGAAAAACTGTATCGTCTGCAGCCATTTTACCTTTCCCTTTCTTAACCTTAGTTTTTCCCAAATTCTTTTATACAGATAGATATTCCTTTGTTACTGAATCTTTTAAAAAGTTGACTAGGAATCAACAATTATTGGGTGTATTCTGCCGGCTTCTCCCTCCCCTTTGTTGAATGTAATACCTGGCTTCCTTCCTTTCTCCTAAGGCAAATATATCAGGAACAGGATTTCAGAAGCGGTTTAGGTTATTTGTTTGTTTTGAGTGTGTGTTTTAAATCAGGATACTCAAACACCTTGGGAATTTTATGACCAGCCATAATATGATGTCCAGCTGTGCTTAATAGACAGGGCTATTCTGGGTTGAGTAAATCATTCTGTTTAAATAATGTTTGTAATGGCAATAGGGCTGGTCACAGAAATGAAAAGACCTGTTTTGCATGAGATATATAGAAGCGAAGGGGTCCTCTTAAGAGGAAGGCCTAACTAGAGGAAGTTTCAGACGCAGTACATACAGGAATAAGGAAATTGATAGGCAAAAGATAAGTTTCTGTGTTACTTTACAGGACAAGTCAACTAGGATCTCATGATTGTTTTCTGAACTTGGCTGGGTGATAAATTAATTGACTCCCTCTCTGAATGGCTAGCAGCTGTCCTTGAACCATGAGAACTAATAGAACATGATGGAGAAGAACAAGAACTCTGGACCCTGACTACCAAAATTTAAATCCTGGCTCCACTGCTTAAGCTGTAAGACCTCAGGCACATTTCTTAACCTCTCTGTGCCTCTATCCCCTAACTGTAAAATGTGGATGGTAATAGTACCTACCTGTCTAAAGTTTGAAGGAGTTAGTGTGTGTGTGTAAAGAGGTTACAGTGGTGCCAGGCACAGCAGAGTCATTTCTGTGTCAACTGTTATAAAAACTGCAGGGTATCACTGCCTTGTGAAGGGTGTTAAAAATGGCCTGCTCATTTCACAAATTCCTTCATCTTAAAGTATTCCATGTAAATGCTTACAATCAGCAAGTTTTCTTTTTGGAACTTGAATGGTGAGAGGAAGTGGCCAGGTTGGAAAGAGTATTTGATAGGTTGAAGTGATATTGTTGGTGGAAGTCAAGAAAACTCCCTTCACTCTACTAAGAAGGGGATGTGTGACCCTATACAGGAGAGCCTTTTATTGACTCCTGGTGGGAGTTCTGGTGGCATAGTGCCTAAGGCACTTGACTGCTAACCAGAAGGCTGATGGTTCAAACCCACCAGCCACTCCTCAGAAGGAAGGTTGGGCAATCTACTTCTGTAGTGATACTGTCTTGGAAACCCAAGGAGGGGGTTGCTATGAGTCGGACCGACTCTTACCACAGTGAGTTTGGTTTGGTTATAGTAATTGATGTTAGGTGTAGCAGATAAATTTTATGAAATGCACATTGTTAACTTTTATACTCAACCTTCTGTGCATCCTTTTTATAACCTAGCTTTTCCTTTGCCAGTTGGCTTCTGTATATTTCATTCTTTTCAAAGTTAAAAGTGGTTTAAATCGTTTCTTTTTTGTCTTTAAAGAAACTTTTGAAAGCAGTCTGCCTGGATGACCAAAGGCAGAATTTTGTAATGTTACAACCATTTAGGACTGGGTCAAGCCACCTAAGAGAGAATTTCACATTCAAGGTTTTTCCTGATTTCTGAAACTAGTATTTAAAGGTGGATAATTTAAGATTGTTTCTTGGTAGTTGTCAGGCTTTAGCTTAGGTTGCGAGTTAGAGCAATCGTTTCTCTTGGCAGCAGAGATAAAGCTTTAGTGACAAACTTAGGAGCTCCAGCAACCAAAAAAATAGTTGACTGTAGAGTTGGCCTTCAGTTCAGACAGATTCTCAAATTTTCAGACAGGCTGTAGTTAATAGGTCTATAAACCAACACTTACCTTCAAAAAAGTAATCATCCCTTATTTCCTCTTGGTTTGTTTTTCCAGGGTGTGTGGGCCCTTCTAAAGATTGGAATGAGGCTACTTTGCATGGTATAGTGGTTGATTCTAGGTCTTATGACCCACTAGGGTTTTGTTTGTTTTTTGTCATTTTAAAAAATAAAAAACTGTAGCAAGGAGGAACCAACCCTCCTTTCTGGGTTTATTGTTGTTAACTGCCTTAGAGTTAGTTCTGACTCACAATGACCCTACAAAACAGGGAAGAACTGCCCTATAGGTTTCCTATATGGGAGCAGATTGCCAGGTCTTCCTCCTGTGGAGCTGCTGGTGGGTTCAAACTACCCACCTTTCGGTTAGCAGCGGAACACTTAACCATTGTGCCACCAGCTCCTTCCTTTCTGGGTAGTTCTCAGCAAACAAAGTTGCAGCCAGTAGGATTGTAACTGATAACTTTATTAAGTCATGGGAAATAACCAATTTGCAAAACTTCCCAGCTCTTTCCCTCATCAGAGGTGGTCAGTATTTCTGGAATATTGAAACTGAGAGTGCCTTCTGTGCTTGCTTCGGCACTCCCAGGGCGGCCGTCCCTGGAATGTATACTCTGTTTCCGCTTTCATATGTAGTCAAGGCAAAGGCACTACAATGCTCTGTTCATGTCCGCTCTCCCACATTATACAAGTATGCCTCATAAATTATAGGTTTTGGCACAGATAGAGAAGGTTGTGTTTATCTGTTATCCATGGGAGTGCCCTTTAAAGTCATCAATGTTTTTTTTATTTTTTTCCCCTTTCCTTACCATATAAGGACAGAATGTAGTTTGGCTGTAATCACTTGGTCTTACACAGCAAGTTGGGTGAAGCCCTCTCAGTATAACTACAGTTTGCATGAAATGAAAAGGCCTGACCTTTGATCATTCCATGCTCCACTCTGCCAGGCAAGACTGAAAACAGATTCAAGAGGATAGATTTTTAGGATACCGTGTTATTTCTCCTAGTAGTATTTCTTCTTAATAGTCTTAATTATTGTCTTAACTGAATACTTTTTTAAGTAAAAATCATTGCTATTTTTAATTTATTTATATTGGCTGAAACATCTGGCTTTCATAAAAATCTATGCCTAATGAGAATTTTTCCCCCCAGATCTGGTTTGGAGAAATATTGTGCTGTATTGGAGTGGATGTCATCCCCATGTTTTCTGTATAAGTAGCCAGTGTAGGTATACCTTGGAGATCTTGCATGTTTGGGTCCAGACCACTGCACTAAAGCAAATATTGCAATAAAGCAAGTCACATGAATATTTTGGTTTTCCAGTGCATATAAAAGATATGTTTATACTATATTGTGGTCTATTAAGTGTGCAATAGTATTATGCAAAAGTTTGAGATATTGTGGGAATTTCCAAAATGAGACACAGAGAGACATGAAGTGAGAATACACTGTGGGAAAAATGGTGCCAATGGATTTGTTCAACACAGGGTTGCCCTAAACCTTCAATTTGTAAAAAAAAAAAAAAAACACAGTAAAGTGAGGTATGCCTGTACCTTGTTGGGGGGAAAACAGGAGTAGCATGTGCCTCCAAAGTTCAGAGTCCTAGGTGGTTTAACAGCAGTTCTGCCAGAGACACTATACAACAGTGTCTTTTCTGAGTAGCTCATTACATGTTAGGACACAATAGCACTTTTGAACTAAAAGAAACGAGCCTCCCAAACTGAAAGACTTAGCTGGCAATATCAACAACATCAATGGGCCGTTGTTAGAGGAAAGGGAACCCAGACATTGAAGGGGTAATTTTACATGCCTAGAAATAATTTGCATCTGCAGTCTTGACCTTCCCCAAATGGCTTGGTGTTTATATCTGCCTTCAAAGATAACAGATGATCTTGTAGCTGCATGCTTTTACTAAGAGAGACAACAGCAGGTACTTAGGACAGCCCAAGGACTGTGATGACAGGAACTTCAGGACATAGCTGGATAGGCCTCAGAACTTAGGGAAAACATATGGGAAATAAAAGCTGGCGAGGGTAAGAGATGTGGGCCTCTTGAACATCTAGCATAATAAATCAGGAAGGGGAGGAGGTTAAGAAAAATACCCTTAATTAAATCATGGAATTAAACATATTGTGCGTGAATTCTAGGAAACCAGACAATTGAGATTAAACCAGGGTGATAGGTCCTGAGGAGTCTGAGCCCAGGGTTTTCCCAGGGGAAGCTTACATAGAAATGGATGCCCCAGACATAATTCTCAAGACCCAATTTTAACCAACAGGTGCCTGTGTCCACCTGCTCTGATACCTCTGGGGCAGCAGGCATTGGCAAATGCTGTATATCTTTGTGTGAGCTACCTATTATCCAAAATATCCAAAACCAAACTCACTACCATTGAGTCAGTTCTGACTCTCTTGAGTTTCCAAGGCGGTAAATCTTTACGGAAATAGATTGCCCCATCTTCCTTCTGCAGAGTGGCTGCTGGGTTTGAACCGCCAACCTTCTAGTTAGTCAAATGCCTTAAGCACTGGGCCACCAGAGCTCCTTACCATTAGTGTAATTTTGTGGAATTTCAAATTTTATTGTCTGCCTTTTTTCAAAAAGGATAGAGATGGCTCATTTAGTGGATGACATTCAACACGGTAGCTGGTCTCTTTGACCTGGTAAGGGTCTGTCCCTGAAGGCCTGTCTTTCAGTTGGAGGTTGGGGAGGGGAGAGAGAACCTCCTACTCTGATATCAGAACAGAGAAAGAGTCCAGGGGTAAGAATTGCCAATTCCAAGACATCTGTAATGTTCCAGGAGGCCATGAGGAGAGATGAAGAGAGCCAGCAGAGTGATGCCAAAAGACTTGGCTCTCTGTCCTGTCTCCCACTGACCGGTTGAGTAGACTTCAGCACTCTGGGTCCAAGACCCCTCCTTCTTCTTTTTTTCTTCTTAAGGAAGAGCTAGATATGTGGTTCCCACAGGATTTGCCAGCTTCTTGGGGTGGGGCTGAGGGTTGAGAGTTGCTTATTTATAGTGCAGATTCCTGCCCTCCCTTCAGACCTTCTGAATCAGAATCTCTAGGGATGGGGCCTGGACGTTTGTATTTTTAATAAACATCTCCTAGTTGATTCTGACGCCCAGCCAGTTGTGGGAACTGCAGATGTGAATGATGTCTAGGGACCCTTCCTGTTCTGAGGACCTGTTACAGCTCCTCAGAAAGGACCAGCTGTCCCCAGGTCTGCTCTCTGTGTCTCCCCAACCTGCCCATGTGTCACAAACTGGCATCTAGAAACAGACCACCATTTGGAACCAGTGTTTGGGTGCTCTTTACAAGGCCCTGTTGGCTGGTGCTTCTGTAAGCATCACCTCTAAGGTCACAGAGTCTGAGGTTCATCATGCTTCCATGGAAAGGGTTGGTAACATTTATAAAATAGCATTTTGCTGAGCACCAAGTCAAGTGCTAAAGAAAAGAAGGGTTAGAGTGAAGTACAAAAAAGAGACAGATGGATATTGGTGGGGGAAAGCTTTTCAGGTAGGGCAGAGGCAGGAATGAATGCAGAGTGCTGTCTCCTCACTCTCCAGTGCCCTGACCCCAGCTGTGTGGTGAGCTAGGGAGATAGATCAGATTTTCATCTAAAGGTTATTTCTCTGAGGTATAAACAGCCTTCTTTTGAGTACAAAATCCTCAAGGTTTGCTCCAATTTCTAAAGAGAGCAAGGAATGTAGAACTTAGTGGCTACAGAAATGTTTTGAAAATGTTGTTGACATTTCTTGACTGGCCACAGCACCTGTAATGAGGATATTTGCCTTCATAACAAAGGGTATTTGCCTTAATTTGGAAAAAAAAAAAAATTTGAGTGCCTGACCTAGACACTCTACACAGTTTTGGGTTTTGTTTTTATTTTTGTTTTATGGTAAGGGGGAGGAGGACTTGTTCTTCCTCTGCTTTTAAAAGAATTAGATTTTTACTGGAAATGAAAAATACAGAACTATGATTAAATCTGACCCCAAATCATACCCTTAATGTATATGTCATTCCAGTTTTCTTTAAAAAAAAAAAAAAAAAAGCTAATGAGTTTTAAAAATTTAGTTTTGTTTAAAAAGATAGTTTCCTGCATTTAAATTTGTTCTCTTTATGGCCTTTACCCTTCCTCAAAAGCAAACAGACAAGAACGGTTATCTGCCAGTCAGACCTGGCTGGGCCCAGTTACTAGCTGTGCACTGATAATGATTTACTTTGTGGGTCAGCACAGTTGTAAATTCTCCTCAGATTCATTTCATTTCACCATTTCCTCCTGCACCCTTTCCCCATCAAGCAATCACTACATAGTGATTTGTTGTCCAGATAAAAGTGTATTTAAATGTTTTTATGGAGTCCTTCACCACAGCTGGGACTCCCTGATCATTTCCCTTCCCCAGATAAAAACTTGCATTCAGAATGTTACAAATCTAAATGTGTGAAGACCTGAATGTTCTCATATCCCTTTGATTCAAGGACATAATCATCACAGCCTCTCCCTTACTTCGTGTGCATTTCAAACTGTGTACCTTGAGCTCCATGAACCAGGAAAGTTGCTTTTATTAAAATTAGGGTTGATTTCACTCACTTCATTCAATAGACATTGTTGTTGGGTGCTGTTGAGTTGGTGTGACTCATAGTTACCCTGAGTACAACAGAATAAAACACTTGGCCTGGTCCTGCACCATCAGTAGACATTACTGAGCCCAAATTCTTTTTAGGGAACTGTGATTCCTTGTACTTCAAAAGCTTACAATTTAGTAAAGAAGACAGGAATGTGTATAGAGAGGGAACCTGAGTCCCTAAGTATGTATTATAATGTTTAAAAAACTCCCAAGTGTCCTGAAAACCCTGTTGCCCCTTGATAAACATACATGCAGAGTGGATGAGGATGAGGAAATAGTAGCTGATTAGTAAGTTCCATCTTTCCACTTCTGTGCATAATATTTAGATGGCCACCAATCCAAGTGTGTGTAATGGGCTGTCACACTCTTTCAAGTGTTCTGAGGCTCACAGAAACAAATGTTTATAGTAGTAGGTAATGGCTGCATCCCCAAGAAAGAAACATCTTGTTTGAGAGACAGACACTAAATAAAATATTGTGTCTTTACTGGTTTTCTCTTTAAGAGTTTGATACTTTTCTTGTAGCAACATTGACTTACAAGAAATTATATGGACTTATGTCAAAAACACTTGGGAAATTTGTCTTGGCCCCATTCCCGTGTGACCACTTATTCTAAAGGATTTATAGAAGAGCAAAATGGGGAAAATTTTAGTAGATGTTGTTGTGTTTCTATATGGTGTAAGGAGCTCTGGTGGCATAGTGCCTAAGGAATTTGATTGCTAACCAGAAGATTGGTGGTCCAAACCCACTGGCCACTCCGTGGGAAAAAGACTGGACAATCTACTTCTGTAAAGATTTATTGCCTCGGAAACCTAAAGAGTGTTGCTATGAGTCGGAATCGACCCGATGGCAGTGAATTTGGTTTTTTGGTTTGCTTCTATATGGTGTATATTTTAGAACCACTGGATTTTAAGATGTTTTAGTTCTTCTTTAAGGCTCCTTTGAGAAAGTGACTGGGAAAAAGGAGAATGAGATGCCTGAGTCTGATTTCTGGCTGTATTGCTATTGTCCTATGTGGCTGAGCCCTGGGTAAGTCTTATGGTCTCTGTCCACACGTTAGGCCACCATGAGGGAGGTGGCTGTAATGAACCTCTCCTTGAGCAGGTAAAGTCAGTGAGTTGAAATCTAGAAGCAAGGAGCTAAGTGAGAGACCATGGGCTGATTTAACATGGTCTGTCTGCCCCCTGAACTATGAGTTTGTTTATATACCCATATGAACCATGTACTCTATAAATGTTTACAAACTCCAAGGTTGATGAGAGCTTGCTGTGCGCTTAGTGTTAGCTCATTCCCAAGGCCCAGGCCTCCTGATTGAAATCAGAGTGTTTCAGCCCCAGCCACTTCCTGAAGGCACCACCCTCACTTTCCCTCCAATTCTGAAATGCCTTTCACTCTACCTAGGCTGAAGCCGATGTAGCTTCTCTGAACAGACGCATCCAGCTGGTTGAGGAAGAGTTGGATCGTGCCCAAGAGCGTCTGGCAACAGCTTTGCAAAAGCTGGAGGAGGCTGAGAAAGCAGCAGATGAGAGTGAAAGGTGAGGACACACCATCCTGCCCATCTTTTTGCACAAGCCTTTCTTCCTGGTGCAATGGGAGGACTTCTCTGATCTTTGGGGTCTAAGACTTTGACAGTCCTTTGGTGGGATCATTTCCTCAATTGATAACAGGTATAGACTTTGTTGGTTTTGTTTGTTTAGCATTATTGGAACATCTTCTATGTGTAAAGCACTTTTCTAAGCCCTAAGATTACAAAGAATAAAAAGATCCTGTTCCTACCCTCACAGAGCTCACCATGCAGTGAGGGGGATGGACATGTGGAAAAGAAATTCCAGGAATGCATGTTGATGTTGCTTTTTTCAATCCTGCTGACCACAGAGTAATTTTGCATTTAAAAAATAATAAATACACACACACGTATATATAAACTCACTGCCATCAAGTTATTTCTGACTCATAGCAACCCCTCCTTTGGTTTCTGTGGCCATATCTGTATGGAAGTAGATTACCCAGTCTTCCTTCTAAGGAGTGACTGGTGGGTTTAAACCACCAGCCTTCTGGTTAGCAGGCAAATGCCTTAGGTATTATGCCAGTAGAGTCTTTATTTAAAAATATATGGACAAAGCTAAAGTCTAGATAAATGAACTGTGGGCTGCCAGTTGTTGAATAACCTAATAAATAGAAGAAAAAGCACAGATAAAACAAATATGATGTGCAAAAGTGAATTGTTTTGGACTTAACACAGATAAGACATCCACACACACATAAATACAGTCAGGTACTCGTGTCTTCTGAACCCACACCCCCTGTAACCTGGCTCTACCTGACTTATTGCTTCAAGAGTCAGCTTTGTGGTAGTAAAGGAAGACCATGGTTTGGACAGACCAGCACCACATCTTATATTTTAGAAGGCATTTTCTTATACTCAACTATTCATGGTAATGAATTTGCCATATTGCATAGAAACATTCCAAGAAAGACTCCATGAGACTAGAGAGAGTTCTGCTAGTTGAGGGATGACATAGTATTCAGAACCCTAAAATCGAATCGCTACCGTCTGTGCTATGATGGTGGCAGGTAAGTGCAGTCAACGCCTCCATCGATTTTTTAATCTGCTCCTTGCTTGCACGTATAAACTGAGTTTAGGCTTTCAGGTTAAAGAAGCTTTTTAGCTGAAAGTTTCAGCTTATTATTCACTGCAGCTTAATGTTTCTTCTCTAACCAAGAGTTTTGGAATTCTTTAAGATGACCAGTCATTTCTTACAATGTGCACACAACAGTGCTTTTGTGGTGACTCCTTCCTGAAATAGACTTAGTAGGGAACCTAAAAGACAGTCTGTTAATGTTAGACTTTTGGAGTAAAAATGAATTTGGAGATCATTTAGTCCACATCCCTGGTTTTACAAATGAGGAACCAGGGCTCAGAGACTGAAGTGGCTTGCCCAAAATCTCACAGATAATTTGTGGCCCAGCCAAGGCTAGCTTGCAGGTCTTCTAAGATATATTCTAGTACTTCATCAAAAAACAGTGATTTATTTATCTTACTGCCTACTTACATTTGGTAAATGAATCCCTTCTCAACAACACTTGTTATTCCACAGATCCGTCATATACCACAGGTCAGTTAATATTTTCTAAAGTGTAACAGCAATGCGGGAGGATCCTAGTATACAGATCAGCTTAGAAGATGTTGTCAGTCCTGTCTCACAACATCTATGTTATGACGGGCTACCATTAAGGACAAAACTCATAGTTTCTTTTCTTTTTTTAATTTTTCTTGTGATTTGGGTGAATGTTTACAGAGCAAATTCATTTTCCATACAGCAGCTCACATACGCTTTTTCTCATGACATTGACTATAATTTCCCACAATGTGACAGCTCCCCTCCCACTTCCTCCCCATAGTTACCTCTTCCCTGTGTCCTTCCCTCCCATGCACTTCTGCCCCCTGAGCTGTCTCCCAGTGCATACACAGCCCTTCTATTCTCCCATGATTGATCTCTCCAAGGAGTATATCTACCTAATGTAAATGTTCAGCCCATATGCCTATCTTTTGTTTGGCTGGAAGCCACAGGAAAACTTATAGCTTCATATCTGAAGTACTAGGTTGAACCATATGAAATTACCTTTTTTACAGATCTGAAATGGTCAAATGTCAGCCATTTCATATGGTTCAATCTAATAGTTTTGTGTTTGTAGTAAAGATAAATTTGCTTTAGTTCGTTTTCAAGCTAAAGCTCCCCACCTAGAAAGGAAAGAAATCACATTATTTATTTAGCAAGCAGAGAGCATGTTGGCTTTTCCTATTTCCATGCCTCCCAGATGCAGACAGGATCCTAACATATTACCTTTCATTTAACATTATATTCCTGGACAGTTTAATCAATACCCAAACTGAGATTCGTTCACAGTGAACAGAGAGAAGTGTGTGTCTTTTTTCTGCCTTCAGCCCTAGAAAGTCTTGCTTCATGATTTGGAAAATAAAAATAGCTCTGTGCTGTGTTTTGGTCTGCCAGTCCCACAGACCCTCACATACCACTGCAGTGCTGTGTGAGTTTGTGGTGTTCAGTTCTAAATCTTGGGTTTTCCTGCTTGCACTCCTTTTCAGAGGCATGAAAGTCATTGAGAGTCGAGCCCAAAAGGATGAGGAAAAAATGGAAATTCAAGAGATCCAACTTAAAGAGGCCAAGCACATTGCTGAAGATGCCGACCGCAAGTATGAAGAGGTCAGTTCCTAGGGCCCAGCGCCTCATAGACAACCCAGCAGTGGCCTTGGGGAAGCCAAGGAGCAGTGCACCACCTTGCATTCCTGGGAGCAGCAGTCGGCTTCCATGGCAGAGATGGGTGGTTTCGAGAAGCAGAGTTCCTTTGCCTCCAGGAAACAGGTTTTATTTGATCTTGCTAGGGGATCCCAATCAATAGCACTGGGAAAGTTCAAAGCACCCCACCCCCACCCCCACCCAGACAGGCAGGACAGAAGACAGGAGAAGGGAGCATTGGGACTCTTGCGTCTGATGGAAGGAGATTCTCACAGTATCACAGTGCAGCAGTTCTTCTCTGTCTGATTCAATAGCACCAGTTCCATTCAAGCAGTTGCTGGGTAGATTCATGAAGACCATTTTCTGTCTGTCTCCCCCCTTTATGGGTGGTAGAATCCCATTATCACCCCAGGTTGATGGGTGAATCAGCTTCTGGTCATGCCACTATCAGAAGAACCTCCTACAGAATCAGAGCCAATGTGACAGTTCAGGCTTTAGTGTTTCCTTTATCAAGTCATGGCTACATAACTACAACAGCATTGACCCTCCGCTGTTACCATCATCATCATCATCACCACCACCACCACCACCACCACCACCACCACCATCATCATCATCATCATCATCATCATCATCATCATCATCATCTCCTCGATTAACAATATGCCCACTTATTTCAAACTGCTTCAGAGGATCAGTTCTTTTCTCAGGTTGTTTCTTCCACAGAACACACATTTTTCTTGGTTAGTCATCTCATCACCTTAGCTCATGATAGCTCCTCTTGCTGTTCTGTCAGCATCCTCAGCCTCCTCCACAGAAAGGGGGTTGATGAACAGAGCTCCAAATGATGGGGGTTTTCTTAGGATTATTTTCAGCAGCTTCTCAGCTGAACCCACCTTTTTAGCTTCATATGCATATCGTATCATGCTGCCATTTGAAAGATTGTGGTTTTCATCTCTCTCCCTCCTTCCACGCTTTGTCTGGCTACTATGTAATGATACAAAGTTGACCAGAGTCAATTGGGCTTAAAATCCAGACTGCCCAGTCGTAACTGACTATTCTGAGTCTTTCTAAGTAGAATCCTCTGGTTTCCTTTCTATTGGCAACTCCTGATGAGGCATTGCCTCTCTCCACTCTGCAGGGAAGAGTATCCTTTTGTAGACAAGAACCCACAGGGGCTGATGGATCTAGTCCCCACCTCTCACCACCACTCCCGAAGCTTACAAGCCCCATGGGGTGTGTCTTGTGTTTGTCCTGCTGCAGGTGGCCCGTAAACTGGTCATCATTGAGAGTGACCTGGAACGTGCAGAGGAGCGGGCTGAGCTCTCAGAAGGGTAAGCAAGCCCCGTGCCAGGAGGCTGTGTGTGGGATGCTGCAAGGCAGTGACTAAACAGCATGACCTTCTGGCAGCTGCACATTTACCTGTTTCAGCTCCGGGCTCCTTATGTGCTCATTTGAGTCGGATAAGCCACGAGTCTGGAACATGGAGGACTTGTGTGGGGTGTCTGCGTGTGAATGCGTGTATCACTGCATGCCTTACCTGCACACTGATTTTGTGAATGGCCTTGTGCATTTCCTATGTCCACTAACAGCCAAGTTCGACAGCTGGAAGAACAATTAAGAATAATGGATCAGACCTTGAAAGCATTAATGGCTGCAGAGGATAAGGTACTGATGGCTCATGTGTGATTTTTAGGTTTAACTGCAACCCAGGTGTCTTTCAGCTTCCAGTGTCTGCTCGTTCGTTTGGTATAATGACTGCACCTTCACTACACCCTCTGCTATCTTATATCTCGCTTTAAGTGCTTTCTTTTGGTCCTTTATGCTCCTTTGTTTTTTCTTTCATAAATGCTCTTTGGTGCAGCCACAGAAGAAGCCAAATTATCACATATCAAAGTTGTTGGATTCCGTCACCCTGCCTTTCAATGCTGTCGCAAGGTTGGGGGACAGCATCCATGCGAAATTGAGCATGTTAATACCTGGTGATTTGGCTACTTTAAGGCAGCCCTTCATCTCTAGGACTCAATTTTCATTTTTTCCCACCCCTCTCCTTTTTCTCTCTTCCTCCTTTTGGCTTGTCTCCCACCCTTTCTGCCTCTGATCGAAAATATTAGCAAATGTGCCGAGCTTGAAGAAGAATTGAAAACTGTGACGAACAACTTGAAGTCACTGGAGGCTCAGGCTGAGAAGGTAGGCCAGGAGCATGGTGTGGGGGAAAAAGGGCATCTTTTAAAAAAGCTGTTCAAAAGAGGCCGCTTTTTCTCTTCTGAGGCCCTGCAGATTAAAAGCAACAGTCCCATAGGTGTTTTGGTCAATTGCAAGCTTTTGAGGCAATTTCCTGATGATGGTTAGATAACAGATTTTTTTTTTTTTTTTAATAGAGAATATATTTTATGTTGGGTACGTGAGTCATCTGCAACAATTTAATTTAGAGCAAGTACCAAATGGATACATTATCTTGTTCCTCTCCCATGTAAAACAATAGGCAAGAAAACAGAGAATGTATTGTAGTGAGCTATTTAATATCAGAGGTTCTGTTACCTCCTAAGAGATCTTTAATGTCTGTTGACTGGCTAGCACTTTCTTTGTATGAGAAGACATGAGTATAGAGTGAACGGCAGCCTGACATCTGGAATGCTCTTTCTAATTACAGTACTCACAGAAGGAAGACAAGTATGAGGAAGAGATCAAGGTCCTTTCTGACAAGCTGAAGGAGGTAATATGAAGGGAGTTTTGGAGATGAAGTCAACTGCATTTTAAATTAGTTCGTTTTTATGGAGATAGGGCTTTTCATTTTAAAGTTGAGATGATCCAAGTCAAAAGTTATATTAATATCCTGTGCTATCATCTGCAGATTCCTTTTATGGGTGCTATGCTTGATTTTCATTCTCTAGTTTTCCCATAAGGAGCTCTGGTGGCACAGTGCCTAAGGCATTTGACTGCTAACCAGAAGGTTGACAGTTCAAACCCACCAGCTACTCCATGGAAGGAAGATGGGGCAATCTACTTCCATAGTGATCCTGCCTTGGAAATCCAAGGAGGGGTTGCTATGAGTCGGAATCAACTTAATGGCACTGAGTTTTGTTTGTTTGTGGGTTTTTTTTTTTTTTTTTTTTTTTTTTGAGCCTTTTCCCTGTAGTTTTAAAAAAGAAAAGGAGAGAGGGGAAAATAAAAAAAGAAACAAACTAGTCACTCTCTAGTTGATTCTGACTCATAATGACCCCATGTGTGTCAGAGTAAACTTGTGTTTCATAGGGTTTTCAGTGGCTTATTCAGAAGTAGATCGCCGCATCTTTCTTCCAAGGTCCCTCTGGTTGCCTTTGAACCTCCAACCTTTCAGTTAGCAGCCAAGCACGTTAACCCTCTGTACCATCCAGGGACTCGCCCTATACTTGTAACTACTACAATTTAAAACATCCCAGTTTTGAAACAAATCAATTGAATCATTACAGGCTGAGACTCGGGCTGAGTTTGCAGAGAGGTCAGTAACTAAGTTGGAGAAAAGCATTGATGACTTAGAAGGTAAGATCTTAAGTTTTGTTTTTAATTTAATCCTCATGGTTGAATATTGATTGTCCTGACAAAATGATTCTGTACTCTGAGTGCATCCACCTTGATGTACTCTTTTGCTCTTGCACATTCTTCCTGCCTATCCTCTGGAATTTCTCGCTGTGCCTCTTAAACTCTTGGACCTGAGTCCTCTGCTCACCAGATGACTGGTCAGCTACCAGACAGGGCACAACTCCTTCTGTAACAGCAGATGCCGTCCAGCTTTATTTACTTCCTGCTCTGTGGCAGGCTTATCTTCCACTGTAAGCAAGGTGGTTATAGGTGACAGGGACTCATCTTAAGTGAGAGCTCCTAATTGTCAGAATAATGTGGGCTTGTTTTTAAACACAACCTATCTTATTCCAGGTATCAATACAAAGTCATTAATTATTTTAGGAAAATGCTTCATATCCTCAAGGGAGGAGGTGGTCAATAGGGCATTGTGTTTTCAGACTTTGTTTATGCACTTCACCCTTAAGTTATTTTGGTTTTATTTTGGTAACACTGTTTGACAGAAATCCTCAATGTTAAGCTCTGAGGCTGTGATAAAAGGTCAGCAGTGAAAAAAGAGAAAGAAAAAGAGATATATAATACATAACCATCATAGGCAGAAGAGGCTAGGGGAAGGGATTGGAAGTTGTTGCAGATAGATATTAACCAGGATAACGGAGAAAAATGAATGACAAGTATTTGCAAAACAGTATGCCATAATACAGCAAAATATGAAACTTTCATCATTGCAAAAACAAAAATGCAGACTTGCTGCAATTCCTCCATAAAAAGTATGGCTCTCCTTGCTTTTCAAGCCTCCTGGACCAGTAATGGGGCAGCTTGAGTGAGAAGACCACAAAGAATAGTTAAAAATGACACTAAGAAATCAATATCTCAGTGGTCTAGTTTGTTCAGGAAGTTGGTGGTTTAAAGGTGGAGCCAGATAAGGATTACAAACTATAGTCACAAATTGTTCTTCCAAAACACTGCTCTTGAATATGTTTTTTTCCACTGTTTATAGCTGCAGGTTGCTGACGACTCCCGTGTAATTAAAATATAGCTCCGTTTAAAAAAAAAAGTTCTATTTCCCACCCAGGAGATAGGCTTCTGTGGTTTTGTTTAGGGTTTAACATGGCTTACTGATATGCCTGCCATATTTGTTATGATTTTCATATTGAGTCTTTCTCATTTTATTTTCTAATGGATTTTGTTCTTTTTGTTTTTGTTTCGATTTATTTTAAAAACAAAACGCACGCCTCCTGCATTGGGCACCTGCTGCGGCACCACTTCCTTCATGCATTGCCCTTTTCTTGCTGCTGTGTTGGGGATGGTATCCATGCCACCCTCATTCACCCTCCATCTCTTGGTAACTCTCCATGTCCTTGCACACTTCTGCCTTCTACTTCCTGGTCATAGACGAGCTGTATGCTCAGAAACTGAAGTACAAAGCCATCAGCGAGGAGCTGGACCACGCTCTCAACGATATGACTTCCATGTAAATGTTCATCCACCCTGCCTGCTCATACCCATGCCCTCACACTAATACAAGAAACTCACCATTGCTCCTTCTTTGCCTCCATAATCTCCATCTGTATACCCTTCTGTTTATTCTCTTTTGCATAATCTAGCATAGTTGGAGCTTTTTCACATTCTGCCCATATAAAGACCAAGTAGATTAAATTTGTCTATGCAAGTCATTTTCCTTTGAGAATCTGTTTATCATTGCTGAGCGAGATTGTTCCTGCCCAGCAATGAACTAGAATATGAATGACCTAGAGCACTATCCTTTTTTGGAAATTAAATGAGTCTCAAGTAAAATTAGAAGGTTGCACAATTATGTAGGAACTTCCCAAGAAATCTCAAAATTGGTTTCCCAAGATTTATTCGGTGCAACATGATCATTTCATTTTCATAAAAGAAATATAAATTTACAGAAATCCTAAAGCATTATGCTGTTACAGATCTGTGCAAAAGGCAATTGGAATGATCTGTACAGCCTCAAGTTTGGTGCTATAAAAGATCACCTCTATCTTACGTCTAAAAATTCTAGAGAAGTGAACCTTGTCCTGGGTAACCAAGCCTTTAATTTTCTGCTGGTGGCATAGTGCCTAAGGCACTTGGCTGCTAACCAGAAGGCTGGTGGTTCAAACTCGGAAGGAAGACTGGGCAATCTACTTCCGTAGAGATACTGCCTCAGAAACCCAAGGAGGGGCCGCTATGAGTCAGAACTGACCCAACAGCAGTGAGTATATAATAGGACTTAGAATGCCCCCAATAAACATGTACCACAAATTATGTCCAAGAAATAGGAACTAAAACAAAGGTTATACAGTGTAATTTTGGAGTTTCCTGCCCTAGGTTTTACTCCATGGGGCAGTAGCCTTGTTTTCACACACACCTAATTTACATATTACTAACCAGATTCAAACATTGCGCTTAATCTGCCTCTTTAAATTCTAACCTGGAATGTTCCACAGAGGGTTAGTTCTTCTAACAGTATCACACTGAGTTCCACTGAAGCTGGAAATTCCTTTTCCAGCCCTACTTGTCACTCCTTTGTTTACCCGTGCAGAAAAATGGTAGCTGGAAAAGTGTGGCATGTGCCTGCTGGTTTAGAGTTTATAGAATCTCCACCCTCAAAAAGAAAGGAAAAAAAAAAGTCCCCTTACAGACATCACGGAAACAAGAAAACTCCATCTTTTACCTCATTTATAAATGAGAGGTGGATCTGATCATCTGTCTCTAAGGTCTTTCCCAGTGTTAAAAATGGGGTAGTTCTATGGGGTAAAAAAAACCTAGCATCAAGTATAATTAAATATTCTGAACAGTGGATTTTTCTGCTCATGGGTCGACTTAGAATGAACCTAGACCCAAAGGGGCCTGTGGTGCAGACTGTGGTGGGCAAGGCTAGACATCTGCCCACGGGTGCAGCCGGTCATGGAGTATGCATGCCTGCTTCTCACCTGTGTTTCAAGTGCTGCTCTCTTCCATTTGGTTCTGTTTGTTTGTTTTCCATTGTGCCACTTTTTTCTTTCTCTCCCACCTTTTATCTTCTCGCAGATAAGTTTCTTTGCTTCACTTCTCCCGAGACACCCTCATCAAGCCGGATGTCCCATCTCTCTGAGCTCTGCACTTTATCTCTTCTCCAGCTGACCCTGGCCCTTTCTCTTAGCATCCTGCCTTAGGGCCAGGCACACACTGTGCTGTCTATTGTACAGACACTCTTTATTTCAGTGTAAAATAAACACTGTATGTAAGCTATTTCTGTTTGCTATTCTTTTTACTTATTTATTGACATTTTAGTTTCAACACTGAATAAAGCTACAAATCTACTTCACGCATGTAAAGGGTTCATTTTTGGTGGCTGCTGTTTTTTTGTTTTTGTTTTTGTTTTCCCCTCCTCCTCCTCCCTTCTCATTCTGAAGATTGTGCATCAATGTCTAGAGTGCAAAACCAAGAGTTTCTAAAGAAGTAGTTGTGGAACTTTTAAGAAATACTCATATGCCCTGGCCCGCTCCAAGGTTAGAGTGAGCCCAGGCATCAGTGCTTGAGGGGGTTAATGTAGTTCTGGTATGCAGTCTGGGTTGGGAACCACCATCATTCAGGGAACATTGCTTGTTGGAGTCAGAAGACTGACTTGAGTAGTGTCTTCCTTGTACTGGAGGGTTTTTTTGGAGGTTGGGGGCCCCTCTTTGTTGATATTTAGATGGCCCTGTTTGGGCATCAGAGAATATGGCTAACTAATGACAGGCTCCCAGTGAATGGCTTCAGAGCTGTCCCACATTGTTAGGGACTTAGTATTAAGAGAGGTGGAAAAGAACTTTGAGTCAAACAATTTAGCTGCCAGGCATCCTTTTCCAGCACAAAGAAGAGTGAAAGTTTGTTTTTTGTTTTGTTCTGTTTTGTTAAATATAATCATCATTCATTCATTTTGATCAAGAAGATGATATCTTAGGTTTTCTAAATATGATTACTGTGCTCAGGGGTACCATGCGTTCTTTAGGAGAGATTGTACAGACGTCATGTTTAATAGGTGTTTTCTTCATTTATGGGAATTTTTTAAGTATAGCCATCAAAGTTGATTCTGGTAGTTTTATTTTTCCTGTAAAATTGGTTGAAATTGTTCAGAATAGTTTTTTTGTTTGGGTTTCCCTATTTCACTTCTCCAGTTGGAATTAAGTGATTTTTTTTCAAAGCACACATCGCAAAATTGGAACTTTAAAATGATATGACTTCTGTTTCTTAATTCCCAGCAGTTCTCTGTCCTTGACAATCTGGATATATTTCTCCTGTGTTTTAAATATGGGTCATCTTTATTTGCTTAGTGTGTAGTTTTTATTAATCCAAGAGGGTTGCTATACTGCTACACTCAAATAAATTTAGACAAATAATGTCAGTCACTCTATAAAGACTTCAGAGCAGAGAGAAAAGATTTGTTATAAGAAGGCTGTGAATTGAAATAGTAGTGATATAATGAGTTTTTGAAAATCTAGAATCTGGGCAGTGTTTCCATTGAGAGGATAAGGATCTCTGTACCTTTGTGTTTTTCTTATGCATGCTTTTGACCATGTTCCCTACCTTGTTCTTTTTCTAAAGTCAGGATAATTGGAGTGTGCCCTTCTCTGAGTTATCCTGCTTCCTGCCATAGACAAAATCTCAGGTCTGAAAGTTCTGCTGAGCACATGTTCACATAGTTCTACAGGCATGGTTATTTTTTGGAAACCCTTCGTAAGACTTTCACACGTTCTGTAAGTCCACTCTACAAGGAGAAATGGGAAACTAATGGACTGGGAAGGCAAGAGTAGACCGAGAGTACGTGGAGACAAGGTGATAAAATAGCAAGTTGAGTTTATCAAGAGATTCTTGGAGCCCAGACTTCTAGTTCAGAGAGCTACAACATAGCTGCAGCTATTGCAGGAGCCTCAGTTAGACCAAACCAAAAGCATTGCTGAATCTGAGTGCTAGAGATCCAGATGCTGAGAGGCAGAACAGGAAGGGAAAATACTTCCAAATGGATAAACATGCCTGATCTGTGACCTCAGGCCACCCAGGCACATTTGCTCCATGGTAACTGAAGTGGAGCAGGTCCAACACAGACTATGGTAGGGACAGCTCTCATTTAAGCTGAATTCATAGAGACCCTCTGGATTCTCCAGGGTTTCTCCAAAGTTCTTCCATTCCATCTTAGCCAAACACTGGCTCAACAGACCAAAACTGCCTGCCTGCCCACCCATGTGTGGTTTCAGTAGTGTGTGAGTGTAGTAGTGAGATTTACATTTTGCAGTCCCCTGGCATGTGACATATGGAAGACACTGTGGAAGGTGGTAGAAAGGTGGTATGGAGATGGAGCCAGAATGCTTTGTCCTTAGTGAGCTGACCATCTTGTGGGAAGGTGGATTGAGTATAGCCAGTCTGAAGTAAGAGATAGTGTTCAGGTAGAGCCAACAAGGAAGAGAGTACTTCTGACTGAGAACTTCCTGGACAAGGTGACATTTGAGCAGGGTTTTGAATATTCAGAAAGTTAGGATGAGCAAAGAGGACAAGGCAAAGGATCTTCAAAGCCAGAAAACATAAATGAAGATAAAGAGCATCTTTTTCATATTCCACCGCTGATGAAAGACAGTTAGAATGGTCCAACTTTCCAGTAGTCCTGGGGGTTAGAGACTGGGCATTTTCCCCAACAATAGGATTGCCAGCTTTTGAAGATCATTACATAGAATTTCTGGGTCCAGGTCATCACCCTTATATGGTTCAAAGCAATCATGTATCCTCTAGCTTTTCATGGTGGGTACTTGGTCTTATAATTGTTGGGATGTCAATTATCAAATAAAGACTGATTCTTAGCATGATTGGCTACTTGCCATGTAAGCAGATTCTGACTCATAGGGACCCCTCCTTGGAATTCCGATGTGGTATCACTATGGAAGTAGATTGCCCAGTCTGTCTTCTGCAGAGTGGCTGGTGGGTTTGAACCACCAGTGTTCTGGTTAGCAGTCAAATGCCTTAGGCACAGTACCACCAGAGCTGCACAGATTACGTAGTAGTATATAAAATTTATATCACAGTGCTCTCCCTGAAAATTTTTTTAAGATTTTGCTCATTTTATATACAATCCATCTAGTAAGCAAACATGAATGTCATCCTCCTTAAAAAGTAACTAAAGTCTAAATCAGTTTTAAATGGAGATACATGCTTGCTTTGGTACTTGAGTTGGGTAACACACACTGTATCACAGCTGGACAAGAGTTCAGAATCTGCATCTGTGTCATGGCAGCTGGGTGAAGGCCAAGGAGCTCAGTTCTTTTTCCTCCTCCTGTTGAAAGAAGGTCCACGCTTTTCACTCCCCAGGAGGTGTGCAGTAACCAGGGAGACTTCATAAGAGCACAGGATGGAGTTCAGAGTGCCTGGCAGCCCTTCCGTAGGCCAGTTGATGACAAATCTTTTTCCCTATTACCCAAATTTGGGTCACATTCAGTTTGGTGGAGCTTTATGTTTTTTCAGTTAAAAGAGCAATTGACCACAGCTCAAGGTTGAGTCAGGATCCTGCCTTTTAATGCTTTTTTAGCTGTAAAAGAAAAAAAGGAATTTTGAAACTAGCATCTGCCAGATTTTTCCCTATACTTTGCTGGCATGCCTGGACTTAATAAGGGCTTCTTCAAGAAATCTTTGGCTCGAAACCAGAGCCTCCCGCATTTTTCTTAATTCCAGTAATGGAAGCACCCAATTTTATCTGCAAACAGAACCGTTTGCTGTGATTCCAAGCCCATCGTTTGACATTGTTTTTAACAAATGCAGCAGCTCTTAGGGATATCAAAGAAACCAGTTGCTTCCAAACTTAACTGAAATGTCATCATCATTTTCTAGTAATCACTTTGATGAATAATTCAGTCTTGCCAGGAGCAGACCAGCTCTGCATGTAAAGCCAGCAATGGCCATTTCATTTCTAACTCTTTTTTTTTTTAAGTTTTCCTTGATACTTTTATTCTATTGAAGTAACATCAGCATTTCAAAAAAGTTAATGCAGCAGGAGTAGCCTAGCCCCCTCTTGGTACTACCTGAATGGAAAGCCTACCCCTGTAAGAGAAGATAAAAGGGGTTCCGGGAAGAGGTGGGCAGAAATGGAAGGGCTGGCTCTCACCGTAAGATCTCCATTAAGTCCTAGCAAGGAGGGGATGACATGCTGGGCTCACCTTCAGTCCTGCCTCAGGTCCTAGTGCTGTTGCCAGAGACTGCATCTGGTTAAGTTCATAGAATGATTCTCTAATGAGGTACAAGAAGAACATTCACTTTCTTCTTCTCCTATCCCATTGCTCCCTTTTCTCCCTTCCCCAGCAAGAGGGAAAACTCTGACCCTTCCTAAGTCTGTTAGGCCTTTTATCATCCATCCTTCCCTGGACACAAGACTGACCACGGGGTAAGAGTAAACTGCTCACCAGTGACCAGTTGCTGCCTCGCCTGAGGAATCTGTGTTCTCTGTCAACTCCCTCTCATGAGTCTGGCTAACCTCTGTTCCTTCTGCCTCTTTTCTGCTAACCTGCTTGCTGACCTGTACAGATCAACTCTACCAGCAACTTGAGCAAAACCGCCGTCTAACTAACGAACTAAAACTGGCTCTGAATGAGGATTAAGCTTAAGGGTGAAAAAACTTGGGCTGAATTCTAGGAATGGCGCCCATGTGCAGGAAATCTAAGACTGCCATATCTTCAATGCATAGGGCTGAGAACGGTGGCTTTCTGCAGCAATGTAAATAAAAGGAATCAGCTGAAAGGCTGGCCTTGCCTGCATAGTCCTCTTCA
This sequence comes from Orycteropus afer afer, assembly GCF_000298275.1. Lineage (NCBI taxonomy): Eukaryota > Metazoa > Chordata > Mammalia > Tubulidentata > Orycteropodidae > Orycteropus > Orycteropus afer. The sequence continues at coordinate 13,673,980 of NW_006921602.1, read as the reverse complement.
TAACTGGAATCATGAAGTTCTCTTTAATCCCAAAATAGCTTTATGCTAAAATACATACATTATGTATACAGATACATATTTATAATAATCATCTTCAGCACTCCTCTTTGCAAAAGCAGGTACTCTTGTTTGAACTGATAGATATGAGGACATAAAAATGTTTTCTGTTTCCCAGAGAACTGAGAGTCCTGCTTGTAAGTTAGAAAGCCAAAGCAGAGGATGTGTGTGTATGTATATATTCATTCTCCTAAGTTCTCGTATATGATACACTGTTTGAAATATGATTAAATGTACTTATGCTTGGACAAAATAGCTTTTGAAAACGAGTTCATGTCAGAAGTCCCTGGTTGTCAGAAAGGTATGCTTTGTTCAGTCTAGTGTGTTGGAATCTGGTAATGTCATGCTGATAATAAGTAGAACACTATAAGAATATTAAGAGAATGTCTTAACGAAGTGTGCATGAAACATGTTCATAGTGTATTTTTTTTGAATGAGCAACAGAAATAAATCATTTGAGAAGTTGTCAGAAACCCCATTCATGTCATCCTTGCTTTCTATGAGGTTGTGTGACAGCACAACTCCTAGAACCTTTAACTGCCTGTAACCCAGAAATGTCTGCTGTTATTAACGTGTCCGGTTTGTATAACAGCACTACAAGCTGTTTTCAGTTGTTGCCTCTTCCACTTCCCACAGCACCTGATCAGTGAACCTGCACCAAATGCCGCCTGCATTTTATTCTGAGCGGATTGCTGGTGAGGGTGCACCTGACAGTTCTATGAGACCCTGCTGTGCCTGTGGTTCCTTTGAGCCAGAGACATCTACCCCTTTCCTAGGTCCTTGTCTGGAAATGAGTAATGTCCTATGAGCATGCCTAGTTCTAATCATCTCATCCTGTGTTTGTGATTGATGCCCGCCTGCCTAGATACACAAAGCACTGTTGTGTCCAAGCACAGCTATTCATGACTGCATTTTCTAATCCCACCACAGAGAAAGTGGCTCATGCCAAAGAAGAAAACCTTAGTATGCATCAGATGCTGGATCAGACTTTACTGGAGTTAAACAACATGTGAAAACTTCCTTAGCTGCGACCACATTCTTTCATTTCGTTTTTGTTGTTTTTTTTTTTTTTTTTTTAATTTTGTTTTGTTTTTAAACACCTGCTTGCCATGAAACCCCTTAAATGCATTTTTATTTACTTTTACCACTGTCACAGAAACATCCATGAAATGCCAGCTAAGTCAGGGGGTGGGGAGAACACACACAAAAAAGGGCAAGCCCACATCAGGGCAGCAATGATGTAACTGTGCCATTTCCCAGGTTGAGGTTGCCACACTTTGTAGAGCGTTTTGCAACACAGTATGCTTAGTCAGTCTAGGAATCCTCACTGAAGCAGAAAGACTTCCACTCAAAGTGCCAACGGTATAGTCTACAGGAAGATGAATGTTGGAAACACAATCAGGTGTGGATTGGTGCTACTTTAACTGAAAGGTCTCCCGTGGCCTTTTGTTCAATATTGTACAATTCAGAATTCTGTCCAACACTAATTTATTTTATCTTGAGTTTTACTGCGAGATGAGACTTTGGATCCTGTATGCCTGAATTCACTAAAGCCAAGGGTTTGTAAGCCACGCTGCTCTTTTAAGATTTCCATTTCCTTCTAATTGGCACACTTGCAGCTCATTACAGTTTGTAGGATAGCATTCAATGTGGATTTCCACTCTTTTCAATTCTCCATGTTAAAGTGAAAGATTTAGGCACTACATACAATTGGTGAAGAAAAAAAATTTGTCCTAAGAGTTATAACTATATGTAAACATTGTATAATGATATGGAATAAAATGCACATTGTAGGACATTTTCTAAATTTGGTGGTCCTGTCATTTGTATGGTTTTGCTTTGTGAACTTCGGATCGTGTGACTGACCTATCTTCCCTTGCATGGTTTCTTACAAAAAAAGAACAACATCCCAAAGTCAAGGAGAAAACCGAGTTTCAAGTGTTACCCCTCAGAAGCACTAAAGGCAGCACCACCCGCTGTCCTGTTAAAGTTATAACTATGCAGAAAAGACCTTCTCCAAAAGTCATCTCTCATGGTACTGGTATATATCTACACATACATCTAGTCCTTTTACAGTGATTCTAGGAGCCCTGGTGGCACAAAGGCTAAGCTCTCAACTGCTAACCAATAAGTTGGTGGTTCGAGTCCACCCAGTGGTTCACAGGAGAAACACCTGACAATCTGCTTCTGTGAAAATGACAGCCTAGAAAACCCTATGGGGCAATTCAACTCTGTTACCTGGGGTCACTGTGAGTCACAACGTCACTCAACATCTCCTAACAGTAACGATGACACAGTCATTTTACTGGTTTGGGGATTTTTCTGCAAATTTTAGCCCAGACTTCAGCAGTGGCATATGAACACGTTAACAAACTGTGGGTTAATACACCAAATCTGCTGTTGCTGCCACTACCCAACTCTCACCCTCCACCCTCCAGCAATGTGATCTACTTAAAAGTCTTGCTTTAAAAGGTCTTTGTGATTTTTTTTTTTCCTCCCTGCTTTCTAGCTCATGTAAATTCTAAATTCCAATACATCTTCATTTTCTCAGAAACTGAAAGTATAAGTCATTTCTCTTGCTGTTGAAAACTTTGTGCATAAAAACAAATTACAAACAATATTAGTTGTTGGCCTAACTTGTACTTCAGGGAGAAAATGGACTTTCTCACAAAAAGCCAACACAGTAAAATGGGAGCAAACGAATAAAACCTCTTTTGAATACAGGCCTCATATTTTAATTCAGAAGTATTAAACATCTCTGTAACTCTTCTTCCATGCTCTATAATGAGGTCTTCTCAGTGGAAAGAGAAAGGGTGTAAGGCAAGGAACCTAAATAGAAGCCTGTGGGCCTGTCTTCCAGAGCCCACTTTTAAAAAGCTGTCCCGTTGTTCAAGCAAATAAATGCTCTGAGTCAATCTTCCCACATCTTCACCACCTCTAGGCTCACCCCTGTTGGTCTGCAGTTAGGGGGTGGGGGTGGGGGCATGCTTCTGCCTTACTCTAATCATGAAAGTCTTTCCTAAAACAAGCATTCTTTCAAAGAAGAACGAGGAAAACCAAAGAAACATGGAAACAATTTCATCCAAGGGACTAGTAGACCCTGCAATCCTCAGCATATATGACTATGAGACCGTAAGATGGTGCCCAGCTACTACTGTCAAGCACTCAGAAAAGGATTAATGCAGTAGATCCCAGATAGAGTGGGATAACAATATGGAACAAAACTCAAAATCATTTAAAAAAAAAAAAGACCAGGTTTACTGGTTTGATAGATTTCTGGTGAGACTCCCGAGACTATGGTCCCTGGTTGCCCGTCAGGTCTGGAACTGAACCCTCTCCTGTGGCTTCCAGCCAAACAGTAGTTGGGTATATGGGGTGAACATTTACATCAGGTAGATACACTCCTTTGAAGTGATCAGTCATGAGAGAACCAAAGGGCAGTGTTTGCACAGGGAGATAGCTGGGTGGATGGTAGTGCATGGGAAGGAAGGACACAGGGAAGAGGTAACTACAGGGAGCAAGTGGGTGGAGAACAGTTACACTGTGGGGAATTGCAGTCAATGTCATGAAACAAAATGTGTATGAATTGCTGTAGGGAAAATGAATTTGCTCTGTAAATGTTCACCCAAATCACAAAAATTTAAAAAAAAAAAAAAACAATGCTCTTTCACTCGAGCCAACCCTGGCTTCAAATTCTAACTCTGCACTTCATTAGCTCCCTAACCTTGGAAAGGAGTCTCTGGATGGTGCCACGGTTAATGTGTGCAGCTGCTGGTTTAACCTTGGAAAGTTCTATAAAGTTTCCAAATCCGAGTATTAGTAAAATGGAGATGAGACTAACACCTAGTTCATAAGATTATTATTGTGAGAAGTGTATAATTTATGTACAATACCTAACAGTGCCAGGTACCTAGGGCATACTCAATGCAAACTACTGCTGTTTTGAGATTTGTCACGTGTGCTCCAAAGACCCCCCCAGAGAGGACATTTAATATACATTATGGTAAAGCAGAGACATCACTAACCTTGCCCCAAATGATGATGATGATGATGAAAAAAGCAAAACAAAACATTGCCGTCAAGTGGGATCGGACTCATAGTGACCCCTCCTTGGGTTTCTGTGGCAGTATTATCACTATGGAAGTAGTTTGCCAAACCTTCCTTCTGAGGAGTGGCTGGTGGGTTTGAACCACCAGCCTTCTGATTAGCAGTCTTAGGCATTACACCACCAGAACTCCTATGGCTATTAATAATCTCAGATACCAATTTTATGTCCCAGAACCTGTAATAAGCACCTCACCTGTATTATTTCATTTAGACCTCCCATCAGTCCTCGTTTTGCAAACTCAGAAAAGATCTCAGGTAGGTTGAGCACAGTTACAGTTCTGTAGCTCACAAGTAGTGGAGTCGGGCTTCAGACTCAGGCCTGTGTGGCTCCATAGCCCTATTTGGATTCTTCCATTTGTTTCAAACATTTCATAGCAGAAGAAAAGTGACCACAGATGAAGGAGGTAGAAACAGATGGGACAGTGGGTGTAGGTTGGGAGAAAATGAGGCTGGGTGATGTAGGTTGAATCTACCACTCAGCTGTTGATGTGACCATGAGTGGTTTAGCCCTTAACTCTTCCTCTCTAACTTCTAGGATCAGATGATATGAATTAATTATGAAACATCATGCCAATTCAAAGAATTATTACTACCTAATGTTTCGGGTTAATGTAAGGGAGACCAAGGACACACAACTTGGGTGTGACTGGGTGTGATAATCTCTGTGAACAGGCCACCATGTGAAGTCAGAGTAGTGAGATTAGGGTTCTTCATAGGCAAAGACCAAGGCTGGCGACCAATATGGTCACCTTGTAGAAAATCATGAAGTATAGAGAGAGAATTCGGGATTCATACTCCAAATTCCATTGCTGAAACTGAGCAGGCCCACATTTCATAAGAAACAGCTGGAAAAGTTGCCTTGTTCAGTGTAAAACGTTGTGGAGCTCTATCCACAAAGAAAAGAGTCTAGGATAAAAAGATAAGCATGTTGAAAGGATGTTTATGTTGGTGATGAGAGTTCTACAATGTCCTATTAAGGAAAAAAAATTATTTGTAGATACATATTCTGAACTTTTTGAGACCAACATCAAAGAGAACAATTCCCCCTTTAGCTCTTGGAGATAGCATTAGTAGAAACAAAATAAAATTTTTGTGTATACTGGTGTGTATCGTCTAGAATTCAGTACTTTTGACCTGATTTCTTTCCTCCAGAAAAGAACTTTTACTTGTGCAAATATTTGAGCCTGTTAACCATTTTTTCAACTTGTAGACACTATTTGTAGGTGAATTTTTTTTAAATGTACAATCAGATGCATATAAAGGAGGGGGGAAAAAACATTTGAATTCTCCAATCAAAACAAAAAGCACTGGCGTGTTCAGGGAGCCATCATTCCCAGAATTTGAGACAAGGGTTTGGAAAGAAATGAGAAATGTCAGGCAGTGCAAGAAATGAACCTTCCATTATGTATACTTTTTGACACTGAGGGTTTTCAGAGCTACATTCCTGAGACAGATGTCATATATTTTGTGTGTCAAACAATAAATGAAGCTGTGCTGAGGGTTCACTAATACAAATGCAACTTTTGCCAAATTTTTGACAAACGGGCACCAATCCAGAGGATAAGGCTGGTGCCTGCTGCTGGTGAGAGTTTTATTTCCATTTGCTACCAAGGCCGTGGAGAACAAAGAGGAGAGTCAAGGCCTTATCAGGGCCTGCCAAGGCTGATGCCCTAAACCTAAATGCTGATTCAGAGCTGGAAGGAGACTTCATGATCACCAAGGAAAATAACACCCAGAGAGATGAAGTGACTTGCTCACAATCATTCAGCTGAGAGTAGGCTGTACCATGGGGGGAAAAGGCCTTGGGATCCAGAGAAGCTAGGTTTGGATCTTGCTCTACATCTTACTGTGTGACCCAGGGTTGGTCTTACCATTTGAGCAGCAATTTCTTTAAAAGGGGGTGGCTTTGCTTCTTCACATGCTGTGCACTTCCCCACAGGGCTGAGAGTAAGTGAGAGGATATGTGTAGATGTCCCCCACCTTAACACCTCCTCCAGTCCATTTTCTGCTCATCAATCAGAGATTTTTTTCCCCCTCTTTTCATGGTCTTTCAGGAGCCTTGGTTGTCCAGTGATTAAGCTCCTGGCTGCTAACTGAAAGGTTGGCAGTTCAAACCCACCCGGTCTCTGAGAGAGAAAAAGACCTGGCAATCTGCCCTTATAAAAGATTACAGCCTAGAAAACGCTATGGTACCATTCTAGTTACATGGAGGCACTATGAGTCAAAATTGACTGACACACAACACTGGGTCTTTAAAGAAACTGAAAGTCACTTTTTCCTTATGGAGTAACTACCAGTTCCCTGAAGAACATTGCATTGCAACATTATCCTACATATAAAAGGCATTCAAAATGAGTGTTAATTGGACAGAAAGCCCAGAAGCAAAACACACTTAAGTAACAATTCTGGAATTGTCAAATCAGCTATGCACAGGAGCTGATGATGGTTTCAAAGTAATAGATTCAAATCTCATTTTTAAGCAAAAAACTCTCACACTCGAAACTCACTGCCGTCGAGTCAGATCCGACTCATAGTGGCCCCTCCTTGGGTTTCTGAGGCGGTATCACTAAGAAAGTAGATTGCCCAACCTTCCTTCTGAGGAGTGGCTGGTGGGTTTCAAAAAACACTCTAGCCCTTGAAAATATGTTTCTATTCCTCCATTCTCAAATTGTATTTCGATTCATTGCTGAGTGGAAGCAGACAGAATGCAGAATACTGCCCAAGGCCTGCTAACTAGTTTTGACCCATGGTGAACCCATGTGTGTCAAAGTAGAGCTGTGCTCCATAGGATTTGTAATGGCTGGCTTTTCAGAAGTAAATCACCAGGCCTTTCTTCTGAGGTATGTCTGTCTGGGTGGACTTAAACCTTCAACCTTTTGGCTAGCAGTTGAGAGCATAGGCCTACAAATGCTGTGTAGGAAAGTAATTCAATTCAATTCAATTCCTTATTGGCCAGCTCAGTCTATCAAGTCCTGGCAGAACTGCCCACCTCACTTCCTGGTGCTTATACAGGGAGTCCCTGGGGTTACAAAGAAGATTAGTTCCTAACTGTTTTTAAGTTGAATTTGGAGGTAAGTTGAAACAAGTGCATACGGTTCTTATTTAGCCTTACTTTAGTTCTTAGCAGCACCACTATGGAGTCTCAAGAAGGCTAAAACTGGAAAGGTTTAAAAAAAAAAAAAAGAAAGAAAGAAAGAAAAGCCCTTTGTGTATGTGGCAGAAAGATGGTTCTGTACTTTCTCTTCCAAGGGCCCAACTCATCTTAGTGGATACTGCATGGGGGCCTGGAAGGAGGCTACACTTAATATATGATGGTGAGCCTTTCTCTGTTTACAACTCTAGAGATAAGGGGAACTCTTGTTGCTTAGGTTTATAAATCAAATATTAAACTCCCAGGTATCTGCAGTGTAATTAAATATAATACAGCCCTGTGGCCTTCCAATGATGAGCTGACCACATCCTGCATCACCATTCCCACTTTTACTCCATCTCAAACTTTTTTCTGTGAAAACCACTTTTTATAATAAAACAATTGCCAAGTAACTACTTGAATCATGCTGTGGTCAAGGAACACATTTTCTGACACAAGCCCTACCATTATTCCCAAAAGGAGCAAGTATTGTACCCAGCACACAGCATATTAGAAATGTGAACTAGCAGCCAGGCAATGGGGTTTTTGTTTTGAATGGGGCTGCTAGCTTCATTGGGATGGCTATCATAACTGTGTTTGGGGAACCTAGCCAGGAAATGATTAATTGCTGGCTTATTCAGTTTAAAGACTACCATCCCCATGATTTGTTTTCCTGCCATGTTCACATAAAGTACTCCCTTACAGAACATTCCAGGGCTGTCTGCAGCACCATCCCAATAAATTTAAAAGGAACAAAAGAAGAAGAATTTGCCTAGGAATAGGAATGTAATAAATGTAAAGAAAACGTACCTCAGTGAAGTGCTTCTTATCTCTCAAGTCCTGGCAGAACTGCTCACGTGACTCTCTTCACTTCCTGGTATTTATACAGGCAGTCCCCAGAGTTACCAATGAGATCGTTCCTAACTGTGTCTTTAAGTGGAATTTGTAAGTTAGTCGCAATGGGTGGGTATGGTTCTTATTAGCTTTACTTTAGTGCAAGAAAAGGCTCAAAGCCTTTTCAGTTATTTAAAAACTGCATGTGCGGCAAGTGAGGTGATTGTGATGAATAATTTGTTCTGAGTAGAGGTTAGTTCACTTGTTTCAAAGTGAGAGCAAGTTTACATAACATTAAAAGGTAAGTAAACCCAATGGTGGCCGCTATGAGTTGGAATCAACTTGATGGCAGTGAATTTTTTTTTTTTTTTTTTTTGCTTGAGTTGTCCTTAAGCCAGACTTCATGTGAACATGGCAGGAAAACTTGGGGACTGCCTGAACATGAAAACGATCTGAAATATCTCCTGTTTCTAGTTTGTGTTCTCTCTTCCCCCTCCTATAATCTTTTCTTACTGTGGTGCAGTGACTAACTTGGTATGGCTTTTCTAACCAGTCTTCGTGACTCCCACCAGATTATTGGGTGAGACCATGCAAATAAGGTGTATGGAACTCTAATGTGGGGATTGGTTAGTTTTGTCATTCTGCTAGGCTTAAAATGAGCCCTCCTAGAGGCAGAAGGGAGAATCTTACTGCCATCAAAAGAAAAGAGCTGAACTTGAAGTGGAACATGTCCTTGGACCTGAGATCCCTGTGCTGGACCTCCTTGACTGAAATGACAGACTGAGATGACGTGTGGGTGGAGTGGGGTGCACCCAGGTGCACCTATTGGCAGAACTAAAAGAGCTTTGTAACACTTGCCCGAGCTGGACAAAGGCCAGGCTAAGAGGCCAAGGGCCAGAGAGGCATGCCTGAGGGCAAAGCCAAGGGGAGACTGTCCTGATAGAAGAATTGTATCCTGAGAGTGTTCCTGAACCTGAGTTGTAGCCTGTTACTTCCCTAATAAACCCTATAATTATGAGTATTGTCTGTGAGTTCTATGTGGCCACTACAATGAATTATTCGAACCCAGCAGAGAAGTAGTGAGTGCCATGGGAGGGACTGCTGGGGTCAGAGTTAGTAAAAAGGCTGGAAGGTGGCGGCATGTTTGGTCTCATAGGAATAAGCTGTGGGCTATTGATGGTGAGTCTGTTTCCCCCTTGTGAAATTAGCGGAAGTCAGGGGAGGATCCTGCCTCCATGCCCTTTTTGTGCTTACTCTAATCTCTTGTGCTTGCTCTCTCACAGACACAGATGTTGTTGTTGTTGTTATGTGCCGTCGAGTCGGCCCCAATTCATAGCGACCCCTCCTTGGGTTGCCGAGGCAGTATCACTACAGAAGTAGATTGCACCATCTTTCTTCCGAGGAGTGGCTGGTGGGTTTGAACCGCCAGCCCTCTGGTTGGCAGTCAAGTGCCTTAGGCACTATGCTACCAGAGCTCCTTTAATTTAATTAGGTGGACTATTTACCTGATCATTCATGACGATCATGTAGGAATTCCATATTCTCTATTAATGAAAAAATAGATGCAAACTAAATCATATATAATTTAGCCTAAGGAACTAAGAATTCAATTCTATTTCCTTTTAAGAATTATTTACAGTATATCACTATGGCTTGGGAGTTGTATGACAGTTCAAAAGTATAAAATACACTTCTTGCCCTCAAGGAGTCTATAACCTAGAGGAAGCAACCAAATATATGTGCACACATCTAATAATTATAGTAAGTAGGATATGACTATACAGCAAATTAAGAGTAAATGATGCAGGAGTTCCTGGGGAAAAAAAAAGCTCATTTTAAACCTAGCATTTTCCCCTTTCTGGAAAATTTTTGACCACCTGAAACCTATAGGAAAGGCTCTTGGGAGTGCTGTGTAATTTTTCTCAGAGACACCCAACCACAGGTAGTTCACAACTCACCCTTACCTTACCTCTCAAATCTTAGAAACAGGAGCTTTGCCAGTTCATAAATGCTTTGGTTTTTTTCTATTTACTCTGGCCACTCAGTTTTTAGTTCATTATTGTAGCTTGCTTCTGTGAGACTTCCATAAGAAATTCTCCCCTTTTGCCCCCTCCCATTCCTTGTTTTTATGCCTTTTAACTTTTTTCTTTCTTTTCAGTTTTTGACACACTGGCCACAATGATGGGTTCAAGCCTAGCAGGGATTGTGAGGCTGGCACAGGACTAGGCAGTGTTTCATTCTGTTGTGCATAGGGTCACTATGAGTTGGAACCAATTCGATGACATTGAACACCGCCACCATCAATTACGTTTGCTTTTATCCTAGAGCATCTTTTAGTCTTTAGAGCAAGAAGACTATAAATAAGTAATTGCATAAACTCTTAGAAACTACAAAAACAGCTTTCTCCTCCTTTCAGGAGGTTCGAGGGAGACTTTGATTTCCGGGAATGCATTTCGTCCGTGGGAAGCATTCCCAGTGCTATTTCTTGTGGTCGTTAGAGAAGATAACGAGTGATATGCTTGAGTTGCCAGATTTCAGAAACCTCAGCGGAGTCCAAACCTCTCTAATGGGTTAAGAACCCTGAAGGGTTCTCCAGATAATCCATTTTCCAGCCTTCCAGGAAAGATGAAAAATGGGACAGAGTGGGAGAGAGAATCGGGTTTCACAATTGTATTGATATGAAGTGTTCCGGGTTGGGGCCCTTCTTTGGTTCTCCTACTTTTTGGATTTGGGTTCCTAATCAAGAAAGACAAAGTATTACTGATAAGCGTGGAATCATTAAAAATGAATGAGAATGATTCTAACCTGAAGAATGAATTCTAATTTGTATAACAGTAAGAGAGATGTGTTATATATTTAAAGGAATATGTAAATCTGTTGCAGCAATCTGCCAATTCAAATGAAAAGCTGTTTGCCATGTTTGGATACAAGGCTGCAAGGTCAATGAGCAAAATGTACACATAAGGTAAAAGCCACCATGTAACTCCATACATTTGAGTTATTTGTCACAAAACATCATAAAAACAACAGAGAAAAATCTGTAAAGGAAAAAGATCACCCATAAAGAAAAAAAATAATTTCATGAATTTTGCCTGCATGGTACATACAAGATTTTTTGTTCAAAATATTTATTTTTTATTCAAAATGCTTTGCATAAGCACCTTGCTAAGTTGCTAACCTGTTGTTGTTGTTGTTTGCCATCAAGTCGGCCCCGACTCATAGCGACCCCTCCTTGGATTTCCGAGGCGGTATCACTACGGAAGTAGGATTGCCCAACTTTCCTTCCGAGGAGTAGCTGGTGGGTTTGAACCGCCAGCGTTCTGGTGAGCAGTCAAGTTGCTCCTAAGTTGCTAACCTAGTCTTCATAATATCAGTATATCATTGTATATATTGTATCAGATTTTCTTCTATCTGGTTCATGTTCCATAATTATTCTATTTTTGATCTTTTGGGTAGTTTCTCATTTTTTGTTCTTGTAACTAGGGCTGATAGGAGAGTCTTTGCAATATGGATTTTTTCTGACTCATAGGAAAGAAAAACATAACCCTAAAAAAAAAGTTTTGTTTTTTTTTATGCAGACATGCCATAAACATATTGTTGAGCTATTTTTTTTACCTGTGTAGTAATTCCTGCTCCAGCCTGGACTGGACAACCCTTTTTTCGTTTCTAGGCTTTGGGTCCTTAAAACAAAATCCACTGTGGTTTAAGAAATCTAGCTCCACTGTTGCATTGTAAACTGTGGTCAATGACATGAGACAAAGTATATGTGAACTGCTGTATGGAAAGTGAATTCGCTCTGTAAATCTTCACCCAAATCACAATAAATAAAATAAAATAAAAAAGAAATCTAACTCCACATGTTATCTCCATTCAACTCCCTCACCCCAGAAGCTTGAACTTGAAACGGAGTGTCTGGGTAGGCCTCCCCTTTCCTGTACCCCTTATCTAAACACAGAGTTGATATAAGTGAATAATGGTTTTGTGGTCTCAGAGGACCTGCCCAAGACCATTCTTGTCTCAGCTTTGTTGTTGTTGTTGTTATGTGCCGTCGAGTCGGCCCCGACTCATAGCGACCCCTCCTTGGGTTTCCGAGGCAGTATCACTACGGAAGTA
>NW_006921602.1:13656060-13661194 GCF_000298275.1 Orycteropus afer afer | reverse complement strand
TGTTGTTGTTATGTGCTGTTGAGTCAGACCCGACTCATAGTGACCCCTCCTTGGGTTGCCGAGGCAGTATCACTACAAAAGTAGAATGCTCAACCTTCCTTCCGAGGAGTGGCTGGTGGGTTTGAACCGCCAGCCTTCTGGTTAGCAGTCAAGTGCCTTAGGCACTATGCTACCAGAGCTCCTACAGTGTAAGATAGTGCTTAAATTCCGAGGCTCTGAGGTAAGATCGAATTTGAAACCCATCTCTGCCACTTACTGGTTGTATGACTTTGAATAAGCTACTTAACCTCTCTGTGATTGTTTCCCCACCTGCAAAATGGGGGTGATAATAACAGTACCTCAATGAGGGACTGCTATGTCATTATTTAAACATACTTCTGTTATTATTTAAATCCATGCAACTAGCACTTAAAGCTACCCTCCCCAGGCTTCAAAGAAAAGTTGCCCCTCCTGTCTTCCATACTCACCCAGGAGGCTGCCATTTTGTGCTATCTTATCTCCTTTAAGGCTGCCTGCCTCTGATGCTCGTTTTCAAAGGATGACTCATTGAGATGGTTCGGACGAGTGACTAGTTAGCCTGATAGCCCAGTTGGACCTTCCACCTGAAATCACAGGCAGGCAAAGCTTCATGGCTCATCAGGAATAAGCTCCAGCATTGGTGAATGCTAAGAACAGCCCCTCTCAGGTGGTGGTAAGAGGGGTGGTGGAGACGCTGAATGACCAGCCATCACCAGCTCTCCAGAGGCTTTCAGAAGAGAACCCCCAGCTCATGTGTCTCCCCCAGGGCATGATGGGGGTTTGCCTCTGTGGGTCTGGTTTCCTGGGGACTTCTCGATGACACTATGAAAACCTAGCTCACCTGGTTGTTGATCTTATTCTCAGACACTGGAAGGTTACCTAGGGTACTTGAGTGTTGACTTCTGACAATCACAATATTGTTGTTCTCCTTCGGTGAAATTCTTAGCATCTAAGGTACTACTTCATGATTCCCTCTGTTGGGCTTGCCGCTCCTGCTTCTATATCTTTAGGTAGTCAGCAGCAGGAAGCAGGCTGCTTTCTCTTGGGCAGGTCCACATGAGCTCCGGCTTCCGCATTAGCAGTGGCTTTTGCCTGGAGAGACTTTGGAGTGTGAGGCTGGGTGCAGGGACCCAGCCAGCACCAGCCACAAAAGCTGAGCATCTGCTCTGTGCTTTGAATCTGGTTGGCCAGGGTATCTGACACCAGGGAACATCTTGCTTTTCACACTCTATTGTCCTAGGGCTTCAATTACATTCTTGACTCAGAGCCCAGGAATGAGAATAGCAGGCACTCCAGAAATCCTTGGTACAGTGACTCATACAAGTTTTCAGCCCATATGCTTCCCTGGTGACAGTGCATACCGCTAGCCTTCTAGGTGGGTGGAGCCATTGCTGACACTTCCAAATAGCTGGATAGAGCATCCCTGAGCCTTAGGCCTGGCATGAAATGTGGACAAGGCTGGCTTATCCTACAGGGTTATGTACTGAGTGCATCAGCAAAAGAGGGGCACCCAAAAATGAGAAAAAAAAAATAATAGAATTTAATATTTGTATTTCCACAGTAGTAGCTCTGGTAGCATAGTGCCTAAGGCACTTGACTGCTAACCAGGAAGCTGGCGGTTCAAACCCACCAGCTACTCCTCAGAAGGAAGATGGGGCAATCTACTTCCACAGTGATACTGCCTCGGAAACCCAAGGAGGGGTCGCAATGAGTCGGGTCCAACTTGACAGCACATAACAACAACAACGTTGGTAAAGGCATTATTGGGGGAAAAAAAATCTGCATTTCCTTGTTCTGTCTTACATTTGCTTTGTTGTTGTTGTTGGGTACTGTCAAGTCAGTTCCAATTCTTAGTGAACTTATGTGTAGCAGAATGAAATACTGCCCAGTGCTGAACCATCCTCACAATTGTTATGATTGAGCCCTTTGTTGCAGCCATGTGTTAATCCATCTTGTTGAGGGTCTGCATCTTTTTCACTCACCCTCTACCAAACTTGATGTCCTTCTCCAGGGATCAGTCCCCCATCATAACATGTCCAATAAGCAGAATGAAGTCTTGTCATCCTCGCTTCTAATGAACATTCTGGCTGTACTTCTTCCAAGACAGATTTGTTCATTCTTCTGGGGGCCCATTGTATATTCAATATTCTTCACAATACCATAATTCAAATTCATCAGTTATTCTTCAGTCTTCCTTATTCATTGTCCATCTTTTGCATGCATATGAGGTAACTGAGAATACTGTGGCTTGGGTCAGGAGTACCTTAGTCCTCAAAATGACATCTTTGCTTTTTAGCACTTTAAAAACTTATGTTATAGTTTTGTGATATTTTCTTTGGAGTTACAAATGTCTTTGGTGCAAAGGGTGCCTAAGCTGACCCCATATCTCACCAATGCCAAGGCTTACCACCAAGAATAGCTGGACCCCTCTGCAAGCTTATCCTTTGTGTCCTTGATTCTCCTTTCCCCAATGTACACACACACATCCACATCCAGGGCCATCATCATCACTCACCACCATCACCTCCACTACCACTACTCACAAGGAGGAAACGCTGGCCACACCTACATCTTATGTATTAAGTTTCCTGTACTTACATCTTATGTATTAAGTCTCCATGTACTTTCATGAGTCTGCAACTTTGATAAATCCTGGGCTCAACCCCCAGTCCTTCCTAGTGAACAGTGAGGTGCTGGGGCAAGTTACTTGACCTCTTTGAATTTCAGTTTCCTTCTCTGTAACAGCCTGCCCCTTAGGTTTATGGTTAAAGATTAAAAGATAAAACATGGGCAAGGTCTGGTACATGGTGGACTACCCATAAATATTAAGGTTGTTAGTGTCCTTTTGTCACTTCTGTTGTTGTTGTTGTTATGTGCCGTCGAGTCAGCCCCGACTCATAGAGACCCCTCCTTGGGTTTCCGAGGCAGTATCACTACGGAAGTAGGATTGCCCAACCTTCCTTCCGAGGAGTGGCTGGTGAGTTTGAACCGCCAGCCTTCTGGTTAGCAGTCAAGTGCCTTAGGCACTATGCTACCAGAGAGCTCCTTGTCACTTCTAGTCCCTCGTAAAAGGAAGATAAACAAATCCTTTCTCTAAAATAGAACCACCACCACCACCCACCACCCCATCTCTACCGAACCTGTGGAATTCTGTAGGGAAACATTTCCTTTTAAAGCAGCCTCATAAGTCTGCTGATGCCATTGCCTCCAGCCTTTGAAGAAGCCTGTCTCTGGAGAGAGACCTGCTCTAAAGGTGGTGCTGACATTGTTTCTGAAATCACTACCTAATTGTTTTTTTATGTTAGGAGTCAACGGTCAAGCAAGCACCAGGTGAGTGTATCTGAGAAGTCCTTGGCTGAGGATTCCTCTGAGATCAAGGCCCATCTAGGAAATGTGAGTGGCCCTGAGCCACCCTGAGTTTGAGAAAGTTGTTCATTTTCAGGAAAGGCCCCTTTCTCTGGCCCCATGTCATAGTGCAACTCAAGGAGCAGATGGGGTAGGGGAGTAGGAGGAAGAGGTGTGTAGAGCTTCCCACACTAATGAACACAAGAATCACCTGGGATCAAGTTAAAATGCAGATTCTGCGTGTTGGTCTGGTATGGGCTTGAGACTGCATTTCTTACCAGCTCCCAGGCCATGTGATGCTGCTGGTCTGTGGACCACACTTTGAGCAACCTGGCTATGAGGTAGGATTTGGTGTGTAAAGTGGTCATCACTCAGACAAAATGAAGGTATTATGGTTGTTGGCGTCAAGGAACAGTAATAAGTCATTCTTCTCAGGATTCAAAGTGGCCCAGTCCCCTTGCCTCACACCAGCCTAGGCTCTGGGAGGGTGAGGCCCTGGGGGTAGTTTCACAAGACTGAGTACAGTGAAAAAGGGGTAATGCCTCACAAGGAAATCAGGGTACCTTAACTCATTGCAATCGAGTCAATTCTTATTCAAAGCACCCGTAGGACAGAGTAGAACTGCCCCATAGTCTCCTAGGCTATAAATCTTTACAGAAGCAGACACATCTTTTTCTCCCACAGAGCAGCTGATGGGTTCAAACTTCTGACCTTTCGGTTAGCAGCCAAGCTTTTAACCACCGTGCCTCCAGGGTTCCATAAAGAACCACTCCAAACCAAAATATGAAACTCATTGCCATTAAATTGATTCCAACTCGTAGTAACCCCCACTGGATTTCCAAGGCTGTAAATATTTACAGAAGTAGATTGCCCCATCTTCCTTCCACAGAGTGGCTGGTGGGTTAGCAGCCAAATGCCTTATCCACTATGCCACCAGAGCTCCGTAAAGAAACACTTAGTAGCCAAAATCCACAAATGCCCACAGCAACAGGGATTCCTTGGAGCCAGGGAAATGAGCAGAAAGTAGAGAGCCTGGAGGGAGGAGGGGTGGTGGAAAGTGGTGTTGCTGGGAGAAAAGGAGAATGAACCTGTATTACAGGAGGAGTCTGCAAGATCTATAAGGAGACTAGGGGCTCAAGCCCTTTAGGACCACAACAGTTCTCAGGGGGAGCTAAGTCACAGGCAAGGGGACTAGGAGGAGAGAAGTGAGACATCCTATGCAAATTTAAGGAGGTGCTCACTTTCAAGTCAAGCAAGTACTTGCATTTGAGGGCCTCCTTAAATTTTTTACCCTAGAGCCTTACTCACTCACCCTAGTCCCAATCCTGCTGAAGTAGGTATTAGTCATACTTTTGTTTCCTTGTTTGATATCCCATCTGAGACATCCAGGTTGGCCCTCTGTGCCTTAGTTTCTCCCTCAAGAAAATAAGATAGTAACAGTGATAGTGAGGAAGAAAGTAATTCTCTATGTACATCTTCAGGACTTATTTATACGGGTATATGTAGCACTTAGCCCAGGGCCTGGCATATAGTGGATGCTCAATAAATGTTCAATGACTAAGGAATCCCATTATTAAATGGAAAAGACTTTTCATTATTTAATAACACTTTTCTACTCTAGGGGACAGGGGCTATATTTTTTCATCATCTTTGCACTAGCATGTTCCTGGAATATAATTGTTGTTGTTGTTGTTATGTGCCGTCGAGTCGGCCCCGACTCACAGCGACCCCTCCTTGGGTTTCCGAGGCAGTATCACTACGGAAGTAGGAT
>NW_006921602.1:13651063-13653382 GCF_000298275.1 Orycteropus afer afer | reverse complement strand
TTACATGAAATTCAGATTTTAGTGTTCATAAATGAAGTTTTATTGGATCATCTCACTGCCATCCAGTCGTATTCAACTCACAGCGACCCCTCCTTGGGTTTCCAAGGCGATATCTCTATGGAAGAAGATTGCCCAATCTACTGATTGGAATACAGCCACACTCATTTGTTTATGTATTGTCTATGACTGTTTCTGTGCTACAACCAATGGCCAGTAACACCGAGTCTATTCCAACTCATGGGGATCCCCCATGTATCAGGGTAGAACTGCCCTATAAGGATTCCAATGGCTGATTTTTGGGGAAGTAGATCAAAAGGCTCTTCTTCTGAGGCACCCTGGGTGGACTTGAACCTCCAGCCTTTCAATTAGCAGCCAAACATACTAACTTTTTGTAACATTCAGGGCCTGCAACAAATAGCAGAGGTGAATAATTGTGACAAGAGACCATAGGCCATACAATATGCATTACTTGGCCTTTACAGAAGAAGTTTGTTGATCCACTCTAAACAGAGGCTATAATTACCCCATTTGTTAGTTTCAGTATTTTCTATAAAATCACTAGACACAGACTAATTTTAGGGGGGAAGTGATATTCACTTTAAGAGTTATATAGATTCTCAGAAGTTAGGTGTAGATAGAAATCTTATGAATAAAACTAAATTTTAAATACTTTAAAATTTCTATTTAAAATAATTATTTAGGCTCGGAGAAGTAGAAATATTCTCTGAGTTCTGGGGGTCAAGTTTGTCTGAAACAGATTCTCCATTGCTCCTGAGACCCCTCCTCTTTATCTTGTCTTTTCTCTGCTCATAACGCTCCACACTCAGGCCTGTCGGCGCTGGGGTTCTCCATACTTAATCTCAGAGTCTCAGCTCACTGGAGGCAGACTGTTTGAATTATGATCCAAGCAAGAGAGAGACCTTTTCCCAGGGGTAAAGAAGGAAGTGATTTACTCTGGGCACTCCCAACAATATGCCTGGGAAGTCACCAGTCTGCAGCTAAATGTTTTCCATACTTCAAGGAGTAGGGGGAGGAAAGAGGCCAGGGCAGGAATTCCAAAACTGGCTTTTCTCCCATTTCTGCCACCCCACCCTCAAGTTTGTCAGTAAATGTTAAATTGTTCATTTTGGCCCCCCATAACCCCACTTGGACTCTCTTCCCAAAGTTCTGATTTTACAGCTGGACAACTTCAAGGGAAATACATTTGGGCTGAGTTGCCAGCACTGAGATTTTCAAGTCAGGACGTCACTCAGGAAAGTTGATGAAGTCTGATTTGGTGTGATTTCCCTTGGCTCCTTGGAATTCTAGATTTTCCTAGATTTGCCAAAGGGATTGTGTTGGTCTCAGTGATATGAGACTTGACATTCCACTTTTCCACCTCCTATTAGTCCAAGGCATAGCATAGCCTTTAATTGCTGAAGAAAACCCAGTAATAAAAGACAGTCAGGAAGAAGTGAAACTGAGAAAGGCCAGGACTGGAAGTTGAGAGTCCTGGATCTCAGTTGGGACTTTACCACTTGACCACTTGACTCCTCTGCAGTTGCCCTGTGGAGGAGATACTACTCAAATGCTTTAGGCAGGCGGGGAAATGCAGGCCTTCCTGATAGTCTGCTGTTTGAGAGAGAAGCAGCCAGAAAAGGAAAATGGATACATGAGAAAAGTTACAGGAGAACTGCCCATGGCAGGAAGGCCTTGCTACAGGCAGCACAGAGGGTGTGGATTAAAGGGTGTGGGCAGGATGGTGCCAACCAGACGGTAAGTTTCAAGGTATGTCTTAGTTACCTAGTGCAGCTGGAACAGAAATACAAGTGGGTAGCTTTAAAGAACAGAAATTTATTTTTTCACATTTCTGGCGGCTGCCAGTGTCTCAGCCATGTCAATTCCTTCTGTGAGTATCTCTCCTGATGTCTGGTCTCTGCTGGCAATCCTTGGCTTTCCTTCACATCTGTCTGTATGTATCTCTGTATCTATCCTGCTTTTAAAAAAAAAAAACAAAAAACTGCTCTTTTTATAACTCAGAAGGGATTAGGTTTGGAACCCATCCTACAAGGCTCATTAACATAACAAAAGAAACTCACTATTTCCAAATGGTCATATTTACAGGTATACCAAAACCAAAACCAAATTCACTGCTATCAAGTCGATTCTGACTTACAGTGATTCCCTCTGGGTTTCTGAGGCTATAAATCTTTACAGAAGTAGATTGCCCCAATTTCCTTCTGTGGAGTAGCTGGTGGGTTTGAACTGCTGACCTTCTGGTTAGCAGCCAAATGCCTTACTTGCTATAACACCAGAGCTCTTTATTTAGAGGTATAAAAA
>NW_006921602.1:13645806-13649851 GCF_000298275.1 Orycteropus afer afer | reverse complement strand
TAAACTTGGACTTAAAGCCTCCAAACTGTGAGAGAATAAACTCCTGTTTGTTAAGGCCATCCCATTTGTGGTATATTCTTGTCAGAGTGGCACTATGTAACCAGAACACCAGCTGAACCCAAAACAGCACAGGCAGATATGCAGAGCAAGGAATCAGAAAGATGCTGGAAGTGAGGCAAGGGACGTGCCAAATTCATGAGGAAGGCTTTCAGCAACCACAAGCAGGGCCATCTGGTCAGCAGGCTCCACTGGCACAGGGCCTCCAGCCGACAAGCTTGTTTCAAAGGCCTGTAGAAACACGTGAGACCTGAAAAAAAAAAATTACTGGATCTGAAACATAAAGAGAAAACTATAAAATTGAAAGAAATACGTTTTAATTAAATGTCTATAAAACATATAATTATGTCAACTCCATTCATTTTCAAATTTAGTATTTATAAATTTGTAAGTGTTTACATTTGAAAATCATTTTAAGGATAATTTTGTCACTCTATAAAATTTCTCCCATGCATGCATGATGACAGCCCAGGAATCATAGCCAGCCGTATAGTAAATTAATCACTGGTAGCCAAATAATTTCAAAAGCAAGACTAATAAAACTCTTTCCATTTGTCCACAGCAAAGAGTTTGCATGTATTGTGAAGTATGAGTATATTTTAATGTGTTTGGTATGATGTACAATGCAGATTCCATAATTAAAAGGTCCTGGGGCCTGTAAAGGAGCTCTGGTGGTATAGTACCCTAAAGCCTTTGACTGCTAACCAGAAGGCTGGAAGTTCAAACCCACCAGCCACTCCTCAGGAGGAAGATTGGGCAATCTACTTCTGTAGTGATACTGCCTCGGAAACCCATGGAGGGGTCACTATGAGTCAGATCCAACTTGACGACAGTGAGTTTGGTTTTTTTTGGGGGGGCGGTGGTCTGTAAAGGGAGCTCTGCTGGCTCAGTTGTTAAGGCATTCAGTTGCTAACCAAAAGGTCAGCAGTTTGAACCAGCAGCTCCATGAGAGAAAGACTAGGCATTCTGCTTAGGTAAAAGATTTACAGCCTTGCAAATCCTATAGGGCAGTTTTACTCTCTGTCCTATAGGATCGCGATAAGTCGGAATCAACTCGATGGCAGTGGGTTGGGTTGGGTTTGGAGCCTGTAAAGTTATTAAACCAACCTGGACGCAGACCCAGGTTATAGGCCCTGAACTGGTTCAGGTCAAGTTGAACCAGACTGCTGAGCTGTAAGATGGGGCTATGGAAACATTGCTCCTTCTGTGCCCCACCCCCCATGTTTAATTAAACAGAGCCTTTAATTGCTGAAGAAAACCCAGTAATAAAAGACAGTCTGGAAGAAGTGAAACTGAGAAAGGCCAGGACTGGGAATTGAGAGTCCTGGATCTCAGGTAGGACTTTACCACTTGACTCCTCTGCAGTTGCCCTATGGGGGAGATACTACTTGTCTCTCACAAGGTCAAAGGTATGGTGAAGGTCAGAGGAGCTCAGAGGCAGGACTGGGAGTGGGAGTGAATGTTATATGAAGCCAGAATTCAGATTAATCTGATTATTCTCTAACAGTGAGAATAGTCCAAAAAAGCAGGCAAAAAGTCTTGACCTGAGAGTTGGAGAGGTCCCTACTCTGGGAAGTGTCCAGCAGCACCTCCTGCCTACAAAGCTCTGTAGGGGATCGATGCATCACATTAATGGCCTGTGTGTGGAGATTTTTTTTTTTTTTTTTTTTAAGGAGATGGAGAGAATGTTAATCTGCAGAATTCAACCAAAAAAAAATATCAGACTCACTTCCATCGAGTTAATTTCGACTCATAGCGACCCCTTCTTGGGTTTCTGAGGTGGTATCACTACGGAAATACTACTATTCTGGGCAAAATTCCAGCCTTTACTAGGATTTTTTTGGCTATTTCTGGTGTTTTTTTTTTTGTTTTGTTTTGTTTACATGCTTTGCATTTCTAATGGTACAGTGGTTAAAGCATTTAGCTGTTAACCAAAAGATTGACACTTCTAACCCACCAGCCACTCCTTGGAAGAAAAATGAGGCAATCTGCTTGCACAAATGATTTACAGCCTTGGAAATCCTATGGGGCAGTTCCATCCTGTCCTATAGGGTTGCTATGTGTCAGAATCAACTCAATGGCAGTGGGTATTTTAGTTGGGGTTTACATGCTTTTGAATGTAAGTGTATATTTTCAAACTTGAAATGTTTTAAATATTTATTTCATAGTTTCTCAAAAGAAATTTAAGCCTTAACTTCATAGAAGCGGTGTAGAGAAGTGTTAGGAACCCAGCCTCAAAGGCAGCTTGCCTGGCTTATAAACACAGCTTCACCGATTTCTTAGCTGCAGGACCTTGGTCACATTATTTGAATATGTTGTTGTTGTTGTTATGTGCCGTTGAGTCAGACCCGACGCATAGCAACCCTTCCTTGGGTTTCCAAGGTAGTATCACTATGAAAGTAGATTGCCCCATCTTCCTTCTGAGGAGTAGCTGGTGGGTTTGAACCGTCAGCCTTCTGGTTAGCAGTCAAGTGCCTTAGCCACTATACTACCAGAGCTCACATGATATGATCTCAGCTGTATTCCTACAAATGCTGACAAGAAATACACCACAATAATACCAAGGTTATTTCTTGGTGGGATTGTGTATAATTTTACTTGCCTTTCTTGTACTTTTCTATATATTTTGTTTTAAAACACCCTCTAATTTTAAATGTTTACTATATCTGAGGAAATAGATGGCTTCATATATGTTGTTTCATTTAATCCTCCTAATAAACCCGCAACTCAAACTCACTGCCATTGAGTCAGATCCAATGCATAGTGACCCCTCCTTGGGTTTCCAAGGCAGTATCACTACAGAAGTAGATCGCCCAACCTTCCTTCTGAGGAGTGGCTGGTGGGTTTGAACCAACAGCCTTCTGGTTAGCAGTCAAATGCCTTAGGCACTATGCCACCAGACCTTCTGATAAACCCACAAGGCAAGTACTATTATCACCACTTTATAGACAGAGAAACCAAGTCACTTGGTCCACACCTTGGAGGAGTCTGAATGCTAGTCTGGCTTCAGCTCAGCTAATTTTCACTTCCTCTGGCTCAACCTAAATTTCATTCTCTATTGACTGGTTGTAAAATCTCCACCTCAAAAATAAGGTGGGAGGATGAAATGAGATGACAGCTATGGAAGCCTGTTGAAAATGATAAAACCAAAACCAAACCCACTGTCATAGAGTCGATTCTAACTAATAGCAACACTCATTGGGTATCCAAGGCAGTCAGAAACCCAAGAAGGGGTCGCTATGAATCAGGTCCGACTCGACAGCACATAACAACAACAACAGCAACAATTCTTTACAGAAGTAGATTGCCCAGTCTTCCTTCTGTGGAGTGGCTAGTGAGTTTGAACCACCAACCTTCTGGTTATCAGTCAAATATCTTAGGCACTATGCCACCAGATCTCCTTGAAAATAATAAACCCCTCTACAAAGAATAATAATAATGAGTAGTATGTTTTGTACGTATAGTATGCACCAGGCAATGTGCTGTTCTAAATGTTTTGTATGTATCATGTCCCTGTAATCATCTCCATGACCCTGTGAGGCAGGTGGCCATTACTATCACCATTTTACTGAAGAGGTTATTGAGGAACAGAGAAGGAAAGTAACATGTCAAGGTCATATTACTGTAAAACAAAAACAATTATTGTCTAATCAATTCTGACTCTTGGTGACCCCATGTGTCAGAGTGGAACTATGCTCTATAGGGTTTCAAATGACTGATTTTTCAGAAGAGGGCACCAGGACTTTCTTCTGATGTACTTCTGGGTGGACTTTTTATAGGGCATTAACTGTTTCCGGAGCCTTTCTATTGTAAATTACATCCGGAATTCATTGGTCTTCTTCTTTCCCATTCATTGCTCCTGGATACACTTCAGTTGTTGTGTTGTTGTTATATGCCGTTGAGTCGGACCCAACTCATAGCGACCCCTCCTTGGGTTTCTGAGGCAGTATCACTACGGAAGTAGATTGCCCCATCTTCCTTCCGAGGA
>NW_006921602.1:13639253-13645086 GCF_000298275.1 Orycteropus afer afer | reverse complement strand
AAGAAGAAGAACTTGGGGCAAGGCTTTTGCATCTTGGAGTCTGTTCCCTCATCTGTAAATTGAAGACAACAATAATAATATCTTCATCATACAATTGTTAACATGAAGTAAGGTTATGTATACTGACTGGATTTTTTCAGGTATCAAAGCTCTATATGACTTTTTTTCCATCTACAATCTACCTTTGCATCAGCAAAAATTTAGCTATATAAAAGGTGAACCAGGATGAGGAAGAATTAACCAGTAACCAGTTGCCCTCAAGTTGATACTGACTCATGGTGCCTCCTTGTCCATCAGAGTAAAACTGTGCTCCATACGATTTTCAGCAGCTGATTTTTCAAAAGTAGATCACTAGGCCTTGCTTCTGAGGTGCCTCTGTGTGGAATAGAACCTCCAACCTTTCAGTTAGCAGCCCAGGGCATTCACCTTTTGCACCCAGGGGACTCTAAAGAACAATTAAATATCCTTAAATGCCAAAAATCACCTCTCTTTACATTCACATACTAGATTTAATTTTTTTTTTTTATAAAGCATTTCCCTTTATAATTTGCTACTGATTTCTAATTTGTCAAGATGAAGTTTCAATCATTCTCTTAACATTTTATTAATTGATGAACCAGAATTAATGAACCAGAATAATGAAAGACATATCTGATTTTTTCATGGTAAAAGCCTTCATAATTAAGATTACTCCTTCCATCTGGTACCATCAGAGTATTTCCATGATGCTGGTTCACAAGCTTCATGTCATTTCTCTAAGGGAAAGCATCTAGCAAATGAGCAACCTAAAACTGAGAAAACTAGTGGGCTTTCTGCCCTCAAGTTCCCTAGGGAACTGATGCAAATAGCCCAGCTAAGAGGCCTGGCTCCCTATAAGCCGCTATAAGCATCACACCACATTCTGTTTGCCTGAAAACCCCTTCTGACTGGTCTACGTGCCAGTAATTGGATAATGATGAACCTGCTTGTTGCCAATCTAATATGCCTTCCTGAATTCTTCACCCATATTGGTGGCTCAGAAGTTCAGCAACATTGGATCTCTGTTAGTGAGCTCTGAAAAGCACATGGAAAATATTCTGGAATTCTCTGCTATGCT
Source organism: Orycteropus afer afer (assembly GCF_000298275.1). Classification (NCBI taxonomy): domain Eukaryota; kingdom Metazoa; phylum Chordata; class Mammalia; order Tubulidentata; family Orycteropodidae; genus Orycteropus; species Orycteropus afer. The sequence continues at coordinate 13,643,990 of NW_006921602.1, read as the reverse complement.
ACATATTATGTAGTTGTTGGACTGGAGGTGATGGTGGGTCAGAGGGTCAAGCCTGGCTGTGTTCATTCTCTAAAGGGGAAATTGGGTACCAACCGACTCTCCCTCCTCCTTGGCAAGGTCAAAGCACCTAAATGCAGATACTGTCTACTACCTGGATTTTTCCTTTTGGTGCTCTAGTTTTGGTTCTCTAGTACTGCTCTAACAGAAGATACCACAAATGGGTGGATGAGTTACAAACAGGGATTTATTCTCTTATAGTTTAGGAGGCTAGAAGTACAAATTCAAAGTGCCAGCTCTAGGGGCTAGGTGAAAGCACCTCGACCTTGGGCTTCAGCTCTGCCTCTTGCTCTCAGCCCACTGATGCTGGAGGCTTTTCTTAACTTAGGTAGCTGCTGCTGCTGGCTGCTGAGGCTGACAAACCCAAGGTTAACAAATACAATGGTACAGTCCCCAAATTATCAAACCACATGGCAGGCTACTAATTCAAGTCCATGAACAGTCCCAAGATTACCAAACAACATGGCAGGCTGCTGAATGAAGACTCAGCTACATGTAGGATTCAAGCATGCCAAAAACTGCAGAGACCTTTTGCAAAGCTTCTTATATACTGGAAGCAGAACACATACCTAAGGCAGCTACTCAGCTGCTCCAGTAGATTCTACCCTGGGGTTGATTGCCAGTCTCATCATGAGTAATAACTACATCCAGCCACCCAGACACTCAAAACCAGGCCCAGCCAAGTTGACAACTTAACTACCACAGGCACCAAACATTTCCCCTCTGAAAAGCAGCCCTTGGAAATTGTCTTTTCTTTGTAGAAATTAAAATAAAACAAGTCTAAGGTAGCATTTTATATTTTTCAATTAGTAAATATTTATAAAACAATAAACTGCTCAATGCTAGAATATTTATAATGAAGTTCTTAAGTAAAAATCTGGCTAATGGCATTGGAATTTGTGAAATTCTTTAGGAAAGCAATGAGGAAATATATTTGCAAGAACCATAAAGATTATTTTATGTTCTTTGAGATAATAATTCTACCTTTGAGAAGTTATCTATCAACAAAGGCAAAAAATATATATATTTAAGAAGATGGCCATTGCAGTATTGTCAATAATAGCAAAAGAAAAACCTGGAGACAACATAAATCCAGATCCAAAGAGGATCATGATTAAGTTCACAGAATATTATTTGGCCATTAAAATGATAAACATGAAAGTTGTGTATAAATATGGAGAAATGCTTGCTATAATATTAAGTGAAAAAAGGCAGAATATCAAATATCCATTATAATTGCAGCCATGTTAAGCTGTCTGTTGATATGGAAGACAAGTAGGCTTGTTGTTGTTGTTTTGTGCCATAGAGTCGGACCCGACTCATAACGACCCCTCCTTGGGTTTCCGAGGCAATATCACTACGGAAGTAGATTGCCCAACCTTCCTTCCGAGGAGTGGCTGGTGGGTTTGAACCGCCAGCCTTCTGGTTAGCAGTCAAGTGCCTTAGGCACTATGCTACCAGAGCTCCTGTGAGTAGGCTATAATGCACAAATACACAGGGGTAGGGGTTGCATTCAGAGAGTAGAATTCTTGATGATGTTTATTCCTTTCTGTCCAGATTTTTTTTTTTTTAATCTGGTTACATTATAAAAAGAAATCTGGCCTTTCTAGGTACAGATACCGTTTCTAAGTTGAACCTAGTTACTCTACATAGCACCTTTGAACAGGAAGACTTCTATGCTAGAACTATTTGGAGAGGTTAATGATGTTTCACTTCCATCGGTAATAAGTTGTCCCCCCAAAAAAAAATCCATTAAGCACCACAGTGTTCAAATATGATGTACTACAATTAGAAGAGGAAAACACCTGGTAGAAAAACTCCACTATTTAGGAATCTTGTGTTCCCAAATTATTACTATATGGATCTGTGTTTACCTGTGCTGAGGTGTCACTCTTGTCTAGCCTCAATAGGAAGAGCCATTAGGAAAGCTGATTATCAAATTCTCTTACTACTGATTTGCATTTGATTGTTGTTGTAAAGTGCTATCAGGTGGCTTCCAACTCATAGCAACCCCATGCAAACTGAAGGAAACACTGCCCAGTCCTCTGCCATCCTCACAGTCTTTGCTATGCCTGCGCCATTGTTGCAGCACTGTGTTAATCCGTCTCATTGAGGATCTTCCCCTTTTTCACTGACTCTGTTTTACCAAGCATGGTATCCCTCTCCAGGAACTGATCACTTCTGATAACATGACCAAAGTACATGAGATGAAATCTGGCCATTCTCAATCCTAAGGAGCATTCTGGCTATACTTCTTCCAAGACAGATTAGTCCATTCTTCTGGCAATCGATGGTATTTTCAATATTCTTCACCAACACCACAAATCAAATGCACCAATTCTCCTTATTCATTATCTAGCTTTCATATGCATATGTTTTCTTGTTGTTGTTATGTTTTTTGTGAGTTGTGGTGTTGGTGAAGAATGCTGAAAGTATCGTAGACTGCTAAAAGAATTAACAAATCTGTCCTGGAAGAAGTGCAGCTAGAATGTTCCTTGAAAGTGAGAATGGCCAGGCTCTATTTCACCTACTTTGGTCATGTTCTCAGAAGGGACCATTTTCTGGAGAAGGATACCATGCTTGGTAAAGCGGAAGGTCAACAAAAGAGGGAAAGGCCCTCAACAAGACGGGTTGACATGGCAGCTGCAGTGATGGGCTCAGGTATAGTAGGGATTGTGAGGCTGGCACAGGATGGGGCAGTGTTTCATTCTGTTGTACATGGGTCACTATGAGTCAGAGACAACTCCATGGCACATAAAGACTCCAGGTCTTTGCACATTTCATTATATTTTACTTTGTCTTCTTGAGCCACCCTTTGAAATCTTCTGCTCAGCTGTTTTACTTCAACATTTCTTCCAATCACTTTGACTACTCTCCATTCAAGAGCAAGTTTCAGTCTCTTCTTTCATCCATTTTGGTCTTTTTTTTTCTTCCTATATTTTTAATGAGGAGCTCTGGGGTGCCTAAGGCATTTGACTGCTAACCAGAAGGTTGGCAGTTCAAACCTACCATCCACTCCTCAGAAAGAAGACTGGGCAATCTACTTCCATAGAGATGCCACCTCGGAAACCCAAGGAGGTGTTGCTATGAGTCAGAACCAATTTGATGGCAGTGAGTTTGGTTTGATTATCTTTTTAATGACCCTTTACTTTCTTCATATATGATGTCTGTGGTAGTTAAGTTTGTGTGCCAACTTGGCTGGGCCTGGTTGAGTGGCTGGGCAGCTGGATGTAGTATTCCCCATGATGAGACTGGTAATCAACTCCATGATGGAATCTACTGTGAGCAGCTGAGGAGCTGCCTTAGGGATGTGGTCTGCTTCCTGTATATAAGAAGAAGCCTTGGGGAATAATCTCTAGCTTATGGCCCGCTTGAACTCTGCAAGTAGCTGTGTCATTGTTCAGCAGCCTGCCATGCTCTGACGACCTTGGGACTTACAATAGACTTGAGTTAATGGCCTGCTGTGTGGTTTGGTAACATTGAAACTATCTTTTTATTTATCAGCCTTGGGCTTGTCAGTCTCAGCAGCCAGTAGCTGTCTGGGTAAAGAAAAGCTTCTAGCTTCAGTGGGCCGGGAGCAGGAGGTAGAGCTGCAGCCCAAGGTTGAGGGGTTTTCACCCAGCCCCTAGAGCCTGGAACTTTGAACTCAGACTTAAAGCATCCAAACTGTAAGAGAATAGACTCCTATTTGTTCAAGCATCCCATTTGTGGTATACTCTTGTCAGACGGCACTAGGTAACCAAAACAATGTCCTTCATATTATCTCACAACTCATCTGGTCTTTAGTCATTGGTGTTCAATGCATCAAATCTGTTCTTCAGATGGTCTCTAAATTCAGGTGGGGTATAATCAGGGTTGTATTTTGGCTCTCATGGACCTGTTTTAATTTTCTTCAGCTTCAACTTCAACTTGCATATGAGCAGTTGATGATCTGTTGGCCTCTGACCTGGTTCTGACTGATGATATTGAGCTTCTCCATTGTCTCTTTCCACAGATGTAATCAGTTTGACTTCTATGTATTCTATCTGGTGAGGTCAACATGTGTTCTGGTTACCTAGTGCCACTCTGACAGGAATATACCACAAATGGGATGGCTTGAACAAACAAGAGTTTATTCTCTTACAGTTTGGGAGGCTAGAAGTCCAAGTTCAAAATGCCAGGCTCTAGGGGCTGGGCAAAAGCCCCTCAACCTTGGGCTTCAGCTCTGCCTCTTGCTCCCAGCCCAATGAAGCTAGAGGGTTCTCTTCTCTCAAACAGCTGCTGGCTACTGAGGCTGACAAACCCAAAATTGACAAGTAAAAAGGCACAGTCCCAATGTTACCAAACAATATGGTAGGCCATTAACTCAAGTCCATTGTAAGTCCCAAGGTTGTCAGAGCATGGCAGCCTGCTGAAAACAACTCAGCTACATGCAGGATTCAAGTTGCCATAAGCTAGAGACCATTCCCAAAGCTGCTGCTTATATACGGGAAGCAGACTACATCCCTAAAGGTGCTTGTGGTAGATCCCACCAGGGAGTTGATTGCCAGTCTCATCATGGGGAATAACTACCACCAGCTGCCCAGCCACTCAACCAGGCCCAGCCAAGTTGACACATAACCTTAACTACTATAGAAACCCAGTGGGGGTCACTGTGAGTTGGAGTAGAGTTGATCTCAATGAGGTTTTTTTTTTTTTTTT
>NW_006921602.1:13628659-13639153 GCF_000298275.1 Orycteropus afer afer | reverse complement strand
ATTGCCAGTCTCATCATGGGGAATAACTACCACCAGCTGCCCAGCCACTCAACCAGGCCCAGCCAAGTTGACACATAACCTTAACTACTACAACATGCATAGTCACTGTTTATGTTGTTGAAAAAAGGTATTTGCAATGAATAAGTTGTTGGTCTTGCAAAACTCTGTCATGTGATCTCTGGTGTCATATCTGTCACCAAGGCCATAATTTCCAACTATTGATGTGTCTTCTTTGTTTCCAACTTTTGCATTTTAATCACCAATAATTATCAATACATCTTGATTGCATATTTCATCAATTTCAGACAGCATAAGTTGGCAAAAATCTTCAATTTCTTTATTTTTGGCTTTAATGGTTGGTGCATAAGTTTGAATAATAGTAGTCTTAACTGGTCTTCCTTATTAGTTGTATGGATATTATACTATTACTAACAACATTGTGCTTGAATATAGATTTTTAAATATTCTTTTGGATGAAGAATGTGACACCATTCCTCTTCAATTTGTCATTCCCAGCATAATAAACCATATGATTGTCTGATTCAAATTGGCCAATACTAGTCCATTTCTGCTCATTAATACTGGGATATCAATCTTTGTGCATTCCATTTCATTTTTTACAATTTCCAATTTTCCTAGATTTATACTTCGTATATTTCAATTGTGATTATTAATGGCTGTTTGCATCTGTTTCTTCTCATTTTGAGTTATACCATATCAGCGAATGAAGGTCCCAAAAGCTTTATTCCATCCACATCATTAAGGTTGACTCTACTTTGAGGAAGCAGCTCTTCTCCCATCTTATTTTGAGTGCCTTCCAACTTGAGGGGCCCATCTTCTGGCACTATATCAGACAGTGTTTCATTGCAATTCATAAGGTTTTCAGTGGCCAATTTTTTCAGGAGTGGACTGCCACATCCCTCTTCCTAGTCTGTCTTAGTCTGGAAGCTCCACTGAAACCTGTCCACCATAGGTGACCTTGCTGGTATTTGAAATGCAAGTAGCATAGCTTCTGGCATTATAGCAACATTCAAGCCACCATAGTACAACAAACTGACAGATGAATAGTGGTGCATTTGACTAGCACTTTATAATTTTCAAAATACTTTCACCTCCTTTATCAAATGTGAGCTTCATGGGAACTCTTCAAGTCAAGTAATGCAGGTAGAATGATGGCCATTTTATAGATGAGGACACTGAATCTCAGCTAAGTGATTTGCAAGTTCACATACCTAGTAAATCGCAGAGCTGGAACTAAATATTTAGAATTGTTCGACATAAAAGGTCATGACCAGACTCTCAGTAAGCCTCTTCCTATCAACTATAAGGGTACAGAGATCATGGGAGAAAAGGCTGATTGACTTTTCAGGGAAAAAAGGAATGTTTTATGAGACAAACATTTAGTGCGCGATGAACTGTTATAGAGGCCAAAGTGTGAGACAACTGAGGGGAGATGACTCAGGACCTCTGTAACAGAACAGGGAGGCATCTATAAGAGAAAGATGAGGTTTATTGAAGTACCTGATGGAGACTTTGGGAGGAAGATCTAAAGGTGGATTCCATTTAGATCTTTGGTCCCTTGGTGATAAAAGAAACTGAGAGGAAAACTTTGCACACTTACAGGTGTAGCATAGGAGCTCTGGTGGTGTAGTGCCTGAGGCATTTGACTGCTAACCAGAAGGCTGGCAGTTCAAACCCACCAGTCACTCCTCAGAAGGAAGATTGGGTGATCTACTTCCATAGTGGTACCGCCTCAAAAACCCACGGAGGGGGTCTCTATGAATCAGATCCAACTGGACAGCAGTGAGTTTGGGTTTTGGTTTTTTACTTGGGGCATAGAAATAAAACAGAAAACTCTTAAGATGGTTTTCAGGTATAGCTCTTAAGAAACTATTAAGTAACCACAAAATTGCTGATAGCAACAGTGGAATTCCAAATATCCCCAAAGTTCAGCATATGGTTCCAGGGCCCTGTGCTTGAGCCAGCTGCCTCAGACTTCTCAAACTGAGATCTGCAGATTCATCCAAGCATCTGTGGGTTCTCCAGAAGGACGTTCCGTTTTTATCTTGTCATTTGATGACTATTTCCATTTGATGAATGTTTTTAGATTCTGGATCATCTGAAGAGTCACTACATGTCATAAAATGATTGCAACGTCTATGTTGGTACTGTGTTTGGATAGTATTGGGGCCCAATAATGCTCTTTTGATTGTCACAGGCTAGAAAAGGAAAAAAAATTATCAGGTCAATTCTGTCAATTCTGACTCATAGTGACCCCCGGAACCACATGCTGAACCTCAGGTATATTTGGAATATCACTGTTGCTATCATCAATTTTGTGGTTACTTAGTAGTTTTCTAAGAGCTATGCCTAAAAACAAGCTTAAGAATTTTTTTGTTTTATCTCTCTGCCCCAAGTATAAGTGTGAAAAGTTTTCCTCTCAGTTACAGAGTAGAATTACCCCATAGGATTTTCTTGGTTGCAATCTTTATGGAAGCAGTTCACCACGACTTTTTTCCAAGGAGCTGCTGTGTGGGTTCAGACAGCCAACATTTAGGTTAACAGCTGAACACAAACTTCTTGCACCATCCAGGAATAAGGAAAAGAAAAAAAAAAAGAGGTAGACTTAATATGTAAACAATATAGGCCAAAAAACATCACAAAGCATTTGTATGAATTTCCCAGTCATTCAAATAAAATTGGTGTGTATGCAGAGTCATCACACACCCATAGGGATATACATATACCAAACTCAAAAGAGCTCTATCGATAAAAATGATTCATAACTTGGAAATAAGGCAAAAAAAAAAAATAGTAGTCAGCATGCCCTGTCAATGTTATATGAGGATTGAGATCTTCTTTTTAATCTCAGGACCCCTTTATACTCTTAAAAATTATTGAGGACCCCAAAGAGCATTTGTTTATGTGTTACATCTATAAATATTTACATATTAGAAATTAAAACTGAGAATTTTATTTACTTATTAAGTCATTTTTAAATGACAACAAAAACCAGATGGCTTCATTGGTGAACTGTACCAAATGTTTAAAGAATAATTAACACCAATCCTCCACAAACTCTTCCAAGAAATACAAGAGAAGGGAATATTTGCCGACTCATTCTAGGCCATAATTACCCTTAAACTAAAACCAGACAAAGACATCACAAGAAAACTACGGATCAGTATCTCTTATGAATGTAGAAGCAAAAATTCTCGACAAAATATTCAACAAATCCAGCAGCATATGTTGTTGTTGTTGTTATGTGCCATTGAGTCGAGGCGGTATCACTATGGAACTAGATTGCCCAAACTTCCTTCCAAGGAGCAGCATATAGAAAGGATTATACACCAATACCAGGTGGGATTTATACCAGAATACAAGGTTAGTTCAGTATGCAAAAATACATCAGTGCCAATACACCACATTAATAGCATAAGGGACATACACTCACCAAAAAAAAAAAAAAAGATTATTTCAAGAAACGAAGAAAAAAAAATTTGACAATATCCAATACTCTTCCAACAAATTTTGGAATAAAAGGGAACTTTCTCAATGTGATAAAGATCAGCTATGAAAAACCCACAGCTAACATCAAATTTGTGGTGAAATACTGAATGTTTTCCCCCTAGAACAAGGTAAGGATGTCTGCTCTTGCCACTTTTATTCAACATAGCACTGGAAGTGCTAGCCAGTGCAATAAGGCAAGAAAAAGAAATAAAAGGCATCCAAATTGGAAATGAAGTATTTCTATTTCTATCCATATATAACATGATTTTATATATATAAAATTCTAACAAATTGACAAAAAAAAAAAAAAATCAGAGCTAATAAAGGAGTTCAGCAAGGTTGCAGAATACAGGATTAACATGCAAAAAAATTATGTATCTATACACTAGTAATGAACAATCTGAAAAAGAAATTTTAAAAAATAATTCCATTTGCAACAGCATAAAAGTAATAAATACTTAGAAATAAATTTAATAAAAGAAGTAAACCTGCAAAAGATTATTGAAATAAATAAAAGAAAACCTAAATAAATGGAAAGGCTTACAATGTTCATGGATTGGGAGATTTATTACTGTTAAAATGACAATACTCTACAAATTGATCTACAAATTCAACACAATCCCTAAAATTACAATTTTCACTTGAAAGCTCAAAGTTTATCATTGTCAAAATTTATCATTGTCAAAGTTTATCTTTGCTATGACTTCCTTGAAGTGACAGGCTCACTTTTCAAAAATATGTCTGCCGAATTCCCAAGTCAGAAGAACCATAGTTTATCTGTCAATCATTCTTAAAGATAGTCATGGTATTCCAAGAAACAAAGTGGCTAGTTCAGCTCACAACTCACTTGTACAAAGGCTTTTCTTTAAGGCAACTATTATATTTAAATATAGAGCAGAAGTGCTTTATGCCTACTTCTCATTTTGTCACACCTAATATTTGAAAAATTTGCACTCAAAGGTCAAGTTTTAATGAAAGAAATTTTTACAGCTTCATCATGATATTCTTAAGTGAAACAGCCTCCCCACCACCCCCTGTGAGCACATAGTGATGAAGAATACAATGATTACCATTTTAGTCTGGTGCCATTGCCTTGATTTGTGTGGAACTGACAGCAATTTTTCCCACCATTCCTTTTGCATCATCTTTTAGGGGTCCTGGAGAACCCTTTTATTTTTTTTCAGGAGATCTGTACGTTTAAAACTATTTTCATACTAGTACTAGTACTAGTACTACTACTACTACTACTAGTACTACTACTACTACTACTACTACTACTACTACTACTGCTATGGGAGCTCTGTTGGCATAGTGCCTAAGGCATTTTTGACTGCTAACCAGAAGGCTGGCGGTTCAAACCCACCACACTCCTGGAAAGGAAGATTGGGCAATCTACTTCCATAGTGATACCGCCTCAGAAACCCAAGGAGGGGTTGCTATGCTACTAAGACGTTACTTGCCTTTTTTAAAAAAACTGTGTTAGCATTTGCATGGATGATGTAAAAGGCTGAGATGGCGGGCTGAGAGACTGAGTGTTTTTCTCGGACTTGAATTGTAGCCTGGTGCTTCCCTAATAAACCCCATAATCTGTGAGTTTTGTGTGGCCACTGCAGTGAATTATCAAACCCAGCAAAGAGGTGGTGGGTGCTGTGGGAGGAACAGTTGGTGTCAGTGTTGGTGAAAGGGCTGGAGGAAGGTGGCACGTCTGGCCTCACAGGGATAGGCCTTGGGCTACTGATGGTGATTCTGTCTTCCTCTTGTGTGGTTAGAGGAGGTCAGAAGATACGGCCTCCCTGCCCCTTTATTGTTGTTGCTACATGCTGTTGAGTCAGACCCAACTCATAGTGACCCCTTCTTGGGTTTCTGAGGTGGTATCACTACGGAAGTAGATTGCCCAACCTTCCTTCCGAGGAGTGGCTGGTGGGATTGAACTGCCAGCCTTCTGGTTAGCAGTCTAGTGCCTTAGGCAGTACGCTACCAGAGCTCCTCCTGCCCCTTTAGCAGCAACTAAGACTCAAAAAAAGATAACATCTGGCAATAAAGTGATAAGCAACAGAGATGGGATTCACCCCCTGGATGCCTGGTAGAGCCAAAGCCAATACCCTAAAGCAGAAGGGGCCATGTGACTTCCTTCCTGAGGGTTTTGATCCCTTATTGCCATTGAGATGGTGCAGACCTCTGAGAGACTGTTGACCCTGTTCTAGAAAGTTCCCAAATTGTTTCCTGTGATTCAAATTCCTGACATATTCAAATATACTAAGTTAAAACATCTAACTTTTCTCTCCTAGAGTACCCTGCTGATATAGGTGCACTTGAACCTTCTTGAAAGTATTATAGTAAGTCTCACTTAAGATTTTCCTCAGAGAGCCCACATCTAACAATTTAATAAGAAAAAGTGTCTTAGAACAAAAATGGGAAGTTACGATCCTTCGGAAAAAAGCTAAAGCTTTGCCATACACTGTGCAGAATGCTTTTGGAGGCTGTTTCTTTCATTGGGATGAGTCTTGTAGGCCTGCACTTAGGACTGTTTGTCTGTGAGTTACAGTATTTCCATCTCTTTAAGTGGTGGAAAGGTTGGCTGAGTAGACTATTTGAACAGGTCATTAAATCCAGGTTTGAAGCCAGGTCCTTAGAATGCGAGGGGCTTTGTTTTAGAATCTTTGAAGCTTTGTATAACTAACCAACCCAAGGGCAAATAAAGTCTGTTTGGATAACCTCCTTTCCTGGTGCCTGAGGGTAGAAGCTGTATGGAAAGACACTTCCTCATCCCCAGTCTTGGAAGGAAGGCTGAGCAGAGAAATGAGTTACTAGGAAGGAATGTGCAAGTTAAAAGATGATTTGAAATTTAATAATTTCTATAGAAACATTTGAAGCAATATTATTCCATTGCTTCCCAGGGACCCAAGCCTTAATTCTGTTAGTCTCACTAGATTAGCATCTATTTCTCTTAAATCTTCATCACACAGGTAAAACCAAATTAAACCCACTGCCAATTGAGTCGATTCTGACTCTTACTGACCCTATAGGACAGAGCAGAACTGCCCCCTAGAGTTTCCAAGACTGTAAATCTTTAAGAAAGTGGACTTCCTCATCTTTCTCCCATGGAGCAGCTGGTGAGTTTGAACCACTGATCTTTTTGTTAGCAGCCTAATGCTTTAACCACTGTACCACCAGAGCTCCCACTTACCTACCACTTACGTAAGTGGGTAATAAGTTGGTTTTTTTTTTCTATTTTGCAGCTAAAAATAGAATAATGGATTCTTTGCATTACAGAATTGAAAGAAGTAAAGCCCAGATCTGGGAATTTTATGAATCAGTTAGCCTTTCTGAGAATCAGTTTCTTCAACTGTAAAATGGGGATAAGTTCCTACTTCACAGATTGCTTGTTGTTGTTGTTATTTGCCATCAAGTCAGCCCCGACTCATAACAACCCCTCCTTGGGTTTCCGAGGCGCTATCACTACAGAAGTAGATTGCCCAACCTTCCTTCTGAGGAGTGGCTGGTGGGTTTGAACCACCAGCCTTCTGGTTAGCAGTCAAGTGCTTTAGCCACTATGCTACCAGAGCTCCTCACAGATTGCTTATGAGGATTTAAATATTTGCTCCCAACCCCCATGGGAAGCCCAGGCACTGACCTAGCAGGTCAGAGCCAGGATCTGGTTTTTGGAGGCTGGAGTTAGAGCCAAAAAGGAGAGAGTCATAAGGGTGAGTGAGTAGCCAAGTTCTTAAAGAACAGGAGTTTCCAGTGCTAAGATAGGATATAGGGACTGGGCCAAAACAGGAAACACAGGCAAGCGCCTCCGTGTGAAAGGGAAGGTATGCTGGATAGGTGGAATGAGAGATCAGAAGCTTGCTGAGAGTGGAACTGAAGTGGCCACAATTGGCTATACAGGCCATCAAGTGAGATATGATTGGATGAGTTCAGGTGGCTCACATATCACGTGGTAATGAATGAAATCATTATCATAGGAATCAGGTTTTTTTAAAAGCCCTTCACCACCACCACCACCACCTTCCCAGGTGATTCAAAGTTCAGCCAAGGTTAAGAATCACAGATTCAAATGATGAAGTAGGGAGTTGAGGGTATGGGCTAGGGTTCGGTATGTGTAATCTCAAATATGAGGCCCTGTGGCCTTAGATATGCATGGAATACAACTGTTACTAAGCATTAATTTGTTTTCCTCATAGCCCGGGTTTCCCATAATACATAATTGAACAAAAAACAATGGCCTGCTTCTGAGCCCTCTAGCCAAACTCTTTCTCTAGAAGGCTTTAGCACTGTTTCCAGGGTACATGCTGGTCTCCCTCACTGCCCCTCTGCTGAGCTGGGGCCAGATCTCTGACCCTTGGTTAGCGGAATCTGACTGCATGTTCCAAAGGGACCCACTCACTTTCACAAGTGACTTTAATTAGAATAGGAGTCCCTGGGTGACACAAACTACTAACTAACCACCGTGGAAGAAAAGCTTGGCAATCCACGGAGTGCTGTTCTGCTCTGCAACAAATGGGGTTGCCATAGGTTGGAATAGACTTGAAGACAATTTTTGTGTGTTTAATCCAATATCCAATGGTGCCATCAACAAACTTAAGACCAAAGACTCGAGTTTGAAATCTTAGAAATTTTCTTCAAATAAAGCAACCAAATGCCTTGACACCAAAAAGCAATGTTGAGGGGGAAAAAAAAATGTCCACACAAATTCTCATTATACCAGAGAATTTGTTCTAACTGTAAAGGGAAGTGGGCAAGGATTGTGAGACATGCCCATTAAAGACATCTCATCTGAAGCAATGAGATTGTTCTGAACTACATTGGCTTTTGCCGGGTTATTTGCTTTGATTGACTGCCAAATCCTAAAGTTCAAAAGACAGTCACAAGTGGGGAAAGGGACCAGCATTCTTATGGTTGGATTCCCAGAATTCTCCAATTTATTGTAGCCTCTCATTCCAAGGTCAGCCGAGCCCCTTCTTGCTGGTGGTTTGGCTTAAAGACAGTCCCTCCCTTTGCTGCAAAGAATGTAGGGGAATTCTGATGGTAAAAGCATCAAACATGGGGCCACCCAAGGACTTGAATTTCAATCTGTAAACTTCTTTCAGAAGCTACCACCATGTTCCTGTCATGAGGATAAAGCAACCCCCTTACAATGAAGGCAGCTGTTCTCATTAGGCCTGTCATAAAACATACAAGAGCTGGCATTTCATCCTTTGTCAAATGTTTCATTGCAGTTGAATATAAACATCTGTTGAGTTCATAGTCATTTATATAAGCCTTCAAGCTGATGTTCATCTTTGAAACCTTCCATTCTCTTGCCCTCTAAATTCAAATTTTCATCAAGCCCTGTTGATTTATACCTCCAGATTACTCCATGAAACCAACCTCTTCTCCCTTTTTCTACTGCCACTGCCCTGGCCAAGAGCCTACTGACTACTTTCTCTGTACTTCTGCCTGTTCCTCCCTACAAGTCAGTTCTCCACACTGCAACCAGCGTGATGGCTTCAATACACAACTCTAGTCACGTCACTGCTTTCCCCTTGCTGAAAACCTTTCAATCCTAAACTAAAACTTAAATCTTTTGCATGGTCCCTGCCTGCATCATGAGCCTCCTCTGGACCCTTGTTCCCCAACCCTCTCTATATCTACAGCCACATTATCTTCTCGCCACCTCTCCCTTCCACCCATCCATTCCATGCAGTTCAAATGGCACTTACTTAGGGATATCTCCCTTGAGGACTATCAGTCTAAGACAAGTCCCTTTGTTTTAAAATTTCAATAACCATATTCCTTTCCTTAAGAAGGAGCTCTGGGACACTGGGAGGAGGTAACTAGGGGGAGGAAGTGGGAGGGGAGCTGCTGCATTGTAAATTTTGGTCAATGACATGAGACAAAGTATATGTGAACTGCTGTATGAAAAGTGAATTTACTCTGTAAATCTTCACCCAAATCCTAATAAAAAAAAAAAAGAAGAAGAAGGAGCTCTGGTGGCATAGTGCCTAAGACATTTCATTGCTAACCCAAAGGTTGGCAATTCAAACCCACCAGCCACTCTGTGGAAGGAAGATGGAGCAATCTACTTCTGTAATGATTTACTGCCTCAGAAACCCAATGGGGGTCACTATGAGTCAGAATCAATTCAATGGCAGTGAGTTTAGTTTTGTGGTATTTGGTTTTCCTTAAGAGCAATTATCTCCATTTATAATTATACATTCATGAGTGTACGCTTTGATAAAGACCCATTATCCCTACTGGTCTCTGGGTTCCTTGTGAACCAGGGCAAGTCTGCTTTTCCTCACCATTGTGTCCCCAGGGCCTCATCCAGTGCCTGGCACATATATGGCTTCTCACTGAACAGTTGTTATGAGTTGCTGTCAAGTTGCTTGCAACTCACAGCAACCCCATATGTGCAGAGTAGAACAGTTCCATAGGGTTTTCAAGGCTGTGACGTTTCAGAAGCAGATAGCCAGACCTGTGTTCCAAGGCATCTCTGGGTGGGTTCAAACCGCCAACGTTTCAGATAGTAGTCAAACACTTAACCATTTGCACCATCCAGGGAACAATAACTGAATGAATTTCATACAGGTAAACACTAAGTGGGAAAAACAGAGAATCAGAGATTTCTTTTAAAAGGCCACAAATATGGGGCTAAGGTACTATAGTCCTCAAAACTGGAGACAAGATTATTCATAAAAATCATTACAAAATGGATGAGGTTATCTCTGCACAAAATCTGGAGGAAAAAAATATCTTAACAGATTGTTAAAACCAGACAGGAAAACACTTCAGACATGTCACTCCTTCTCAATCACTTTCCTTAACTCTTTTCCCCAGGAAGAATCACCTGCTTTCTTTGTTCTTCCCATGGCCTTTGGGATTTACCTCAACTATAGCACTTGGGAGCTCTGGTAGCATAGTGGCTAAGGCACTTGACTGCTAACCAGAAGGCTGGGGGTTCAAACCCCCCAGCCACTCCTCGAAGGAAGATGGGGCAAT
>NW_006921602.1:13624049-13626299 GCF_000298275.1 Orycteropus afer afer | reverse complement strand
AAAAAAAAAAAAAAAAATCCCTTAGAATTATGGCAGACTAAGGAACATGGGAAATGACTCATCCTGAATACTCAGAAATGCTAGATAAACTTTAACATTTTTTAATCCTTTAAAAATGTATAACTGAGCTAAAAAATAAGAATTTTCCAGAATCAAAGCTTTCCCTACTCCCATCTTCCTGCCAGCAGAATTGTCCTGGAGCCAAACAGTAGTGGAAAAAAGAAAAAAGCTGACTTTAAAAAGCACCCAGAGGTGCCTCAGAAGAAAGGCCTGGCTATCCTCTGAAAGGCCACAGCCATTGAAAACCCTGTGGAACACATGGAGTCTCCATGAGTCAGTATTGACTCCACCATAACTGGTTTGCTTTGTTTTTGTTTTGTTGTAACATGGGGCTGAGCGCTACAGCAGAAGAATCTAGAACACCAAAAAGGAGGAAGAAGGTACCAGACATTCCCTGGGGCAAGAGTTTTCCAGCTGGACTCTGAAGAAGAGAATATTCCAGGAAGAGAGAAAAGTCTATGCAAAAGCCTACTGGTATTTAACAGCCCCGAGTTTTCTGAGAACTAAGGTGTCCTTCACTGAGATAAGATCAGAGGGAAATGAGGGAGGGAGAAAGGATGGGGCCCAATTCTGAAGAGCTTTTTGTTGCCGGCATGTGCTTAGCTGCAAATTACAGAAACCACCTTAGCCAGTTCAAGTGGAAAAGGAATTTATTAAAACATCTTGGCTAGGGTGACCATATATTTTATCAATCCATTTGAGAGGGAAAGAGTGTTATTTTTAATTGTGCCTGGACAGCAGGTGTAAAGGAGACACAAACTCAAGTTCTTAAAATTAGGAGCTCCCGGAAGCCGGAGGTTGAGAGTAACATATCTGGCCTGGAGCAGAGCCGCTCAGGTGAGCACTGGACATGCTGCAAGAGTCCCTGCTGCCATTGCTCTGGAGGCTGGATGTTTTGCCTACCACCCTTGATGGTATCACCAGCTTCTAAAAATGGGCACCTATAACTGGTGGAGCCTACTTCCCATCCCTGCTGCCAAGGGAAGGGAGATGGGGAAAGTAAATTCCTGCCATCATTGTGTGACTGGGCAAATTACTTAACCTCTTTGTACCTCCATCTCTTCATGTATAAGATGGCAATAATAGGACTATCCACCTTTAAAGCTCTTATGATGCTTAAATGATGGGATGATGTATATCTAGTTGTCTGTCAGTTGATTTGGAATCAAGGCAACCCCATATGTGTCAGAGTAGAATTGTGCTTCATAAGGTTTTTAGTGGCTGATTTACTGGAAATAATAAGCCAGGCCTGCGAGGCACCTCTGGGTGGAGGCAGACCTTTCAGTCAGTGGCTGAGTGTGTTAACCTTTTGCACCACCCTCAGATTCCTTATAAGAGCTCTGGTAGCATATTGCCTACGGCACTTGACTGCTAACCAGAAGGCTGGCGGTTCAAACCCACCAGCCACTCTTTTGGAAGGAAGGTTGGGCAATCTACTTCCGTAGTGATACCGCCTCGGAAACCCAAGGAGGGGTCGTTGTGAGTTGGGGCTGACTCGACAACACACAACAACAACAGGATTCCTTATAATGCTTAGAACTGAGCTTGGTGCAGAATAACCTGAAAGTGTTTGCTGTTATTGTTATTCCTTAAGGAAGTGGGATTCAAAAGATAAGAAATTCCCCAAGTAAAGGAGAGATGTTCTGAAAGGAACCCAAAAGAATGACCAATATCCCCTATACCTTGTTTAGACATAAGGAGTGTAATCAATATGAATTACTTTATCCATTCATTCAATAAAAATGTCAATGTCCTTGGGGCTCAGACCAAGAAACTTTGTTCTCTCTACATTTGCCTTATCTTTTTATTTGTAGAAATTAAATTAAATACAGTTAGGGCCCTATCCATCAAGAGTGGTAGAAAGTACAGTATCAACCTTAGTATTAAACAAGAACCCCAGAAAATTGTCAGTCTGTGGTTGTTGCTGCAGCAGTGCTTGGTGAGAGTCCCCAGGCCTGCAGGAACTGCTTTATGGGGTGAATCTTCCTGGGCATTTCAACCTCTCAGCAACAAATTTAGTCAGGAGGACTTCACTGAGCTCTGGCTGCAAAGTCTTGGTCTTTGGTAGTTGGGGTTCAGTGCTCAGAGGCAGCCACGCCTTCTGAGGGCCCAGCTCCCCAAGGCTCTGACAGCTATATGACCCACACTCAGGGCCACATTCTTGGAACATGCACCGATGACCACTACCAG
>NW_006921602.1:13618990-13623949 GCF_000298275.1 Orycteropus afer afer | reverse complement strand
TCTACTCCCTTTCCCTACACCACCCCTTGAGTATGCGTGTGAGGGACAAGGAAGAAGGGACTAGTTGCTATAGAGTCAATCCAGACTCTGGGTAACACCATGTGTGTCAAAGTAGAATTGTGTCCCGTAGAGAGTTTATTTTTGTTTTTTAAATATAATTTTATTTTGTTGTTGTTGCAAATATGCACAGCAAAACGTACCATTTAGTGACATTGATTATATTCAAGTTGTGCACATTCTCACCCTCATTTTCTGAGTTATTTCTCCTTCGTTAACATGAATTTACTGCCCTCTAATTTTCCTATCTAGGAGCTCTGGTAGTGCCTAAGGCATTTGATTAAAATGTTCAGTAATGCTAGCTGGGCACCATCCTGTTCTTCTAGTCTCATGGCAAAGGAGGCAGTTGTTTGTAGAGGCAATAGGCAACACATTCCATAGTCTCCTAGTCCTGACTCTCCTTCTTCCTCTATTGTTCCAAGTGAATGGAGACCAATTGTTGTGCCTTGGATGGCCACTTGGAAGCTTTTAAGACCTCAGGCACTACATATCAAATTAGGAGGTGGAATGGAGGCACTAAACATATTATTAAACAAATTAACTGGGATGTCCCATGAAACCATGACCCTAAACCTCCAAACCAAGAAACTAAGCCACATGAGGTGTTTGATCTTACATAAGCAGCCTCAGCATCTATTCTTTTTCTTTCTTCCTTTTTTTTTTTTTTTTGTCATTATTGTCACTATATCACACAATTTCTGCCAATTCAACTTTTTATAGGTGTACAACTTATGGACAGCAATTACAATAATCAGCTGTGGAAACCTACCCTTAATCAATGCAATATTTCCATCATTGTAACTCCCCTTTCCCCCCTTCCTCCTCCCCCTAGTGTTGTTGTTGTTGTTAGGTGCCATCAAGTCTGACCCGACTCATAGCGACTCCTCCTTGGGTTTCCAAGGCAGTAAGTAAGTAATCACTAATAAACTTTGTTCTCTCTACATTTGCCTTTTCTTGTCTTTTTGTATAAGGAGGTTGTGATAGTTGGAGCTGTGTGTCAACTTGGCTGGACCACAATTCTGTGGGGTTTAAGCAATTGTGATATGGGTTGTTCCAATGATGGGATCAGATGTATATGTTTTGAGCAGCCAGTCTGTTGAAAGGGAGTTTCCCTATGGGTGTGGCCTGCTTCCAGTATATTTATGGACAAATATACTCTGGTAGCATAGTGCCTAAGGCACTTGACTGCTAACCAGAAGGCTGGCAGTTCAAACCCGCCAGCCACTCCTCAGAAGGAAGGTTGGGCAATCCTACTTCCGTAGTGATACTGCCTCGGAAACCCAAGGAGGGGTCGCTATGAGTCGGGGGCGACTCGACGGCAAATAACAACAACAACAACAACATACTGGGAAAAAAAGTCTGGGAAAAAAGACACTCTTCTGTGGATTGGGATTCTGTTGTGCTGCCTACAACTGTCTGTGAGTGAACAATCCACCATTAGGCCTGGAGATCTTGGATTCTGCCAACCTTGAGCTCCTCAGCCCCTGCAGCTGCGTGAATTGGGAAAAGCCTCCAGCTTGACATTTGATCCAAGAACTTTGGACTTGCCAGTTTCCATAAGTGTGTGAGCCATTTTCTTAAGATAAATTTCCCTTTCTTTCTCTATATATAAGCTTTACTCGTTTTGTTTCTCTAGAGAACCCAGTCTAACACAGAGGTCATACAATATTTGTCCTTTTGTGATTAACGTATTTCACTCACCATAATGTCTTCCAGCTCCATCCATATTGTAGCATGTATCAAGACTTCATTTCTCCTACTGGTTGAGTAGCAGTCCATTGTATGTGAGTACCACATTTTGTTTATCCTTTCATCTGTTGATGGACATTTAGGTTGTTTCCACCTTTTGGCTATTGTGAATAGTGCTACAATGAACATTAATGTGCAAATCTCTGTTTGAGTCTCTGCTTTCAAGTCTTTTGGGTATATACCTAGGAGCGGAATTGCAGGGTCATATGGCAGTTCAGTATTTTGAGAAACCACCACACTGTTTTCCACGACAGCTCTACAGTTTTGAATTCCCACCAGCAATGGATGTTGTTATTGTTATGTGCCATAAACTCGGACCCGACTCATAGCAACACCTCCTTGGGTTTCCGAGGCGGTATCACTACAGAAGTAGATTGCCCAACCTTCCTTCCAAGGAGTGGCTGGTGGGCTTGAACCACCAGCCTTCTGGTTAGCAGTCAAATGCCTTAGGCACTACACTACCAGAGCTCCCGCAGCAATGGATAAGGGTTCCAATTTCCCAACATCCTCTCTGACTTTTCTTTTTAATCTTAGACATCCTACTGGAAGTAAAATGAGATCTCATTGTTTTGATTTGCATCTCTTTGATGACTAATGACACCAAGCATCTTTTCATGTGTTTGGTGGCCAACATCATAGGGGTTTCAAGGGCTGATTTTTCAGAAGTAGATCACAAAGCCTTTCTTCCAAGACACCTCTTGTGGATTTGAACCTCCAGTTAGCAGCCAAGCACTAATCTTTTGCACCACCTATGGATTCCATGGGGATAATACAAAGAAAAAAGCCCTCTCCCTGCCTGATCCCCATTCAACGTCTGCCAGGTCCTCTCTGAAGCTTTGAGAGAGAGGCTCCCTGCCCAGCTCCTGAAGAAAGTGTACTGAATTGGACTTGGAAGAGGAAATAGTACCCTAAGAACCTGAATATTCACATAGAATCTCACTGTTTCAATACCTAGATATGACTGAAAAGTTACTGGATCAGATGGAGATATAACTAATATTCCCCTCTATCCAGTGGGAAGAAAGATTTGGTCATTTAAAATAATAATATTAATAGTCATCATTTCCAACTCATAGTGACCCCCAAAGGGTTCCCAATGCTGTAAATCTTTACAGAAGCAGACTGACTCATCTTTCCCTCACTAAGCAGCTGGGGAGTTCAAACCACCAATCTTTTGGTTAGCAGCCAAATGCCTTAACCACAGCTCCACTTAAAAAAAAAAAAAAAAACACCAAACTCACTGCTGTCCAATCAGATCAGACTCATAGTGACCCCTCCTTGGGTTTCCAAGGCAGTATCACTACAGAAGTAGATTGCCCAATCTTCCTTCTGAGGAGTGGCTGGTGGGTTTGAACTGCCAGACTTCTGGTTAGCAGTCAAAAAGCAGGTAGCAAATACTGGAAAAAGCAAAACCTTCAATGTTTATACTTCAATGTATTGAGACTCCTTAAACAACCAGTTACAAGTGTTAGCTACCACCTTGGGGGTGAGGAAAACACAGATCTTCAGAACTCATAGACCTGGCTATCTTCTTAGAAGAGGAGGAAATGTGATTCCTTTGTGGTGAACCCATTTCTGAAAACAAACAAAAAATTTAAACTAAAAATAATTTTTCTCAATAGGTTATCTGCCTAACCACAGGGGTCTGGACTTTTTCTTATTGATAAAAGGAGCTTTAAAGCATTTTGAGTAGGGTGTAGATGTAATCATTTTTGAGTTTCAGAATGTGCATCTTGATTCATACTACATTTTTTTAAATTAAACTTTTTATTTTGAAATACTTGTAGATTCACATTCAGCTGTAACAAATAAAACAGAGATCCCGTGTACCCTTTATCCAGTTTCCTCAACGGTAACAGCTTGTGAAACTACTGTGCAATATTGAAACCAAGATATTGACATTGATACAGTCAAGATAGAGAAAAGTTCCATTCCCACAAGGATCCCTTATGTTGCCCTTTCATGGCAGCACCTAATTCCCTCCCTCTCCTTAACTCCTGGCAACCACTAACCTGTTCTCCATATCTATAATGTTGCCATTTTAAGAATGTTATATAAATAGAATCATACAAACACATGGTTTTGGGAATGGCTTTGTTCACTCAACTTAACTCTAGAAATTCATCCAGGTTGTTTAATGTATTGATAGTTCATTTCTTTTATCGATGACTAGCATTCTGTGATATGGATGTTCCACAGTTTGCTTAACCATACATTTGGTTGAAAGACATCTAAGTTGTTTCCAGTTTGGGACCATTATAAATAAGGTTGCAATAAATATACATGTATAGGTTTTTTGTCTTTACTTCTCTGGGATAAATGGCCACGATTGGAAACGTTGGGTTGGATGGTAGTTATATGTTTTGTTATGTTTTTCAAGAAACTGGCCAACTGAGTGGCAGTGGTTGTGTCATTTTACATTCCCAAACCAAACCAAAACCAAAAACCCCTCTGCCATTAAGTTGATTCTGACTCATAGCGACCCTATAGGACACAATAGAACTCCCCCATGGGGTTTCCAAGGCTGTAATCTTTATGAGAACAAACTGCCACCTCTTTCTCCTGCAGAGAAGCTGGTAGGTTCAAACCACCAACCTTTCCAGTTTCTCTACCTCCTCACCAGCATTTGGTGGTGTCACTATTTTTTTTGTTTGTTTTTGAGATTTTGATAGGTGTATAGTAATATCTCATTTTAACTTGCATTTTCCTAGTGGCTAATGATGAACATCTTTTCATGTACTTACTTGCCATCTATAGTGAAGTATCTCTTCAGTGAAATGTTTTTTGCCCATTTTGTAATTGAATTATTTGGGTATTTTACTGATGAGGTTACAAGAGTTCTTCATATATTCTAGAAAGTAGTCCTTTGTTAGATATCGGGTTTGCAAGTATTTTCTCCCACTCTATAGCTTGTCTTTTCATCCTTTTAACCAGGTCTTGGGAGCATTGGTGGTGTAGTGCTTAAGGCATTTGACTGCTAACCAGAAGGCTGGTGGTTCAAAGCCACCAGCCACTCCTCAGAAGGAAGACTGGGTAATCTACTTCTGTAAAGATATCACCTCAGAAACCCAAGGAGGGGACGCTATGAGTCGGATTGGACGCCACAGCGGTGAGTTGTTTTTTTTTTTTGGTTTACACATATGCAGTATATAT
>NW_006921602.1:13579661-13618890 GCF_000298275.1 Orycteropus afer afer | reverse complement strand
TATATATATATAGGAACTCTGTGGCATAGTGCCTAAAACATTTGACTCCTAACCAGAAGGCTGGCACTTAGAGCCAGCCACTCCTCGGAAGGAAGGTTGGGCAATCTCTTTCTGCAGAAGTACCACCTCAGAAACCTGAGGGGTCACTATGAGTCAGATCCAACTCAACGACAGTGAATTTGGTTTTGGTTTTGTTTATACACACACACAGACACACACACATATGTATACATACAATGTATGTGTATATTCTACATGTATGTGTGTGTATTATATATATATAATACACACACACACACACACACATATATACATACATATATGAGTTCTGTAGTGCAATGGTTGAAGCACTAGACTGCTAACCAAAGGGTGGTTGGAACCCACCAGCCAGCCCCGGGGGGGAACTGCAAGGCAGTCATCTTCCATAAAGATTTACAGCCTTGGAAATCCTGTGGGGCAGTAGTACTCTGTCCTGTAAGGTCATTTTGAGTCAGAATGGATTCAATGGCAGTGGGTTTGTTTTTCAGTTGAGAGAAAGCAAGTGCCCAGAAGCATGCCTGGATATAACTTGTATGATGTTTTGTGTAGCTGGACCTCCAGAAGGAAAAGATTTTAAACGGACCTGATGGAAATGGAGGCGCCCTGGTGGTGCTGTCATTAAAGCACTCAACTGGTAACAAAAAGGTCTGGGTTGGAACCCACCAACCACTCTGTGGGAGAAAGATATGGATGGCAGTTTGCTTCAGTAAAGATTCCCACCCACTGCCATCTAGTCGATTTTGACTCATTGCAACTCTATAGGGCAGACTAGAACTGCCCCACAGGATTTCCCAGGCTGCAAACCTTTGCAGAGGCAGACTGCTTCATCGTTCTCAGAGCAGCTGGTGAGTTCAAACTGCCAACATTTTAGTGAGCAGTAGAATGCCTTAACTACTGTGCCACCAGACCTCCTTTCCATAAAGACTACAGCCTCAGACACCTGTGGGCAGTTTTACTATGTCCTATCTACTTCCGGGAGCTCTGGTAGCATAGTGGCTAAAGCACTTGACTGCTAACCAGAAGGCTGGCGGTTCAAACCCACCAGCCACTCCTCCGAAGGAAGGTTGGGCAATCCTACTTCCGTAGTGATACTGCCTCGGAAACCCAAGGAGGGGTCACTATGAGTCGATCTGACTCGAAGGCACATAACAACAACAGAATTGCTAACCAGAAGGTCAGCAGTTCAAAACCACCAGCTGCTTGGTGGAAGGAAGATGCTTCCGTAAAGATTTACAGCCTCGAAACCCAGTGGGGGTCGCTATGAGTCAGAATAGACTGGATGGCAGTGAGTTTAGTTTGGTTTTATAGAGTTACGATGAGTAGGAATTGACTCTAAGACAAAACCAAAAACCCACTGCCATCCAGTCCATTCCGACTCATAGCGACCCCCATTGGGTTTCCAAGGCGGTAAATCTTCACAGAAATAGATTACCCAGTCTTGTTTCAACAGAGGGACTAGGGGGTGTGAACCACCAACCTGGTGGTCAGCAGTCAGAGACCTTAAGCACTGTGCTACCAGAGCTCCTTGACTCTAGGACAGTGGGCTTGTATTTTTTGGTTTAATGTCAGTATTAGGCAGGAGAAAGACGTGACACTCTGTTTCCATGAAGATTTATAGCTTTGGAAACCCTAGGTGGCAGTTTTAGATTGCCCTATAAACTCTCTCTGAGTCAGAATCCACTCAAGGGCAGCAAGTGGGTTTTGGGAAATGGAAGGACCTGAAATGAGACATAAAAGATGGAGAGATAGCAAGAAAGATAAAAGAAGAGCGTTCTGAGGGAAAAGAGATGCCTGCTGAGGATGTGCCAGGTGCTGCTCTAGGAGATGAGAATCCATAGTAAAAGGCACGACTCTCCAGGGAGGTCGCAGTCTAGTGATAAGTCAGACATACTAAATGATACAATGTGTTGTGTAATTAAGGTGTGCACACTGAGGGGCAAGAAGGTGTGGTTAGAACGCCCGGGGACTAGGAAGGCTTCTCCGAGGAGGTCACACTTCTTGGTCTGAAAGAAACAGAGAAAATAAAAAGGAAAGAGAGAAAGATGAAGAAATACCAAAAATAAGACGAGGAAACAAAAGAGAAAGGGCGGGCTCGATGAGATCGGCGCTCCGGCCTTCGGTCCTCGACTGCTAGGGTCTGGACGCAGTCACCGCCTCTTTCCTTCCCACGCCGTCACTGGCAGGGCCTGAGCGAGCTCCGAAGCTGCCAGCTTGCCAGAGACGTTATGTACCGGCTCCCGTCTGCCGTGACGACGCGGACCGCGACCCTCGGGGGCTGGGCCTGGGCCTACAGGCGGTGTGGAGTCCATCAGCGAGCCAGTCTGCCGCCGCTCGGTCACGGCTGGGTCGGGGGCCTCGGGCTGGGGCTTGGGCTGGCACTCGGGGTGAAGCTGGCGGGCGGGCTGAGGGGCGCGACCCCCGCGCCGTCTCCCCCAACCCCCGACCCCGAGGCGTTGCCTCAGTCCGAGCCGCCGCCGCTGCTGGAGCACTGGTCCCCGCAGACCCCTGTGCCTTCCCTCTCCAAGCGCTTCGCCAGAGCCATCGAGAGCAGCCGCGACCTGCTGCACAGGATCAAGGTGCTGGCTCTAGGGGTATGCGGGGCCGAGGCCCCACGCCCCTTCCCTGACTGGCCATCCCTCAGTGTCACCCTGGAATAGGACCCTCTGTGGTCATCCCCGAGGCCGAGCAGACCCCATCCAGGGCTTCCGAAAATAACTTCCCGTTTCTTGACCGCCACGGTCAGATGTTCCTGGGGATTGCCTGAGTCCGGGCGGAGGTCAACGCCGCTTCAGGGACCGCCCACTCTTCTCCCTAAATCTCCTCCCCTCGCCCCCACCCCCACCCCTCGGCTTAGGTGGCCTGGCGAGAACTGAGCCGAGGTAGGCGGGGCGAGGGCGGGGCCGAAGCCAAGGTGGGCGAGGCCTGGGGAAAGGTGGACACCTGGAAGATCCTAAGTGAAAGTGTTGTTGTTGTTATGTGCCGTGGAGTCAAACCGGACTCATAGCGACCCCTCCTTGGGTTTCCGAGGCAGTATCACTACGGAAGTAGGATTGCCCTACCTTCCTTCGGAGGAGTGGCTGGTGGGTTTGAACCGCCAGCCGTCTGGTTAGCAGGCAAGTGTCTTTGCCACTATGCTACCAGAGCTCCCAAGTGAAAGTGTAGGGGGATGCTATCCACATTGTCTTTGAATTGTCTGCTCTTTTCTGCTTTGCTTATAGGATGAGGTGGGTGCACCAGGCATAGTGGTTGGCGTTTCTGTAGATGGAAAAGAAGTCTGGTCCGAAGGTGGGTTCTGAAAAGTGTTGATTTAGTGGCATATTTTATGCCAGTTGGTTAATGAAATCTGGATGTTTTACTGCTTAAAATGAATCCCATGAAATACTATTTGGTGTACATAAAATCATGCGTATTGTAGAGAAAACATATCTAACAGTATAAAGAATTGGATTTTCTATAGCAGCAAGATATAAAATGTGACTAATGAATAAATTGGAGTCTTAAAGATGGCTGTATCTACCCCTACTTTTCTACTAGGACTGGATTTGTTGGTAGATAACCCTTATGGGTAAATGAGATGTAAATATTTGTGTACTTTCCTTTTTTCATTTAATCAATTTATTGCATCCCTATTTGGTACAAAACACTAGGTTCCTTGTTATTAAAGAGCTTGTAATCTGCTTTATTGCTTAATTCATTAGGTAGAAGTTTCAGCTATTTTTTCTACTAAAATGTTTGAAGCCTTTGGAGAGATGTTTAATTATTTCATGATTAGTAATCAAAATACAGCCTTCATGGTAGAAACAGGCTGGAAATTGCATGATAGAATTCTGCCAGACCAATAACTTATTCAGAAATTTTCTTCAACAACATAATCAATAACTATATATGTGCACCTTGTCAGAAGCATTACATAGAAATTTAGTAAACTACATCTATAGAAAGAGAATGGAGAAGCTCAGTATCATTGGTCAAGACAAAGCCAGGGGCCAGCTGTGGAACAGACCATTAATTGCTTGTGTGCAAGTTCAAGTTGAAGCTGAAGAAAATCAAAGCAAGTCCAGGAGAGCCAAAGTAGGACATTGAATACATCTTGTCTGAACTTAGAAATCATCTCAAGAATAGATATGGCACACTGAACACTAATAACCAAAGACTGGAAGATATCAAGGACATCATAAACAGAATGAAAGGTCATCACAGGGCAGTGAATTGCTTGGTATGGCTCTTCTAGCCATGATCTTTATGACTTTACCAGATTACTGGGTGTAACTATGCAAATGTAAAGTGTTTTTGGCTCACCAAGGGGACTGGATAGCTTGTTGGTAATGTAAATAAGGTACACAGCACTCTTGTGTGGGGTGGGACCATGGGAATAAGTTGTATGGAACCCTAATGTAGGGATTGGTTAGTTTTGTCATTCTGCTCGGCTTAAAATGAAGCTTCCTAGAGGCAGAGGGGGGTTCTTACTGCCATCGAGAGAAGAGAGCTGGAGGTGGATTGAAGCATATCCTTGGACTAGACATCCCTGTGCTGGACCTCCTTGGCACAGAGAAGGCAGAGACTACCTGCTGAGATGACTGGCTAAGAGATGGCAACAGCGGAACCAAGAGGCAGGACACAGAGTGGTAGGCTTTCCAGCCCATGGAGTGAGAAAGCTAAGTGCTTTTGGGCAGAAGGCTTGCTGGAGGAGTAGGGTGCACCTAGGTGCACCTGTCAGCAGAGCTGAAAGAACTTTGTAACACCAGCCCCAGCAGGACAAAGGCCAGGCAGAGAGTCCAAGGGCCAAAGAGTGACATGCCTGAGGGCATGACTAAAGGGAAGCTGTCCTGATTGAAGAATTGTATCCTGAGTGCATTCCTAAACCTGAACTGTAACCTGTTACTTCCCTAACAAACCCCATAATCGTGAGTGTTGTCTGTTAGTTCTGTGTGGCCACTGCAACAAATTATCGAACCCAGCAGAGAAGTAGAAAGTGCGGTGGAAGGGACAGTTGGTGTTAGAGTTGGTAAAAAGGGTTGGAGAGTGGTGGCATGTCTGGCCTCACAGGAGTCAGCTTTTGGGCTGTTGGTGTTGATCCTTTTCTCTCTCCTTTGTGAAGTTAAAGGAGGTTGGAGATGGATGCCGCCCCCATGTTTTTAGCAGTCATTAAAAAGACAGGAAAAGAGGAAAAGACCTAAAATGTATGTCAGAAGATATTCCAAAACTTGCTTTAAGCAAAATAGCTAAAGCAAATGGGAGAAATGATTAAGTAAAAGAGCAGAATAGAAGATTTTAGAGGGAAGTTTGAGAAAATAAGTATTACGATGAATTTACAAAGACCTGGAATTAGGAAACCAAAAGAGAAGAACACAATTGGCATTTCTCAAGCTGAAAGAACTGAATAGAAAATTCAAGCCTGGGAGTTGCAATACCAAAGGACTCTATGGGTAAAACATTGAATGTACCCAAAATAGTGGGTCAGCATTCAGCCATTTTAGGAGGTAGCATATGATCAGGAACAGCTAGTTCTGAAAGAAGAAGGCCAAGTCATAGTATGTACATATTGGTGAAAAACAATGCTCCAGGAATTAATGGAATACCAATTGAGATGCTTCAATTAATGGATGCAATGCTGAAAATGCTTACTCAAGAGATTTGGAAGATGGCTACCTGGCCAACCAAGTGATCCATATTTGAGCACTTTCCAAAGAAAGGTGATTAAACGGAGTGCAGAAATTATCAAACAATATCATTAACATTACCTGTTAACAAAATTTTCCTGAAAATAATTTTTAAAAGATTGCCACAGTACATTGCCAGGGAATGCCAGAAGTTCAAGCTGTATTCAAAAGAAGATGTGGAATGAGGGATATCGTTGCTGATATCAGATGGATCTTGGCAGAATGTAGAAAATATCAGAAAGAGGTTTGCCTGTGTTTTATTGAATACGTGAAGGTGTTAGACTGCTTGAATCATAACAAATTATGGATCACATTGAAAAGAATAGGAATTAACAACCATACATCAGCAGCATTTGCCCAAGGACAAAGCTCAGAAGGCAGGAAGGGACAGAAAAAAAGGACAAATTGAAATGGGAAACACAGGGAGGAAGTGTAGTAGGAAGACTACTGTTATATTGTGGGGATTACAATAAATGTCAAGAAAAAAATGTGTATGAATTGTTGAATGGAAAACTAATTTGCCCTATAAAATTTCAGCCAAACCACAATTTAAAAAAAAAAAAAATACAAGAACATGATATAAGAGATTTTGGCAGACATTTATTTAGGGGGAAAGAAAAAACCCATATGTTAGTAAGGATAAGAAAAGATACAGAGAAGGGAATAAAAGAATTATAAGAGAAGGTTATATGCTACTCCAAGGCAATGCATTTTCTAATTAGAAAAAATGGATGATTTAAAAAAAAAAAGAAACTATCAAAACTGACCTTCAAAGAAATTTAAAAAAACAAAACTCTCAACAGACTAATAGAAAATATGGTAAGTGAAATTAAATGTCTACCATTTAAAAAGTGGCCTGCTGTTGTTGTTGTTATGTGTTGATGAGTCGGACCCGACTCATAGCGACCCCTCCTTGGGTTTCCAAGGCAGTATCATGGAAGTAGGTTGCCCAGCCTTCCTTCTGAGGAGTTGCTAGTGGGTAAAAAATGGGCAGAATCAGATTATTTTACATTTAAATTCTACAAAGCCATAAAAGGAGACATAATTTCAATATTAGCCCATAGTGACAGACGGAAAGATTCACAACCTAAAATCTGGTAAAGAAAAAACGAGGAAATTTATTGACCATTTTCACTTATGAATGCAGATGCAAAAATTCTGAGTAAAATAGCTAGTGTATATATATGTACATATACATATACATATATATATAAAGGAACTCTGCTGGCATAGTGGTTAAAGCATTTGGCCGGTAACCAAAAGTTTGGCAGTTTGAACCCACCACCCACTCTGTGGGATAAAGATGGGGCTTTCTGCTTCTGTAAAGATTTACAGCCTTGGAAACCCTGTGGGACACTTCTATTCTGTCCTGTAGGGTTGCTATGACTCGTAATCTACTGGATGCCAGTGATTTGTTTCTGTTTGTTTGCATATCAGAAGAATAGTACACACATACACAGACAAATGGAAATTCCAGAACACTTCATTGTACTCATGTGGACCCTGTACATGTACCAAGAGGCAGTAGCTTGAACAAAGGGATACTGTGTGGTTGAGAATTGAAAAATGCATGTAGCAGGGTTGTATCCTTTCTCCTAAACACATAATCTGAGAAGCTGGAGTATGTGAAGAACACAGCATCATGATTGGAGGAAGACTTATTAATAACCTCTGGACCAATAAACAACAACATGATAAATGGCAAAGAAATTGAAGTCAAGAATTTCATTCAACTTTAATAATCAATGCCCGGTCAAGAAATCAAACAATGTATTGCATTGGCCAAATCTGCTGCAAAACACCTCTTTAAACTGTTAAAAAGCAAAGATGTCACTTTGATGACTAAGGTGCCCCTGGCTCAAGCCAACATCTTTTCAATTGCCTCATACACATGTGAAAGCTGGAGAATGAAAAAGGAATTGATGCCTTCTCATTGTGGCATTGGCAAAGAATGTTGAATATACCATGGACTGCCAAAAGGAAAAAAAAAAAAAAAATCCTAGAGGAAATATAACCAGAATGTTCCTTAGAAGTGAGCATGGATAGACTTTGACTCCCTTACTTTGGACATACCATCAGGAAAGATCAATCAGGAGAAAAGTATATTATATTTGGTAAAGTGAAGGTCAGTGAAAACAGAGAACTTTATGAGGTGGATTGCCATGGTGGCAATGTTTGGCAAGCTCAAACATACCAATGATCATGAAGATGGCCCAGGACCAGACAAAGTATTGTTCTGTTATACATAAGGTCACCATGAAATGACCATGAGCTGACAGCAACTAACAGCAAGAAATGACATTTCAGAATTATTTAAAGAGAGTAGTATTTTTAGGAGTCATTGACAGGAACAGCAGAGTTTTGAACTTAAGGAAACGTGATTCTTTGCTATAAGTATAGCCTAATATACCTACCTAGTTTTTAATATACCTAGTTTATAGTATTAGGAGCGCTGGTAGCATAGTGCCTAAGGCACTTGACTGCTAACCAGAAGGCTGCTGGTTCAAACCCACCAGCCACTCCTTGGAAGGAAGACAGGGCAATCTACTTCCATAGTGATACTGTCTCGGAAACCCAAGGAGGGGTTGCTGTGAGTCAGGTCCGACTTGACAGCACACAACAACAGTTTATAGTATTAAATATATATATATATATATATATACACACACACACACACACACACACACACACACATATATATATATATATATATATAATATATATAAATGTCGGCTTTTTTGGTATTTTATTTTTATGCAGATATTTTTCAGCTTACTCAACATTTACAGTTTAAAAACAGATCCCAATTCTTTATAACTCTTAGCCTATCAAGAAGATGTAAACCAAATTTTCTAGAAAGAGCCTTAGTAGTGGAGCATAGATACGTAGTTTTTATTCTGGATTGTAGCTAAATTAGATTGGTGATTAACTAGATTGAATTTGTGGAAGATTTATTCACATTCCTTTTAATTGGATTGCTGTTTTAAGGAATTCATTGGAAACTCAAAAAATCAAGAATATATATCTGAATAAGAATAATAACATCTTCTTTAAAGAATGTAAATAAATGTATTTAAAATGTAGAATGACTAAATTGTTTAGATAAGCACAGAAAAATTAGTATCTGAATCAGATGGAATATTACTGCTGGCTATAGGGTACAATTTTTGTTACAAAGTTAAACTGTTAGGCTTAATATTGTCAGTTTTACTATGACACTCCACCCTTACATGTCCCGTTTTAGTTAACTTACAAGAGTGGAATATCTTCCTTAGATAACTACACAGAATGTTTTAAAATAGTATTATTTCAGTTTTTGAAAACTCCTTTCACCATGGGTGTGTTACTAATGACCTTTTGCTTTTTCCTCCGCAAGGTTTAGGTTATGCTGACGTCGAAAACCGTGTTCCTTGTAAGCCAGAGACAGTTATGAGAATTGCCAGCATTAGCAAAAGTCTCACCATGGTTGCTCTTGCCAAGTTGTGGGAAGCAGGAAAACTGGATCTTGATTTTCCAGTACAACATTATGTTCCTGAATTTCCAGAAAAGGAATATGAAGGTGAAAAGGTAGTGAAACTCACAATTCATTTTGCTAATGGCATATTTTAAATAGTTTATGGTAGAATTTATGTTCAACATGTTTCATAGGATATTTTTTGGATATTTTTAACTCTTTAATGAGTTAAATTGTTTTTGTTTTTTAACCTAGATCAAAACCAGGTGGGTATTTTTCTGCAACTCGAGGCTAAAAAACTACGTGACATGTTTTTCCAGCTGTGGTTCAAAATGGAAAAGATTAATGAGGCATTGTACCAAGGCTACTAACTTTTGTTGTACAATTTAATATTGAAATTGAGTTTTCACATTTATACAATTAGGTTTCTGTCACAACAAGATTACTGATTTCCCATTTAAGTGGAATTCGTCACTATGAAAAGGACATGAAAAAGGTGAAAGAAGAGAAAGCTTACAAAGCTTTGAAGATGATGAAAGAGACAATGGAATCGGACCAAGAAAAACAGTTGAAGGAGAAAGGAGGCAAAAGTAATGAAAATAATGACTTTGCTAAAGCAAAAACAGAGCAGGATAATGAAGCCAAAGGCCGGAATTCAAAGCCTGGCAAGAAAAAGAATGATTTTGAGCAAGGAGAATTATATTTGAAAGAAAAGTTTGAAAATTCAATTGAATCCTTAAGATTGTTTAAAAATGATCCTTTGTTCTTTAAACCTGGTGAGTGTTAATCTCTTCTTAGCAAAATCCTCATTATTGGAATATTAATTTTCAGGAAATCCAGAATGATAGATAAAGTTGATTATGACTTCGGTTTTGTTGCCAGTCCTGTGCTTACCTCTTAGTCTGTAGTTCTAACAAAGACTAACATTCAAGCAAGTACTTGTTTAGAGTTAGCTTCATTTCAGACTACCCCAGTCATTTAGCTGATTCTCAGTATTAAGGCATTCATGGAAAAATTACAGGGAAATACTGGAATGATAGTCCTCCAAATAAAACCTAGACCAAAATGAGCGTGATAAAGTATCACTAGTATTTTGGCATTTAGTTAGAATTTAAATTACTCAAGCTATTTTTTTTAACTTTTTGAAGAAATTAGTGTTCATCAGCTTCGTTTAATGTTCCAAACAGCTATCCTATAAAAATAATTATATTATTTTTTTGGTATGGTGCCTACTGACAGCCTTTAGTATCTTTAAATTTATGACAAGTTTATGTATTGTTATTCCATTTTCATTTTTAAAATTTGATTTTTTACCATGAATGGATATCATATAGGTATAGTTAATAAGGGCAAATAAAATATATTCATGAGTTTTACTTTAAAAAGTAAGGTTCCCATCTATTTTTAGTACAGATTATACAATCTAAGTGTCTGGAATCCAAAATGATATAAAGGAATATATTTGAAAACATATATGTGTATATGTGTGTGTGTTTATATGAGAAACACATTTCAAAAATGTGTGTGTGTATATATATATATAGTTTTTGATATATAACTGACTATCCATATATATATATATATATATATATGTTTTTGAAGCAAGGTGTTTAAGTGTACATATATTTTATTAAAATAGGCACCAGTATACCTATTCCTATCTTAAGCAACAGTTAGTAGGTATATTAAGAACAAAATAGTTGCCTCAAGAAATTAAATTTGCTTCTCTTCACCTTCCATTTTTGTTGCCAGTTTGAAAGATTTTGCTTTGTTTTGAAGTAGGACTTGTTTGCTTATTTCATTATTGTAGAAAAGGGTAGATTAACATGAAATTTTAAATATAGTGATCGTCATTTTATTCTTAGGAATGTGGACTAGGTAGGGGCATTGCAAAGTTGACTAAGTTTGTTGCTATATAATCTGTGATATTTTTTCTAAATGCTGAATTAAAATATTCCAGTTTTAAAAGTATGACAGTTTTCTATGGGAAAATATTTTACATATTTTAATCAAGCATTTTCTTTTTTCCACCCCCTTTGTAATGATGTCTCAAGGTAGTCAGTTTTTGTATTCAACTTTTGGCTATACCCTACTGGCAGCCATAGTAGAAAGAGCTTCAGGATATAAATATTTGGACTATATGCAGAAAATATTCCATGACTTGGATATGCTGACAACTGTGCAGGAAGAAAATGAGCCAGTGATTTACAATAGAGCAAGGTAAATGTGTACCTTCTGGTGTGTCTGGATGTATCACATCTTAACACTGTGTATCAATTAAAAGTCTAACTTTCCTGATCTCCATTCCAAAACCAATCTGACACATTTGGGAGAAAATGTGTCTATTTATATACTTATCTGTTTTTCCACTACAAAGTGAGGGAAATAAAATGTGTTTGTAAAATACCCCAAGATCCTTAATGAAAGATAGCAATAATAATTCCAGCACATAAATAATTAAACCAAAATTACACCCATCATGGGCATCTGTAATTTGCTCTTTGATCAACCTTTTTCTTGTATCATTTTAGTTAATGCTTTTGTTTGTTTATTTACCTTTTTTTATTTCCTATTCCTTTAACATTTATTTTGAAATAATTTCAGACTTAAAGAAAAGTTGCAAGAATAATACAAAGAATCTCCCATATATCCTTCACTCACATTTCCCAAATGCTTTCATTTTTTCACATTGCTTTATCTATGTCATTCTTTTTCTAAACCATTTGGAAATAAGTGGTAGACAAGGTATACCCCTCTTACTCCTAAACTTAAATGTGTTTTCTATAAACAAATATGTGTGTGTGTGTGTGTGTGTTTATCAAGTCTATAGACCCTATTCATATTTTGGCAATTGTCCAAATAATATCCTTTATCAAAAAAAGAGACGAAACAATTTTTTTTTTCTGGTCTAGTGCTCAATCCAGGATCACACATTAATATAATGTTATCATGTCTCTTGAATAGCCTTTAATCAGGAGCAGTTCTTCAGTCTTTCTTTGTCTTTTATGATGCTGATATTTTTGAAAAGTATTAGCCATTTATTTTGTAGAATGTCCTTTATTTTAGGTTTGTCTGATGTTTCCTCATTTAGACTCAAGGTAGGCAGTGTTGGCAGGAATGCCACAGAAGTGATGATACATAACAGGAGACATAAGCATGATGTCAGTTTCTCCCATTATTGGTGATGGTAATTTTGATTGCTTTGTCTCCACTATAAAGTTCCTGTCTTTCCCCCTTGTCATGACCAAGTATATTAGGAGAAATACTATAGAAGACTATATAGAATCCTGTTTCTCATCAACCTTTCACCTATTGGTGATGTTTGCCAAATGGTGATTTTCTAATTTCATCATTCGTTCTATAATTATTAGTTGACTTTCTATTATAAGAGAGTGCTTTTCCTTCTCTCCTATGCATGTATGCTTTAATGGTACAGGACCGGGCAGTGTTTCATTCTGTTGTACATACCAGCACTCTGAGTCAAAACCCAGCAGCACCTAACAACACCAACAACATGCATTCATTCATGGCTTCTTTTATTCAATGAGTTATAATCTGTTACTATTTAATACCTTGTTTTTAAAATATCAAGATGTAAAAGAAAACTATTTATAAGGGTAAATGGCTATTAAGTTGTTTAACTATACTTTTCAACAAAGAGATTTATGTTTGATTTTGTGTAAGTTAATTGTGAACATTAAAATGCTCTTCTGATTTGGATTATGTAGACCCCCTGCTACATGCCATTACAATAAGGATAATTAAGATTTACCCTTACTGACAATAAAAATATTGTCTAAGTGCCATCTAACTAAAATAATTGTGCATTTAAAACATCTGGCTTAAAAGGCCTTTTATAGTTTAATAGGCATCTGTTAGTATTTTTACTCAGGCACTTTTAAATTACAGAGATTAAGATTTAAAATATTTAAAACATAGTTCCAGTTTTCTTAGATAACTTTTAAATGGAAAATACCAAATTGGAGTTACTTTATATAACTTTGGTATGGTAAGCAAGCAAAGAAAATTCTAGGCAAATTGCTCAGATTGAAATGTAATTTATGGAGAGGCTTTTGAACACTGACTTTGATAAAGTAACTAGAATTTTTATCCTTAGGTGGAAAACATGCAATGATTTTAGGTAATTCCATAATTTGATTCATTTACTCCTATTAGAGAAAAAAATTGTAACTGGCATTTTAGCTTTTTAGTACTTTAAAATTTAGCTATGCTTTTTGTTATGGAGGGGTTTTCTATGATTTATAGTTTAGACTCCTTGTTTGAACTGGTGTGCTTCAAAAATCACACATGGAAGCATTTGAACAGCTGCCTTTTTAAACTGTCTCATTGCTTTATAAATATTTTAGCTTATTTTGTAGAGAACATTTTGAGATATTTCAGAAACTGAAAAAAAATTAAGTTGAAGAGTGTTAACAAATGCGATAAAGATTCATTTCCTTTTTAAATGTAAGCTGTAGTTTTATTATTAGAGGAAAAAATATTTGAAAACCAAATGCTTAGAAACTTTTCAAAAAGGTTTAATCTGGAAAAAGCAAGAAAAATAGTAACGAAAGGGAGATTATTGGGCCAAATCTTAGGAAGGCAAGAAGATTATAAAATGACCAGTTCAATTATCTCTTGATTATTTGTGGTTATTATTCAGTTTGTTAAGTATTTTTGTTTTCTATTGATATTTTTCCTTTTCTTTTTTCCCCTAGTATTGTGGTTTTCAAAAAGGTTATGGCCAATAAGTGAGTTGGAAAATCAATTTAGTGAGTTGAGTACCAGCATTTCTTTCCTCCTTGTAATACAGAATAGAATAAAAAATAGCAGAATATATTGCATGTTATTGTTGTGAGGTGCTGTCGAGTCAGTTCTGACTCATAGTGACAGAACAAAGCACTTTGTTGTCATAACAACTCTATATACAGCAAAACAAAACACTGCCCGGTCCTGTGCCAGCTCCACTATCCCTGCCATACCTGAGCCCATCATTGTAGCCACTGTGTCAGTCCATCTTGTTGAGGGCCTTCCCATCTTTCGTTGACCTTCCACCTTACCAAACTTGATATCTTTCTCCAGGGAATGGTCTCTTCTTACAATATGACCAAAGTAGGTGAGACGAAGCCTGGCCATTCTTGCTTCCAAGGAGCATTCCGGCTGCACTTTCTCCAGGACAGATTTGTTAGTTCTTTTAGCAGTCCATGGTACTTTCAGCATTCTTTGCCAGCACCACAACTCAAATGCTTCAACTCTTCTTCTGTCTTCCATATTCATTGTCCAGCTCTCACACGCTTATGAGGTGATTGAAAATACCACGGCTTGTGTCAGGCGCACCCTAGTCCTCAAGGACACATCTTTGCTTCTCAGCACTTGAAAAAGGTCTTTTGCAGCCAACTTGCCCAGTGCTATACATTGTCTGATGTCCTGACTGCTGCTTCCATTGGCCTTGATTGTAGAACCAAGCAATACGAAGTCTTTGGCAACTTCAGTCTTTTTCTCTATCGTGATGCTGCTTATTGGTCCAGTTGTGAGGATTTTTGTTTTCTTTATATTGAGGTATAATCCATACTGCAAACTATATTCTTCAGTTTTCATCAGTAAGTGTTTCAAGTCATCTTCACTCTCAGCAAGCAAAGTTGTGTCATCAGCATTTCGCAGGTTGTTATTGAGTCTTCCTACAATCCTGATGCCACATTCTTCTTCATATACACCAGCTCTCAGATTATTTGCTCAGCGTAGAGATTGAATAAGTATGGTGAAAGGATACAGCATTGACATATTCCTTTCCTGATTTTAAACCATGCAGTGTCCACTTGTTCTGTTTGAACAGCAGCCTCCTGGTCTATGTACAGGTCCCATATGAGTACAAATAAGTGTTCTGGAATTCCCATTCTTCTCAATGTTACCCACAATTTGTTATGATCCACACATTGAATGCTTTTGCATAGTCAATAAAACACAAGTAAACATCTTTCTGGTATTCTTTGCTTTCAGCCAAGGTCCATCTGACATCAGAGATGGTAACCCTCATTCCATGTCCTCTTCTGAATCCAGCTTGCATTTCTGAAAGTTCTCTGTCAATATACTCCTGCAACTTTTTTTGAATTATTTTCAGTAAGATTTTACTTGCATGAGATATTCATGATACTGTTCAGTAATTTCCATTTTCTGTGAGATCACCTTTTTTTGGAATGGGTACAAATACGGATCTCTTCCAGTCAGTTGGGCCAGTAGCTATCTTCCAAATCTCCTGGCATAGCGGAGTGAGTGCCTCCAGCACAACATCTGTTTGTTGAAACATCTCAATGGATATTCTGTCAATTCCTGGAGTCTTGTTTTTTGCCACTTCCTTTGTGCAGCTTTGACTTTTTCCTTCAATACCATTGGTTCTTGATCATATGCCACCTCCTGAAATAGATGAACATCAACCAGTTCTCTATGATATAGTGACTCTGTGTATTCCTTCCATCTTCTTTTAATGTTTCCTGTATCATTCAATATTTTTCCCACAGAATCTTTCAGTATTGCAACTCGAGGCTTGAATTTTTCTTCAGTTCTTTCAGCTTAAGAAATGCCAAGCATTGAGTCTTCATCTCCAGTTCCTGAGCTTGAACCAGTGGTCTGCTGTATGCCTGTTGATCTTGGGATTGTGTCATGCTACTTGCAGACCTTGGGTTTGTCACTCTTAGCAACCAGCAGCTGCCTGAGTCATGAGAAGGCTCCCACTCCAATAGGCCTAGAATAAGAGGCAGAGCTGAAGCCCCAGGTTGAGGGGCCTTCACCCAGCTCCTAGAGCCAGCTCTCTGTAATCAGACTTCTAGCCTCCTAAACTGTAAGAGAATAAATTCCTGTTTGTTAAAGCCAAAAAAAGAAAAAGAAATGCCAAGCATGTTCTTCCCTTTTGGTTTTCTAACTCCAGGTCTTTGTACATTTCATTATAATAATAGACTTTGTCTTCTCAAGCTGTTCTTTAAAATCTTCTGTTCAGCTCTTTTATCTTGTCATTTCTTCCATTTGCTTTAGCTACTCTCTGTGCAAGGGCAAGTTTCAGAGGCTCTTCTGACATCCATTTTGGTCTTGTCTTCCTTTCCTGTCTTTTTAATGACCTCTTGCTTTGTTCATGGATGATGTTCTTGATGTCATCCTACAATTCCTTTGGTTTTCGGTCATTGGTGTTCAGTGCATCAAATCACTTCATGGTGCCTAATCCTGTACCATCCTCACTATCATTGCTGCATTCCATTTTCTGATTATTAATGCATGTTTTTAGTTGTTTCTGGTCATTTGAGTTATGTCATATCAGCAAATTAAGGTGTCCTAAAAGCTTTACTCCATCCACATCATTGAGGCCGATTATACTTTAAAAAGGTTATATGGTCAATATGGTTGGGAGCTCTGGTGGTGTAGTGCCTAAGTAATTTGAGTGCTAACCAGAGGCTGGTGGTTCAAACCCACCAGCCACTCCTCAGAAGGAAGATTGGGCAATCTAGGTGTTGCTATGAATCAGAATCC
Source organism: Orycteropus afer afer (assembly GCF_000298275.1). NCBI lineage: Eukaryota > Metazoa > Chordata > Mammalia > Tubulidentata > Orycteropodidae > Orycteropus > Orycteropus afer. Next base: position 13,602,222 of record NW_006921602.1, on the reverse strand, counting down.
ACTTGATGGTAGTGAGCTTGGTTTTTGGTTTGAGTCATATGGTCACACTTCACTACAAGGGAGTCTGGGAAATGCAGTTTCTAGCTGAGCAGTCATGTGCATTGCTGTAATTCTGCTACTAAGGAGGAAGAGAAGAATGGATTTTGTGGGCAACCAGTCATCTCTGCTGCTGTATTATTTTATGACACTTCTGTTTCAGAAGGTGTGTATGCATGTGTGTGTACTCAGTCAAAATGAAAAATGTGTTCCTTACTGTGGGTTGAGATAGCAAAAATTTTGAAAACCATTTCAATGAAATAATATCAAACATCATCATTTTTACTAGTAATTTGTAAAAGGTTTATTGGGAGAGAATTTTGAAGCTAATGAGTGATAAGAGTTTTATGGTTAGTTGTGCTTTCTTTCCCATTCTACTTGTATATTATTATTTGGATTGTTGATAGAGCATACATTTCATAAATTAGCTGAGATGTAGGAACAATGAGGTTCTTACCACCTGTCACAAGTAGAGCCAATCACCACAACAGGTTGAAGTGGAAAAGCAAAAGATTTATTGAGATTTGATACCCAAGGAGACATACTCTTTAGAGAAGCAATTTTCTCTATCTCCTTGGGTATCAATACTCAATAAATCTTTTACTTTTCCACTTCAAACTGTTGTCGTAATTGGCTCTACTTGTGACAGATGGTAAGAACTTCGCTGTTCCTGTATCACAGCTTGTTACTTTAACCTTGCATATTTCTTTTAGTGCATAGTTTGCAAATGGCTTAAAGGTACTTTTGGATGAAATAGCAGATGAAATGATGGAATTTTTTTTTTAACCCAGCTTATTTAAAAGGATTAAATGTGCATTGCAAATTAGTCTATGGCCTGAAAGAGAATTTTTTGCACCCAAAAGGAATTAGGTTAGCAGCAAGCAATGCATTCTAATTATTTAAGTAGCTTGTAGTTCTCAACCACTTCAGACTACTAATGTTTATTATTTTTAGGTCCAGCTTTATATTCTACTAGGAAGCATAAGAAAAATTGAGAAATACTAGAAGTTGTGAGTTGAATATATATTTTCTAAAAAAAATTCTCTAGTAAAGATGGCAATATTCATGAATTTATTTTTATGTAAATCTAGGCATTTGATAATGAATGCCTGCTGTAAGTCAGAACTGAATGGATGGCACACAATGTTGTTGTCATTATGTGCCGTCGAGTTGGACCCGACTCATAGCGACACCTCCTTGGGTTTCCAAGGTGGTATCACTACAGAAGTAGATTGCTCAGCCTTCCTTTTGAGGAGTGGCTGGTGGGTTTGAACCACCAGCCTTCTGGTTAGCAGTCAGGTGCCACAATAGCACCGTCTATATAGAGAGGGAGAAGGGCATTTTTCTCTCATTCGTTGCCAAAATGCAGTGGGTTTCCATTTCTAGAATTAAAGGTTCCTATCAGCTGTGGGTTTGTTGTTTTTCAGTAGTTCCCAGTGGTTCTAATGGGATAGTTGATTGATTTTAGTTAGGTTAAATGAGCTGCTGAAATAAAATAGGCCACTAAATGGAGAGAGAAATATTGTTACTTAGGAAAGTCTTCTATTTGCTTTGTTTTTATTTTACTTGGGACAGTATCTATTTGGGCCTCTAAAATTCAATTTGTAGGGAGTTCAGGGAGTAAAAGGAATCTTTTCAATAATTTGTACAAAAAACCTTAAAGTAAAAGTAAATGCATGTTTCTATTGACTTGTTTTATACTACCATTTTGCAGGAAATAAAATGTTTTTAACATCATTATTTAGTCTACTGACTCCTTGGACATAATCATAAATTAACTCTGTTTATAACATCCTGACCAAAAATTTTTAGAGTTATTTATATCCCAAGGGTAAGTGCTCTTTATCACTTAATGGTGTGTATATTTTTATGTTTTAAGTAGTGCCTACCAGTATCTGTCCTTTGTTTAAGGTATTTCCCCAGAATCCCACCCCAAAATACTACTACTTTTCTTTGGCCAGAATTTTAATGATAAGGTCACACTTAGGTGAAGGGGAGGTAGGTGGTAGGAAAATTAGTTTTAGCTGGGTACATTGTTGTCCTGACTAAAATTGTGGTTTTCTTAAATGGAAGAATGTTGTTGTTGTTGTTGTTGTTGTTATGTGCCGTCGAGTCGGCCCCGACTCATAGTGACCCCTCCTTGGGTTTCCGAGGCAGTATCACTACGGAAGTAGGATTGCCCAACCTTCCTTCCGAGGAGTGGCTGGTGGGTTTGAACCGCCAGCCGTCTGGTTAGCAGGCAAGTGTCTTAGCCACTATGCTACCAGAGCTCCCAAATGGAAGAATAGGAACATTGATTTGGTATAAGCAAGTAGCCATGTCAACCTTGTAAACTAAATAATACTTTAGGCAAACAGTTCACAAAGGAGTGGAGTGAATGTTCATGTCATTGAACATTCATTAAACTTAGTGAAGAGAAAATTCTTAGCCAATGGATTAGCTTATTATGTTGTTGTTGTTGTTTGCCGTCGAGTCGGCCCTGACTCATAGGCCTTGTTATATTTTCTATGCATTTGGCACAATGCTTGCAACCAGCATCTCTAATTTGATAACTGATTTCTAATTTGGATGGGACCAAAACCAAATATAATGAATGTTTGCCACAGTGTTTGCTATATTTTGACAGTATAGATATGGCCTTTAAACATCTATTTATTTTCTAGAGTGTCTTCCAGAGTTAAGTAATATTTTTAATCAAGCTCTTTTTTATGCCTTTAACTGACAGACTCTCTAAAAATAGTAGCTGCATACAAGTGTTTATGCTGAATGTTAAAGTGGGAGTGGTTTTATAATATGTGTTATAAATTCTATGTTTATACAAAGTGATACATACTGTTTCTGAAAGCATTTAAAAAGCATTTTAAAAACATCTGTAGATGTAGATTTATGTGGTTTTATAATAATATTCTTGTGCCAAATCTGAAGGCACTTGAATAGTAGGAAGAGAATATTTATCTCACATCATTCAGTTATAAAGGTGTCCCAGTAATTTATTCAAAATTTGTTCTATGTTCCATTCTCATAAGCAGGAACTCCTTAAGAAATGGAAATAGTCAAGTTTGCCATACAGCTGGCCAAAATTTTCATGAAAAAGAACTAAGAGATTAAAGTCTAGAATTTACCTGTTTAAAGTACAGAATTTTAGATTAAAGTCTATGTGGTGGTTAAGTTTGTGGGTCAACTTGGCTGGGCCTGGTTGAGTAGCTGGGCAGCTGAATGTAGTTACTCCCCATGGTGAGAATGGTAATTAACTTCATGGTGGAATCTACTGGAGCAGCTGAGTAGCTGCTTTGGGTATGTGGTCTGCTTCCCATATATAAGAAACAGTTTTGTGAACGGTCACTAGCTTATGGCAGGCTTGGAGACTACAGGTAGCCGTGTCATTATTCAGAAGCCTGTCATGCTTTGCCGATTTTGGGACTTTTAATGGACTTGAATTAATGGCCTGCTATGTGGTTTGGTAACATCGGGACTGTGCCTTTTTACTTGTCAACCTTGGGCTTGTCAGTTTAAGCAGCCAGCAGCTGCCTGAGTGAAAAAAAGCCTCTAGCTTCAGTGGGCCGGGAGCAGGAGGCAGAGCTGAACCCCAAGGTTGAGGGGCTTTCACCCAGCCCCCAGAGCCTGGCATTTTGAACTCAGACTTAAAGCCTCCAAACTGTAAGAAAATGAACATGTTTGTTTTTATTTTACTTGGGACAGTATCTATTTGGGCCTCTAGTAAGAAAATGAACTTCTGTTTGTTTAAGCCATCCCATTTGTGATATCTTCTGTCAGAGTGTCACTAGGTAACCAAAATAGTCTAGAATTCTCTATATGTCTTTATCTTAAAAGGAGAATGGCTGAAGAGTCCTAATTTCCAGTCTTGATATTAAGTGATTTAAAATGCTGTATTGTTAAAAGAAAGTTACCCAAAACTGAATTATTGTTACCAAACATACTGGTAATTATCTCCTAGTTTATAAGCTTGAAGTTCACTCTAGTAGACGTGTTTCTCAGAAAATGTATTTCCATTATATAACTTCTTTTACATTTAATTCTACTTGATTGGCTGGCATTACAAGTATAATGGAGTTGAAGCAGAAAATAATGAAAGTGTAAATATGGATTGGCCATTGGAATGAAAGGGATTAGGTAAAACACAAAGCAGAGGTTGAATAAATAGGACTTAGCATCTTATTGAATATGAGGGTCAAAGCCAAGGGAGTCATCCAAGAGTGTATAGTGTGGGTTTTAATGGAGAAAAAAATAGAAGAAGGTTTGGAAGAGATTAATTTAGTTTTAGACATGTTGATTTTGAGACATGAAAAATTGCATTTCAAGTCATTAGTTCTCAAAAAAAAAATTAAGATCCTCTGTAGACTTTTTTTTTCTGAAGTGCATCATACCTGTGGTCACCCCTTTCCTCATTGCCACCCCTACTTCACTGAACTGTTAAGGGACATACAAGAATCTTGGAGGAGGAAGGAAGAGTCATCTCTTAAATTATATTTTCCCATACACACTGCCATCAAGTCAATTCAGCTCATAGCTACCCTCGTCGAGATTCCAAGGGTTAAATCTTTATGGAAGTAGATTGCCTCATCTTCTTCCCATAGAGTAGCTGGTGGATTTGAACTGTCAGCCTTCCAGTTAGCAGCTAAATGCCTTATCTACTGGGCCACCAGAGCTCCTTATATTTGCCTATGTTGTTGTTGTTATTTGCCGTCGAGTCGGCCCTGACTCATAGCGACCCCTCCTTGGGTTTCCGAGGCAGTTATCACTATGGAAGTAGGATTGCCCAACCTTCCTTCCGAGGAGTGGCTGGTGGGTTTGAACTGCCAGCCTCCTGGTTAGTACTCAAGTGCCTTAGGCACTATGCTACCAGAGCTCCCATATTTGCCTATAGCACCTCTAAAGTTAGGAATTTTGAAGGGAAGGTACAATTTTGGGAGGGGAAGGAGGGCCCACAGGTAATTCTGATGAACATTTTTCTGATCCTTCAGTTCATTTTCTCTCAAACCAAATTTGAGTATTAATGTGAGTAGTAAATCCAGTTGTAAATTTGGGACAGGGATTGGGTACAGATGCAGATTTGTAGTTATCTCTGGTATTTGTAGTTATTTCTTTGTAGACCTGAAACCACTGGTCATCGGAGGGGCACAGGAATCATAGGGCTGAGAGCTAGAAGAAAGAGCTTGGAGAGAGCACAGTGGCCAGAGAGGAGTGTCAGGGAAACACTAGTTAATGCTACTACAGGAAATAAATAGGCTGAGGACTGCAAAAGGGGAATAAGCAGAAGATCTTTGATAACCCCTAAGAGAGCTATTTAGTAGTGATGGAGGAACAGAAGCCAGATTTTAAGAAGCTGATGAATGAATGGAGAGGGTAGGTGTACAGAAACAGCAGGTGTGGATTATTTCATGTAGTTTGGCAGTAAATGAGGAGAGGGAAAGGACTGGTTGCTGGAAGCTGTAGCAAGGATAAAAGCTTTTTCTCCCAGAGAATAATGGAACTTTGAGCATTTTGTGAACTAAGATGGAGTCAAAGTACTTGGCATGGCACAAAAAGTCATTTGTCTGCTCCTCCAGCACCTCATCTTGCAACTTTTCCCTTCAAATGGTCTGCTTCAGCCAAACAACTACGCTATAGTTCCCAAGATGTGCCAGGCTTGCTCCCCAAGCATTTCAGCACTGTTCGCTCTTCAGTGGTGTTGAGGATTCCTCACACCCAACTTGCTAGTCATCTCACAACCTTGTTTCTCAAATTGTGATCCGGGAACCAGCAGTATATCACCTGGGAGCTTGTTTACCCTGTTGCCATCAAGTTGATTCTGACTCACAATGACTCACAGTGACCTTTCTGTTAGCAGTCTAGCACTTAACCACTGCACCACCAGGGCTCCTGGAAGCTTGTTAGAAATATAGAATTTCACGCCCCATCAGACTTACTGAGGCAGAATCTGCATTTTACCAAAATTCTCTGGTGATTCCTGTGTTCCATTGAAGTTTGAGAAATACTGTCCAACTGACCCCTGAGAGCAGCCATAGTATATAGTGTACTTGTCTGTCCAGTGCCTTGCAAGGTATCTTCATTAAATACTTGTCCAACAAATGGTACTTTTTTATACAACATATGTAATGACCACATACTGTATGGCAAGTACTATTCTAGGTAAGGTAATCATTGAACAAGAAGGGTAAGATTTCTGCCCTTATGAAACTTACATTCTATGGGAAGAAATAGACAAACATATAAACAAGTAATTTAAAGAAGAATTTCAAATATTGATATGAAGAAAATAAAGCAGTGGGATAAAATAGAGAAGGGGACATTGTGTTTAAAATACACAGTTTAGATAAGACATGTTTGAGGCCATGCCAGTTGAGTTGAGGCATGAATGATAAGAAGAGCTAGCTTGCCTTGTTGCGAGTACAGAAATAAACCTGACATAAAAGGCAAGGCAAGGTGGTGGTATAAATGTTGTTGTTGTTGTTATGTGCCGTCGAGTCGGACCCAACTCATAGCGACCCCTCCTTGGGTTTCCAAGGCAGTATCATTACAGAAGCAGATAGCCCCATCTTCCTTCCAAGGAGTGGCTGGTGGGTTTGAACCGCCAGCCTTCTGGTTAGCAGTCAATGCCTTAGGCACTATGCTGCCAGAGCTCCCAGTGGTATAAATAATGAGGTAAAAAGTAGGTTCTAAATCATATTGGACAGTAAGTCTCAATGTCATTAGACCCAGTGCTCCTTACAGTATTTCATAATGCTTCCTTTAATACACTGAAATGAAAGTCATAGATCATATAAACTACACTCATAATTCTAAAAACAGACAATACTCTAACTGAAATATAAAGAAGAAATAAAAGAAATATAATTTATAATGAATAATATATGTTCTCAACATGTTCAAGTTTATTCACTGCAGTGTTACAAGACATAATAAAAGTAGCCAGGTACAGCTTAATACATAAAAGCACTTTAAATGTGACAGGTAACAATACAGATTGATACAGGTGGATTGTATAGGTCTCAACTTAGCTCTTAGTGACATGGTTTTCTAAACTGGTGACCAACTCTGGGTAAAGTTTGGGACAAGTTAAGTTTGGTCTTTTTTCTGTTTTCACAGTAATTACATTAAAAAAATCCATGGTATAGTAAAAATGTGCAAAAGGTACCTTTTTTTATATGTAAAATGGAGAAGATTCTTGCCTCAGCTGGCTATTCATAGATGTGTTTTATTTCCATGAATATCTGTGGAATATTTTTAAAGTCTTGTAGGATGTGGGAGGGTGCTCATTGTGTGAGACTGCTCCATGCATCACAGAACATTTAAGACCTTAGACCCCTATCAATTGAGTGTCATAGAGCCCTCTAATAATTGTGGCAGCTAAAAAATGTATCTCCAAAAATTTCCCTCAGGGATTGGTATTACCTCTATTAAGGACAACTGATTGTTTTGTAGGCCATGATAAGAAGTTGTGGTTATATTCTCGTTGCAGTGGTAGCCATTAGAGGGTTTCAAATAGATGGGAGAAGCAGGAGACATACTCTTTAGCTTGTGTGTGGAGAATAGACTACATGGAGATAAAATACTCTAAGAAGTATAACTGGTGGAGCAAGATTGAACAAAGATGCAGGTAGTGGAATTAGTCTTAGAAGCAACAGGAAATTTTCTTAAATGACTAGAGAGAAAGAGAAAAGAATGGATGATGTAAATATATTTGAGATAATAATGGAAATTCTAGCTCTCTTTCTCAATTCTTTCAATAAAACAAAAAATTTTGTTATCTGATGACAGAGATTGAGGGTGGGGGTAGAGGATCGAGAGTAGAAGAGATTGGGAATAAGTATTTTGAAGAATGTACCAAGGAATAAACAGAAGAATGAAAAGATTTGATAACAGCAATGAAAACCCTTAACAAGAGTATGAAGTGGAGTTAGTGAGTTTTGTTATGTAAATTTCTGCAGCCTTTCTTAGCAGATTAAGCAAGGACAGGGCTATGTAGATTTATTGAGGATTTGTAGATCAGTATAATGTAAAAGGGGAGCCCTAGTAGGATAGTGCCTAAGGCACTTGACTGCTAACCAGAAGGCTGGCGGTTCAAACCCACCAGCCATTCCTCAGAAGGAAGATTGGGCAATCTACTTCTGTAGAGATACTGCCTCAGAAACACAAGAAGGGGTTGTTATGAGTCAGACCGACTCAGCAGCAGTGAGTTTGGTTTTTGGTTGTATGTATTTGTGTGTGTATGTATATAGATGTGTGTGTGTGTGCGTGCATGCACGTACACTTATATGTATAGTCCCTGGGTGGTGTAAATGGTTAATGCACTTGACTGCTAACCATAAAGGAGCTTTGGTGGCTTAGTGACTAAGGCACTTGAGTGCTAACCAGAAGCCTGGCGGTTCAAACCCACCAGCCACTCCTTGGACGGAAGGTTGGGCAATCCTACTTCTGTAGTGATACTGCCTTGGAAACCCAAGGAGGGGTCTCTATGAGTCGAGTCCGACTCCACGGGACATAACAACAACAATAGTGTAAAAGAGTGAAGAACACAAAGGTTCTAATGAGACTACAGTTGAGATGGTTGAAATGGCTGATCACATAATTCAAGCTACAGCAGAAAGCAAGTGGAGTCACTAGCAATTAAAATACTCAAGAAAATAGGGAAGAGGCAAAGGAAATAGATGGAAATCATGAGGGTAGAGAGGGCAGGTTTAGTAGAGGAGCGTCCGAAGGACTGGAACTCCTGGTGATGGGAAGAAATTTCTGAGTGTGAGACCTTAGAAATAAAAGTTTAAAGTGAGGGTGAGGTTCAAGTTTGACAGTGCTTATGCTTAGGTAGAATGAAGATGAAGATGAAGATCATAAGAGGAGAGAGAATCAGCAAACTGAAAATCCAAAAGCATTTTGTGAATCTTGAAAGGATCATCATCGGCCAAATTTCATTTTAAGTACCCTAGAAATGTGCTAAGTGCTTTATGCATATATTCATAACTTTTACAACAACTTTGCCAAGTAGGTATTTTTATAATTTTACAAATTAGGATGCTGAGGCAGAAAAGCAGCATAGAATAGGGATGCCAGACTGCCTGGGTTTGAATCTACCTCTGCAACTTACAAGCTATATAACTTTAGACAAATTATTTCTACTCTTTGTGCTGTTTTCTCATCAGTAAAATGGGGATTATAACAATACCTACCACCTAACATTGTCACAAGAATAAATTAGTGCATATTTGTATAGTTCTTATAAGACTTAAGGAACTCTGGTAGCACAATGCCTAGGGCATCTGACTGCTAACCAGAAGGTTGGTGGTTCAAACCCAGTAGCCACTCCATGGAAGCAAGACTGGGCAATTGTTGTGGTTACCTGGTGCTGCTCTGACGAGAAAATATACCACAAATGGGATGGCCTTATCAAACAGGGGTTTATTCTTACAATTTGGAGGCTTTAAGTCCAAGTTCAAAGTGCCAGGCTCTAGGGGCTGGGTGAAAGCCCCTCAACCTTGGGGTCCAGCTCTGCCTCCTGTTCCCAGCCCACTGGAGCTAGAGGCATTTCTTCACTCAGACAGCTGTTGGCTGCTGAGGCTGAGAAGCCCCAAGGTTGACAAGTAAAATGGCACAGTCCCGATGTTACCAGACCATACGGCAGGCCATTAGCTTAAGTCCATTGTAAGTTCCAAGGTCGGCAGAGCACGGCAGGCTGCTGAGCAACAACATGGCTACATGCAGTGTCGAAGCGTGCCACAGGCTAGAGACCATTCTCAAAGCATCTCCTTATATACAGGAAACAGACCACATTCCCTAAGGCAGCTACTTAGCTGCTCCCAGTAGATTCCACCATGGAGCTGATTACCAGTCTCATCATGGGGAGTACTACATTCAGCTGCCCAGCCACTCAACCAGGCCTAGCCAAGTAGACGTACAAACATAACCATCACAGCAATCTACTTCCATAAAGATTAACCGTCTCAGAAACCCTGTGGGGGTTTCTGTGAGTCAGAATTGACTCGACGGAGTGGGTTTGGTTTGGTTTGGTTTTATAATACTTGGTACATATTAAGAACCATGTAAGTGTTAAATAAGCATAGCTAGTAAGGGTGAAATGAGTTCTGGTGGCTCAGTGGTTAAACTCTCAGCTGCTCACCAGAAGAAGGTTGGCAGTTCAAACCCACCAGCCACTCTGTGGGAGAAAGATGTAGCACTCGGCTTCTGTAAGGATTTCAGCTTTAGAAACCCTATATAGCTAGTAAGGGTGAAATGAGTTCTGGTGGCTCAATGGTTAAACTCTCAGCTGCTCACCAGAAGAAGATTGGCAGTTCAAACCCACCAGCCACTCTGTGGGAGAAAGATGTAGCACTCGGCTTCTGTAAGGATTTCAGCTTTAGAAACCCTATGGGGAAGTTCTACTCTGTCCTGTAGGGTAACTGTGACTTGGAATCAACTTGACAGCACATAACAGTAACAACTAAAGGGTTAGAGCTGGGATTCAAAGTGAGGTCTGCCAACTCTAGCCTTTCCCACTACACCAAGAAAGGACCATGTCACATCATTACACAGGTAAATTACATGGGATTTTTGTCCAGCAGATCTAGTCTCCTTGCAAATACGAACTTTAAGCTTGAAAAACAAAAAACTCACTGCCATCCAGTCGATTCCAACTCATACTGACCCCCTTTGGGTTTCCAAGGTGGTAAATGTACACACTTTTAGTTACAAAAGTTACTTGGGGCACATGATTCAACATTATGCACAAGGACTAGGAATTACTACCCAACTATAGGTGTTTCTAAGTGGTGGAGTGGTTAAGGCATTTGGCTGCTTACCAAAAGGTCGGCAATTTGAACCCACTAGCTGCTCTGTGAGAGAAAGAAGGGCAGTTTGCCTTTACAGAGGCAAACTAAAGATTTACAGCCTTGAAAATCCTATAGGGTAGTTCTACTCTGTCCTATAGGGTCACTATGAGTTGGAATCAACTCGATGGGAGTGGGTTTGGCTTTTTGGTTTATAGGTGTTTCTGCATATTCACAGGGAAAATATGTCCTGTGATATTAACCAGTACATTTTTTCAGGTATTAAAAGTTGAATTGAATGCAGAGAATTATATTCCCTCTATTTTTTCTATTGACATGGCAAGCCATGTCAATAGAAAAAAACAACCCAGTTTTATACTTTAATTCACAAGGTTATTTGATTAGCTTACTCTGTTGTCTGTGCTTTATTAGTATCTGAATCACACTGAAAATTAGTGATTAGTTCTGAAACTGTATGATCACTACATTGAAGTACACTTTGTTTTATATACCCATTTTCTTTTCATATCATGTGTAAAATCAGTGGGAGAATATTAAAGTGTTAATAACTATTCTTATTTCTTTTTAGATTTTATGTTTACAATAAAAAGAAACGACTTGTCAACACACCTTATGTGGATAACTCCTATAAATGGGCTGGTGGTGGATTTCTATCTACAGTGGGTGACCTTCTGAAGTTTGGAAATGCAATGCTGTATGGTTACCAAGTTGGACTGTTTAAGAACTCAAATGAAAATCTTTTACCTGGATATCTCAAACCAGAAACAATGGCTATGATTTGGACACCAGTCCCTAATACAGAGATGTCTTGGGATAAAGAGGGTAAATATGCAATGGCATGGGGTGTTGTGGAAAAGAAGCAAACATACGGTTCTTGTAGGAAGCAGCGACATTATGCCTCTCATACTGGAGGTGCAGTGGGTGCCAGCAGTGTCCTGCTGGTTCTTCCTGAAGAACTGGATAGTGAAGCCACAAATAACAAGGTTCCCCCAAGAGGGATAGTTGTTTCTATCATATGCAACATGCAATCTGTTGGCCTCAATAGCACTGCCTTAAAGATTGCTCTGGAATTTGATAAAGACAGATCAGATTGACACCTTCAGATCACAGGTGCAGAATGAGCTGTTTGGCTTTTCTTCTTTTTTTTTTTTCTTTTTGGAAACATTGAAGTCCCTAAAGACATGAGATTTTTAAGAATACATTTTTTAATAGAATATAATTGAATGCAGAGAATTATGTACCTCTAATTGCTTAATTTTGTAAGTGTCTTCTATTGTAGGATTAGTTCTTTATACTCAGGGAGGTATCTGTATTGTTTTTACTTTTGGAAAAAGTGTTAACACTTGAAATAAAATATTCTGATTAAAAATATGTGCTTTTGAACATTGTAATATAGAGAAAATCCCATTCAACAGAAACTTCCAGATATTGTTCTTTTAAAATGACAGCATAAATTTATTTATGAGAATGGTATATTAGTTACCTATTGCTGCATAACAAACTATCATCTTAAAACAACAAACATTATTTCACAGTTTCAGTGGCTCAGAACTTGGGGAGTAGCTTAGCTGGGTGGGTCTGGCACAGTCTCTAATGAGGTTGCAGACAAGATGTTGGCCAAGATTGCAGTCATTTGAAGGCTTCTCTGGAGCTAGAGGATATGCTTCCAAGATGGCTCCCTCACATGGCTCTTGGCACTAGTCCTCTGTTTCTCACTAGCTGTTGGCAAGAGGTCTCGCTTTCTTACCATATGGGCCTTTCTATAGGGCTGCTAGAATATCTTAACGGTATTGCAGTTGGCTTTCTCCAGGGTAAATGATCCAAGAGGATAAGATAGAAGTCAATGTCTTTTATAATCTGGCATCAGAAGTCACATACCATCACTTTCCTTATTCTATAGGTCATGTAGACCAACCCTGATACAATGTTGGAGAAACTTCACAAGGATGTGAATATCAGGAGATGGAGATCTTTAGGGGTCATCTTGGAGGTTGACTACCATAGTATATATCCTCTGGTCCTAATTTTTCATGTCCCTCCCCATGTAAAATACACTTACCTGTTCCCAAGGCCCCCATAAGTTTCATCCCATTATAGTATCAGCTCAAAGTCCAGTATCCTGTCATCTAAATCACGTCTGGGTATGAAGGAGGCTCCTTGAGGTAGTCCCTTAAGTACACCAAGTTGACTACAAGTCCTCTTGATATGCAGACTTATGAAATAAAGGGACAAGTAATCCGCTCCCTACATATGCAACATACAATGGTGAGACACATATAACTGCTATAAGGAGCTCTGGTAGCGTAGTGCCTAAGGCACTTGACTGCTACCCAGAAGGCTGGCAATTCAAACCCACCAGCCACTCCTTAGAAGGAAGGTTGGGGAATCTACTTCCGTAGTGATACTGCCTCAGAAACCCAAGGAGGGGTCACTATGAGTCGGGTCCGACTCGACGGCACATAACAAGACTCCTGTTCAAAAAACGGGGCAATGGAAGGCATAAAGGAGCTGCTGGCCATAGAATTTCTGAAACCCAACTGGACACAGGTTAACAGCTCCTTGATTAGTACTCAGTTTGGAAATGATTCTCCTTGGTCTTTGGCTCTGCTCTCTGGGCTCTTGTTTCTGCCCTCTAAGTTATCTTTCCCTTTTTCATGAGAAGTAGCATGTGTTTGCAGTCAGCTTGCTGCTTGCCTGTCAAAGTTTGGGAGTCCAAAGCCCTCTTTCCACTTTGTACTGCCACTGTCCTTTCAAGTCCACACCAAAAATCACATTAAGGAGAGCCCTTCTCAGACTTGGGCTTCTGCTGAGACAATTGAGAGAAAACATTCATAGCATCTAAGAAGTCCTATTGTTTGAATGGCTCACTGAGGCACCATCTTGGTTCTTTTTGAAGTCGTAAAAAATTTTACAGTCACACCTTTGATTTCATATTTAGACCATGTTTTCCTGGCAGTACCCTAGATTCTATCTTTGCCTTGAAATTTTTTCTTAATTTTTGGATCATTTGTCATCTGGAGACACTGGGAAGTTTTAAAACCATCAAATATTGACACCTTTTGTTTAATAAGTCTTCCTTTACTTCATCTTTCTCTTGCATTTTAGTATAAGTAGCAGGAAGCCAAGAGGCACACATTCAACACTGTGTCTGCAAATCTTGGCTAGATCACTCAGTTCATTAGGCATATTTTCTACTTTCCATGTTACTGCAGGTGGCAGTGTTGCAAAACTTTCTACCACGACATAACATGAATCGCCTTTCCTCCAATTTCCAAAAAGATTTTCCTTTAAGTCCACATTTGTAGCCTTCTCATAAGCTTCTAAACAATTTTTTCAAGGTTCTAAAGAATTTCATCAACACTTTTTTAAGTCCTTCCAAATTCTACCCACTGCTCCATTCAAAATCCACTCCTGTATTTTAGATTTTTGTTATAATAGCACTCTACTTCCAGCCACAAAAATCTGTACTAAAACCAAAAAACCAAATTCATTGCTTTCAAGTTGATTATGAGTCATAACAACACATGGGACAGAGTGGAACTGCCCCTTAGGGTTTCCAAAGCTGTAATCTTTATGAAAGAAGACTGCCATATCTTTCTCCCAGAGCTGATGGATTCAAACTGCCAACTTTTGGTTAGGAGCTGAGTGCTTTTTTTTTTTTTTTTTTTTAAAGTATTGAAATATAATTCACAGTTTGCATACCATAAAATCCACCTTTTTAAAGTGTAAAATTCAGTGGGTCTTAGTATATGTAAAAGTTGTGCAACCATCACCACTATTTAATTCCAGAACATTTTTATCACCCCAGAAAAAAACCACAGTCATTTCCTCTTCCTTCCCATCCAACCTCCCATCTCAGTCCCCAGCAACCAAGAACCTATTTTCTATCTCTATGGATTTTCCCATTCTGGACATTTCATGTAAATGGCTCTGGTGGCATGGTGCCTAAGGCATTTGAGTGCTAACCAGAAGGCTGGAGGTGCAAACCCATCAGCCACTCCTAGGAAGAAAGATTGGGCAATCTACTTCTGTAAAGACACCGCCTCAGAAACCCAAGGAGGGGTCACTATGAGTCGAATCAACTCGAAGGCAGTGAGTTTGATTTTGGTTTCAGTTTAATAACTAACAACATAGAACATCTTCACATGTGCTTATTGGCCATTGGTATCTTCTTTGGAGAAATGTCTATTAAGATATATATGTTCTATAAATATTTTATCCCATTTTCTGGCATTTTCATTTTAATTTTGATGAAGTCTAATTTTTCTTTTTTTTTACTTATGTTTTGGGTATTATATCAGAAACTATTGCCTAACCCAAGGTCACAAAGACTCATGCCTATGTTTTCTTCTAAGAGATTTATAGTTTTAGTTCTTATACTTAGGTTTGATCCATTTAAATTCTTAGATGGTGTGATGTAGGATTCTCACAGCATTCTCTACTTCTTTTTAATGCTGCATAGTACTTTATGGTGTGGAAATTCCTGAACTTATTCATCATTTTCATATTGTTCCTAGTCTCCCCGTCCCCTGCTCCCACCCCTTACAAACTGTCTTAGTTCTCTTATGCTGCTATAACAGAAATACCACAAGTAGATTGCTTTAACAAACAGGAATTTATTCTCTTATAGTTTAGGAGGCTAGAAGTCCAAATGCAGAGTGCTGGCTCTAGGGGCTGGGTGAAGGCCCCTCAACCTTGAGCTTCAGCCCTGCCTCTAGTTCCAGACCCATTGGAGCTGGAGTCAGGACTCAGACAGCTACTGGCTGCTGAGGCTGACAAACCCAAGATTGGCAGGTAAAATGGCACAATCTTAATATCAGAGGGCAACACGGCAGGCCACTGGTTCAAGTCCAGGAACTGGAGATGAAGACTCAGTCAAATGCACAACCCAAAATGTGCCAAAAAGCTCAAGACCTTTCCCAAAGCTTTTCCATATATACTAGAAGCAGCCCACACCCCAAAGGTAACTCCCTTTCAACTACTTAGCTGCTCACAGCAGATTCCACCATGGAGGTGATTACAATCTCATCACAGGGAGTAACTACAGTCAGCTGCCAAGCCACACAAAACCACGACCCAGCTAAGCTGATACACAACCTTAACTACCACATAGACAATGCTATTATATATTTAAATATGTCCTTAATAGTGGTGATTTTATTGCTATAAGATAGACTTACAGGTGTGGCATTGCATGTTGGAAAGGTAACTATTTTTAATGCTAACAGGTGATAATAGATTGCTTTCCACCATCGATATAGGAAAATATCCTTCCCCTTCTCCATTCTTCTGGCAAAATGTCTCTAAATTTTTGCCATTTTGATGATTACAGTAAAATCTCTGAAAGCGGGAACCTCTGTAAGGCAGAAACCTGTCAGAGAAGGAAAACAAATGTTTTCCATTAAAAACAAGTGATAGAAAATTGGTAAGCTGTACCATGTTGAATGCAGAAAACTGGCAAGACTCAGAACAGGCAGGTTCCTTTGAGTTCCGGCTCTCACAGGTTTCACTGTATCACTCTTAGTCTAATATGCTTATGATTACTGATGCATTAGTGAATGGAAAGAAATCAGGATAATTGCTGTAATCCTTGAATTCCTTCTCAATTGCTTTTCTTTAATTTCTTTTTTGTCTATTGGAGATAGGGCTAAATATTTGGACCATGTATTATTTTCCTGCTGCTGCTGTAACAAATTTGGTTTTTTGGTTATTGAGTTGTGTGGCAACTTGACTGGGCCTGGTTTTGAGTGGTTGGGCAGCTGGATGTAGTTATTTCCCATGATGAGACTGGTAATCAACTCCATGGTGGAATCTACTGCAGCACCTGAGTAGCTGCATTAGGGATGTGGTCTGCTTCCAGTATGTTTTGAGAAAGATCTCTGCAGCTTTTTGGCATGCTTGGACCCTGCATGTAGCCAAGCCTTCATTCATCAGCCTGCCATGTTTCCTGCCAATCTTGGGACTGTCTCTGAACTGGAACTAGTAGCCTGCCCTGTTGTTTGATAATCTTGGGACTGTGCCATTTTGTCAACCTTGAGTTTGCAAGCCTCAGCAGCCAGCAGCTGCCTGAGTGAAGAGACACCTCCAGCTCCAGTGGGATGGGAGTAAGAGGCAGAGCTAAAGTCCAAGGTTGAGTTGTCACCCAGCTGTTAGAGGTGGCACTTTGAACTCAAGATGTCAGGTTTAAACACCACAAATTATCTTAAAGTCTGCAAGTCAGAAGTCTAAAATGGGTCTCCTATCAGGAGCTCTGGTAGCATAGTGGCTAAAGCACTTGACTGCTAACCAGAAGGCTGGCGGTTCAAACCCACCAGCCACTCCTCGGAAGGAAGGTTGGGCAATCCTACTTCCGTAGTGATACTGCCTTGGAAACCCAAGGAGGGGTCGCTATGAGTCAGGGTCGACTCGACCGCACATTAACAACAATGGCTGAAATCCAGGTGGCAATAAGGCTGTATTCTTTCTGGAGGTTCTAGGGGAGAATTTGTTTCTGCCTTTTCCAGATTCTAGAGGCTGCCTGCATTCATTGGTTCATGGCTCCACATCACCCAAACTTCTGCTTCCATTATCACATTCTCCTTTCCCTGACTCTACTGCCGCTCTCTTATGTGATTTCATTGGGCCCACCTAGATGTTCCAAGATCCTTAAACTACATTGTGACAGTTACTGAATTAAGTACATCGAAACCTGTGTGAGCCAGACTTGACAGGACTGCTTTGTTTTTCTGAATCTCACAAATTTTCAGCCTTTTACAGGGTACAGTCTTACCACTTTTCTATTGCTTATTTTAGTGGAAAGCATTTTCCCTAACAGGTTTCTGCCTTACACAGGTTCTTTCACAAGTTTTACTGCACTTCCATGTGTTTTTATGGTCACAATAGCAAAACTTTATAGTTAACTACTAATGGATTTCTTTCCATTTGTAATCATTTAGTCCTGTTCATAGCAATTTGGAAAGGACTTAAAAATTTAGGGTTTCTATTCTTATGAGACACAAACTCATCAAAATATATCTTTTAATGTGTAAACCAAATTCACATAGTATATATAAATGTCTAACATACCCACACATACAAAAAAGAAAGGAAGAAAGAGGATTTTCCCATAATCAAAACTTTATTGAAAAAACTAACATCAAAATAGGAGATCAATGCCGTGTATTTTACAAAAAAAACTAATTAGATTATCTTGTAGATTAACTAGAATTTTGATAAGGCTTTGTGTGACAAAACAATTTCAGAAAGTTGTATGGAGCATTAGTGTTGCTTTCTTCTAAATGAACAACCTGCAAAGCAATCACAAGAGTATATTAAACAACTCTATCTTTAGTATAGTTTTAGTGAAACAAAGTACATTTTCAGTAAAAAAACAAAACAAAACCTTAGATTTAGAAGTATTGTTAATATTCACATACAGGTTATTTACCCTTTTATACCAGAAATTTGCTATAATAATTCTATTAAATCTGAGTCTACTGTAATGTGACTATAATTGTTACTCCTGTCCCTCAAATGTTACAATGGAATTTATTTAAGACCATGAACCTAAATTCAACAGTTAGAACTCTTTAATGCAAGCTGTCAGAAGACACACTCTTTAATTTTTGGGGACTATTCTGAATACTTAAGACAGTAATTTTGATTAGGGTCTTTTCAAAACTATTAGGAAAACTGGTCTGGTCATCCTCTTCTCACCATCTGTTAGCAAATGGGCACAAAATTCCAAAATCTTGGAATGACTTAAAGGTCTCAGAAATCTTACACAAGTATATTTTTAAGACCATTCCTGCTCTTAAATTTATCTTCTGAAGTCAATATACTACTATATGTTGACTCCATATTTCGATTTCACCAAGTCATACAAAATAGATGTTGGATTTGTTGCCAATCCTCTTGTAACTTCCAGTTAAGAACATGGAATTCAGAGCTCCACAAAATATCACAAGAAATCACAAATATAGTATTATAAATCTACAATATATGGAATTTGACAGTACAGGAAAATGATGCACGTAATTGTTTTGTTTTTTCTTACTGCAGTAATATGAAAGAGAAATGATAATTAGGTTTTAATACTAATCATTACATAATTTTCATAGAAATAAACCTCTGTTCATCTCTTGCTTAGCTGGCAATGATAAAAACTGTCTTATACCTTCTGTGAGTCTGGCTTTTCCTCCTGTAGGCTGGCACAACACTGTTGAACAACCTACACAAAGAACCACCGTCTGGGCATGGCTGAAAACTGTAGTAATCTTGTAGCAACCTTAAAAAAAAAAAAAAAAAGCAATGTTAAAGTGGAAAAAAAAAACCACAGTCCTTGTTAAACATGTTTCTAATAAAGACTCTGTAAATGATTAAGAACTTTAGCACTATCCAGTAGCAAGCCAAGTATGTAACTAACTTTTCTAGTAGCTGCATTTTAAAAAGAAAAAATATATATATTAATTATCCAAAATATAATTTCAGTCTATAATCAATGTTTTCTTTTCCATAGTAGAGTTTCAAAATCTGGTATACATTTTACACTTTAAGAACACTCCATTTTGATTAGCCACATTTCAAGTGCTCAATAGCCACATATGGCTAATGGCCCCCATAACTGGGCAGCACAACATTAAAGTGAAAAATCAACATACTTTTTCGTTAAATCATGAAAAAGAAACTGCTCAGTTGAAAAGCTTTAGGACTAGTAAGTCAAATACCATTATCTCTTTTGGATTCCCACCTTCACCCCCAAAATGTTTCTTACGGATTTGGTTTTAATACAATTATTGTGAAATGTCCCTTATGACATTTCCAATTTTGTAATCCCACTTCTACTTAACAGAGGGTCCTAACATATCTAAACATACACTCCATGCTAGCAATCCCTATAGAAATTTTCCTTCAGAAAGGAATTACGATTTTAAATTTTACCTGGACATTTTACATCCATAAAATAAGAATTTGGGCTTTGAACTAGTCGTTTCTTTTTATGCTTTTTCTTTTCCTCTTCCAAGGACGGATGTAGTAAATCTCTAGCCAACTGAATTTTAAAAATAAAAATACATATTATTACATCCAAAAAAAGAATATTCAGCAGAGGCAAGAACACTTCAGTTGTTATTTATTTATTTATTTTTACTAACTTTCACCAATACTTTTTATATTTGCCTTCTCCAAGTAAAAAGGAATCTTGGTGGCTCAGGGTTAAGGGCTTAGCAGCCAACCGAAAGATCGCTGGTTCCAACCCACCAGCAGCTCCCAGAACACAGGCAGTCGGCTTCCGTAAAGATTTATAGCTTTGGAAACCCTCCGGGGCAGCTCTACTCTGTTCTTCAGGATCGCCTAGTGTCGATATCGACCCAGGGACAGTGGGTTTGGTTTTTTTTGAAATCTCTATAAAAGGGCTTTATGACGACCGGAAACCATATGGTAAAGCTAATGCCGTTCTTCTTTCCTCAACTGAGTAAGATTTCCAATAAAGACAACTGTGGGGCTAAATAAGAATGTGACTGACCCTGGATTGCTTTGGCAGAAATCGCTGAGGTAGACAAGAACGATAACGTGATTTCTGGCCCTAGGGTTCAATATTTGATCTGATCTCTTTGAGTAGCAGCGTAACCGCCCTTGCTGGAATTAATGTGTAAGGCAACTACGTAGACTTAAACAACCAAAAAAAAAAAAAAAAAAAAACACGCAGAAAATCGCCTCCAATAGAAGGCGGGGGGAGGGGGTGACACCCCTGAAGTGCGAGGAAGGCAAGACTCCCAAAGATCTCAAACTCAGGGGCATCCACCAAAAACCAAGCGGACTGAGTAATTACTCTGGGAACTGCTCCCTTCCTAGCCACCATCTCCAGACAGCAGTCCAGGGCGGCTTCGGGTTTTCCCCACTCCACGCCCAGGCAGGGCCCGACACGGTGCACTGCCCGGGCAAGTCACAACAAGTCCGCCACGCGCGAAAGAGCTGCGCGATCGGAGCCTTCTCACCATCGACCGCCAAGAGCTCTGTGGGCTCGGGGACCCGTTGGGCTAACCCACTCCCTCATCCTTCACCAGACAAAGAAGTCCGAAACAAACCCACAGCCCAAAGTAAGCAACTCACAGGCATGTTGATTCTCTCTCCAGCCCAGCCCGTTCACAACTAAGGCGACACCTCTGGCGCACACGGAGCGATCTGGCGCTGGGCATCAACTTCCGGGATAGAGGAGGTTGGGAGGAGCGGAGCGGCCGGGCCGGCGGCCGGGCTGCTCTAGGCGCTCCTCTCGTTGGTGGGGAGTTGGGTGGAGAAGACTCGGCTGGCCCCTAATGGGCTCCGGGGTTAAGACGGCTGGCTGTGCACTAGAGTAGCGGTGGATAGGGCCACGCTAAGGAGGATAAGGAGCCTGCTTGGGTGTACGGTATTGAGAGGGAGCACTGGACCCTGGACGAGCGGACCCCCTGGGCTGTGTACCCCATGGTCGGGGCAACCAAGCCCGTCCGCTCTCGGTGCACTCCTGGGGTGGGCACATGGGGCTGTGATACTATTTTCTGTATTAAAAACAAAAACCGGACGGCGCCAGCGAGATTGTGAGTCTCGTACACTTGCTGCATCCAACTTCCATGATGCAGGTTTCTAAGTTCTTGGTCAAATGTGGCTATGCCTTGCGTTTGCTTTGTCCTGAAAAAGTTTTAAAGAAGTACTCGCTGTGTTTGGTTCGCCCTGAAACCCCTTCTTGCCTTCTGAGGACACGCATTGTCCAGAGCGCACAACTAGGGCCTGGAAAAGCGGCGACGTCTTGTACAAGCAGAAGCGCAGTATTTTGATGAGGAAGACAAGCTTGCGATATGGATGCGAAGGTGTGTGATTGAAAGCTAAGAAAACAGGGAAATCCTGGACCAGAAGATTTCCCTGGACAGACGTTCTTAATTTTTATTTCTGTTTACAAAAATAAAACCTGTATAATACACATTGTGAAAAAGGCAGGCAAATAAAAAAAAAAATTAAAATCGCCTTCCAGACATAAACGTTGTTAACATTTTGACTTTTATCTTTGCAGACATTTTTTACTCATTTGCATATAATTTGTTTTGGGTTTAGGTTTTACATAATTGGGATCATCCTGTGCACATTCTTTCGTCAACTTATTTCCCCCACTTACCACATAATGAACAATGCTGCGTGTTTCTATATATTCTACATCGTAATTTTTTTTTCACCATGATAGCATCTAACAATAAACATACCCTCCAGCCAACTCTCAAATTTTAACATCTAATGTGCCATTCCCTCAAGTTTTCACTATTAAAATAACACTGCAGCAAATATTCTGGTAAATATTTTATGTACATCCTTTGTTGTTAGGATAAATTCCTTAGTCAAAGAGGATACACATTTTGCTGAGTCAAAAGTTATGCACACTTTAAGGTGTTTTTTTTTTTTTTTTTTATTTTAACAAAGAAATTTATATTTTCACTGTTTAGGAGGCTAGAAGTTCAGATTCAGGGTATCAGCTCTAGAAGAAGTCTGTCTGTCTCTCTTCTACTCTGGAGGAATGTTTTTGTCTCTTCTGAGCTTCTGCTCCTGGGCAGTCTTCATGTGGTTTGGTATCTCTTTTCCCACATCTCTGCTTCTTAGTTTGCTTTTTTAATCTCTTCTATATCTCATCATGGGAGCTCTGGTGGCATTTAACTACTAACCAGAAGGCTGCCAGTTCAAACCCACCAGCCACTCCTTGGAAGGAAGGTTGAGCAATCCTACTT
>NW_006921602.1:13573495-13579180 GCF_000298275.1 Orycteropus afer afer | reverse complement strand
AAAAAAAAAAAAAAAAAAAAAACCAAACTCACTGCTGTCAAGTCAATTCATAGCCATCCTTCTTGAGTTTCCAAGGCGGTATCACTACAGAAGTAGATTGCCCAATCTTCCTTCTGAAGAGTGGCTAGTGGTTAGCAGTCAGATGCCTTAGGCACTATGCCACCAGAGCTCCTTAAATCATATTCTATACTAACTCTTTCTTGTTAACATAACAAAGACAACCCATTTCCAAACAGGAGTTTAACCAGTGGTATGTTATTGTCAGGTGCTGTCGAGTTGGCTCTGACTCATAGTGGCCCTATGTATAACGGAATGAAACACTGCCTGGTCCAGCGCCAGCCTCACAATCCTTGCTATATTAGAGCCTGTCGTTGGAGGCACTGTGTCAATCCGCCTGGTTGAGGGCCTTCCCATTTATTGCTGACCCGCCGCTTTACCAAGCATGGTATCTTTCTCCAGGGAATGGTCTCTTCTGACAACACAACCAAAGGAGGTGAGACAAAGTCTGGCCATTCTCGCCTTCAAGGAGCATTCCGGCTCCACTTCTTTCAGGACAGATTTGTTCATTCTTCTGGCAGTCCAGGGTACTTCCAGTATTCTTCGCCAACACCACAACTCAAAACCATCAACTCTTCTTTAGTCTTTCTTATTCATTGTCTACCTTTCACATGCATATGAGGCTATTGAAAGTACCATGGTGTGGTTGTTATGTTTGTGTGTCAACTTGGCCAGGCCTGGTTGAATGGCTGGATGTGGTATTCCCTATGATGAGACAGGGAATCAGCTCCATGGTGTAATCTACTGTGAGCAGCTGAATAGCTGCGTTAAGGATGTGGTCTGCTTCCTGTATATAAGGAGAAGCCTTGGGGAACACTTGAACCCTGCACCTAGCCGAGTTGTTGTTCAGCATCCTGCCATGCTCTGCTGATCTTGGGACTTTTAATGGACTTGAATTAATGGCCTGCTATGTAGTTTGGTAATATCAGGACTGTACCTTATTACTTGGGCTTGTCAGCCTCAGCGGCCAGCAGCTGAGTGAAGAAAACCCTCCAGCTTCAGTGGGCCAGGAACAGGAGAGAGAGCAGAAGCCCAAAGTTGAGGGGCTTTCACCCAGCCCCTAGAGCCTGGCACTTTGAACTCAGACTTAAAGCCTCCAAATTGTAAGGATAAACTCCTGTTTGTTAAGGCCATCCCACTTGTGATATATTCCTGTCAGAGTGACACTAGGTAACCAACACACATGGCTTCGGTTAGGTGTACTTTAGTCTTCAAAGACATCTTTGCTCTTCAGCATTTTAAAGAGATCTTTTGCAGATTTGCCCAGTACAATACGTCTGTCTGATTTCTTGACTGCTGCTTCCCTTGGTATTGATTGTGAATCCAAGTAATATGAAATCTTTGACAACTTCAATCTTTTCTCCATTTAATGTGATGCTGCTTTTTGGTCCAGTTGTGAGGATTTTAGTTTTCTTTATGTTCAGGTGTAATCCATACTGCAGATTGTAATCTTCAGTCTTCATCAGTAAATGCTTCAAGTCATCTTCACTTTTAGCAAGCAGTATTGGTGTCATCTAGGAACTTAGGCCCCACCCCAGATCTATTGAGTGAGAATCTGCATTTTAATAAGATATCCAGATGTCATCACACATTACAATATGCACATTACAGTGTCAGATGCACTGGCCCACAGACACCACACTACTGTGCTCTCTGGAGTCTTCCCAGTGGAGCTGTGAGGAAGCTGGAATGCAGAATCCTGCTATTCCATACCATAAATCAAGGGTCTTTCTTTAGATTGGAGCAAGGAACACCCCTCTGCCTCTGCTCCTCTAAGGTATTTTGTCCACTCAAGCAAATCTCATTTTTTCTTATCACCTCTAAGAAAACTCTTAAGTCAGTAATACTCAAACTTGGCAGCCCAGACCAATTAAATTAGAGTATCTGAGGGTGGGCCCAGGTGGAGTATATTTTAAAGCTCCTCAAGTGATTACAGTAAGCAGCCAAGTTTAAGATAGATAACACTGCTCAAAGTTCTCCTGAGGGCTTAGAATTTTCTAAAACAAAATCCAAAAAGAAATGCAAGCTAACCTCACTTAAAAGGAGGAAGAGGGAAAAATTAATCATTAATTAATATTCCAAAATATTTAGGCTCAAAATCCAGGTGAAATATCCTAGCACCCATCCCACCTGCCTTGATCAAGTGTCTGGCCTTCTCCTCAACTCTCCTGTTACTGCTGCCTGCAAACCCCCATTCTATCTGCCTGATTCTCTAGGGAAGGAATTGAACTACTAAGAAGGCAGGTATTTTCTTAAACTTTATTGTATTTGCATAGCTCATAGTAAAAATGTTTTATGAAGATGCTGGGCTCAAGTTTATGCAGATATAATCTCTCCCTTTTCCTAACTCTCGCAGCACTTATTGCCTGCATTAATCACGTCTTAATAACCACTGCTCTCTTGTATGTATGTGTGTGTTTTATGCTCTTGTACTGTGATTTCACTTTCCTTGTGTCTATGTCATCTCTAAAAAGTCCATAAGCTTCTTGCAAATCAGGATTTTGTCTCCTCTCCCCAAATGTACAGTGTTTAATAAGCACTCTGGGAATACATTGATTGAGTGACATACTCAACATAACTGCCTTGATAGTTATTTTCTGAGGACTCACCATCCCACCTTAATTTATCTGAAATCCTTCTCTACTGGTCATAACTTTCTTACATCCTTCTTGATTCATTGGGCAATCTACTTCCAGGGTGATACTGCCTTGGATACCCAAGGAGGAGTTGCTATGAGTCAGATCCCACTCGACAGCAGTGAGTTTGTTTTTTTTTCTTGATACATCCCTTTAGTCATTGCTCTGCCTCAATTTGGTGTAATGAAGAAAAGGCCAAAAGCCCACTAAATTCTGCCCAAGACTCAGTTTCCTTGTTTCTAAAATTGGGAAAATAATTCAAAGTTATTGTAGGGTTAGTGAGACACTGTAGTGAGTTCTGCTGCAGCTTCCCTTGGAAAAGGTCTACAGGCAAAAGAAATAGAAGTCATTCTGTTTCCTATTAGATAACAACCCATTAAAAGGTTATGGGTTAAGGAGCTCAAAGTATTAAGAAGAACAGTGCTCCATTTATTCACATGGAAATAACTTATTCAATTATTTATGGAATGTTTAATACAGAAAAGGCAGTAGCAACGTAAATCCTGTTTCTTAGAAGCAGTGAAATTTTTTTTTAAATATTTTATCATATTTTTGGTGAAAGGGTGTACACAGCAACAATTTCTATACATACTGCTCCTTGACATTGGTTACATTCTTCATATTATGTCAGCATTCTCATTATTTCTGTTGTTCCATTTCCAATAACCTAGTTGCCCTGCCCTCCTGCCTTCTCATCTATGCTTTAGAGGATTTTATTGGCCATTTGATCCCAGACAAATGTTTGTTTGTTTGTTTTTTTAAAGAGCACAGTAATCAAGCATTCTTTCATTACTTTATAAGCTAACCTGCTGTTTAGCTGAATGGTAACTTGGGATAGTTTTGATTCAAGAGGAGCACTGAAACTTTTAAATTCTAGTAACGAGTTAACCTCCAAACTTTTTCCCCTATCTCTAAAATGGGAAGAATTATACCTATTTTACAAGGTTATATGAAAATAAAATGAGATAATGATGTAAAATACATGCCTGTGAGTGCTCAACAAATGCCACGTGTAATTCCTAGTGCTCATTGACAATAAGGAAATCACTTAGCTCTGGGAATCTTGGACTGATGGAGATTTCCACAATAACAACTTGTAACATGGAATGTCTTTACAATGTTTCTGCCTTAAGGAAGGCAGATGAACATGCTCCACCTACAGAAATCACATTGTTCTTTCAAAATCCAACAGGTGGCATAAGGAGCCACTTGTCATGCAGGACAAGTGCTGGTCAACAAAGAGCTTTATCTTCCCATAATCTAGAGGGCCTTAGTCTTGGAGATATCTTCCTAGTCTCTTACTAAGTCACTCCACAAGTCCCTGTGTACAATAGTGTCTTTAAATACACAGACCATGCACTCAAAAAAGAATGAGTGCAGGAAATCCTGGATAGAGTGGGAGAACAATGTGGAACAAAACTCAAAAAAAAAAAAAAAAAAAAAAAGGTTTACTGGTCTGATAGAGCCTGGTGAGACCCCTAGACCCCTAGACTTTACTTTTCAGGTCTGGAACTGAATTTGCTCCTGTGGTTCCCAGCCAAAAAATAGACAGGCATATGGGGTGAACATTTACATCAGGTAAATACACTCCTTGGAGTGATCAATCAGCTCAGTTGTGGGAGAAAAGAGGGTCAGTGTTTGCCCAGAAGGAGCTCTGGTGGCATAATGCCTAAGGCATTTGACTGCTAACCAGAAGCCTGGCGATTCAAACCCACCAGCCACTCCTTGGAAGGAAGGTTGGGCAATCTATTTCCGTAGAGATACCACCTTGGAAACCCAAGGAGGGGTCACTATGAGTTGGATCCGACTCAACGGCAGTGAGTTTGGTTTGGTTTTGGGTTTGCACAGAGATAACTCAAGGAACGGGAGAAGGTTGCACAGGTGGATGCAGAAACATATAACATGCATTATTTCTGTACAAAACAATACAAAATAAGCAAATATATAGAAATCAAAGATTGTTAGTGGGAGAAAGGAAGGAAGGGAGAGTTTTTGCTTAGGAAGCATTGAGTTTTGGTTAATAGAGGAGGAATAATTGCGAAAAGGATAGCGATAATGGTTGCACGACATGAAGAATGTAACCAATGTTACTAAAATATATGTAGAAATTGTTGAACTGACAGATGTTTTGTTGTGTATATTTTCACCACAATAAAACAACAACAAGCCTAAGTAAATAAATATATGGACCATGGTTACTATGATTTTTTTCTAAAGGAAAAAGAGATGTGGCCTGGAACCTTGTTGAGAATGAGTCTGATCTTCCCCAAATATTTCTCACTCAATATTCCACTCACATTAAACTACTTAACTCGGTTAAACTACTTAGATTTCAAGTTGCACTTACATGAAAGTGAAATACCATTGGCTCTAGGTATATTTTTAGAGGGCCACATTTCATATAGGGCACATATAGTGCCAACTCTATGTAACATATACATACACAGACTCCGAAGCAGTGGAACACTGATAAAAGAGTTCTTAGAAAGCAGCTGATCTGTACTGTTTGTTGATTTCCATGGTGTAAACATTTACACCACAGCTTGTTTCAAGCTACTAAGGTGAACTCATTTTATAAGGAGTTGGAAATGGATGCACATTGTCTCCTATTCAGGTAATGCCAAAGTCTTATTTTAGGAATAGTCTTCATGATCATCAGAATGACTAATAAACTATTCATATTGACACAGTTGGGCTTGCTTTTCTCTATCCTCTGATTTAAAAACCATTAAGAGACCTAAATAGATGTCAGAAGAGACTCTGAAACTTGCCCTCAAACAGAGTAACTAAAGCAAATGGAAGAAATGACAAGATGAAAGAGCTGAACAGAAGATTTCAAAGAGAAGCTCAAGAAGGCAAATCCAAGGTTCAACATTAGAAAACCAATCAACATCATCCATCACATAAATAAAACAAAGGAGAAGAACCACATGATCATATCAATTGATGCAGAAAAGGCATTTGATAAAATTCAACACCCATTCCTGATCAA
>NW_006921602.1:13562127-13570590 GCF_000298275.1 Orycteropus afer afer | reverse complement strand
GGGGGCAGGAGTGTATGGAGGGATGGACACTGGGAAGAGGTAACTATGGGGAAGAAGTGGGAGGGGAGCTGTTGCATTGTGGTAGACTGTGGTCAATGATATGAGACAAAGTATATGTGAACTGCTGTATGGAAAGTGAATTTGCTCTGTAAATCTTCACCCAAATCACAATTAAAAAAAAAAGAAGAAGTGCTTGCTTCGGCAGCACATATACTAAAATTGGAACGATACAGAGAAGATTAGCATGGGCCCTGCGCAAGGATGACACACAAATTCGTGAAGCGTTCCATATTTAAAAAAGAAGAAGAAGAAGACAAATCCAATTATTATACTGACATGTGCAAAGACCTGGAGTTAGAAAACCAAAAGGGAAGAACACGCTCGGCATTTCTCAAGCTGAAAGAATTGACGAACAAATTCAAGCCTCGAGTTGCAATATTGAAAGAGTCTATGAGAAAAATAATGAATGATGCAGGAAACATCAAAAGAAGATAGAAGGAATATGCAGAGTCACTGTACCAAAAGGAACAGGTACATCTTCATCCATTTCATGAGGTGGCAGATGATCAAGAACCAATGGTATTGAAGGAAGAAGTCAAAGCTGCACTGAAAGAATTGGAGAAGAACAAGGCTCCAGGAATTGACTGAATACCCACTGAGATGTTTCAACAAACAGATGCCCCACTGGAGGCACTCCAAGAGATTTGGAGGACAGCTACCTAGCCAACTGACTGGAAGAGATCCATATTTGTACCCATTCCAAAGAAAGGTGACCCCATAGAATGTGGAAATTATCAAACAATATCATTAATATCACACACAAGTAAAATCTTGCTGAAGATAATTCAAAAATGGTTGCAGCAGTATATTGACAGAGGACTCCCAGAATTGTAAGCTGGATTCAGAAGAGGATGTGGAATGAGAGATATCATGGCTGATATCAGATGGATCTTGGCTCAAAGCAAAGAATACCAGAAAGATGTTTACTTGTGTTTTACTGACTATGCAAAAGCATTCAATTGTATGGATCATAACAAATTATGGATAACATTGAGAAGAATGGGAACTCCAGAACACTTGATTGTGCACATCAGGAATATGTACATAGACCAGGAGACTGTCATTCAAACAGAACAAGGGGATACTGCATGGTTTAAAATCAGGAAGGGAGTGTGTCAGGGTTGTATCCTATCACCATATTTAGTCAGTTTGTATGCTAAACAAATAACCCGAGAAGCTGGACTATATGAAGAAGAATGTAGCATCAGGATTGGAGGAAGACTTACTAACAACCTGTAATACACAGATGACATAACTTTGCTTGCTAAAAGTGAGGATGACTTAAAGCACTTACTGATGAAGATTAAAGACTACAGTCTGCAGTCTGGATTACATTTCCAAATAAAATGAAAATCCTCACAACTGCACTAATAAGCAGCATCATAATAAATGGAAAAAAGATAGAAGTTGTTAAAGATTTCATATTACTTGTTTCCACAATCAACACCCATGGAAGCAGCAGTCAAGACATCAGACGACATACTGCACTGGACAAATCTGCTGCAAAAGATCTCTTTAAAGTGCTGAAGAACAAAGATGTCTCTTTGAAAACCAAGGTGCACCTAACCCAAGTCATGGTATCTTCAATCACCTCATATACATGTGAGAACTGGACAACGAACAAGGAAAACCGAAGAAGAGTTGATGCTTTTGAGTTGTGGTGTTAGCGAACAATAATGAAAGTACCGTGGAGTGCCAAAAGAACGAACAAATTTGTCCTGGAAGAAGTGCAGCCAGAATGCTCCTTGGAAGCAAGAATGGCCAGACTTCATCTGACCTACTTTGGTCATGTTGTCAGAAGGGACAATTCTCTGGAGAAGGATGTCATGCTTGGCAAAGTGGAGAGTCAGCGAAAAAGGGGAAGACCCTTACGAGATGGACTGCCACAGTGGCTGCAATAATGGGCTCAGGTGTAGTAAGGATTGTGAGGTTGGCACAGGACTGGGCAGTGTTTTGTTCTGTTGTCCATAGGGTCACTATGAGTTGGAGCTGACTTGACAGCACCTAACAACAATATGATGAAGAAACAGGGAGCAGGAATGAAAAATAGGAGAAAGAATGGGCTACTAGACTAACGCACAAACAGGATAATTGGCCTTGATGAGTTGACCTACTTGATCATTTTTTTGGTCCAAACATATTGCACAATAGGAGCTCTATAAGATGTTGCTTTCTGACTTGCTAATGGCCTGGTAGAATACTGTTGTTGTTTTTGTTATGTGCTGTGGGTTTGGACCCGACTCATAGCGACCCCTCCTTTGGTTTCCAAGGCAGTATCACTACAGAAGTAGATTGCCCAACCTTCCTTCCAAGGAGTGGCTGGTGGGTTTGAACCACCAGCCTTCTGGTTAGCAGTCAAGTGCCTTAGGCACTATGCTACCAGAGCTCCCGGTAGAATATTAGATCTATTTCAGGAAAGGATTATCCACTCCAATTTTAGACAGCTCTAATTGTTCTTTATAGTGTGTCAAAATTACTTGTTATTAACTTAAATTCACCTATTGAGGTTCTATTCTAGGGGCAGAATATAGAAAATACATGTTATTCATTTTACAAACAACAGCCCTAGAGCTAACTGAGAAGAATGTTTCATCTCTCTTTAGGCTTTACTTCTCTAGGATGAGTATCACTGGCTCCTACAAATAAGATTCACAGTTCTCATCACCCTGTTCACATTTCTCTGGACATGCTCCAGTTTGCCCATTTCCTCCCTAAAATATGCCCAATGACTGAACTCATTGCCAGCTCAGAAGTGCATAGAACTATTGCTTGTCTTGTTCTGATCTCTGTGTATCAAGATAGCCCAATATCACACAACACAATGGGATCACACTATTGATTTACATGAGCTTGTAGCTGATTAACATCCTAAATCTTTTAAACTGTTATTAAGCCTCATAACCCTCAAACATAATTGCAATAAATATATTAAAAACATTGAATTGTACACTTTAAATCACTAAGTTATATGATATGCAAATTATATCTCATTAAAAACCAAAACCAAATTCACTGCTATCAAGTCAATTCCAATTCATAGTGAGTCCCATTGGATTTCCAAGGCTGTAAATCTGTATGGAAGCAGAATGCCTCATCTTTCTTCCGCAAAGCAGCTGGTGGGTTTGAACCACCCATCTTTTGATTAGCAGCCAAATGCCTTAACCACTACACCTCCAGAGCCCCTTGTATCTCATTAAAGTTGTCTGAAAAAATCTAAGTGCAGGAAAGAAAGACAGAAGTATTTTATTGAATAACTGTTAAAGTTTTCCAGGCGCATTTCCTCTTATAATCCTTTCAACAACCCTTGGGTTGTAGAGAAATTAAGAGACCTATCCAAGTGGAAGGGCAAGGATTGGTACCTAGGTCTACTCAGATGTTCATGCTCATGTCACACTCATTCTGCCATACCACACCACCTCCATATCACCCAACAGCATGCTAGACATAGTGATTGGTGCCCAGTTAGAACTAGCGGGAGGAGGACTACCAGGCAGACACAGCTGCGGGCCCCAATCCCTCAGGGTATTAGCATGTGATAGGTGGTCCAGACAGGTTCAGGATCAGAAAGATCTACCAGGTAGCCAAAGGTAGGGTCTCATAAGCAAACCAATATAATTTCTGGAAGTGGTGAAAGAGGGGTAGATGGAGTAGTGGGGAGATACTGGGAAGAACAATGTACGTGGCCCAGACTGGTGGTGTGGATCAAACATGATAAGCACCAGACAGCAAGGTCCCAGTTTGGTCTGTGTTTCAGGTGTGTTACTTGGGAAGAAGTGATGTTACCTGAACAGGAATGAGAGCCCTGATTTTGGAGGGACCAGGGGCTGAAGACTGGGAATCAAGGACCCAGGTCCTGTAACAGGTAATTTGAACTGAGACTCAATCCCAGGATCAAGGCAGAAGCCCAGTAACCAGAACCAGAACATTTGATCAGAGTGTGACAAGTCACAGTGTAACCTAATTATGTCCCCTGAATTTCTAAAACAGGACTCCTTAAAGCTAGAGACAGGATTTGCCCCTGAATCTGTGGCAAAGCCAAAACTACAGTTGAGTGTCAAATGTCCCAGCAGTGGAGATGGACTAGTCATTACTGAGACCAGTGTTTATCTAGTTGTGTGTGTGTGTTTTCTTTCATTGCAGCATACATGACCAACCACAGTACAAGTATATATGCACACCTGTAGAAGTATTTAGGGTTAGGCACAATTCTGTGCCATCTATGCCACCTCTTCTCCTACTATGCAAGAACATGTATAAGGAAGTGACAAAGAGAGAATATTTGTGCAGGGATAATCATAAATTGTCTGTATTTAAATTTATTTTTAGAAAAATATTATCTGTTTGCATGTCTGATTTTGACAAGACAGTGGGTGGAGCTACCTAGGTGGGCACCCCTAAGCAGACCCTTCCTATGTAACCAGAATCCCTGGCTTAGACTCTCCTGCTCTGCCAGCTCCCCTGACTTAGCCAAGGCTCCTTGGGTTTCAAGTAACAGAGACATCAACTTGCCTGAGCTAAAATGGAGAGTGTACTGGCCATGGGCCAGGGCAGGAAAGGCAGCTGAGCCTCATGGGGGTCTGAACAAAGCCCTGAGAGGCCACTGGGAATGGAGATGGCTATTCTCTCACTCCGCTCCTTCTTCTCTCAAGGGTGACCTGGTTTCTCATCCCTGACACTGTTTCAGTCTCCTTTCTCTACAGCCCAGTTTCCTCTCCCCCACAGGGCACATAGTGAAATGGCCATCCCAGTCTCTGTTATTTGCTCTCCCAGTTCAAGGGCCAATAATGACTGACCAGAAGGCCTGTGTCCCAATTCCAGGTGCCCTAGAGTAAGAATCTGGGTGTCCCAGCTTGGTACAGATGAGAGTGTTTACCCTAGTCATTTGTGATTGGGGTACTTGAGGTGATCATGTAGGGCACTGTACTGTACTGCACAACACTGTAGGATAGTGGGGGACAGCTTTTGGGAAAGGGGACAGGCTGAACAGAAAGCCCATGGATGCTTACTCCCTTGACATTATTATCACTGCTGCCTTTTGGCAGCTGGTGGCCCTAAGTCCTCTGCTTCAGGCGGTCTTGTTCCTTTTTTTTTTTTTTTTTTAGGATTTGGGTGAAGATTTACAGAGTAAATTCACTTTTCATACAGCAGTTCACATATACTTTGTCTCATGTCATTGACCAAAATTTACAATGCAGCAGCTCCCCTCCCACTTCCTCCCCATAGTTACCTCCTCCCAGTGTCCATCCCTTCATACTCTTCTGCACCCTGAGCTATCTCCCTGTGCATAAGCAGCCCTTCCTTCTCCCATGATTGTTCTCTCCAGGGCATGTGTCTACTTGAGGTAAATGTTTAACTCACATGCCTGTACTTTGTTTGGCTGGAAACCACAGTTGTGGGTTCAATTCCAGACCTGAAGGGCAGCTAGGGGCCATAGTCTCAGTGGTTACACTAGGCTCTATTGGACCAGCAAACCTGGTCCCCACCTTCTTCTTTTTTTTTTTTTTTTGTTCAGGCGGTCTTGTTGCTCAGCCTTCTCCTTGTAATACTGCACACTAACTGGACACTAAGGAGCTCTGGTGGTGTAGTGCCTAAGGTATTTGGCTGTTAACCAGAAGATTGGCAGTTTAAACCCACCAGCCACTCTTTGGAAGGAAGGGTAGACAATCTACTTCCATAGTGATACTGCCTTGGAAACCCAAGGAGGGGTCACTATGAATCAGATCTGACTTGACGGCACTAGGTGGGTAGGTTAACTGGACACTAACTTTCAGTTTGTTAACTGAAAACATTTTCTTCATAGCCACTGCCATTGAGTCAATTCTGACTCATAGCGACCCTACAGAACAGAGTAGAAGGGCCCCATAGGGTTGCCAAGGCTATAATCTTTATGGAAGTAGACTGCAACATCTTTCTCACACAGAGTGGCGGATGGGTTAGAACCACCGACCATTGGTTAGCAGCTGAATGCTATAACACTGCACCACCACAGCTCCTTATTTTCTCCATATACTTCCGTGATAAATGTCTGCAACAAAAACATTTTTTCATGTAAAACAATTGAATCTGGACACCAGATACTGAGAAGAACAACCATTTAAAACTAAAGACCTATCAAGCACACTGGCACTGAGTCAGTTTTCGAGGATTCATGTTCTCTAACGATATATTTTACAGCAAGCAAAATTACTGTGCATAATGCATAATTAATTCATTTGCACAGTGCTGTTTTACATCCTGTGTCTGAATGAAAACTATCTTATTTAAACTTCTTCACTTGGTCAAAGAATCAAATTTGAAGTCAGAGTCCAAAAGTAGAAAATCTGACCTAAGTGGATTCCTGCTTCAGGTTTACAATGTGGCATTAGGAGAACTATGGGACATAGGGATGGATTACCTGATAAGCAAGGTATGCACAGCTTACTTGTGCTTATTTACTAGTGTGTGGTGCACAATTTCACATGGGTTTTACCACAAAATGAAACCCATATGAAATTGTACACTATAGATTAAGTAAGTACAAATAACCTGTATGTACCTTGTTTACTGTAAACTGGTATGCACCATGCTTACTGGTTAATCCATCTCTGATAGGGCAGGTTGTTCAATCTGGATGTTATATTCTATAATTCTGAGAGCAACCAAGACTCCTTCTTCTACAATCTCTACTGATGAAGATAGTGGTATCATTTGAGCACTTATTTTGCGTGGATTATCTCATCTCTATAGTGCCTAAGGCATTTGACTGCTAACCAGAAGTCTGGTGGTTCAAACCCACCAGCTACTCCTTGGAAGGAAGGTTGAGCAATCTACTTCCATAGAGATAGTGCCTCGGAAATCCAAGGAGGGGTCGCTATGAGTCAGATTCGACTTGACGGAAGTGGTTTTTGTTTTTTTTTTTTTAATGAGGCAAATAGTGTTATCTCCATTTTACAGATGAGGAAACTAAGTCACAGAACTTATTAAGTATATTTCCCAAGATCCCATGAATTTGGAGAGACAAAACACAAACCTAGGTCTGGCTAAAGCCAATGATCTTTTGATCTTAACCAGTATGCAGTAATATATCTCCCATATAAGAACATTTTCAAAATATTTGAAAATGAAATTCCCCATAATTTTCATCAGTAGCCTTGGTAGCAGAATGGTTAAGTGAAGGTTAGCGGTTTGAACCCCCACAGCAGCTCTGTGGGAGGAAGACATGGGCATCTGTTTCCGTAAAGATTATAGCCTAGAAAACCCTATGAGACAGCTCTCCTCTATCACATGGAGTCACTACGAGTCAAAATAGATTTGATAGCATCCAATAACAACAATCATTTTCATCACTCAAGTCTTTTCATTTTCAGGGCATTTGAGCAGGCACTTTTTATGTTACCTCTTAGGAAGACTCTGATGTCATGGGGAATGTGAAAATGATTAAGACTCTCTTGGAGACCCTACAGATTGGGGGAAAAAAATACTCGACAGTGACATATCTGATAAAGGACTTATCTCTAAACTTTATAGAAAACTCCAACACCTCAACATCAGAAGGACAAACAATCCAATTAAAAAATAGTTAGAAGAAATGAACAGAAACTTTACCAAAGAAGATATTCAGGCAGTCAACAAACACATGAAGAAATGTTCATGATCATTAGCCATTAGAGAGATGCACATCAAAACAACCATCAGATACCATCTCACCCCAGCACTAATAGCAAAGTTCAACAAGACAGAGAATAACAAATGCTGGTGAGGATGTGTAGAGATTTGGACTCTTATACACTGCTGGTGGGACTGTAAAATGATACAACCACTGTGGAAAGCAGTAGGTGATTCCTTAAAAAGTTAGAAATAGAAATACCATTTGGACCTGCAATCCCATTACTAGGTATATATTCTAAAGAAGTGAGAGCCAGGACACAAACAAATACATGCACACCTATGTTCATTGCAACACTATTCACAATAGCAAAGAGACGGTAACAAGCTAAATGCCCATCAGTGGAGGAATGGATAGCCAAACTCTGGTATATACACACAATGGAATACTATGCAACACTAAGGAATAATGTAGAATCTGTGAAACACTGTATAATGTGGATGAAATTGGAAGACATTATGCTGAGTGAAATAATTCAATCATATTAGGACAAATATTGTATTAGTTCACTACTGTAAAAAGTCAAAGAAAGGTTTATATATGGAAGGAAATTTTCTTCGTTGGTTACCAGGGATGGGAGGGTAGGGAAGGGGAAATTACTAGATAGGTTAAAATACATATATGTGTGTGTATGTGTGTGTTTATTTTATATATATATATATGTATGTTGTTGTTATGTGCCGTCGAGTCAAACCCGACTCATAGCGACCCCTCCTTGGGTTTCCGAGGCAGTATCACTACGGAAGTAGGATTGCCCA
>NW_006921602.1:13552275-13561692 GCF_000298275.1 Orycteropus afer afer | reverse complement strand
ATGTATGTATATTTAATTATCTAGTAATTTCCCCTTTCCTACCCTCCCACCCCTGTTAATCAACAAAGAAACTTTATTTCCATATATAAACTTTTCCTTGACTTTTTACAATAGTGAACTAACACAATATATATACCAAATAGGAAGGAGCTCTGGTGGCATAGTGGATAAGACATTTGGTGGCTAATCAGAAGGTCAGCAGTTCCAACCCACCAGACACTCTGCAGAAGGAAAATGGTGCACTTTTGTTAAGATTTACAGCCTTGGAAAACCAATGGGGTCACTATGAGTCTGAATCAACTCAATGGCAGTGGAGTGAGTATACCAAATATGTATATGTATACCAAATATGTAGCAAAGATTATTAGTGGTTACCAGGGATAGGAGAGAGGGAGAAAGGGGAAGCTTTTGTTTGCAGGGCACTGAGTTTATGCTAACGGTGGTGGAATATTTTGGAAAAGGATAGCTAGCAATAATGGTGGCACAACATGAAAAATGTCATCAATGTCCCTGAACTGTAAATGTAGAAGTTGTTATGTTGGTGAATGTCTTGGTGTGTATGTTATCACTATAATAGAAGAAAAAAAAGACCCTCTTGGGGTTTTCAAGAAGCTTGTTGTTGTTGTTGTTGTTGTTATGTGCCATCGAGTCGGCCCCAACTCATAGCGACCCCTCCTTGGGTTGCCGAAGCAGTATCACTATGGAAATAGATTGCCCAACCTTCCTTCCGATTCAAGAAGCTTAAGATCATCTAATATTAAAGAGGATGTATAGGCATAATTATATCACAATGCTGAATACAATATATCACTTGAAAAACACAATGACTCAAGGAGATTAAGCAGAGAGACCATGTCCACTAAGTATGTGAAAGCTATGATTTGCTCATATGAAATTAGATGAATAGTGTGAAGGAGACAGAAATCCCATGTTAGCTAAAATAACCAACAATTCCCAGATTTAATTCTCAGCTGGACCAGATGACTTCTGGTAAGTCCTACAGCCATGTCTTCAAGTGAATCAGGCAATGTGACCGTGGTGAGTAAGATTCAAGACTTTAAAATGGATCTTAGAAACGGATCTCTTGTTGCTTGTTGTCAGTAACCACAGCCCCTGAAGAAAACACTAACATGAATCGTTGGCCAGCACACCAAGGCAGAGACAATAGGGAGAATCACAGGGGAGAAAGAATTGTCCCCTCAGCGTGACACTTAAGTTCCCAAGGATCTTTCCAGAACAGTTCCAGTCCCAGCGATAATGGATACACCTTGTTCTTTGTGCTTTGCCACCATCACCAGCCCCCAGCCAGACCCAGTGGATCTTCACGCTGCCTGCCCATCCAGAAATCTGAGCCATGCACTGATTACTTGCTCTGTGCTTCGCTCTCATTACCAAACCCTTCTTTCTGTTCAGGTAATGTGAGCCCAGACCAGCTGTGCTTTTCTGAAAGCCTGCAGCAGCCTGTGAACAGGACTGAGAGGCTTAACTGTGGCGTTGGAAAGCAGGGTGCCCTCTAGGCTCAGTCGGCTTTGGATGAGATAGCTCTTGTGCTCCCTTTTCATTTAGATATGACTTTACATTATAAAGCCCATCACAATCATCATTAATTAAACCTGTTATTTGTTGCCTCTGAGGC
Organism: Orycteropus afer afer; assembly: GCF_000298275.1. Taxonomy (NCBI): domain Eukaryota; kingdom Metazoa; phylum Chordata; class Mammalia; order Tubulidentata; family Orycteropodidae; genus Orycteropus; species Orycteropus afer. The sequence continues at coordinate 13,560,056 of NW_006921602.1, read as the reverse complement.
AGGGCTAAATTAGTCTGCTCATTTTACAGCTGACAAAACAGATAGAGAGGCTTAGGGATTTGTTGAAGTGGTGTTCAATCAAGAAAGGCTGGTCCGATTCCTTTTCTAGTTGATTCTTCTTTGCCTGGAAGAGGCCTTCAAATTGCCTAGCTCTTAACTCCAAAGCAGCTTAAGGACGTCAGCTGGGAAGAAGAGCTTGGCAGGGCAACAGCAGCAATCTAGACTAGAGCATGGCTGTGGGGCTTGCATTATATGAAAAAAAGCCGTGTTATATATTTCTGGTCCTCAATGGATATTACACACACACATACAACTTACACATACACAACTCACACAGTTTTTCCTTTCAGGCCAGGGAGCAGGGTCAGGAAGTCGGGACATAATTGGAATGTTGTTTGGGAACATTGCTACATTTGACCTGGACTGTGTTGATCCTTTATATGAAAATTTTAAACAAACTCAAAATCAGTCTGTTCCAAGAGCAGCTCCAGTCCCATATTCGTGAGGCCTGGGGCAAGAGTGAAAATGGAGGCCCACATGCCATACGTGTAAAATATTTAAAAATTACATCTGAAGCTAGCAAACTAGACTCCTACCTTGATAAATATACCTTTATAGTGATCTATATCATATGCTCCTAGATGTTGGCCTATATTTAAAATAGGCTTGAATTTAGAATATTCTGGCCCCTCAGAGCTGTATGTACACCAAATGTGGTAGTTCAGGGACAGCAATTCTAGCCCAGGGCTTGTCCCCTTCTTTCCCACCCCAAGGCCTGTCCTACATCATTAAGAGACTTAGACATATCCATGTGGATCCCAGCCCAGGGGTCCAAGTTCTCGCCACAGCCCCACTCCCTCTCAACCACCTGTTGGGCCTATGATGCCGCACCAATGGTGCAGTCCACCCTTGGAAAGCTGGGCAAGGGGCAAGGGGCCCACACCAGTCCTGGAAGCAGGGATTTTTTTCAGGGAATTCTGGAGTCTGGATATCTGGAGTGTGATCTACAAGAGGGTATGGCTCAGGGTAAGTAAATCTGTTTGGCCTATGGACCGCTTGCCCCAGGGGGAAGAATGACCAAAGGAGGGTAAGGGTAGGGCTCTCTAAATAGGGGGGCTCAGAGGAGGGTCCCCTCCTGCCAAAATCTAAGGGCAAATGCTATCTGGCCAAATAATAAATAAGCCAAATGTTCCAGCCAAATGATACGAGAGCTCTGGTGGTGTAGTGCCTAAGGCACTTGACTGCTAACCAGAAGGCTGGCGGTTCAAACGCATCAGCCTCTCCTCGGAAGGAAGACTGGGCAATCTACTTCCATAGTGATACTGCCTCAGAAAGCCAAGGAAGGGTGACTATGAGTCGGAGCCAAATAATAAATACGCCAAAAGTGTGAGTTAATAACTAGAGTCTGCACAAATCTGGATACCATGAATAATTTCTTCCTCAACTACAAAACACAGACATGAGCTGTTTAAGTGTTTTACCTGCTGCCTCCAACAAATATCTTGCTTACTTTAGGTAGCAGATTCAGGCAGTCCCCTGGTTATGAACAAGAACTGTTCCTAACTGCGTCTTTAAATGGAATTTGCAGGTAAGAACAGATGCATACAGTTCTTATTTAGCCTTACTTCAGTGCAAGAAAAGGCTCAAAGGCCTTTCAGTGATCTAAAAGCCGCACATGCAGTAAATGAGGGTGACTGTGATGAAGAATTTGTTGTGAGTAGGGGTTGGTTCAATCCTTTCAAAGTGAGGGCAAATTTACATAACATTAAAGGGGTAGTGTAGCGCCTAAGGCACTTGACTGCTAACCAGAAGGTTGGTGGTTCAAACCCACCAGCCATTCCTCGGAAGGAAGGTTGGGCAATCTACTTCCATAGTGATACTGCCTCGGAAATCCAAGGAGGGGTTGCTATTAGTTGGGTCCGACTTGATGGCACATAACAACACAGGAGTTGGCTGTAAGTTGGATGTTTGTAAACCAAGGACTGATTGTATAAGGGCCAGAATAAGCTCTGTTATTAATTATTTCACTGGAGAGGTTGACCTTCCATAAAAAAGCCAGATACCAAAACTCCAGATAGTGATCCTAGGTGGGTGCCACTCATACTGTCACCCCTGAATGGATGATATGAGAAGAAAGCAAGACCCCTTGGATAACTGTACTACACTGCTATGTGATGGTGGTGGTGGGTGGTCCACGGAGCTCAAGGTTGTAAGGAGCTGTGGGACAAAGTAGAAACTTTTGTCTATATCATTTCCCTCATCAAATACCAGAATCAGGGTCATGATCTCAGTCTTGGCTTTAGATGGAAAGAGGTTAAAATTATGAGCTTCCTCAAAAAGTTAAATGTAGAATTACCACATGACCCAGAAATTCCACTCCTGGGTGGAATATACCCAGGAGACTTTAAAGCAGGGACTCAAACAGATACCTGAACACCAATGTTTATTGCAGCATTATTCACAGTAGCCAGAAGATGGAAACAAATGCCCATTAACAGATGAATGTATAAACAAAATGTGGTATGGACATATGTGGGGTTTATGATTAACTTTACTCAAAGAATTTTGTCTTTGAGGTTCCTGAGAGATATCCTAAAATCTTAGAATTGAAGCAAAATTTATGTTATATATATTTTACCACAATAAAAATATGTCTTCTTCTTATTAACCCAATTAATATCAATTTTGTTTGAATTACTGACTACACTTAATTTTTATTATGAATATATGTAAAACATTCACCAATTCAATGATTTCTACATGTAAAATTCAGTGACATTGGTTACACTCTTCATGTTGTGCAGCTAGTATCACTGTCCATTTACAAGTTATTCCATCACTATTTAACATAAACTCAATGCCCCCTAAGCAAAAATGCCCTTTTCTCCTTTCCTCCCACCCCTGCGAAAAACCAAACTCACTGCCATCAGTCGATTCCGACTCATAGTGACACCCTTTGGGTTTTCTGAGTGGTAAATCTTTATGGAAGTAGGTTGCCTAGTCTTCCTTCCACAGAGTGGCTTATGGGTTTGAACCACCAACCTTCTAGTTAGTAGTCAAATGCCTTAGGCACTACACCATCAGAGCTCTTTCCTCCCACATCTGGTAACCACTAGTAATCTTTATTTTCTGTATCATTTGCTTTTTTCATGTAACTGAAATCATACTTGTTTTCAGGGTTCATCCATGCAGTGCTGTGAATTGCTTGGTGTGGCCCTTCTTGCCATTGTCCTACATTTCGTGACGTATTGCAAACCCAGTCACTATGTCTGTTTAGTGTGGGATGTATCTTGAGTAGTGCCTTGGCTGGACTATATGACCCAAGTAATCACCCTTAGTTTCTTTGAAGGTAGATAGGTGAATATTCTAGGAAAGTTCTCTTTCTTGCTCTGGTCCTGTGCTTAGTTCGTCATCATCTCACCCCTGGACTTGAGACATCAGCTGGTCATCTGAGCCACTGATTTGGGTTCACCAGCCCCTGCAACCACATGAGTGTGGAAAATCCTCCAGACCTACCCATAGACTTGGGACCTGCAGCCTTCAGGTCCTCTCAGCCTCCACCACCATTATGTGAGCCATTCCAGTGAAATACAGTACCCTAAGACAGAAGGAAGGGTACTTCCTTCTGTGGAGTGGAGGGGAAATTGATGTCAGAGATGATGGAGTGGCATAGCAGTTTGGAAAAGTTAGACATTGGGGACATTTTTAACTTCTGCCTCATAGGGACCAGCCTTGTGCTGATCCTTCTAAAAGAAGTTATTCAAGCAATCTATGTTGTGGCATATCAGGACTTCATTTATTCTTATGGCTGAGTAATGTTCCATTTCATGTATATACCACATTTTGTTTGTTCATTCATTTGTGGAGGACATTTTGGGTGTTTCCACCTTTTGGCTTTGTAAAAAGTGCTGCAATGAACACTGGTATACAAGTTTCTGTTTGTGTTTCTGCTTTCACTTCTTCTTGGCTTGTACCTAAGATTGAGATTGCTGGGTCACATGATAGTTTTATGTTCAGCTTTTTAAGGAACTGCCAAATTGTTTTCCATAACGGCGTACAATTTTAACATTCCCACCAGCAATGGATGAGGGTTCTGCCTTCTCACCAACTTCTTTTCATTTTTTTAAATTGCCTTTCTATTGAAGTTGAGGGAGCCCTGGTGGTGCAGGAGGTCAAGCGATTGACTTCTGTGGTAGTTAAGTTTGTGTGTCAACTTGGCTGGGCCTGGTTGAGTGGCTGGGCAGTTGGATGTAGCTATTCCCCATGATGAGACTGGTAATTAACTCCATGGTGGAATCTACTGGAGCAGCTGAGTAGCTGCTTTAGGGATGTGGGCTGCTTCCAGTGTATAACCAGCAATTTTGAGGAAGGTCTCCAGCTGATGGTATGCTTGAACCCTGCACATGGCTGGTCATTGTTCGGCAGCCTGCATGTTGCCCTGTTGATCTTGGGACTTTTAATGACTTGAATTAATGGCCTACCATGTGGGTTGGTAATATTGGGATTGTGCCTTTTCACTGGTTGACCTTGGGTTTGTCAGCCTCAGCAGCTAGCAGCTGCCTGAGTGAAGAGATGCTTCACACTTCAGTGGGCCAGGAGCAGGAGGCAGAGCTGAAGCCCAAAGTCAAGGGGATTTCACCCAGCCCCTAGACCCTGACACCTTAAACTTGGACTTCCAGCCTCCAAAAACTGCAAGAATAAACTCCTGTTTGTCAAAACATCCCAATTTGTGGTACATTCCTGTCACAATGGCACTAGGTAACTGTTTTGGTTACCTAATGCCGCTCTAACAGAAATACCACAAATGGGATGGCTTTAACAAACAGGTGTTTATTATCACAGTTTTAGAAGCTTTAAGTCCAAGTTCTAAGTGCCAGGCTATAGGGGTTGGGTGAAAGCTCCTCAACCTTGGGCTTCAGCTCTGCCTCCTGGCCCACTGAAGCTGGAGGCTTTTCTTCAGAGAGCTCCTGGCTGCTGAGGCTGACAAGCAAAAAGGCACAGTCCCAATGTTATCAAACATAGCAGGCCACTAATTCAAGTCCAGACAAAGTCCCAGGATTGGCAGGGCATGGCAGGCTGTTGAACAACTACTTGACTACATGCAGGGTTCAAACATGCCAAAAGGCTAGAGACCAACCCAAATCCTCTCCTTATATATAGGAAGCAGACCACATTCCCTAAAGCAGCTACTCAGATGTTCATAGCAGATTCCACCATGGCGTTGATTGACAGTTTCATTGTGGGGAATAACTACCTCCAGCTGCCCAGACACTCAACCAGGCCCAGCCAAGCTGACAACAACCTTAACTACCACAGTAACCAAAACAGCTGCTAATTGAAAGTTCATTCGTTTGAACTCACCAGCTGCTTCATAGGAAACAGATGAGGTAGTTTGCTTCCATAAAGATTTATAGCCTTGGAAACCCTATAGGGCAGTTCTGCTCTGTCCTATAAGGTCCTATGAGTCAAAAGTGAGTTTGCTTTGGCTTTAATGGGGTTAAAGTGATAGCTCATTGTGGTTTTCATCTGCATTTCCCTAATGGCTAATGATGTTGAACACTGTCATTTGAATATTCTCTTTGATGAATACCACATTTAATTTTAAGGAACGCATAAAAGGTATTTTTATCATCAAATTCTCTTGACAAAAGATGTAAATAAGGAAATGTGTATTGTTTTGAACAGCACTGAATTCTGGATTCTTAGTCCAGGCAAAGGCCTTAATCCAACCTTCTCTGACAAGATTCTTCATGATTTATGAAAGATGTATTTCCTTAATGATCTTTGGAGATCGGTTACATGAATTAATTTCCTAAAAAAAAATTTGCTTTTACAAAAAACATAAAAGTATAGCCTAAATCAAAATAAAGTAGTTGGTTCACACAATCAAGTGATGCTCACTTTTGTAATGAGGACAGGGAGTCCTCCTCTTGGTTCTACAGCCCTCTCCCCCACAGATCTACCGTTTGTTCAGACGGAGTCACTCTGTAAAGCCAGGGACCATCCATGAGCCCATGTTGTTGTTGTTATGTGCCGTCTAGTTGGACCCAACTCATAGTGAGCCCTCTTGGGTTTCCAAGGCAGTATCATTACGGAAGTAGATTGCCCAACCTTCCTTCCGAGGAGTGGCTGGTGGGCTTGAACCGCCAGCCTTCTGGTTAGCAGTCAAATGCCTTAGGCACTATGCTACCAGAGCTCCCCATGAGCCCATATGGACCCCATTTCTGATTGTCACTTGATAACCTAGCCTGTCTACTACTTACTGTCTCTTGATCCCCACAAGTATCCAACTTCCTGAAAACATTTCTACAGCCTCCTCACCACAGTTCAAGTTCCTTTGTCATTGTAATTCATTCTCCTCACCCATGCAGTTAAAGTGAATTGTGTATCCAAAGTAAGTGATTCAGTACTGGCTAACAAGATCTTTCTGGGATGAGACTGTCCTGCCATCTAAAGAGAAGCCTTGCTATTGGGCAATGCTAATGACTACTGTTGTTAGCTGCTGTCCAGTAGGTTCCAAATATGGTGATCCCACATGCAGCGGAACAAAACGCTGCCTAGTCCTGCGTCATCTTCACGATCCTTGGTATGCTTGAGTCCATAATTGTAGCCACTGTGCCAAAGGCATTTGACTGCTAACCAGAAGGTTGGCGGTTCAAACACACCAGCCACTCTGTGGAAGGAAGACTGGACAATTTACTTCCATAAAGATTTACTGCCTTGGAAATTCAAAGAGGGTTGCTATGAGTCGGAACTGACTTGACGGCAGTGAGTTTGGTTTTTTTTTTAAGTGCCTTCCAACCTCTGGGGCTCATCTTCCAGCTCCATATTGGACGATCCATAGGGTTTTTGTTGGCTAACTTTTGGAAGTAGATCACTAGGCCTTTCCTCCTAGTCTGCCTTAGTCTGAAAGCTCTACTGAAACCTGTCTGTCATGGTGACTCTACTGGTATTTGAAATACTGATGGCATAGCTTCCAGCAACATAGCAACATGCAAGCCAGCACAGTACAACAAACTGACGGATGGTGGTGTTGACTACTGGTGAAACCCAGTGTCACTGATACCAAGTGTTGTAATTTTCCATTTATCCAGAATTATAGGGGAATGGAGGTGTTATGATAAACTGGGTATATCTAATTTTGAAAGAAATATAAACTGACACAACAGTGTATTACCAGTGTTTGGTAATACACAATTTTGCGTAGTATTATAATTATACACATATATGCCCTAGCTCTTCTGCAAGACCGTAGACTATTTAATGGATGGTCTGTATCAGTTTCATCCTCCTTATAGTACCTAGCAAGTTGCCTTAGATATTGCAGATGTTATTTTATTAAGTGAACGAAAACATTGAACACAAACTATGACTTATCATCATGAATTCACCTTTCTTTGACGATTCAGAAGGCCCTCTAAGACCACACACTTGTTCAGGGTTGCTATTGGGTGTGTCACCTGTGGGGAAGATTAAGTTGAGGGGATTTCTGCAATGACTGGAAGACAGCACTTGATCTTTACCAATTCATTCCAATTCTGAGTCTACGTGCGTGTGTTTAAAAGTCAAATATAGGAATGATCCCACTTACTACAACCTAAAAGAAACACTACATCAGAGTGCAATGGTATATGAAAATATAAGATTGCAAATAAGAAGTGTTAAATAGCCCATTTATAAGCCTTAACCTGGTGAAGTCCACGTGTACAGCCTCCGTTTGTGTTGTTGAAAAAAGGTGTTTGCAATGAACAAGTCGTTGGTCTTGCAAAATTCTACCATAC
>NW_006921602.1:13437027-13548850 GCF_000298275.1 Orycteropus afer afer | reverse complement strand
ACGAAAGAGGGGGAGGCCTTCAGGGAGATGGATTGATACAGTGGCTGCGATGATGGGCTCGAGTATAGCAGGGATTGTGGGGCTGGTGAGGGATCGGGCAGTGTTTCGTTCTGCTGTGCATGGGGTTGCTATGAGTCGGAAACGACTCGACGGCACTTAACAACAACAACAAGCCTTAACCAGAATTTGAGGTCCTTGACAGCAACAGGTCAAGGAATCTATCTCTGAGGTTTTCAAAAAGGCACAGCACCATTAAAAGCATTAACCTCCAGTGGCATACCATTGTTTAATTTTATTAAAGTCTAATCATTAGATTAGTACTCAAACATATTAATGATCATGAAGATGCTGCAGGCCCAGGCAATGTTTTTTGTTCATTACACAGAATGTTACCATGAGCTGGAGATGACTCGAGAGCAACTAGCAAACAATCAGTACATTATAATTCACTAAGGGATGCAAATGTATTTATTGTGATGTGCCTATTAGATGCCAACCCCTGTGTTAATCATTGGGATACAATGTGCATATAATTTGTGTCCTCAAGAAATATAAACCATCTTTAAAAATATTTTATTGTGCAGATCATGTTACAGTACTTTGAATGACAGTAGGACATTAGCTTGGGTATGATGTGACCCTCTAACATATCCTATAACTCACTCAAAATACAGAAAAATACAAAAGAAAGAAGATATTAATATAGCTTAATCATTTGACATTAGTTTTGTTCTCAAAAACACAGCATGCAGAATGTTCATTTAAGAGCCTAGTTTCTTTTTACACTTTCACAATTCTGGGTATATTTGTTTGTGCACATAAGGTGATTTTCATTTCAGTTTAGTACAATGCCTGCCAGTCCCCAAGGACTTGTGGTAAAGCAGCTGTCTCAGGTGAGAAAGAAGCAGCCCTCACAGTGTGCCCTCCAGCTCCCCACTCCCTTTGCCCTTGGCTGATCTTTCTGTGTGTGTGATAGTGGCAGGGGCAGCAGAAAGGAGCCCTGTCCTGAGACTCTGGGGAAACCTATGAGACAGGGACAGGTGTTCTCAGTCCTGCTTGTCAGAAATTCTGGTCATAGATTCTATCTTCCTTCCTGACAGCTGCCTGTAAACATGTTGATTTTTATCTTGACAGCAGGACTTCATAATTTAGTGTCTTCATATCTAAAACTGTGTGTGTCAACTTGGCTGGGCCATGGTTTTGAGTGGCTGGGCAGCTGTATGTAGTTACTCCCTAGATGACACTGTAATCACCTCCACGGTAGAATCTGCTGTGAGCAACTAAGTAGTTGCCTTTAGGGTATGGGTGCTTCCAGTATATAAGGAGAAGCTTTGAGAAAGGTCTCATCTTTCTTCCATGGGGGGTTCAAACCACCAACCTTCTGGTTAGCAGCATCATCTCCAGTTCCTAGACTTGAACCAGTGACCTGCCATGTTGCCTGCTGATTTTGGCATTGTTCTTGGACTTGAGCCTGCCGTGTTGTCTGCCGATCTTGGGATTGTGCCATTTTATCTGCTGACCTTGGGTTGACGAGCCTCAGCAGCCAGCAGCTGCCTGAGTTAAGAGAGACCTCCAGCTCCAGTGGATCTGGAGCAAGAGGCAGAGCTGAAGCTCAAGGCAGAGCTTCAATGCTGAAGCTACATTCAGCACTCTGAATTTGGACTTCTAGCCTCCTAAACTGTAAAAGAATAAATTTCAGTTTGTTAAAGCCATCCACTTGTATTTCTGTTATGGCACTAGAGAACCAAGACAGGGTGTTGAGAAATACAGGTTTCTCAACATACGTTCTGTAATACCTGAGTCCCTTAAGATGTTCCATCAAGAAGGGTCTGTGGGCAGCAGCATGATGAGAGCTATGTGCAGCATCCAGTCCTGAAGATTCAGTCAAAACACTAGTGTAGCAGCACTTCTCAAAAGAGGTTGCCTGGGGGACACTTTCATCTAATATCACCTACTAACATCTGCTGAATTACTCTGTGTTCTAGTAAATTACATGGCATGGCTTTTCTAGCCATAAGTCTTTGTAAATTCCATGGTGAAATTTGCCATGAGCAACTGAGGAGCTCCTAATTATTAAAGTTATCCACCTGGGGTATTTCTGTTGCAGAGTGGCACAAAGCAATGTTCTGGGAAGTTCGCTCTCTCTCAGGTGTTTAGAATTCTGATGTTATGATTGGTTAGTTTGGCCACTTTGCCAGGGTCAAAAGGAGTAGAAGAAGTCTTTCTGACTGCTGGCTGTGAAAGACATGTTGCTGAGAGAAACATGCTCCTGAGAGACACATGTTGCTGAGAAAGAGACACCAAGAGGCATGCACTGCTGGGAGAGAGACCGAGAGAGACTGTTGGCTGAGAGATGGCAGGCTGAGAGAGATTGAGTGTTATTCCTGAACTTGAATTGTAGCCTGGTACTTTTTTAATAAACCCCCTAAACTGTGAGTTCTGTGTGGCCACTGCAGCAAATTATCGAACCCAGCAGAGAGGTGGGGGTGCTGCAGGAGGAATGGTTGGTGTCAGGGTTGGTGAAAGGGCTGGAAGGAGATGGCATGTCTGGCCTTGCAGGAATAGGCCTTGGGCTACTGATGGTGATTCTGTCTTCCTCTTGTTGGGTTAGAGGAGGTCAGAAGTTGCGGCCTTCCTGCCCCTTTGGCATATGCTTTGGGAAACATTGGAATAAACAATCTCTAAGTTCATTGGTTTGATAACATCTTAAAGTAAAAACAGCCTTAGAAGTCAGAGATCCTTTGAAGTGAGGTGCTCTACCAAGGATCTCACAGGTAGTCAGTGGCCAAACAAGGTCCATTTCATCTGTCAGTTTCTCACATTCTGTTATTCTAATAAGTCCAGTAAATAAACCTTTACTATGAGGAGAGCTAGAGATCATCAATAATTGAAATCTACACATAATCCCTGAGCTCTGGAGTTTCTACTTTTGGTTAACTATTGTTGGTTAAAACCAAACCCACTGCTGTGAAGTCAATTCTAACTCATAGCAACCCTACAGGACAGAGTAGAACTGCCTGGTATGGTTTCTAAGGCCATCAATCTTTATGGAAGCAGACTGCCACATTTTTCTCCCATGGAGTGGCTTGTATATTTGAAACAATGAACTTTTGATTAGCAGCTAAGCACTTAACCACTTAACTACTGGGACTCCTTGTTGGTTAAAATGACCCATAATTAACCAAAACTATTTTGAAATAAAGGAGCTCTTGTGGTATAGTAGTTAAAGCATTCACCTGCTAACAAAAGGTCAGTGGTTTGAACCCACCAGCCACTCCACAGGAGAAAGATGAGCCAGTCTGCTTCTGTAAAGATTTACAGCCTTGGAAACCCTCTGGGGCCGTTCTACTCTGCTCTAAAGCGTTGCTGTGGGTCGGAATTGACTCAATAGCAGTGGGTTTAGCTTGAAATATGTTTTTCCCAATGGTGCTTACACCTAGTCTAGTGGAAGTACTACTGAAGAGAGAAACACGCACAATTCAAGGAGCTAATAAGGTGGTGTTGAAGGAGAAACAAGTGATACGAAAGTCCAAAACCCAGGTAATTAGCTCCTGCATGACTCAGAGTAAATTATCTTTGTTTTGATCCTGAGCTCAAGGAGATCTTTTAATTTCTTTTTTTCTTTCTTTCCTTTTTTTTTTTTTTTTTTAAGTGTTATGTATGAGTCGCATATTCCTTTTGTGGCAGAACTAGGAAAGAGAACTGATACTCGTTACGCTACCTGAAATCCCAGTATCCCAGATTGTGTCTCCTTGATGCCAGCTTAAAAAGTCTCAGATGTCACTTTACAATGGTCTTTGCCTCCAGTTAAATGGCCCAATGTTATTTTAGGCTTCAATATCTTTCCATGCCATTTGTTTGTAAAGACTTCTTGAAGTGGGTGGCTAAGTAAACAACAGTCTTCTCCCAGCAGTGGCTGTCCCACAGCCCCAAGTATAGTATAGGCCAGCCCCAAAGCAATTAAAGAACCAAGCAATTTGCATTATTTTTCTACAAAGCTACTCTTGAGTAGCAGATGGCAAACACAAATGTTTTGCTCTAGAGACATATGGAACCCTCTCTGTTTCATAAAAGCCTCAATGAATATTAAACCCCTGAATGATGCCATTCAATGCAGAAATAAGATGTCGTGATAATCCCCCAAACAGGCCTAATTGGGCCACATAGATACTAGAGTTTCAGAAAGTAATAGGTTAGAAGTGACTATGTGATTGGGATTTCATTAGCAGTTCTTCTTAATCCAAATATTCATCCTGGCCTGAAATAATAACCTATTCAGCTTTATTCCTTCAGCATTCTATTATCTTAAAAGTGAGTACCCAAAGAGTTCTGCTTGATTTCATATTAACTCTTCAGTTCTATCCAAAAAGTAGGAGCGAGAAATTTCCCAAAGATTTAGGAAGATGTTTTAATATATGTTCTGGAGAAACTGGCATATTCACTAACTAAGTCTGTTTATAAGCTCTTGTTGCTGTTAAATCAGAGGCGAAAAAAAAAAAAAAAAAAGCCTATGCTTAAGGTTGTTCAGGAAATGATTATCTATATTAAGTAGGAATTAGAGGCACAAATCTGATTGGATTTGGCTCAAACTACAAAGAAGAATTTTATTTGTCTTTTAACTCAATAGGTTGGCAACCCAATAAATTCTTGTTGCCATTTCAGAAAGGGCTGAAACTTTGCACTCCGTGGAAAGAGAGAAGTACTGATAACTGAGTCATAAGGGTGAACTGAATGCTGCTTAGAACAAGGAACTAGGTGTCTTGGGCTCCTTTCCTAGCACCACACCCTGCATGGCCTCAATGGGACCCACAAAGCCTCTGAGGCTGCTGATAAATTCCCTTGATTCACCAGGGTGCTTGAGTGGTCTGGGGAAACCAGTCCATAAAAGCAAAACCTCTAGGGTGGATCTCGGGTCATCTGTTATAAGAGTTTGTATCCAAGAAACAAAGGATTTTATAGATGGGGGGGGGTGGGGGTGGACACACCAAACCCACTGCCATTGTGGAGTTGATTCCAACTGAGCATCTCCTCACTGAGTTTCCAAGGGTATAAATCTTTAAAGGAATAGCTTGCTTCATCTTCTTCCCATGGAGCAGATGGTAGGTATGAACCACCAACCTGGTTAGCAGCCAAATGTCTTACCCACTACACCACCACAGTTCCTTAGTATAGACAGGAAGGGATTACATAATCTAACCCTTCTTGTTTTACAGAGAAGGAAACAGCACAGAGAGGTTATTGTAGTTGTTTAAGTCACATGGCTAGTTAGTGGCAGAGCTGGAAATAGAGGTTGCCTGGTGCTTAGTTCAATGCTCTTTCCATTAAAAAGTCCTAAGACAGACTTGTCAGAGCCTGATAAAGAAGTTTAGAAAGTTCGAGGCTGCCAACATTTTTATAGGTCCTTTAACCTTAGCTGATTGCTGAAATGGGGTAGAAAATGGACAAGATGTCTGAGTGCTTGGTGACATTATGTTATTTCTGGCTTTGAACTGTCTATAGCCTCTTCAAGGGATCCCGGGTAGAACAGTGGCTAAAGCACATGGACGCTAACTGAAACACTGGGGGTTTGAACCCACCAGCCTCTCTGTGGGAGAAAGTTGTGGCAGTTGCTTCCGTAAAGATTTACAGTCTTGGAAACCATATGGGGTAGTTCTACTCTGTCCAACAGGGTCGCTATGAGTCAGAATCAACTCAGTGGCAGTGGATGGGTCTACCCTCTTCAAGGAAACAATATTTCCTTCTTGCCCCTTCTTCTCAGTTCAACATTAATTCATCCATTCAGGAGAATGACAAGTCAGAATTTTCCTAGATTGAGCTCCATGGCTTCTCCAGAAATTTGAACACAGTCAGCCACTTTTCAACACTTGACATGGATATCAATGTACATTTGACACACACAAGTAGTGGTGTTCACAACTTCACCAGTGTGTCATCTCCTCCTGTCTTCACCACTTTTAACAGAACTCTATTGTTTAGAATGACCCAGCCTGACTGGTCATTTTCTTGGAGAAAGTCATTCTTTTTGCTTTGGTAATTGGTTTAGAGAAGGGCAGCCAAGGCTCATGGAACTCAATTTCAAGGCATCTTTTGAGCTCTTGGGAAAGAGCGTTCTCTCTGTTCTGCCATTTGAATTGGGAAAGGTGGAGTCCCAGGAGTTTCAGGAAGACATTTTGCAACCACATGGGGCAGTTGAAGAAAGTGCTATTCTGAGGAAGCATTGCTATGAAACAGAGAGGTCCCAGGCACGTCAGCTGAGGTGCCAGAGTAAGCCTCACTTGTTGCTAAACCTAGCTCTGATTCTTTTAGCATGTGATTAAATAAATATCTTTATTGTTTATGCTACTTTGAGCTGAGTGTTTTGTTATTTGCTATCTGCAGTGCAGTGAATTGCTTAATCTGGCCATTCTAGCCATAGTCTTCCATTTTGTGATGTATTGTAAATCCTAGCTTGTATGCCTGTTTAGGGTGGGATGTATCTTGAATCCCGCCTTGATGGAGCATGTGACTCAGGTTACCACCTTTAGTCTCCTTGAGGGTATATATATGAATATTCTGGGAAAGTTTGCTCTTTCTTGCTTCAGATCCTACTTTTGGTCCATCATCATCTCACCCCTGGATTTGAGATAGCAGCCAGTTGTCTCACCTGCTGTTTTGGGTTCTCTAGCTCCTGTAACCACATGAGTGAGGAGAATCCTCCAGACCTATGCCTAACCCATGGTTTGGGACTTGCCAGCCTCCCAGCCTCCACCACCATGTGAGGAATTTCCTTGGCAGTTTATGAGTTCTGTGAGATATTACAGTAAAATACGGAACCCTAAGACAGGAGGGAAAGTACTGAGAGGAGGAGGAGGAGTTGATGTTATAAATGATGGAGGGGTTCTGCAATTTGGAAAAGTTGGACATTTGGGACATCTTTAACCTCTGCCTCACAGGAACCAGCCTTGTGATGATCTTTCTAAAATAAATTATTTGAGCACTACCTAAAGCATCCCAATACTTATGATGCTGATTGTGAGTTTCAACACACCTTGACTTTAGCCATTGGACTCAAGTACATTTTAAAGTTTGCCCTGAAAGTTTTCTTTAATCACTCAAGCTTACAAAAACTTTACCCAAAATGCATAGTACTTACTGCATGTATGCCATATTTGACACAAAATCTCACAGAGCAAGGCCTAAGTTAATGAAATAAATTTTAGTAACATATTTATTGTCAGAAGTTTTCTTACTAGATAAAGAAATAATCCAAGAGGCTTCATTAAATTGGGGTTCTTCTCCAAACCAAAAAAAAAAAAAAACTCACTGCCATTGCGTTGGATCCGACTCATAGCGACCCCTCCTTGGGTTTCCAAGGCAGTATCACTATGGAAGTAGATTGCCCAATCTTCCTTCTGAGGAGTAGCTGCTGGGTTTGAACTGCCAGCCTTCTGGTTAGCAGTCAAGTGCTACTCTCCAGGCAAACTAGGCTACACCTCCCCATTTTGTGGGCTGAACTCTATTCAGAAATGGAACCACTCAGAATAGCTACAACTAGGGTGACTTCTTTATAGTAGGTGATTAGGCTACCTACCCCAACTTCCTACCTCCCATCCTACCCTACCCAATCCTACCCCTCGCACAAAAAAAAAAAAAAGAGTTTTCCTTTCATCTGGGCAGTGACCCTGATCCTCACCCGTATTTTAGTCCCCTTTGCCAGAGACAGTCTTTCATTCAGTCATGTTCATTAACCCCGGCCAAAGGATGCAGAATTTCCTCCCATCTTCTCTATACTAGGCTGACTTGGTTTGTAGAGATTTATGGAGCTCTGGTAGCATAGTGCCTAAGGCACTTAACTGCTAACCAGAAGGCTGAAAGTTCAAATTCACCAGCCACTCCTCAGAAGGAAGGTTGGGCAATCTACTTCCTTAGTGATACCGCCTTGGAAACCCAAGGAGTGGTCACTATGAGATGGGGCCGATTCGATGGCACATAACAACAACAACATGGTGATATGCAAAATAATTTAACAACCAATATGGCATGAGTATTTTATCAATCAGATTGGAAACCTGACCAATCAGAACATGCCTAACCAATCAAAATGGATATCCAACCAATCAGAATGGATGCCTGAGTAATCAGAATGGACACTTAGCTGTTGGAATAAATGCCATGTGCACTGGTAATTTAACTGCCTTTCATTTATCACTAAACTTTTCACTTGTGAGCTCTCCTTTCAGTAAGTGGAGAAGCAAGTTGAGGGCAGGGACCACATGGTAGATTTTGTATCCTCAGGTAGCCTTGCTGAGCTGGTTCCACACTGTGAGCTTAATGAATATTTGTTTGAGTGGACATTATTCACCCAGTGATTGCTTAGGAATATTAATGGGTAAAAAGAGTTCTGTTTGTTTCTATCTGATGAGGATAATTAGCAAATTATCCCACTGTAATATCACTAAATTAATAGCATGTTTTTGGATCTCAGAGGTGATATGAGAAACTGGTGTTTTGGGGGTTTATCATTCAATAAGATCTTGACAACTTAGGGAAGTAGTATATAATTACACTGATTTCTTAAGCACAACAATGAATCGTGTACTTTCAGAATGAATAACACATAAATACAAGGTAAAATATAATCAGAAAGGTGTTAGTAAGGCTACAAATAACTAGGTCTTATAGCAAACAATAAAGATGTCTCAGGTGTTATTTAAATAGCTAGAATGTTGGCATGATAGTCAGATGTTTATTCTTTCACTTCATTCATTCAACATTAATTAATTCATTAATTCAACATTAATGAATTCATTCAACAACTTAATTGAGAGCATGTGAAAGCCAACATGCTAGGTGTGCTGGGAACACAGTGAGAAATTAGCAATGTCTCTTTCCTGAAAGAGTTCAAATGTTAAGGGAGAAGACAAAGATGTCCATAAACTATTAGATAACAGAGAGAGAACTTATTCAACTGCTTAACCATCAGTCAGTGAAGATAACCATCATAAAGGACCTCTTTGGGACAGCTATGTTCAACCAAGGGCAGAGGCCCAGAACTGCAGATGGTTGGATAGAAGCATCAACACTGACAAGTACAGACTGATGCCCAGAAGCTGCTTTATCCCTAAATTTTCAGGGCCACATAAACTGGACTTTTGTAGGATCCAATTAAAGGAAGGGGAATTCCTGGTAATGACTGATACTGGTTTTGCCAGCCCTTGACACCTAGGGAGTCTCAGTCAAATTTAATTTGATTCAAGCAAGAAAGGTGACATTCTTGCACTCAAGTGTCATGAAGCAATTTAAACCAGTTAAAAATGCTTATATTTGACTGGTACACCATGTGATCCTCAGCCTATACAACTATGAGACCAGAAGAACTAGATGGTGCCTGGCTACCACTGTCAACCACTCAGAGGGGGATCTCTGTAGAAGATCCTGGGTAGAGTGGGAGAACGATGTGGGACAAAACTCAAAATCATTTTTTTTTTTTCTTTTAAAAAAAAGGACCAGGTTTGCTGGTCTGATAGAGCCTGGTGGAACCCCTAAGATGACAGACCCTAGCTGCCCTTCAGGTCTAGAATTGAACTCGCTCCTGGGCCGCCAGCCGAATTGGGGACAGGCATATTTACATTAGGTAGATACACCCCTTGGAGAGATCAGTCATGGGAGAATAGGAGGGCTGTGTATGCACAGGGAGACAGCTAGGAGGGCAGAAGTGCATGGAGGGAAGGGCACAGGGAAGAGGTAACCATGGGGAGGAAGTAGGAAGAGAGCTGCTGCATTGTGGGAAATTGTAGTCCATATCTTGAGACAAAGTGTATGGGAACTGCTGTACAGAAAATGAATTTGCTCTGTAAACTTTCACCCAAATCAGGAAATTTTTTTTTTAAAAAAAAGTTACAAAGAGGTAAAAAAAAAAAAATGCTTTTATTAATTTGAAAAATGTTCATAGGGAACACACAGACCCTTCAGAATATCTTTGTAGATTCTTAGGGAGGGTCTTTGACCCAGCAAGAATAAAATACCATAGGTGGTAGTTTACTTTGTAATTGTGCAACATTGTCATGAGGTTAAGGAGCTCTGGTGGCAGAGTGCCTAAGGCATTTGACTGCTAACCAGAAAGTTGGTGGTTCAAACCCACCAAACGCTCTGCAGAAGGAAGATGGGGCAATCTACTTCCATAAAGATTTGTTGTTGTTGTTGTTGTTATGTGCTGTTGAGTCGGACTCGACTCATAGTGACCCCTCCTTGGGTAACCGAGGCAGTATCTCTATGGAAGTAGATTGCCCAACCTTCCTTCAGAGGAGTGGCTGGTGGGTTTGAACTGCCAGCCTTCTGGTTAGCAGTCAAGTGCCTTCAGCACTATGCTACCAGAGATTTACTCCCTTGGAAACCCAGTGGGGGCCACTATGAGTCGGAATTGACTTAACAGCAGTGGGTTTGGTTTGGTCTTTTGGGTTATCGTGAGCCTTGCTACCACAAGAAAAGCCAGCCTGAGGATAAAGTAAACCTGTAAAGAAGAGCAAGAACAAGAGAAAACAAGAAAATGAATGAAATAAAACCCTGATCAAACCCAGCCTGAAGCTCAGACAGAACTCATACCAGGCAAACTTCCTTTCAGCATAATGACCTTGCCTCATTAGAAAATTCACAAGGAAGAACTCAAATTGATTCAGCCTCAGTCATGTGCCCATTTCAGTAGTCTGGAAGAGTGAAGTACCATGACTCAGCCACCAGTGGGTGAGGCAAAGCTTCCCAAAGGAGGAAAGAGTGTTGGCCCAACAAAAACCACAGAGGGCAAAATCTTTGGACATCTAAACTTCTGTAGACATGTATTCATGTACAATATTGCCTCTATGGATGGTTTCAATAAATAGTTACTGAATCAAACTGAATGTGCAGGTCTGCCTAGTAGTCTGTCGTGTTATAACATTTCTAGGGTGAGTTTGGATAATTGGCAAAAAGTATTGATATGGTTTCCTCACAACAGAGTGGATTTCTTTAGAAAGAGATCCACTGGTACCCCTTGGAGAAAGAAGGGACAATGGCAACTTGTTACCTCAGGCGTCCTCAGCTCTACCGATACATTTATTGTTCAATCCTTTAAGTCAAGTGGCTTGATACAATAGTACTCAGTTACTACCACCAGAATCTGATCTCTAAACAATATAATGTTGTACCAAATATTAAAATATGTATAAAAATGTGAACATTAATTATGCATCAAGTGGAAAAAAATCTGATTCTTCTTGAAGTGGTGTCAATATATCAAAATGCTTGAAGAGTTCAACAGTGGTACACAAACTCAACAGTTAGAAAGTCCCAGTATTATATACACTTGGTATTAAAGAAAAGCCGAGGAAGTGAAAATAGAACAATAATTTAAAAAAAAATTCCCATTAGTTAACGAAATTCCCCTAAGGAAATTTAGGGACTTTAAAATTCCTAACTCTAGTTTCCCCTCTAAATTTAAGTTCTTTACATTAGTGTCTTCTTACTCATACAGAAAAAGAATGCCAATAGTTGCATGCAGATGGTGTGACTGAAAGTTATATTAGTAAGTATACATTTGAAAAAAGAAAGAAGATTCCACACACCTTTGAAAAAAAATTTTTTCCTCCTCTGGGAATGCGAATGAAGATGCAACACTGAGTTGTCCACACTCAGTTCAGACCCTGACTGAAGCCTAGGCTGATTCTAGGGTCAACTGAGGCTTCTGCCACAGTAGGACTAAGAATGGAGTCTCACAGGCATTGTATATGAAGTCACAAGGCACTCAAATTGTATTTTAAAAAAGCCTGCTATCTTGTTCAGCTATCTGTTCAAGTTTTTCCTTATTCCATTAATGGCTGAGTTCACCGGTTTCCTTAATAACTTCCTCCAACCTTCCAGAATGTATTTCCTTGTATCTAAGGAATATATCCAGGCCAGTGATGCTCCAACTTTTTTGTCTCTTCCTTTACCTTTTCAAAAATAACTGAGGATTCCAAAGCACTTTGCCCTATCTGAAATTAACACTCAGAAGGGAATAGCAGATATGAGAGCCCTGACAGGATAGAAGTTCTAGTACCAGACCTCCTCAGTTAGTCTTCAGCTATATAGCGGTTGCTACTGAGTAGACCCCAACTCATGGCGACTCCACTTGTGTCAGAGTAGAACTGTGCTCTATAAGGTTTCCAGTGACTGATTTTTCGGAAGTAGATCAGCAGGCCTTTCTTCCGAGGCACCTTTGGGTAGACTCCTCCTTTTCATTAACATGTTTAGCAGCCAAGCATGTTAACCTTTTGCCCCACCCAGTAACTCTTTAGCTAACTAAAAAACCAATCTCACTGCCATCCAGTCGATTGATTCATAGCGACCCCTTCTTGGGTTTCGGAGGCGTTATCACTAAAGTAGAGTGCCCAGTCTTCCTTCCAAGGGGTGGGTGGTGTGTTTGAAACCCCAGCTTTCTGGTTAGCAGTGAAATAAATGCCTTAGGCATTAGGCCACCAGAGCTCCCTCCACTGCTTTTCCACATTACCTGAGGAAGTAAATGCCCCTTTCACAAGTTTGATCTGATTAGATTACTGCCACAAAGGAATGAAAAAGGCCTGAATACACTCCTAAACAATTAAAGAATTAGTTCAAGACAGTGAATAATGAAGGATTAAATTAATATAACAGAATACTGTTTGCCTTTTTCACCTCCCAGTAAAAGTTTACTAAGGAATGAAGAAGGTGATTGCCACTAACATTTCTGCAGTACCCTACAAGTCTCAAAAGTGTTTTCATCGTCATCAGTTCATTTAATTTTCACTACAACCCTACGGAGGATGGGTAGATTGCTTATACCCATTTTACAGATGAGAAAACTGAGGTGCTGAGAGGCAGGGTCACTTGTCACAGCGATTACGTGGCTGAGCCAAGCCAAAAATCCAAATTTTATTCTCTGAATTCCTATGGTCATCACTCACATGACGCTTGCAATTTTGTAGGGCACAGGTTTGTAGTATAAATATTATTTTCAATCACAGTTTTTTTTTTTTTTTTAAATCAGTTTTCTTGGTATGTTTGTGTGGAGGGGAGGGGAAGTTTTCTGCATAGCAGAGCCACTAAAATGCTCAAAATATTTGGTTCTGGATTGTGAGACGTGAAAAAGGGAAAGCCGGTGGGGGCTAAGAGGTGTAGGTGGGCAGGATCAGAGAAGGATAATAAATCCTACAGATACCCGCAGGCTGCACCACAATAGCCCGAAAAAAGAAAGACTCTAAGCTCCAGGTCCAAACGGAAGAGATGCGGGAACCGCGGGATTCAGATTCCCAGGTCCTTGATTTGAAAAGCGCCCGCACACAAAGAAACCATGAAGTTCAGTTCCGGCGGCGCAACGCTCAGAGTTTGTATCCGGGATTCCCCTCCCAGCTCTAGCGGAAACGCCCAGTCCACCGGGTCACCCAGCCGAGAACTGATCTTCTTTTATTCACTGATGAGGAATAGATAGCCCGCGCCGGGCACGCCCGAGACTCTTTAATGAAACTACAAATCCCATGAAGCTTTTGGGGCTCAAGAGGTGATGACGAAGCCCTTGCGGATTGGCCTCGGGGGGCGGGGCGCGCAGGCCTTCTCCGAGAGGCGGGGCGGGGCGCTGGGCGCGGGGCGGGGCGAGCGGTGGCGGCTCGGCGGGCACGCCCCCTCTCCCGCTGCCCCCTCCTCGCCTCTCTCAGTCGCCTCCTCTTGCTCTCCGGTCAGAAGGCCGGAGCGAGAAGATGGCGAAGACTTACGATTATCTGTTCAAGCTGCTGCTGATCGGTGATTCAGGGGTGGGCAAGACCTGCCTCCTGTTTCGCTTCTCTGAGGACGCCTTCAACACCACCTTCATCTCCACCATCGGTGAGGGAGGGGCCGCGGTCCGGGACCGGGAGTGAGGAATGGGGGTCTGGAGCGAGGGGGCCAGGGAGAGGCGAGGGGCTTGGGATCTCCGAGGAGGGGATCCCGGGGGCGGTAGGAGGGCGAGGGCAGTGAGAGAGGGCGAAAGCGTGAGAGAGAGGGACAGGCGGGGACGTGGGGCTCCGGGTCTCGGAGGAACTTGGGGGCAAAGGAAGGGAAAGGGGAACCAGAGGAACAAGGACTAGGGATACTGGGGAAAGGAGAGGTCTGAGGGGTTGACAGGAAGGGGTCCTAGAAGGACAAAGTGAGGGGGACATAGGAGATCTCATGGGGAGAGGTAAGAAGATAGTGGGTGTGAAAATGAATTAAAACATAGCAAAGAGGAAGGAAATGTGAAGGGGGAAATGAAGGATTAGGGGAAATGGGGGGGGGACGTGAAGTAGAGGGACAGAGGACACAAGGGACGAGAGAGGTGAGAATCAGGCAGTGGGAAGGAATTGAGTGTAATGAGTGATCAGAGAGCACGGTTTCCAAGAAGTCTGGACAGAGATGTCATGGGAGGGGGCAGAAGAAAATTGTAGGTAGAAGAGTTCCGGGGATCAGAGGATGGAATAAGGATACTTAGTGGACAAAGTAAAGGAGAGCTGGGTTTGAGATAGAAAGGAAAAGGAGAAACAGGATATGTAGTAAAGGGAGATTGACACAGAAGACAGAGAAAATGGAAAAGAGAGGAAATGGAAAGCAGTGCAGCACAGGACTTTTCTCCAGTAACTGGAAACATTGGTTACCTTTTTCTCTCTCTGCTTTCCCTGGATCAAGTTCAGGAGAAAGAGCAAAAAGTGACTGATGATGGAATAACGTCTATAGAGGATAAAATTGTTCTGTGAGTGTTAATGGACGTTAAGGGAATTGGTGATTTTGGGGATGGTGTGGTCAGGAAACTCTGGTTCACCCTTTACTGCCTTCTCCTGAGAAGCAACACTTCTCAACTTTTTAAATACTTGAGCTTAAATGTTTTATAACTTCTCAGCCAACAAATTGATCCTACATTCTCCCCACCTCCCTGAATATTTTGTTTTGGTTCCAACTATTACTTGGTAAACCAATCACAATGTGCAACATACCCTTCCTCCCCTGCACCAATTACTTCCAATTGATTCCCCCCCCCCCCAATCTTAATTGGGAGCTGTCCTTCCACCTTTTTTGATGGAAACCATTGTGCTCAGGTAAATAAGATCTTGAACTTATAAACTGAAGAACAAATCAAAGTTGGTTTTAAACTGCCTATAGAAGTGATCTTAACCTATTTCCCTCACCAAATAGCTGCAGTTAATTAAGCGTCTTAAGAATCTCAGCTTTTGGTTGTCTGGGTGATGTTTGTGGCCTCTAATAGTAGCTCATTCAGGCATCTTTCCTATGGTTCTTACAGTGTGTCTTACCATGAATTTCTGGATTGGGGAATATTAGGGGGCTAGCCGTTCAAACCCACCAGCCACTCCTTGGAAGGAAGGTTGGGCAATCCTACTTCGTAGTGATACTGCCTCGGAAACCCAAGGAGGGGTCGCTATGAGTTGGGGCCGACTCGACGGCACATAACAACAACAACAACAGTGTTTTGGTAGTAAATGTGTTCAAATGTTTGTGTATTTAAAGCCTAATTTATCTTTTTTTCAAAAAGGATATTGAAGTAAAAAGCGCTCTTTAAATCAGGTGGTAGGAAAGGGTATGTTTTGTTTGTTTTTCCTTTTTCATATTGATTGGGTGGTTAGAAACCTCATGTGTGTTGTGATGTCTGGGCTTAGGGAAGTTTGAATTGCAAGTTGTTGGCAGTCAGTCTTCAGTGGGACTTTTCCTTCTCTGAGGAAGCAGATTTTAAATGTCATCTCTCAAGTATATTCCTAAGAGTTTTGGTGGGAGCTGGTACAGGAACTAAAGGGCACTGATTTTTGATGTAGGTGCTAATTTTGTCCCTTTTCATTATTGAATGCGTAATGTAGTACAAATGATCTTAAAGAACAATTTCTTTACAATTTTTATTGTGATTTGGATAAAAGTTTACAGAGCAAATTCATTTTCCATACAGCAGTTCATACACATTTTGTTTCATGACGTTGACTGCAATTCCCCACATTGTAACAGCTCTCTTCTCACTTCCTCCCTGTAGTTACCTCTTCCCTGTGTTAAATGACAATTTCTAGCAAGTTGAGTGAGTAGTCTTTTGTCTATTCTGTGCCTGACCTCCCAGAGTATTCTCCTGCCCTGAAAGTGAATGAATCTCGTAGGTGCTATTTCTCATGTGTGCTTGGATAACTTCAGCTTGTTTGCAACACTTCCATTAGTTTTCTCTTTTTTTTGCCTTAATTTTGTCCATCATTTCCTGTAAGAGTGTCTGTCTCCTTTTAAAACAGCAGCTTTGAAAAATTTTCATTCTGAAGTATTAAATCTTTTTTGAATGGATTTCTTTCTCCTTTTTTTTTTTTTTCTTTTTTAAATGATTGAAATGTGAGTTCTGTGGAGGGTTGCAGTTATTAAAGCATGAAAACCAGTGTCTGGAAACTGTTTAGAAAAGAAAGTAGTTGTTAAATAGGGTCAATCTCATATAAGATCTTGGTCTTTATATTTTCAGTGGGGTGGATGTGGTAAGAATAGGCTAAGAGCTTTGACAGGAAGTGGTGGCACACTGCCTTCAAACAGCAGAAGAATTTATATACCTGAAACCTAATTTTTTGCAATTGAAATGAAACTGGGAAAATGAGGTGAGTATTAACACCATTCTAGTGAAAGGTCCCACAGACTTTTCATTGCCCACAAACTTAGGCTTGGAATGTTAACATCTCTTGCAGCTATATCTACTCCCCGCAAGTCCCCCACCCTTATTCCCAGGTGATCTGAAGTTGTTGAGGTGAGAGTTAGTGATCCCTTTCCTCCTGAGTCGTAATTATTTCTTAAAGTAGCTAGGTGTGAGGTTCTTGGGCTTTTCTGACTGTGTTTTGACAAGGACTGCCACAGCATTGCTGACAACACTTGATAAGGTCTACGTCACAGGAAAGAATGCATTTCTGAAAGCCTTGGGTTTGCATATGTTTTGGTAGATATGTATATGTGCCTGTTTCCTCCCATGAAGATACATTTTAAGCCTTAATTTCGCTTTGTCAAAGTTTAAATAGTTATAAAAGGGGGCATCTGCCATCTTTAGACACTGTTTTGATAGGAATTCTGCCATCATGAAAGGAAGACAGTAATTTTGATTCCAGATACACGTCTCACAGATGCTTTCTGCTTCTCACTTCTCTGAGGTCTTGCTATCTTTTCTCAAACCTGGTCCCCTCATTGCCTTATTGTCTTTCTGGTCTTGGGAGTAGGGGTGGGGTGGATTTCATTTCCTTTGACTTACTGAGGATCTTCTAGTCCATTAGTCAGATAATATTTGTTAACTATGGAATACCAAAACCAAAACCAAACCTACTGCCATTGAGTTGATCCTGACTCATAGTGACTCCTATTGGGTTTCCAAGGCTATAAATCTTTACAGAAGTGGATTGCCTCATCTTCCTCCCTCAAGCAGCTGGTGAGTTTGAACTGCCAACTTTCTGGTTAGCAGCCAGATGCCTTAACCACTATACCACCAGAGCTCCGTAACTATGGAATAGGACTGTTTTATCCATTTGAATAGATAGTCCCAGTGCCTAGGACCAATGAGCCTTTGAATTCAAATGTTTGAGACTGGAAGTTTTTTGATTAGCCAAAACAAAACAGAAACCACTTACATAATCAAAATTCAAGTTTAATTAAATGTCTGTAAAATGTAACATTAAGATAATTAGGAAATGGTAATACGATTAGCTCTGTGTGTGTGTGTGTGTGTGTGTATGTATTTGTTGTTGTTATGTGCTGTCGAGTTGGACCTGACTCATAGCGACCCCTTCTTGGGTTTCCGAGGTGGTATCATTATGGAAGTAGATTGCTCAACCTTTATATATATATATATTTATATATATGGGATGTGGGTGCATTTTAATGTTGATGTGAGGGTGAATTGACGTCATGGAATGGCCCTGTACCAATCAAGGTGCTGGTAGAACTAAAGAGAAAACCCAGCTCTGTTCTTTAATGGGACAATTTAATCTTTTTCCCTTTGCCATCTCTGTCCAAACCCTGCCCCCTTCTTCCTGTTAGGGTATTTCCTGAGTGGGTTCACTATGTAATTTAGTCATAGTTTGACAGCAGAACAGGCCTTAGAAGTTATCTTTTTTATGCCCTGTCTCAATTTTGTAAATAAGAAATGAAACTTAGGGTGATACCCTCAAAATCACACAGCAGAGCCTCTAGGGAAACCCGAAATCCAAGGCTGTGTTACTTTTCAAAATGCTGAGCTGCTGCTATTTCTGATCAGTATGATCATGTTCATAAATTCAAGTCACTGCCTTATCCAGGAGTAATTAGATTTTGCTCGCACATGAGGAAAGTTAAGATGGTCCTTCTTGATTAGCCAAGTCTGTTCTGGTACATTGTATATGCTAATACAATGACTCAAAGTCTTAGTAGGAGATTATGCTGGGATAACACGTAACTATCCTTTGCCCTTTCTTTCTTTGTCTGTAGTTTCAGGTTAAAAGATCAAAGTGTATCCTGGTATTAAAATTCCTGCCAAGTGCAAAATAACTAATAAAATCATATTAATAGCAACATATTGGTAGTTGTTGAAGCCTAGTCTGGTGAGAAGGGAGCTCTGGTGGAATAGTGCTTAAGGCATTTGGCTGCTAACCAGAAGGTTGGTGGTTTGAACCCCCCATGGAAGAAAGATGAGACGGTCTGCTTCCATAAAGATTTATACCCTTGGAAACCAAATGGGGTTACTATGAGTCAAAATCAACTCAGTGGCAGTGAGTTTGGTTTTATTGGTTTAGTCTCATCAGAAAGAACCCTGGTGGTGCAATGGTTAAGTGCTTGGCTGCTAACCAAAAGTCTGAGGTGGGAACCCACCAGCCTCTCTGCTCTGCAGGAGAGTAAGACCTGGAGATCTGTCCTGCAAAGATTACAGCCTAGGAAATCCTTTGGGGCAGTTCTGCTCTGTCACATGGCATTGCTGTGAGTTGGAATTGATTTGGTGGTGCACAACAATAGTCTCAGAGTACTATTAGCTGTTTAATTCTGTAGCATTGCATATTTTTCTTAGGTTGACTTTCCTTAAAATCAGAGGATGGCAAACTACAGCCCGTGGGCTAACTGTGGCCTACAACCTGTTTTTAGACATACAGTCCACAAGCTAAGAATGTTTTTCACATTTCTAAAGAGTTGTTAAAAAAGCAGAAACAAACCCACAAAGAATATGTGACAGAGACCATATGTGACCTGCAAAACTTAAAAATATTTACTAACTGGCCCTTTACAGGAAAAGTTGGCTGACCCTTGCTTAAAATTAAAAACTGTTTTTGGTTAGTAGCAATTCAAAGCTTTTATCAAGACTTATCGACTGAAAAACAAACTTTGTCATATTTACATTTTTATCCAAGATGATACCAACATTTGGCTGAGCACAATCCAGATATGTAGAGCAAGTTGACTTTAATTTTCACAGTTGTATTCCTTGGTTTCAATTTTTCAAACAAAAATATGCAAGGAACATGCAACTGCAAATTGAACATTTTGTGCATAATGGCTTATTTTAATGTCATTGTGTTCTTTCAAAGCTGTCAGTAGACTTCCATCTAAGTATGACCCTGTTGGAATTCATAGGATAGATTTGAGAGCAACACTATTTCAGAAAAAGTAGGATTTAATACTTGATGATGAAGGGTTAAGCTCATCTCCTAAATTAGTGTTCTAATGAATGAAAAAAGCCATTCCACAATGTAAGGATGGGTGTGAAGAAACCAAGTCTTAGAGACAGATATGGCTATGTCTTAAGAATAAGTGTAATTTAATAAAGAGCTCCACCAGCTATTCTGCACGCCAGTAACTCGAGGAGGAGTTTCTCTTGGCAACAGCAGCAAGATTATTTGGATCCACTGAGAAAAGCTGAAGAGAAATAGGTTTGAATATTGTTTAAAGGAACATAAGTTTAGTCTTTGAAGACAGGGAAAAAATTAGGAGTTGATTTTGACTTGGACCCAATAATTGAATCTGAAAAGAACCAGAGAACTAGAAGTGGACAGCTGGGTAGCTGCTGGTGTGGCCTGAGGCTGGCTCTAGTCTATCTAGGTCTGCTTGCCTGCATGCCCTACTGTTGTGGGGACCAGCTTCTTTATATATATTTGAAATGCTACTTCAGAATATTTTGCAAGAAAGAGTTTTCAAGGGTGAGAAGAAGATAGGATTGAGGATGGGAAAATAGAATTTAGATGGTGAATAATGTAAAGATTCTGAAATGTAAACAGCCATGGAAAAATTAAAAGGGAAATTCAGGATAAGATTACAGATTATTACTATCTAGGTCAGGAGTTGCAAACTCAAAGTTGTCTGGCAGGAAGCATGAACAAAGGGAGTGGGGCCCAGAGTGGGAGGCAATAGGGAGTGGTGTGGACCCTGTCAAGTTGGACAGCATACTTCTTGTTTAAGGGTGCTGCTGTTTCTCAACTGCAACTTTACCATTGCTATGCTGGAAGATCTTCACATTAATTTAAGACATGCTTGAGAATGTCTCATAAAAATCCATATTACTTAGCAATTAATTAAAAACAAAACAAAAAGGGTGACGACTCTTAACCATAAGGTCCAAAGAGACATGTCTGGCTAGATGAGATCTATGAGCCACCAGCTAACAGACTGTGATAGTTGAGGATGTGTAGCAGTTAAATTACTTTAAAATGGATCCTTTATCAGAGCTGGTGTTTGCATGAAAAAGCCCTAAGCTATTTTTATTTCTCAAGGCAAATGCAGTAGCCTGGTTCATGTTTGCTGTTAGAGAGATGGTATGTTGACTTAGGAAGAGCACTGGATTTAGAGTCAGATCTAGTTTATGTTCTGGCATCTGCTATTCCTTCCTTTGTGGCCTTTGGTGAGGCAGTTGTCCTTCTAGGACTTTAGTTTAGTTCCTCATTAGAATAGGGTGATAAAAATACTGCATCTACTGTTCAGGGTTGCTGCGATAGATCCCTAGGGCAGGAATCAAGTCTTAGTCACCTCTTAAATCTCCAAGGCCTATATTAAGTGACTAATTGGATGGCTGGATGGATAGACGAATGAATTGTAAAAGCTCTAAAGCACTGTATGGATTTGAGTTATTATTATTATCCTTCAGAGTATTTATTATAGATTATTTGATGATGTCAGAGTTATGATTAAAAGTGTTCAGTTTGAATTCTTAACATAAGGATGGTATTTCTCTGATATAAAATGCTGTATTTCTTTCGATAATCTGGTTTAAAAGGATGCTTTGGAATATGAAAGATATTTCATTTATCCATAATAAGCTGTTTAACTCCCTGCTTCCAACCCCCCACTAACATAAATACCAAATAGAAAATGAGTGAAATCACTGGGTTTGCATTAAAAGAGCCATTTCAGCTTTGTCTCTGCCCATTAGCTTGAAACAATGCAACAGATGCCTGTTAACAGTTTCATGCCCAGTTTTAATTAGCAGATGGAGATGTGTTTGTGTCTGTTCTGCCCAGCACTCATTTGAGTGACAGCATAGTGAGTGGATTGGAGTTGAGCTGGGCGTTTACGTTGAATAAAGCCAAATCCCATTAAAGAAAAAAAAAGCTGTACATAAACATTTATTATATAGAAGTGCTTGAATATTTCATTGGAACAGCATAGTGTCTAGAGTAAAACCAGTGTTTGTGGAAGAAAGATTACTATTTTATGGCTCAAAAGAAGCTTTTATTTTAGTCTTGAAACTGTCACAAAGTAGCTATCTTTAAAAATCCATTTCAATATTTTGGCATGGCTGTGTTGAAGATAGGGGATCTCTGGTGGTGTAGTGGGTAAGGCATTTGGCTGCTACCCAAAAGGTTGGCGGTTGAAACCCACCAACAGCTCGCGGGAGGAAGATGAGACAGTCTACTTCTGTAAAGACTTACAGCCTTGAAAACCCAGTGGGGGTTGCTCTGAGTTGGAATCAACTTGATGACAATGTTTTTTTTTTTTAATGTTGAAGAGGAGTTCTGGTGGCACTGTGATTAAAGCATTAGGCTGCTAACCAAAAAGTCAGTGGTTCGAACCTACCAGCCCACAAGCCATTCAGCAGGAGAAAGATGAGGCAATCTGCTTCTGTAAAGACTTACAGCCTTGGAAACCTGTGGGACAGTTCCACTGTATCCTACAGGGTTGCTATGAGTCAGAGTGGCAGTGGGCTTATGTTGAAGAATACTCAAAGCCAGGATGAGGTAGGCTTAAGATGAGTAACAATTCTGACTAGTTGGTAGTAGCCGCCTGGGATGCTGTGTTTTATAGAGTTCTGAAATCCTCTCTGAGCTGTGATTGATTCGTAATGTCTGCCATGGGCAATGGAGGGACAGGGAAGGGTGCCAACAGCCTACACATTAGCTATTTATTTTATAAAATTTATAGGTAGCTTTTTATTGTACAACTTATGGCTAAATTACAGTATTAAAAATATTCTCAGTGATTTATTATTGGGGGCATATTATATCTAACATGTGTCCTTCAAATGTGTTCATGCTGTGTTTTTGGCTTTTTCTTGTTTTGAATTGAATTAATGAGAATCTTAAAGGAAGTAGGTACCTGATTATCTTTAGAGGAAGAAATAAGGCTGCTTTGTTTTAGTTAGGGAGCTCTGGTTGGGCAGTGGTTAAAGCATTAAGCTGCTAACCATAAGGTTGGTGATTTAAACCCACCAGCTGCTCCTCAGGAGAAATATGAGGCAGTCTGCTTCCATAAAGATTTACAGCATTGGAAACCATATGGGGTAGCTCTACTCTGTCCTAAAGAGTTGCTCTGAGTCGGCATTGATTTGATGGCAGTGGGTTTGATTTGGTTTCATCTTTTAGTTAGTTACATGGGACTTCCTTTGGGAAGCCACACAAAGTGATGGAAACAATTAAGTAACAGTGCTCTGGCAGAAGCCTGCTACTTGGCTGTGATGGAGTGTTTTCTTGCTATCCTACCTGTAGCATTCAGCATCAGTTTAATTAGGCACTTTGGTATTTACCTGTTGCTGAACCTTGGCTGTTTTCCAGAGAATGCTCATCATCGTCAGCCTAGAATTTTAATTCTTGGCTCCCAAGAGGAAATGCTGAAACCCTGCATGTCAGCATGTTCATCAAATTTAGGCTCACAGTCACTATATGGATGGCAGTGCTGCTTGCAGTCCTGTGACAGCATTGCACGATTTCAGACCACTTTGCAAAAAAGCTGAATTTATGTATGGAATCCCACCTCGTCATGAGAAACACTAACCAGGGAATGGTTAAGCAACGGGAAAGCTGAGACTAGCATGGCTTCCTCACATCACATTCTAATTTTTCATATTTTAGCAAAGAATTTTGCAGTAATTACTTTAATAATGCATAGATAGTTTCCTGATGTGTAAAGTGGAAGGAAAATCTCTGAAGATGCATGATCAAGTTTTGACATGAAATACAGGGTGATCTATATATATATAAAAAAAGATAGCATTGTGAGATGTGAGTGCCTAACCCTGCTGTAATTTGTTTATTGCTTATGAATTTGGATGGAGTAGTTGTTTATGATTTTCAACAAGGAATTTTTCATTTCTTCTCTTCTAAAGGTCTCTGAATAAAATCTTGAGACAGCATGGAAAACAGTAAATTCCTTATTGAGGATTAACTCTTCCAAGTTTGGGATGTCAGACCACTGTCGGTTAGAATCTCACCCATACCAGAATTTGGGGAGACGGGAAGAGGAGTAGTAGAAAAACAACATTCTCCCTCCTCTCCTCTCAGTTTTGTTTGCTACTTGTACAGTCTCTTGTTACTTGTTAGCGGTTGAAGTGTTGGGTGAAGAGTTAGAAAATTCTGCATAAAATACAGAAGTTAATAGTGACCTTTGATACTATTCTTCTTTTATATTGTTGAGAACTAGATAATAAAAAATTGGTGCCTGCGTTAATCATAGCCAATAATGAACAGTGACACACAGACCAAAGTATTGTCCACAAATAAAATAATTTGAGTGAGTACATTTCCTAATTTTTTACTTACCATTATTTGATGTTTTCCAATCTTAAAGGAACATGAAAAATTTGTGGGAAAAATGAAATAATTTCTTTTACTTCTATAAAATTCTATTTTAATTAAATACATAAAAATATATTAGTTATAATTACATTATTTTTTATATGTATATATGATTTGTGTCCATATCTACATAATTCCATTATATCATAATTGATATGGATACATATCAATATAATGGAATTCCATTATGTTATAATGGAATTATATTGATATGAATACAAATCATTAACATATTTATATTAACATATTATATGTATAAATAGGAGCTCTGGTGGCATAGTGCCTAAGGCATTTGACTGTTAACCAGAAGGCTGGTGGTTCAAACCGACTAGCCACTCCTTGGAAGGAAGATTGGGCAATCTACTTCTGCAGAGATACTGCCTCAGAAACCCAAGGAGGGGTTGCTGTGTGTCAGAACCGACTCAATGGCAGTGAGTTTGGTTTGGTTTTTATATATGTAAAGGAGCCCTGGTGACAAGGTGTATAAGCACTTGACTGCTATATGTATATATCGGAAACATGTCTATTTTGTCCCTTCACTCTTCAACTTTGATAAACACCATTACATTTTAAATTTGTTATTAATTAAGAATATTAATATAATACATAATTATTTTATTACCTGATTCACCACATTTTTTATTCAAATCATCTCTTAATTATTGCAAATAAAGTATGTTTGAAAAAAAAAATTGATACCTGTTTCCAGTTGGTCACTGAACAAGCCTCTCCCAAAGAAATTAGACTAGGCCTGTTTCCTCTTCATGAAAGGCAAATAAATACAAGCTTTGGTGGTCTTCAGAGTCTCTTTTGGCTAAGGTAGTCTCTGAGTCTATGAAATCAAGCAGTGTCTCTGAAGACAAGGGGTTTGTCCCTTTCATTCTTCAGGTAATGATTGTGGGTGAGGGTTCTTTTTGTAGGTGCAAGTTCTTTTTGCAGGTGGACACTAGTGTGTTGATAACATGAAAACTGAAGGAAGATGTAATGGCATTAGTTAAGTCAGGCCAAGCCTGCATTGATCTTGTAAATTGGTTAACATTTCTATAATACAAAGAGTCTGTAGAGTGTTTTTTGAATCCTGCCCCTAAAAATGCCTTGACTTGAACAATAAAGTGAAGTATTACCAGAAAAAAAATAACTGCTTGAAAGTTGTAAAAGTATTTCTTTGAGAAGAGATTTGTAAAGCATCTTCAAATACTTTTATTACCTTCACATAAAACTCGGTGAGGGAGGTGAAACTAATCTAGAATAATAGGAAGCCTTTCCTGTTTAGGTATGCCACATCTGACAGACGAAGAGCCGGAGGTGCTCTGATTGCCCAGGATCGGAGAGTCGGGGCTGGTTCATTGGTTGCCTGATTGCAAGTCTCGTTTCTCTTATACCTCATCTGTTTTCAGTTCTCTTGTTACGAAAAAAACACTGAAGGTCTAGCATATAATCGACATAGTCAACACTTTGTGGGAGAAAAGGCAGGGATCGAGAGCCAGGAGATCTAGGATCTAAGCATATCCTGTCGTAGATTAGCCATTTGATTTGGAGCAAGTCTTTTAGCTTCTCAGACCTTCATTTCCTCATCAGTAAAAAGGAGCTGCTGAAGGTGGATGAAATTTGAATTAGATCTTCAAGCCCTTCTTTAT
Source organism: Orycteropus afer afer (assembly GCF_000298275.1). Lineage (NCBI taxonomy): Eukaryota > Metazoa > Chordata > Mammalia > Tubulidentata > Orycteropodidae > Orycteropus > Orycteropus afer. The sequence continues at coordinate 13,523,208 of NW_006921602.1, read as the reverse complement.
TCATTGTTTATGAAGTTCCCTGGGGAAAAACTGCAGTGATTTGTTGTTGTTGTTAGGTGTCTTCGAGTCGGCTCTGACTCATACCAACCCTGTGTGCAACAGAACGAAACACTGCCAGGTCCTGCTCCAGCCTCACAATCCTTGCCATACCTGAACTCATCGTTGTAGCCACTGTGTCAGTCCATCTTGTTAAGGGCCTTCCCCTTTTTCACTGACCCTCTGCTTTACCAAGCACGATATCCTTCTCCAGGGAATGGCCCCTTCTGACAACATGACCAAAGTAGGTGAGATGAAGTCTGGCCATTCTCGCTTCCAAAAAGCATTCCAACTGTATTTCTTCCAAGACTGATTTGTTAGTTCTTTTGGCAGTCCATGGGACTTTCAGTATTCTTGGCCAATACCACAACTCAAGAGCATCAACTCTTCTTTAGTCTTCCTTATTCATTGTCCAGCTCTCACATGCATATGAAGCATTTGAAAATACCATGGCTTGGTCAGGTGCACCTTAATCTTCAAACAGACATCTTTGCTCTTTAGCACTTTAAAGAGGTCTTTAGCAGCAGATTTGCCCAGTGCAATACGACGTCGGATTTCTTTTTTTTTAAATTATATTTGTAGTGTTTCCTCCCCTTCCCTCTTACTCCTGGTAACCAGCAAAGAAAGTTTCCTTCCATATATAAAGACATCAGATTTCTTGACTACTGCTTCCATTACTGTTGATTGTGGAATGAAGTAACATGAAATCTTTGTTTGACAACTTCAGTCTTTTCTCCATTCATCGTGATGCTGCTTATTGATCCAGCTGTGAGGATTTTAGTTTTCTCTATGTTGAGATGTAATCCATACTGCAAATTGTAGTCTTTCATCTTCATCAGTAAGTGCTTCAAGTCATCTTCACTTTCAGCAAGTAAGATTGTGTCGTATCGCAGGTTGTTAATGAGTCTTCCTCCAACCTGATGCCACTTTCTTCTTCATATAGTCCAGCTTCTTGGATTAGTTGCTCAGCATACAGATTAAAGAAGTATGGTGAAAGCATACAACCCTGAAGCACTCCCTTCTTGATTTTAAACCATGAACCCTTGTTCGTGGTTTAAGAACCCTTGTTCTTTTCAAATGACAGCCTCGTGGTCTATGTACAGCGATTTGTTAGTCAACTAGTAATGTCGAACCCTAAGTCATTATCCTTTTTACTGAATTTACTCATTCAGTAAGCATTTTTTTTCATTCCACAGTATTTTCAGTGAGGAAGGAGTAATTTATCTGTGCAGTTTTAACACAGTGATGATAAGAGTCTTGAAAGGATAAATATAAGATGTTATGAAAGTATTGAAAAGAGGTTGGGGAAGTTTCTAAGAGGAAGTGAATGTCATCTAAGCTAAAATCTCAATCCAAAGGAGGAGTTAGTCGGGAGTCAGGGAAGGTTTTCCAGGGAAAGCGGCTCTGCAGATGCTGAGAGGCAGCACAGCCCTCTGGAGGAACTCAAAGACATCCTGTTTGGCTGAAGCCTAGAGTGAAGTGGGGGATGTAAGAAGAGGTAAATTGAAGGACAGATTGTGAAGGGCATCTAAACCTTGTTCGAGAGTCTGGACTTTTTTGTGAGAGCAATGGGGAGCCACTGATGGATTTTATGCAGAGACACTAGTTAGGAGGTTAGAATATTAAGAATATTATCAGTGACCTGTTACCTTTTTGCACCTTTACTGCTTAATAAAGTACTTTCACTTGCATAACTTTACTTAAGCTTTTCAATAAGCATCTAAGATGGAAGGAGATTACCTCTGTTATAGTTGAGCAAACTAAGGTTCTGAGATGGTAATTGACTTGGTCAATTGGTTAAGTAAAAGAGCCAAAACTTGATCATGGACTACACTCTGTCCAAGACAAATGACTCCTCTCAAAGTGGATCCTGGAGTTATCTGTAAGACTTAGTGTGTTGGACACTTAGCCAGTAGGAGAAGCTACTTTCAGTGGTCTGTAAGAACTGTGTAAACTGATCACCAAACCCTTGAAAAGCACATTGAGTGGGCAAAGGAAATCAGCCTCTCTTTTGACAAGCCCTGGTAACAGCTAATGCAAACATGCATTGTGGCGCCTGCTGGCACTGAGAGGCCAGGGAACTTTTGGTTCACTGTTGCCTCTTGGCTCCTAACCCAATCCATTTTGGCATTCCTCTTAGGAAACACTCAAATCTGTGCCCACAGAGTAGGGGCAGGAGGGGACAGAATTTAATTATGAATCCAACTCTTTTGTGGAAAGGAAGCTAATTATATTGGAAATCTCAGCATTACCTCTTCACATGGGGCCATTGGTTTGTTATACTCATGTGTTTCAGGCTTAGATTGTAATGTGCTAGGAACAGCCACAGTAATTGTGAGCTTCCTTCCTTTGACAAATCAAGTCTAAACTTCATGTTAGCTTCCCCTTTCCTTTATTTTTGAGGGTGAAAGTGTATCTGGGTTTTGTTTGTAAAACCCTGTTTGGTAGAGTTTTGCTCAGCGTCACAGTGGCATTGTAAGAGTGACACCTGATTTGTTTGAGTCTCCAGAATGCCACTGTGAGCCAGAAAGCAGTAAGGGCAGAGCAGCTAAACTTGACATAATAAAGTCCATTTCCTAAAACTCATGAACTTGCCTCATAGAGGAGCCGCTGGGCCCTTACTTAGCCTTCATTCTTGATCCCATACAGTGGTCATTGTTTTTTCTCAGCCCTTGCAAAAGTTTAGAAGCAAGGCTGAGGCCCTTCTAGGGGCAGGCCACCAGCATCTGAAAGGAAGAAGTGGCAGTGTGGTGCCAGGAAAATGGCATTCATTAAATGACTTCATCCAAATCAGTATCAAATTTCCTGGGCTTCTGTTTCTTCATCTGTAAAAAGTGAATGTTTTGCTAGATACACTCTAAGGCCCCTTTTAAAACTCTTATTCTAAATGATAACCAGTGGATTCATAGGCAAAATGCAGAGTAGACATAAGAACTCAAAATAGCATGGTGTAGATAAAAGGACTTGGATTTTGGAGACAAAATGCCCAAGCTCATATCCTGGTTCCACTGTTTTCTATACCTTGAGGAAATTGTTTAATCATTTCATTATTGACAAAAGAAGAACAGTAACTCCCTTGCAGGAATTTTGTTTTGAGAATTGAGAACGCGTTATTGTATGTATAATATCTGTAGCACTTGGGAGACACTAAAATAAAAAATACGTGTGTGAATGTGTGTGTGTGAAATCAGTCCCAGTCCACTGAGTGTAGGGTGAGTAGGTCCAGACAACTATCAAACCCTCAGTAATCCCTGGGGCTTCATTATTACAACACTTGCTTTTAATAATAAGACCTAACATTTATTGAGTGCTTACTGTATACCAGGCACTATTCTTCATTTTTCATGGATTAACATTTTACATGGATTCATCCATTTAATCCTTACAACACCCTCTTAGGTGCTTTCCTTAATTACCCCCACTTCCTAAATGAAGTAATGAAGGCACAGGATAATAACTTCTCAAGGTCATACAGTTAGTACAGAGAAGAACCAATTCAAATTTGAATTTAGGTAGTCTGGTTCCAGAGTCTGTGTTTTTAACCACTATGCCTTTCTGCCCCAACAGCAACTCAGAAATTAATAATAATAATAAAAGATTCATTACCTTTAGGACAGCCATGGAGTGCTGGTGAACCCTGGAGCCACTTCTTACCAGCTGGGTGACCTTTCCAAGTTCTTTAGCTTATTGATCTCCATTCCCTTTTCTCTGCAGAAGATAGTTGGGAGGTGGTTTAATGAAGCAGAGTAGTGAAGCACTTAGCACAGGTCTGAGCACGCAGTAAGGCTAAGGTTTTTGTTTTTCCAGTTAACTAAAGAAGTACCTGTTAGAGTTACGTAAAAACTATGAATGGGAACATTTTGGTTACTTAGTGGAATGTGCTTCAGTTTCCTAGAAAATTATTTCTTAAAGTTTAGGCCCACATGCTTATAAACCTAGACTTAGACATGCTTATCACTAAACTCATTCCCAGAGTGAGGGTTATCGTCCTTGGCTTCCGCTGGCATAAGGAGATGTCTAAAGAGCAGCCCTTAGGAGCTCTGGTAGCATAGTGGCTAAGACACTTGCCTGCTAACCAGACGGCTGGTGGTTCAAACCCACCAGCCACTCCTCGGAAGGAAGGTTGGGCAATCCTACTTCCGTAGTGATACTGCCTCGGAAACCCAAGGAGGGGTCGCTATGAGTCGGGGCCGACTCGACGGCACATAACAACAACAACAAAGCAGCCCTTGACCTTGAGTCCAGCAAGTCACTGTAATTCAGGAGCAGGTTGCTTGAGGACTTCCCAACTGTTGCAAACTCTCAGGGCATCTTGAATTCCTGCTTTGGGTGAAAACAAAGACAAAACCAAAAATCAGTAAATGCCAAATCTAAAAAGGATAAATGTTTCAATTTCTAAATTCTCGTTCAGTGTCTTCTGTTGGGGTGGTGAATTTTAAGTGCAGTGAGCTTCTGAGTGGAGCCTCCTGAATTTTAATGAGTGTGTTTGCATACACAAACAATACATTAAATCTTGAAACACCATTGCTGATTTTAATGGAGTAAATTACGCAACTTGAAAACTAGATATGAGGCCTTTCCTAATAATCAAAATGATGATTCTTTAATCTCAAAAAAGCCATTAATCATAGTTTTACAATATCAATGCATGCTATTAATTTCTTTTTAATCATTAAACTGTCTCACCAAGAGAATTAAGGAAATAAATGTGTCAATATATGCATAAAGCATGATTTTTTTCCAAATCCTTTTAACACTTTTCCTCCCTGTGATATTTAATGTATGTAATGAATTACTACGTGTACAAGTTAAGCATAAAGGCTGAATTGGGTTTGGTTTTGTACAGTACTTGTTTTGGGCCAGGAAGGGAGGCAAGATGCTTTTGGACTAGCTTAAAGATATTTTTAAACATCAGGAAAAAATGACAAGGATGGGAAGCGATCAGAGAGGTGGCAGAGACCACCAGGTCATGCATGGTCTTAATGGGCCAGTGTAAGATGGATGAGTTTTATTCTGACTGTTGGTGCACACATGGGGTTGCCGTGTGTCAGAATCGATTTAATGGCAACTAACAACAACAACATAAGTGAGAGGGTTACCTGCAGGGAAATGACACATTAGATTTATAATTTTTAAATGAAGTGGTTTTCAGTGAGTTAATTTTGGGGTTTAATGGCACTGAAAACCATACAATAGAACTAACTCTCTCATGTAGTCTATTACTTAACATTATGTTGCGTCCAGAAAAGTATCTTGTTAAAAATGTTCAGATGGTGAGAGTGTTACTTTCTAATGAATCATTAAGATTTGGCATGGCAAGTTAAGTTAATGCTCAGTTTTGAGCAATGAAATGTGCCAAAATGGTGGATAGAGCTTTCAGGACAGGCCATACCTCCTTGAGGGCAGGAGCCATGACTTACCTGTTCAGAGCTCATTTGTCTGATGCTCAGACACACAGTATTCATTTGTGGAATAAATGAACTAACACCATATATTTCCTTCTACAGAAGGGATCTTGAGCTCCTGCAATAGTGAAATCTCATCCATTAGCACATACATAAGCTTCAAAGGATGTGTAATTATCACCTACTATTGCTTATGGTCTTTTTCTAGATGTGAGGACAATAAAATCAATCTGTTCTCTTTTACCCAGGGTATTTATTTGTAGAAACAAATGCCTGTTCACTTCATTTATGACCATGCATAACTGCACAATTTCTGATGCAGGGAAACCCTTGGGAAATGTTTGTTGAATGAATGGACAGTTGACAGCTGATGGCAGCGTCCTCAAATCACAGCTGTTCATGTCTTATTCATATCACACATAACCTAACATTCCCCTACCCCTCCAACCTCCTCCCATTGCTTCCCTGAAAAGACCTGCAGACCTCCTGCTCCTTCCCTCCCCCCAATAAAAAATAAGACCTTTCTCAGCATCCTTTCTCATGTTTCTAGTTTCTGGGTATTTTTTCCTTCCCTGGTTTCCAAGGAGCTAACCTGTCAGCTGATGTTCCCTATCATACTTTCCCGCTCTCCTGGGCCCATGCTGGGCAATCATTCTCTTCCTACCTTTCCTCTTCTGTCTTCTCTTTCTCTACTGGCCCTTTCTGTTCTGCTTTTATTACTGTTGAATTCATCCCCATTCCAATAAGGAGATCCCTTAAACTTGCACTTCCTCAAGTCACCTATCTCTTTGTGTGCTTACCTTTGTTGCTTAACTTCTTGAAAGAGAAGTCTCATCAACCTGGCACTTTTCCACCACCTTTTCATTCTTCTCGGAAGGAAGATGGGGCAATCTACTTCCGTAGTGATATCACCTCAGAAACCCAAAGGGGGGTCGCTATGAGTCGGGTCCGACTCGACCGCACATAACAACAACAACAACTTCATTCTTTAACTCCTTAAAGCCCTGCTCCACCTCCTTCAAAACTGCACTCAGTCTGCCATGTCCTCCTAATTGAGAAGTCCTGCAGACTCTTCTCAGTCCTTGTCCTACTTGGCCTCTCAGCAGCATTTGGCGCTGTTTATTACCTGCTCTTAGAAACTTGTATCTACTCCGCTTTACTTCCTACTCTTCCAATTGTACCTTCGCTTTCCATTGGTAGTCTCATTTTGCCTTTTAAGTGAAGTCATTTTCCAAGTGTCTGTACTCTATTCTTTCTTTTTTTCCTCTTTTGGAAATTAGATACTTTAATACTATTTGCAGTCACACCCACCTTTGTGATTATTGCACTAATGTCAGTCTTCCTGCCAGATTATAAACTCCAGGAGTGCAGGTGTAAAATTGGTTACTGCTCTCTGTTGCATCCCTTGTACCTAGTACAGTGTCTAGCACATTCTAATAAGGATCAAAATTCCTGTATGATGAAGCAGATAAGCTTGCCCTCTTCCATGCCTTCCACATATGGCCCCCTATCTTATTTTTTTGTGTGTCTTAATTTTTTCCTGTTTTTTTTTTTTTTAATGTTTTATTGTGATTTTGGAGAAAGTTACATAGCAAATTCAGTTCTCATTTAATAATTTCTATATATATTATTCATTGACATTGGTTACATGTTTCACAATATGTCACCATTTTCATTATTTCCATTCTGGTTGTTCTGTTTCCATTAATTTAGCTTAAAATGTAGCTTTCAGGAGGGCCCAGTTATCTAACTTGGCTTCTGTTGCTCATGCATTTGTAATTGTGTGTGGTAATTTATTACTGAAAAAATTAGGTCTCATAGTTTTGTCCTTATATTATCTTCTAGGAACTTTATAGTTTTGGTTTTAACATTAAGATCTTTGATCCATTTTAGTTAGTTTTTGTGTATATCATGTTAGGTTTGGGTCCTATATCATTTTTCTGCAAATAAATATCCAGCTTTGCCAGCACCATTTGTTAAAGAGACTGCTTCTTCCCCATTGAATGGACTTTGACCCTTTGTCAAAAATCAGCTGCCCCTAGATGGATGGATTTATTTCTGGGTTCTGAATTATATTCCATTATTCTATGTTTCTCTCATTGAACCAGTATGACTTCCTGACTCATTTTATTCTCAGCCTTTCCCAAACTCCTACCCTGTATGTCCCACTTAAAAGAAATCCATTGTCTCCTGTCATGTAGCACCCTTTCATGAATTTGAGTATTTCTGTTAACATTACCATCATTCTCCACCCCCCACCCCCCCAATTATCTAGCTTCAAAACCTGGAAGTCATCTCTGACACTTCCTTTTCCTTGGTCTTTACATATTGTTTGTTGCCAAGTCCTTCCCATTCTTTTTTCTGCTATCCTAATTTAGGAACTCAACACCTCTCACCTGGACTTTCACTTTTGAGCGGCCTTACCAATTCCAGCCTCACTCTTGAGCTACCTCCCATTCCATCCTACACTTCAGTCAAATGAGTCTTAGAGCATAGTCCCGATTTTATTATCATATTAGCCTCCTCTTTAAAAGTCTTATGTTTCACTTTGCTTAATTAAATATATTTTCCTTGGGCTATCATTCCAATAAGGAGCCCTGTTAGCATAGTGCCTAAGGCACAGCTAACCAGAAAGCTGGCGGTTCAAACCCATCAGCCACTCCTCGGAAGGAAGGTTGGGCAATCTACTTCCATAGTGATACTGCCTCAGAAACCCAAGGAGGGGTCCCTATGAGTCGGGGCCGACTTGATGGCACCTAACAACAACAACATCATTCCAAACTCTCTACTGTGTGGCTTCAGCCTACTCTTCCTGCTATCCCTCTTTCTGTTCCTTACAGAGTCCAATACTTTAAACCAGAGATTCCTGAACACCAGTGCCCAGTGGAATTTGGCAACATTTTTACTAGATCAGTGTAAGCATGTTAGCTGCCTTTTCATGAGAAGGAATGCTGCTTTCAGTTCTGAGATGATATACTTCATGACTTTTTAGAATTAAAATGTTCTTTTATTTGTGGAATGATGGTGATGATTGGTAGTTATTGTTTATTTATCATCTGTTAAAAAAACAAACAAACAAAAGCAATAGAATTCATGCTAAATATTTTGTTCCTCTAAGGGGTGAAAAGCTATTTCTAGCTTAGTTTTCTCCTCTAGCAAATGTTAGGGAATATACAGTCCCTAGATTACTATGTTCTTTCATCCCCTGCCCCCTGACCTTTTTTTCTTTTGGAAATTTTACTGACTCACTGAATGAAAAAGTCTAGAATTGCTTCTCTACCCGGAATGGATGGTTCCATAAACACACCTCATTTCTGCTTGTTGACATCCTGCCTTTCTTCCTTGGTGCTCCTCAGATGTTGCTTTCCTCAGAACCTTCTCCACCACACTCCCCAAGATGCTTTCCTCAGTGGTACTTTTGCCTGGCACTTCCCACATTCTTCCTGCGTTATAATTAGAACCATCTTCCTTCTCCACTTTACCCAATCCTCACTTCTATGGTAAATTTCTTTAGGATAGAAACTTGTTTTATTTTTGCATTGTCAGACATTGTACTCGGCATATTTTTGGTGTTCAGAAATTTGTTGCTGACCTGAAATTTCAGGATGATACTGATGAAATAATTTGATTAAATAGAACTTTTATCTAAGCTAAAGGTACTAGCTAGTCTGTTTGCTTGTTTGTTTGGGGTGAGGGGAGGGCAAAGTGTATATTTTTTCTTTATATTTATTTTGTTGTCACTGAGAATATATACAGCAAAACATACACCAATTTGATAATTTCTACATATAAATTCAGTGACATAGATTATGTTCTTTTAACTGGGTTAACCATGCTCACTCTTTTTCTGAGTTGTTCCTCCCTCATTAACATAAACTCACTGCCCTCTAAGATTCCTGTTTAGTCTTTTGAGTTGCTTTTGTCAGTTTGATCCCATCTAGATCATTCTTAAAAAAGCATAGTGCTCAAGGCAGACCTTTTTCACTAGTTAAGCTAAACTATTGTTTGGTTTTAACAAGATTCCAGGGGATATTTTTGGTGTAAAGTTTAAAGATTATCCCGGGACCATAGTTTCAGGAGTCCCTCTACCTTCCGTGGCTCTGGAAAGTCGAGAGTCCATGAGAATCTGCAATTCTGTTCTACATTTTCCCCTGTTTGACCAAGATGTTCCATAATGCTATCCAGACACCATCCAGTTCTTCTGGTCTCATGTGAAAGGAGGTAGTTGTTCATGGAGGCAATTAGCCACACATTCCATATCTTCCTCCTCCTCCTCCTATTCCTGACTCTCTTCCTTGCTCCAGGTGAATAAAGACCAGTTGTTGTGCCTTGGATGGCCACTGGCTAGCTTTTAAGACCCCAGGTGCTGCACAGTGAACTAGGAAGTAGAACAGAAATATTAAGTACATCATTAGACAAACTGGGTTTTCCCATGAAACCGTGACGCTAAACCACCAAACCAAGGGACCAAATCTCATGAGGTATTTTGTTGTACATAAGTAGCCTCAGCAGCTACTTTTCTTCTCTTTTTTGTGGTTGTTATTGTAACTATGGCTGTCACACAACTTTTGCCAATTCAGCTTTCTACAGGTGTACAGCAATTAACAATAATTAGCTGTGCAAGCCTACCCTTAATCAAAGTGATTTTTCCCTCACCCCTGGTAACCACTAATAAACTTTGGTCTCTAGACATTTGCCTTTTCTTGTCTTTTTATATAAGTGAGGTCATATAATTTATTCTTTGGGATTGACTTATTTCGCTTTGCATGGTTTCAAGCTCTGTCCATACTGTAGCATGTATCAGGACTTCATTTTTCCTGTTTTTTTTTTTTTTTTTTCCTCCCAGTATTCTTCTTTAAGATTCTGAAATTAAAATTACAACTACTTACTAACACATGTTTGGAATGATTGCCTATTTATCTTTTAAAGATAAAATAATGTTAGACTGCTAGACATCTCAGAGCATTCAGGTCTGCTGTGGTTATGTTGGTTAAGGTGAGAAATTACACGTGTCATTTGACATTCTTCTGTGAAACTTTTGTTGAAAAGTTAATTTTGATTTCGTTTTGACAGAGGAAGCTCTGAAAAATCTTTTCCCCCAGGTGATAGGCTACAGTTCCTTTGCCTCTGGCCTTCTCTAGAGTTGTCAACACCCTGTGACATTGGCCTGATCTCGGTATTGATGCTTTCTCTCATTAAGTGCCTAGGAGAAAGCCATCTTTGTATCATAACCAGCCTGTCACTTTCATTCATTTCTTTAAATTTTTCTTACTGCTTCCTTTACCTCTATCCTCTCTCCCCAAAATCTTTCAGTATTGGATTTGAATTGTGAAAAAGCAAACCTGGATAGTAGTACCACAGCTGGGTTTCCTGCAGGGTGCTTGAAGCAATCTTCAGTGCCATCAAAGTACCTTCTACCACCATTTCCAACCTTGTGTGGAGCCATTTTTCAATTTTTTCCCCTGGAAGCTCTGAGATCTTTCTGGGCTTGGTGGAGGTGGCAGGGTTTCTGACATGGAAGACCCTGAAAGGAGTAGGAAAAATGTGCCGCTGCCTTTTGTCTTTTCTACTAAAAGGAGCAGTAGAGTAGTGATGTCAGTGGTGGGTGGTAGGTGGTAGCTGCAGTTGTGGGCATTGACCAGTTGCCCTCCTTTTCCTCCCTTTCCTAGGCTATAGATTAGTTTTGTACTGTGAGTTACTGGTATATAAATAAAAGATGTGGAATTGAATTGCCTTTTGAAGGGAATAAAGGCTTAACATGACACCACAGGCATTTTCTAATAGCGTATCAATAATGCTATATAGTGTGGTAGGAACTCTGGTGGCACTGTGGTTAAAGTATTGGGCTGCTAACCAAAAGGTCAGCAGTTCGTACCCACCAGGTGCACTGCATGAGAGATGAGGCAGTCTCTTTCCCTAAAGGTATAACCAAAAAAACCAAACTCACTGCCATTGAGTTGATTCCAACTCATGGTTGACCCCCTTTGGGCTTCCAGGGAGGTAAATCTTTATGGAAGTAGATTGCTCAGTTTTCCTTCTGCAGAGTGGCTGGTGGGTTTGAACCACCAGCCTTCTGGTTAGCAGTCAAATAAATGCCTTAGGCACTATACCCCCAGAACTCCTTCCTTCAAATATACAGCCTTGGAACCCTATGGGGCAGTTCTACTCTGTTCTGTGGGGCCGCTATGAGTTGGAATTGACTAAGTGGCAGTGGGTTTGGGTTTTTTTTTTTTGTGTGTGTGTGATTCTAATTAGTGTGGAAAACCGAGGTCTTAACTCAACTTAAGGAAAACTCTTGTGTCAAATTATACCCCTTGACAAGTGATCCACTGAGATATGTCTTATCTGCAAAAGTCCAAATAAAAGATCAATTCTGCTTTCATTGGCTTAAGTGTTTTGCATTAAAATCTCTTTTGGCTTTTATGGCCCAACTTTTCTTTTTGACAAGAGAATAAATAATAGAGTATCTTTGTAGATCAGAAGTATAGAAATTACTGAGATTATGGGGAAATGTTTCACAGATGTTCCTGAAACTACAGCCAAATTGAATGAATTCTTGCCCCTTTACGTGTTGGGCAGTTGGGAGATTCTTGTCTCACTTAGTGGGATGTTATAAATGTGCTCCACCCAAGTCTGTATACACTCAGCATCTTTCTCATTGACAGGCTTGTTTAACCCTATCCTATCTTTAACTTTGATGGCCATTTGAACAGGAAAGAATGCTTAAGCAAGACTTGAGAGAGAACCTTAGTTTGAAATATTCTTTACAAAGCTTCTTGATACTGTTTTTAACAAATACCTCTTAAGTGTATCTGGTAAAAAGTAAAAGCAAGTAAATGTGGTAGAGTTCAAAATTAACCTCAAGTTAAATCTAGTTATGGTTTTGGTAGATTTTTTTTTTTTTTTTTTTGATTGGCACCACATTTTCCTTCATATTGTCATATATTGACTGATCAAGTACAACTCTCCTATGTCATATCTATTGGAAGGAAGGTTGGGCAATCTACTTCCATAGTGATACCACCTCAGAAACCCAAGGAGGGGTCGCTATGAGTTGGGGCCGACTCGATGGCAAAGTAACAACAACAACGTCATATCTAAAGATGAAATGCTCCTAGTTGATGGTTCAACAGCATTCAAAGATCTGCCTCTTAGCACAGTGCGTAGTGGTCCTGTCTTCTCAGTTGGTGTAGAAACATCCTTGGTCATAACAAGTAGAACATGCTGGACTAGTTCATGCAAAAAACAAACAGCAACAAAAGCCTGATATCCAGGTTGTTCTTGGATATATCACTGTGTTTATCATTTTTAAACATCTGGGGTTGTGAGATAAAAGTTATAGGGGAGGGATTTCAGTTCATGTTCAGCTGTGACTTATATTTATTCTAAACTAACCCTATTTTGCTTGGGAATTTTTCATACTTGAAAATGTCACTTTCAACTAGGAGAGGGGGATATTTTGAGTGAGCATCAGAAGAGTCAAGATAGAGTAGTGATAATTTGACATCACTTTTGATTTAAGGAAAAAATATAGACTCCGCACAAGGAAAGTGTTTTAAAGTACAGAGTGTTTCTTATAACTAGATAGGGAAAAGAGATATCACCTCTATGGAAAAGTAGGAAGAGGTTTGAGGACATTATTGTAAAATTTTCATATATGATGGGGAGATAGCCTGTGGAGTTCCCCAAATGTTTTCCTATTCACTAAAGCAGGTCTGGTTGTTGGGAGCTCTGGTAGCGTAGTGCCTAAGGCAAAGGCTGGCGGTTCAAACCCACCAGCCACTCCTCAGAAGGAAGAGGGGGCAATCTACTTCCATAGTGATACTGCCTCGGAAACCCAAGGAGGGTTGCTATGAGTCGGATCTGACTAGACGGCAATAACAACAACAACAACATAGCAGGTCTGGTGAATTGCCTCATGTTTGGTGTATGAATAATAATAAGAAAAAGACACTAGAACTCTTAAACTTGATCTTGGAAGGCTATCTTCAGTATAATCATCCACAGATGTCTGTATGTGATTTTGTATTCCCAAGGTAAGAGAATGATAAATGTAAATGAGAATCATGATATCATTTTGCCTTGCTTGCTTGCACATTTCAGAATATAATTAAAAGCACATGCCACTGTCAGTAGTTAACTCTGAGAGTTGTGTTAGGTTTTCATAAGACCCTGGCAGAAACCAAAAACATCTTTTAACATCTAAGATCTCTCTCCTTCCTTTGCTTCTTCCATCCTGCTTTCCCTCCTCTGTCCTTTCTTCCTTTTCTTTTTACCTCTTTACCTTCGTTCTTCCCTCTTCTGTGGAATCAAACGAGAACTTCCTAGACTCTGACTATTCTCTTCTGAAAATTAAGGACAGTTTCAACCTATACACAGGTTAAATTAATTTTCATTTTTCTGTTTCCCAGCTGGTGCTTGAGGTTATAACTAAAGTATACTGGATAATAGCTTTTTGACATCTTTCAAATAAAATATGATGGAGATAAATATCTCCTAGGGACTGTGTGAAAGAAATTTGGTGGTGTGGTGGTTAAAGCATTTGTCTGCTAACCAGAAGGGCAGTGGTTTGAACCTACCAGGCACTCCATGGAAGAAAGATGAGGCTTTTTGCTTCCATAAAGATCTACAGCCTTGGAAACTCAATGGGGGTCACTATTAGTTGGAACCAGCTTGATGGCAGTGAGTTTGGTTTAAGTTTGAGGCACCATGTCACTACCAAAAATAGGCGGATGTGTGTGGAGGTGGAATGTGGGAAGGGAGTGATCAAATTGTGACTTAGGTTAGTAGATTGCTGCTTAGTAATTCAGGGTCCCCTAATAGTGCCCGAATGCCCAGAAAAGCCCACTGTACTGCCTAAGAATTTCTTGTTCAAGTCTACTTAGTCATTCTACTGATGTCTAAAACTAGAATGTGCTCCTCGTTTTAAATTCAGTAAGCTATGTATTTATGACTTTAAAATAATGACATAAACTTAAGTTGTAAATTTAAGTTGTAATGTGGATACACACATACACAAGTCTTCCTTCTGGTTACGGGGAATTCTTACAGGAGTTGTTTCCAGCCGACTTTTGTTTGTATGAGGGTTGAAACTTAAAATGAGTGAATTCTGTCTCCAAATAGTTGTCTCCATTTTGCATTCCTTCTTATGTCTCATATCTGCTCGTAAGAACAAAACAAAAATAGCTTTCTGGTGTCCCTTCCTTTTCTCTGGCAGCTTTGTAAAGTGTGGAAATTGCCAGTGTTTAAAAATCCAAATGGGTCATTCCTTTCAGGGTAGTACAGTGTGAGAATCATCCAAGAGCTTATGCTCAGATTGCGAAAGGATTCAGCAATGGTGTTGAATTCCTTGGAAGTGGGTAGGCTCTGTCTATAACACTTTACAAAGCTTTTGCATCTGACAGTGGATATGACCAGGGTGGGGCCTCCTGCTTCGAATTTCAGTGGCAGTTTTTTTCTCTTCTGTAACCCTTTTGCTTTTGAGAGTTCATATTTCTGAATTTCCCATAACTTAAAAATTGCATATAGTGATATTTTGCCAACCTCCCCAAGAAAACAGGAAGAAATATTTCTATGGATCACACATACAGTATTTATATTTACTTTCCTTGTTTATTAAGGTCTTTAAAATAGAATAGGGAGTCTAGAGCTCTTTTGTCCAACACCCTCCACTCGTCATAGTCAGGTGTCTACAGACTCATGGACTCTGAGCTCGTTCCCCACTCCAGACACAGCAAATACCTACTGTTACTCTTTGTGACCCAATACCAAGTTTGTTGCAGCTTGGGACCTGTGAATCTGCAATTTAAAGACATCAGCTAAGCCTGTCTTGAAGATTCAGTCCCAGGGCCTTTCTTCCCTTTTATCCATCCCTCCTCTTTTTTTGCCTTTCCATCTGCTTGTATTCTCATTATGCGGCAAGGGTACTTTTTGTGTTATCTCTTATTCATTGATGCATTGATTTTATTTTAAAAAATTCATTTATGTACTTTCATTCTGATGATTTAAGGACCTCTGGTGGCATAGTGGATAAGATATTGGCTGCTAACCAGAAGGTCAGTGGTTCATAACCCACCAGCTGCTCTGTGGAAGGAAGATGGGGCAATCTACTTCTGTAAAGATTTATAGCCTCGGAAACCTACTGGGGTCACTATGAGTTGGAATTGACTTGATAGCAGTGAGTTTGTTTGTTTGGTATTCTGATGAGTAAAGTATTCTAAAAGTTGCCTTGGAATTTTTCATTTAACTGCTGGTTTTCAGATCTTAAGTGAAAAACTGCCTTCTAGTCAAGATTCAAGGAGCTCTGGTGGCCCAGTTGTTAAAGCATTCAGCTGCTAACCAAAAGGTCAGAAGTTTGAACCCACCAGCTGCTCCATTGGAGAAAGATGAGGTAGTCTGCTTCCCTAAAGAGTTATAGCCTTAGAGACTAAGGGGTAGTTCTACTGTGCCCTATAGGGTCGCTGAGTTGAAATCAACACGATGGCAGTGGATTTGGTTTGGTTATGGTAGTCGGGATCCAGTCTGTAAGGAGTAGAATGTGGAGTTTTTTTTTTTTTTTTTAATTTATTTTAAGAGTTTGTTTTACATTCAGCGTTACATGTACATTTAGTTTCACTCCCCATTTACCATGCCCAACCCTAACCCAGTCTCCTCTCCTCCCTGCCCAGTAACCCTCTCCCTGTGCCCCTCATAGTTATGCACTCCTGTTTGTCTTGCATTACCTCCATGTGAATGTTGCCCCTCTGGTACCCCGTGGTCTATTGCTCCAATGGTTGTATTTCTATAGGGTATGTGGGTGCATCACCCTGGGTTGAGTGGTCTGCATGTACATCTTGTTAACTATTGGGCTGAGAGCCAGCCCCTGGGATTGAGTTTTATAGAATGTGGAGTTTTTATGCTTTTATAAAAACTTAAGTATTCTAATACTGTACTTTTGTTATAAGGAGCCCTGGTAGTGCAGTGGTTAAGCACTTAGCTGCTAACCAGAAGGTCAGCAGTTCCAACCCACCAGCTGTGCCCTGCCAGAGAAAGATGTGGCCATCTGTTTCCTTAAAGATTTACAACTTTGGAAACCCTATGAAGCAGTTCTACTCCATCCTGTAGGGTTGCTATGAGTCAGAATCAACTTATAGGCACACAACACTGTGACCTTTGTCATATCACATTCTTTGTAGTCTTCTAAGGAATTGGAAGTCCCTATGTGACGTACTTTCAGTTGTAAAATGAACTGTTGAAGAAGTTGTTTCTAGATTATTTTGGAAAATGCCCTATCCACCACCATTAGGTTGATTCTAACTCATAGTGACTCTATAGGACAGAGTAGAACTATACCCGTAGGCCAAGGCTGTAAATTTTTACAGAAACAGACCACCCAATCTTTCTCCCTCAGAGTGACTGGTGGTACCAACTACTGACCTTCTGGTTAGCAGACCAGTGCTTTTAACCACAGTGCCACCAGAGCTCCTTGGAAAATGCCCTAGGTCACCATAATTTTAATTTTCATTAATTTTAGCTAGTTTTAGAATTATCAAGTCAAATCTTATTTTCACAATCCTTTACTTTTTGCTGTCAATTGGAAGTGGGAATTGGCAGAAGATATGGAGCAAAGGAAGAGGAACCATATTTTATTTTCCCTTAGAAGTGAAAGCTTTCTGAGAGTCTTTATTAAACTCAGCATCTTACGTAGCTCCGTAAGATGTGTTTCTCTTTGTTATGGTTTTTCATATATATTTCCTGCTCTGACTTTTCTCCTCTTGGAGGAAGTACAGCCAGAATGCTCCTTGGAAGCAAACATAGTGAGACTTCATCTCACATATTTTGGACATGTTACAAGGAGTCCCTGGGGAAGAATATCATGACTGGTAAAGTAGAGGGTCAGCAAAAAAGAGGAAGACCCTCGATGAGAAGGGTTAACTATTGGGTTGACACAGTGGCTGCAACAATGGCAACGATTATGAGGAAGGCACAGGACTGGCCATTGTTTCATTCTGTTGTGCATTGGGTTGCTATGAGTCAGAACCAACACGATGGCACCTAGCAACAGCAAACAATATCCATATAAATGTTTTGGTCCCATTTTTAAGTATTGAGTCCCACTGATTGAAATGTTTTAACATAAAATATTCCTCCTCCTTTAGTCCTGACATAGAGTCAATGCAGTTGTTTCCACTGCTATTACAATGGGGGATTTTTCCCTGCAAGAAATTGTATTCTGACCAGCTGCACATGGGTTGATTACTTCTGTGTTTCTCTAAGTTCTGCTGAATCTCATTTTCTTCCATTCCTTTATGTTATCTGAACTCATGTTAGTTCCTTTCCTCTTTAGAAAGAGCTCATCTCTTCCATCTTTAGAAACAGCTTGTCAGAGAATGCATGTGCAATCTGTCAGGTGAAAGGAATACTAATGTACTTCTGAAGTCCTTGGGTGGTGCCGATGGTGAGTGTGCTCAACTGCTAACTGAAAGGTTGGGGCTTTAAGTGCATTCAGAAATGCCTCAGAAGAAAGGCCTGGCAATCCACTTCCAAAACACCAGCCATTGAAAACCCTACAGACACACATGTAATTGACTGGCTGGAAACTTTTTAAAAGAAAAACTGGTCTGAGAGGCTTTTGAAGATATGGTACATGGGGAGGCTTATTGATTTGAGGATGAAGTTGGTGTCACTGGGCTATTCTTTACGATTATTTTCTTGTGATATAAGATGTAAAATAAACGTTTAGAATTAGAATTTTCTAATATTTCTAATATTTTCTGATCTTTATTCCAATAGTAATTTAGGCAATTAAGAAAACTTATTTCACTGTGTTCTGTGGTTTTGGGGTTAACTGTGCCTTAACCAAGACTAGTGGTTTGTAGTACTGAATATAACAATTCCAAGTCCTTGACCAAATTTAGAGTTGTTTATAGCCATTTGAAACCAATGAAAGATAAAAGGACTAATGATTTTGAACTGCTGTGAATGATTTCCCCGAGTTTGAGAAGGTTTCAGTTGGTGATATGAAGACACTCAGTGGGTGATGGTTAATGTTATATGTCAATTTGGCTACACTGTGATTCTCAGTATTATGTAATTATCCACCATTTTGTGATTTGATATAAGGGGAGTTTCCTTGGGTGTGTGACCTGCATCTAGTATATATGGATGGTCTAGAAAAGCTTAGCAACCACTTGATCCTACATCCAACTCAGCATTCTCTGACCTCCAGTTCTTGGGAGTGAGCCAGCAGCATGCTGCTGAGGTTGTCAGCCCCTGCAACGTCATCAGTTAGGGAAACCTCTAGCCTGATGCCTGATCCATAGATTTTGGACTTGCCAGCCTCTACAACTGTGTGAGCCATTTCCTTGAAATAAATCTCTCTCTCCATATGTATACACACATACACACACACACACACACTCTCTCCCTCTCTTCACTCGTTTTGCTCGTCTAGAGAACCTAGCATGAGATAAAGTTGGTACAAGGAGTGTGGGGTGCTGCTCTAACAGTTAACCTAAAATGTGAAAGTAGTTTTGTAATTGGGTAATGAATAGAGGCTGGAATTTTAAGGTGCTTATTATTAGTAAAAGCCTAGATTGCCTTGAAGAGACTGTTGGTAGCCAATTCTGGACATCAAAGGTGATTCTGATGAGGGCTCCGAAGGAAGTGAGGAGAGTTATAGGGAAAGTTTCTATCATGTTAGAGAATATATATGATGGGAGCTCGGGTAGCATAGTGCCTAAGGTACTTGACTGTTAACCAGAGGCTGGCAGTTTAAACCCACCAGCTACTCCTTGGAAGGAAGGTTGTGCAATCTACTTCCGTAGTAATACTGCCTCAGAAACCCAAGGAGGGGTCGCTGTGAGTCGAGGCCGACTCAACGGCACATAACAACAATAACAACAGTAACAGAATGTTATTAGAAATGTGGACATTAAATGTGCTTCTGGGAGGCTTTAAAAGAAAATGATGAACATGTTTTTAGACAATGAAAGAAGGGTGATACTTTTTATGCAGTGGCAAAGAACTTGTCTGAATTATGTTCAAATGTTTGGTGGAAGGTAGAACTTGTAAATGATGGACCAAATTGTAAGAATAAACTCTTGTTTGTTTACCTGAGGATATTTCTAAGCAAGGTCTTAAAGGGGCAAGAGAAGAGATGGAACTCTTCTTTTTTTAAATTTTATTGTAATTTGGGTGAAAGTTTACAGAGCAAATTCATCTTCCATACAGCAGTTCACATACACTTTGTCTCATGACATTGACTGCAATCTCCCATAGTGCAACAGCTCTCCTCCCCGTAGGCACCTCTTCCCTGTGTCCTTCCCTCCCATGCACTTCTGCCCTGCAAGCTACCTCCTTGTGCATACACAGCCCTCTTGTTCTCCTGTGATTGATCTCTCCAAGGTGTGTGTCTACCTGTGGTGGTTAAGTTTGTGTGTCAACCTGCCTAAGCCTGGTTGAGTGGCTGGCCAGCTGGATGTAGTATTCCCCATGATGAGACTGGTAATTAACTCCATGGTGGAATCTATTGGAGCAGCTGAGTAGCTGCCTTTGGGTATGTGGTCTGGTTCCCGTATATAAGAAACAGCTTTGGGAACGGTCTCTAATCTATGGCATGCTTGAACCCTGCTTGTAGCCATGTCGTTGTTCAGCAGCCTGCCATGCTCTGCCAACCTTGGGACTTTCAAGAGACTTGAATTAATGGCCTACCATGTGGTTTGGTAACATCAGGACTGTGCCTTTTTACTTGTCAACCTCGGGTTTGTCAGCCTCAGCAGCCAGCAGCTGAGGGAAGAAGAGCCCCCAGCTTCATTGAGCTGGGAGCAGGAAGCAGAGCTACAACCCAAGGTTGAAGGGCTTTCACCCAGCCCCTAGAGCCTGGCACTTTGAACTTGCACTTAAAGCCTCCAAATTGTAAGAATAAACTCTTGTTTGTTAAAGCCGTCCCATTTGTGGTATATTCTCATCAGAGCGGCACTAGGTAACCAGAACACTACCTAGTATAAATGTTTAGCTCATATGCCTGTCTTTTGGGGCCATAGTCTTGAGTTCCACCAGGCTCTATCAGACCAAAAAACCTGTTCTTCCCGCTCCCCCCTTTTTTTTTTTTTTTTTAATGATTTTGAGTTTTGTTCCACATCGTTCTCTCACTCTATCCAGGATGTTCTACATAGATCCCCCTCCAAGTGGTTGACAGTGGTAGCCAGGCACCATCTAGTTCTTCTGGTCTCAGAGTTGTATACGCTGAGGATCCCGTGATGTACCAGTCCCTTGGACTAGTTGTTTCAACGCATCTTTTGTTTTCTTCATTCTTCTTTGCTCTAAACAAGGTGAGGCCCATTGTTGCATCTAGATGGCCACTTGCAAGCTTTTAAGATCCCAGTTGCTATAAGGAGAGTTGGAATTAAAAGTGAGCTGTCCAAAATGAAAACAAAACTTAAAAGATTTGGAAATTTTTGTTGTGCAGACTAAGGACATGTGTCCTAGATTTTTCACCAAGGACACGGTTATACAATCTTATGTTAAAAAGATGAATATAATCAACTACCACAGCAGAAAACCCATCAGCTTGAAGGAGACAGAGAAAGAACAAAACGAGAGAAAACTGACTGCCTCTTGGAATTCTACAGGCAGGAAACAGGCCAAAGGAACTACATCTGTTGTCCTCCAGGAAAATAGAAGAACCATCCCTGGAGCAGTTCAGGGATTTGCAGAAATGTTGGAAGGAGCAAGGAAAGCAGAGCTGCCTTGGCCTAAAAGGGTGGGGCCATGGCCTCTGCGGTATCAAAGGGTAGAGCCATGCCTCCTACATTTCAAAGAGTCAGATCTTCACCATCTTGGTTCTGGCATGTGGGTTTACCATTTATTTTGTCCAAGAGGATGGGACTGCTGCCCAAAGCTGAGAAGGTAGGGCTGCAGTGTGCTCAAGAGGCAGAAGAATAGGGCCTGCCAGGTTCGTCAATCAGATAGACTAGGAAAATGGGGCTGCCCAAAGTAAAGGGATTAGAGTTGCTGTCCTAGGGGGCCTGGAAGGCAGAGCTGATGCCCAGGGCTGAGGGGCTTCCACCCGGAATCTAGAGAGCATAGCCAACACCAGAAGCTGGAGGACAAGGCTGTTGTCTACATAGTCTCAGAGAACAGAATTATTTTCCAGCCTTGAGAACCATTCTGCACTGATTTAAGCTACAACCCTTGATTTTGCAGGCAATTATTCCATCACTTAAAGGGTATAGTCCCTTTTCAGTCATTTGGATTCAGGTCAGTTACCAAACTCTTGAATTCTGCTCTTTTGTGATAAACCCTTCTCTCTTGAGAGCTTGTTTGGAAGTTCTAGTAGGGGAGTGCAGCCATTCATATACCCTTGACCAAAGGATGATCCTCCTCTATCAGGAAAGGTTGTCCTCTTCAGCCAAGTGCATAGCTCCCAGAGGCACATGGAGTGGCGAGGGAGGAAGGGGACACCTGCCTAGCCAGCAAGATCAGCCTACTCAACTGTGGTAGTCAGTGGAGTAACAGATGTCACAGCCAGATTGTCCTCACAACCTGGACCTTTCGTGATGGATCAAAGTATCTCAGGTGATAGAGGAAGCAGAATCCCTGACAGTGTCAAGCTAAAAAAAATGGATATGTAGCTAGGGCAATGTTTCCACTATTGGAATTTTCTTTTACATGTTAACCCTTCTGTAATTTTATCCCCAAAATAGACACAAACAGCAATACTTTTTAATGGTCTCTCAAGTTTTACAAATAGTTTAGTGCCTACTGTATGCTAGGCCCTGACCTAATAAATAAAAATGTTAGTATTATTTTTTCCCCCTCATGAAAGAATTAAGCTGGAGTAGGTTTTCTTTACTGCCAATGGAGAAAAAGTAAAGAAAGAGAAAGGGGAAAAAAGAAAGAAATGGCATGTGACCTTTGGTTGACTTCCATAATATTCTTTTACCACTGTTTGTCAAATGTTGGTTGTAATCCATTACTGAGTCATGAAATCAGTTTAGTGTGTCCAGGCCAACTTTCTGTTTGTTCAGTGACAAGCAAGACAATTAACTAGAACATAATAAAATAGTTAGAAGAGTAAGAAGGAGTAAGAGTCATGCTATTTTATGAAACTTTTGTTTCAGTTATATAAGTGTGCGTATGTATGTACTATAATGTGATGTAAAATGGATCTCTTAACTGTGGGTCAGAAAAGCTTGAAAGCCACTGCTTTAAGCTGAGTTTGCTGCTGAAGACTTGTCTCATTTAAAAAAACAAAAAACAATTCTATGGAGGCTGTTTTTGATCGGACAAATCTGCTGTTTTCCATGAAAGAAAACAGCCTTTTAACTGCCCAGCCCATATGATGGAGGGGTTTGGCTGCTAACTCGCCTGGCTATGCTTTTGTTAGGGTCTCTTGGATAATGAACCTATTGTCTCTCTCCTTTTTTGTTTTCCTGCTTTCTGTTGCCTCCACTCAGACCCTGGAATACATTCTAGTTTTTAGAGCAGTGGCAGAAGTTCCCACACAGTCACAGAGGCATCTGTAACATAGTGTTTTGCCCAAGTATAATTCCTGAAGAAAATAAAACTTGCTAGCCAACATGAAATATCCAGTTCTTTTTTTTCCTTCCCTGGTGGTAATACTTACATTAGTCCTCCACCAGCCACTCCTTGGAAGGAAGACTGGACATTCTACTTCTGTAGTGATACTGCCTCGGAAACCCAAGGAGGGGTCGCTGTGAGTTGGATCCACGTAGATGGCAATGAGTTTGGTTTGGTTTGGTTTGGAATAGAATTACAGAACTGGTGTTTAACTCACTGTATGTACATTACTGTTTAATCTACTGAACCCCTAAACCTCTCTAAATTAATGTGTGATTTTAAGAGTTAGAATTGAGAAAATGGTCCTGGAGTCTTTAATCAATCCCATTTCTCTAGAAGAGACTGCAATATTATCTTTTCTCCATCCTAAGAGTGAAAAGACATCTACTTTATTGTGCTTGGTACTTACTACTGTTCTGTGATTTGTACTTTTCTTAATAATTTCAATGTTGCAGTGTTGTTATTTGTATTTATCACCTAAAGTTATCCCAATATGTAACTTAATTTGTTAGTCATAAGATACATTACAGTAGGGTCAACTTGGAGATAAATAATCCTGATTGTATTCAGACATAATTAATCAGTGTCAAGAAGTATTTAAGTGCCTGTGATATGTTTCGCCACAGGAGGAAGATTCCAAAGGAAGTGCTATAAGTAAAAGAAGTGTCTTTTCCTTTTAGAAGCTTATTTTTTCATTTGTACCTGTAAGTGTATTGAGTACCTGCTCCATCAGCTGCATACTGTGCTGACTTCTCTGCTCAAAATTTTTAAAGCAGGGTTTACCATTTGAAAAAACAAGAATAATTAAATGCTGAATCTAATGATATTTATTCTAAATTCTGTAGGACTTTAGGGTAGAGAGTGAATAGAGACAGCTGGGATAACTGGAAACAGAAGAAGTAGAGCTATTGAGTCTTGACCCTCTGTCAGGATTCAGATGGAAGAATGGAGAATATCCCAGACAATTGGAGTATCCTGAAAAAGGCTCAGAGACAGGGAATACCAGAGAGTAGAGCATGAAAGAGGCGTGTGTATATTCTGAGGGTGTGTGTTAAGGAATTGTGAAAAATAGGATTGGATTCATTGATGGGGCCATGTAGCTTAGTTAATTGTGGAGTTACTTAAGCAGCCCATGCTTCAGTGCTTATAGTCTACTTTGGGAGAAGGGATTTGTAAATAACTAAGTACTATAGTGTGATGAAATTATTACAAGAAAAACTTGAAGTCAGTAAGCACTCAACTGCTAACTAAAGGGTTGTTGGTTTGAACCCATCAGCCACTCTGAAGAAGATGTGGCAGTCTGCTTCCGTACAGATTACAGCCTTGGCAACCTTATGGGGCAGTTCTACTCTGTCCTATAGGGCCGCTATGAATTGGAATTAAATCGACAGCAACGGTTTTTTTTTTTTTGGGTCCTGACTTAGGAGTGGCAACATCGCTGACTCAGTGACAGACTTCCTTTTTGGAAGACCTGACTCTGGTCTTGGCAGCATGTGACACTCCCAGTTCACTGGGTCATCCTGTCCCAAACAGCCCAGTAGATTGTGAAGCTGCTATTCAGTGATGGCCAGGGCCACTTTCCACCTCTATCTAGCAGAGGTTTCTACCACCTTCCTAAATGGATTCCTGAATGTGTTTCTTGAGAACCAGTGCATGGTTGGGAGTCTCTATATGTGCTTACCCACTACCCCAGGCTCTGATTAATGGTAGAAATGTTTTTCCCAAAGCAAATACTGAAAATAATTGTTAATATTACTTCATTTTTGATTCTCCATTTATTTCACTTTTCTCTCTGCTTCTTTTCTTACCTACTTGATACTGTTTGTGTATGTACATGCCAGTCAGCTTTCGTTAAATTAACACAACCCCATAATCTCAGCAGTTGACAACAGCAACACATTTAATTATCGTTAGCTGTAGTCCTTGGTCAGTTTTCCCTCAGCTCCTTTCTACACTGTTCCCCTGCCCAAGCTCTTGGGTCAGCTGGTTTCAGACAGGAGATTGAAGGGAAGGAGAGAGGGCGAAGCCATGGTATTTCTCCTTCTCCCTGTCTGCCTTGAGTGGTTTCTTCACCAGAGATTGTTTTCCTCTGGCTCCAGCTCCCACTGGACAGGCCCATCATGGTTCTGCTCTCATCAGGTAACTCTGGCCCCTCAGTTCCAATAATACCATCTCTTCCTTTTAATCTTTCTAATACAGGAGTGGCGGTGGCTTCCTGCTCTTGCTAAATCTCTTACCATCCCTTATTGGCTCTCATCAACTTCTTGGCTTGTATAATCAATTCCCTATCATAAATTCCTTCTGGTGTAAATACTTGATCTGGTTTATTTTCCTACGTTAGGCTGTAACTGATATATTGTTCTAAAAAATGTTTTTTTTCCTTTTGTCTTATATTGTCTTTTCTGTGGTGTAACGTCATAAATTAGGTGTAAAAACAATCTCTTATCCCACAAAACGTGTTCTAATGAAGCAGTGTCATGTAGTAGAAAGAGAATTGGATCTGGAGTCACTCTGACCCAGGGGAGGATCCCAGCCCTGTCACTTATGGCATTGAGGCCTTGGGTAAATCACCTAGTCTACCGAGTGGAGGTGCTTACAATTGCTGTCACAGCTACATTTTTAGGGTTGTTAGAGATGATCAAAACACACAAAAAGAACATGGTAATCAGGCTTTATTCAAATAATGCAGGGAACCTGAATGATGTCACAGAACTATCGACCAGCTCTTTGTTTTTTAATTTTTTATGAGTATTGGTAGTTTTTTCCAAGGAACTCTGGAGTGGTTAAACACTCAGCTACTAACTGAAAGGTTGGTGGTTCAAACCCACCAGCCACTGTGTGGGAGAAAGATGTGGCAGGCTGCTTCCGTAAATATTTGCAGCTTTGGAAACCCTGTAGGGCAGTTCCACTCTGTCTTAGAATCCACTCAATGGCAATGAGTTTTGGTTTTGGTAGTTGTTTCCAACATCCTTTGTTATTATAAACTCAGAATTGGAGGATTCAGTTATAATTAGATAGAGAAAGGTTGTATAAAGCAAATATCTCATGTCAGAAGACATTTATATACAGTGCACTTTAAAAAAACAAAACAAGCCCACTGCTGTCAAGTTGGATCTGACTCACAGTGACCCCTCCTTGGGTTTCCGAGTCGGTATCACCGCAGAAGTAGATTGCCCAATATTCCTTCCAAGGAGTGGCTGGTGGGTTTGAACCGCCAGTTTTCTGGTTAGCAGTCAAATGCCTTAGGCACTATGCCACCAGAGATCCTGTACTCTTAAAAGGTATCCTCTAAATGTCCAAAAAGTATATCTGACCACTGATGATACACTAGATACTCCATCCTCAACTCTTTTTTCTTTTTTTTCCGATTCTTCCTATAGAACCAAGAGCATGTTCCTTATGGCAGGATGAGTGCCCAGTCCCTGTCACAAAGGCTAACAGGAAGTGATTTCAGTTCAGTGAGCAGACAATTTCCTATTACCCCTTCTCCTGAACAGCCTTTATTTTGGGCCTTGCCTTGGGGGAGAAATCTACCTTGATTCAAAACAGACAGACATGAATGCAGTCATTTCCCATTTGAAAGATACTAGGAAGAAACTAGTATAGCATCAAGCTCGTGGCCAAAAAGGAAAAAAAAAAAAAAAAAACCACCCCACAGAGATGCCAAGATGATCTATTTTAGATTAATGTAGACATAAGAATTTGTCGCAGAATGGCTGTACTAAGCATACTCAGAGGCTCAAAGAACTATTGTCTAATATTCAGGTCCACCCAGAGTGACCTAGAGATGACCTGGAGCTAGGTTCCCTCTGTTGGAAACTTGTCCCTCCCAAATCTTTATAATCTGAGCTAGTACCTCCAGAGTGAACTCTGAATGGTGAGGATGATGCCACTGCCACTTGATTCACAGATTTCTCATCCTTAGCCTGGTGTATAGTCCACTGAAGGCATGTGTATTAGAGCTAGGCAGACATGTGTTAAAATCCCAGCTCTGCCACTTACTAGTTTGTTATCTTGGACAAATTACTTAACCTCTTTTAGCCTCAGGTTCTTTATTGGTAAAATGGGGATAATGATGCCAATTTCATAGTAGATACATAATAAATGGTAGCCCTTACTATAGTATCATCATGCTTATTTTCAACTAGTCATCAAAGCTCTTAGAGTTCACAGAGAATTTTGATTTACTGGAGTGTAAGGAGGGAGTGCAAATATGATGGCATAGTGAGTACTTTTCTCTCTATCGCTTTTTAAACTTTCTTAAATCTTAGGCCAAATTTGTTTCTAAATAACAGTGGGAAATTGCTGTTACCATTTTTACCATTTGTGATAGACAAATGCCACTTGTTTACTCTCAGCCTTTGGGAAGATAATTATATGCTTGCTTGTAGAAATGGCAGCATTAAAGCAGGCAGTTTCATATTTTAGGAAATTTTTTTTTCTGTTGGTTCATCATCTTTTGTTAGTTCCTGCTCCTGAAGAGAGAACCTTAAAGTATGATCTTTAGCAAAAGACACAAGTATGGAGTGGGTGGGATTTTCATTTTAATGAAATTGTATTAACTACTATAGCACAGGACCCTTGGGAGGAAGGTTGGACAATCTACTTCTGTAGTGATACTGCCTCGGAAACCCAAGGAGAGGTCACTATGAGTTGGGTCCAATTTGACGGCACATAACAACAGTGACAACATAGCTTAGGACATCCTTGAGGGTCAGACTATTTATGTTTATGATCCTCAGTGCCTAGCATAATTTCAAGCTCATGGGGGAAAAAAATAGTTGCCGTTGTGTCAACTCTGACTCATGGCAGTCTCAAGTATGTCAGAAGTAGAACTGTGCTCCACAGGGTTCTCATGGACTGATTTTTCGGAAGTAGATCACCAGGCCTTTCTTCTGAGGGAGTCTCGGGGTAGCCTCAAACCTCCAGTCTTTTGGTTAGCAACTGAGTGTGTTGGATTCCAAGCTCATGGTAGGTGCCCAATAATTGTTTGTTCAATTGAATACTGAAAATTGCCCATTCATTAGTCAACTTGATTTTCATTATGTGTGACTGACATTTAACTAAGCTAAACCTCATTGTATCTATTGTGTTTGATTGGGCATTCTTTAACTGTATCTTTTATGTAGTTAAAATGAAGTGGCACCAGTGTTCTGTTCTATAATTTGAGAAATGGCTTATAGTCACTTACAGCTGAAGTCTGAGAAAGGGCCAAGTCTGCCACTTCTCTGACTACAGCCTTATAATCTCATCTAGCAAGGTATATTGCTTATTGGAAGTAGATTAAATATCACTTTTTCTGAATCTACAGATTTTTTTTTTCCTGCTTTCTTTTGGCACTTTAAGAAATTCATGCAAAGAGCTGCAGCCCCATGGTTATGATCTCTTCCTTCCCAAAATGGCCAGTGACACTTTTCTTCACACTCCTCATTCTGCTGACAGATCATTTGGGGTTAAAAATACCCAGTCATTGTGTTTCAGGTTTCTTAACTTCTTTGCATCTGTGTTTATACACTTCCTGACCTAATGACTATGCTGTCCAAACTAAGAGAACTAAAATTGTGACCAACAGATGTGGAAATCCTGCCTCAGGCTTGCCTAAGGACATCCTTGAAATTACAGTGTGTCTGTAAAATGATTATGTGAGTGGATAGTTATGTTTTTGTTTTTCACATTAGTAACTTAGGGTTACAGTTAGGGTGCTGCCAAAGTACTTTTGGATCAGTTAGAACTGGGTGGATGAATTTCACATTGTAAAGCACCAACTTTTCAACTGCAGAGGAAAAATTTTCAACTTGTAGTTCAAGGGTATTTTGTTTTGTTTTCATTTTTCTCACTCTGGTTCCATCGACCCCCTTGTATGCCAGAAAACAAAAATAAAGACACCAAACCCGTTGCAAATCATAGTAATTGGGTAGGAGAGTAGAACTGCCCCATAGGGTTTCCAAGGCTGTTATCTTTATGGAAGGAAACTGCCACATCTTGTCCTGTAGAGCAGCTGGTGGGTTCAAACTGCCAACCTTTTAGTTAGCAGCTTAACCACCACTTCACCAGGGCTACAATAATGATAGTATCAAACCCATTGCTATCAAGTTGATTCCAACTCATAGTGCCCCTGTAGGACAGAATCCAACTGCTTGCTCCATAGATTTTCCTAGGCTTTAATCTTTACAGAAGCAGACTGCTTCAGTTGAGTTCCAGTTGCCAACTTTTCATGTAGTAGCTGTGTACTTTAACCACTGCACCTGGAATTCTCCACCTTCTGCACCCTTGAATTTAACTTAAAATAAACTATATACAACTGCTTTTGTTTTTGTTGTTGTTGTTCCTTATTGTAATATGGGAACCTTACAGTTAGGATGATGAGTTACATCTGACTTATGGACAACTTCTACTTACCCTTTAATTTTATATAAATTTGCCCTCACTTTGAAACGATTTAACGAACCCCTACTTGCAACAAATTCATCACCACAATCGCATTCACTTGCTGCACATTCAGCTCTTAAATCATTGAAAAGTCTTAGAGCCTTTTCTTGCACTGAAGTAAGGCTAAATAAGAATCCTATCTATAACCTGCTCCAACTAGCCTACAAATTCCACTTAAAGACACAGGAACGGATCTCATTCATAACCTGGGAACTGCCTGTATACAAAGCAGATTATTCATCAGGGCCACTTTTGCCCTTTGTCTTTGTGGGAATTTACCATGATCCTCAGCTGAACAGGTCTTAAAACCCAGTGAACTCACTTTAGTAAAGCATGCACTATTGCCCTCTCCTGTTTTACAGCTGATTAGATTAATTGGATATGATGAATAAATTACAGCATAACAAACTCAGAATTATCTGTGTTAATTAGGGACAGGGATAGTATGAACAAATGAAATCTGCAAACGATGCCCTCCTCCTGGGTTTGTTTGTACGGTTGCCACAAAGAAGCATCATGTGAAAGCAGTTCACATTTTCTTTTTATCCCTGCCTTTGTTTCCTGCACATTCTCTTGCAGGTAGCAACTAACAGCAAATAAACTAGAATTGTGGGAATTAGGGAAAGAACAACAAATTTGTCCAGGCTAGTTGATCGATAATGATAGCAGTCACCATTTAACACTTTTGAGATCTCAGAATATAAATTGGTGGTTTGGTACTCTTACTACTTTTTCCCCCCATAGAAACAAAAATTATAATGAATAATAAGATTTTGTGAGGGCAGGCCCCAAAGCTGCTTCAGTCCAGAATTTGAAGATGATTATAGTGAGTACTACAGCTGTGGAATGTATTATGTTTTATGTGTAATGCCAAAACCCAAACCCATTGCCGTTGAGTCGATTCCAACTTCTAGTGACCCGAGAGGACCCTGTAAAACTGTCCCATAGGGTTTCCAAGGATGTAATCTTTATAGAAGCAGATTGTTACATGTTCCTCCAGAAGAGCAGCTGGTGGATTCGAACTATGAACCTTTCTGTTAGCAGCTGAGCTCTTTAACCACTATGCAACCAGGGCTTTTATACGTGTAATAGAATGTGTAATATCTTCTTCAAAATTGCTTAATGCAAAGATAATAAGATTAAATAAAAAAATTTGAGTTCATAATTTTGAACTTTATATTTTGCTACTTCTGTAACATTATCATATTAAGTATTTTTCCAAATTTCTGTATGATCTTGAATAATGATCAACAACCATTTTTTTTTTTTTTTCAACCACCATTTTTAATGGCTCCAAAATATTCTTTCATGATGAAAAAGACACAAAGCCCTCAGTGGCTATCTCAGCATTGGCAAGTAAGGGGCAGGAGCATTAGGGGAAGCTGTTTTTAAGGAAAGTAGTCTATACCTGCCTAAGAGAAGACAGAGCTCTCTCTTGGTCACTCACTCAGGTAGTGGGGAAATAAAGGCTATTGCCCAGGCTGGAGACATCTAGATGAGTCTTTTCTATCTTGCCATCTTGCATACCCAGCGTTGGATTACCCAGTAAGCAAGGTAAGCATAGACTACTTGTGCGTACTTACTAATCTATAGTGAACAATGTCATGTGGGTTTCAGATGTGGTAAAACCCATCTGACATTGTTCACTACAAATCAGTAAATAAGCACAAGTAAGCGCATTCTTGGGAGTTCTGGTGGTGTAGTGCTTAAGGTATTTGCCTGCCAACCAGAAGGCTGACAGTTCAAACCCACCAGCCACTCCTCAGAAGGAAGGTTGGGCAATCTGCTTCCATAATGATATTGCCTTGGAAACCCAGGGAGGGGTTGCTATGAGTCAGTCCTGACTCCACAGCAGTGTGTTTGGTTTTTTTAAGCTCATTCTTAACCTTGCTTATTGGGTAATCTGCCCCTGCACATGCCTGTCAGTTGAGGCAATGTGGCAACTACCTGATTGCTTCAAAAGCATGTTTTATATTTGTCACTTTAAAAAGGGAGACAAGGGCTCACAGATATTAATGTGGTTTTCCAGGATTTGGAAATAACTACCCAATTTGAAAGAAGTGGGTAAAGGAAAATAGAAGGTGACTAATTCTCCTGTCCAAGTTTGAGGGAGGCTTGGTAGCAGCAGCACAGATTCTTTATCTGATACCACAGGCTTCTACTTTAGTTATGAGAGGGTAGGGGCCTAATGGGAATTTCTGTGTTGAATGTGGTTTTATTAAAAAACAAGCTGGTAAATACAATTTGAAATAATTATTTTGCCAATTTTAGGAAAATTGTTGTATGTGGTAATGGGTGATTCTTCAAGCCATTAAAATATCAGGATGGCTTTTTTAAAGCAGTCTGTTATGATTTCTAGGAGCTTTGGTGTTGCTGTGGTTAAGGCATTGGGCTGCTAACCAAAAGGTTGGCAGTTTAAATCCACCAGCTATTCTGTGGAAGATGAAGCAGTGTGCTTCCATAAAGATTTACAGCCTTGGAAACCCTCTGAGGGTCACTATGACTCAGAGGTGACTCGATGGCAGTGGATTTTTTATAAACGTCATTTAGGTCGCGTTCCCCCTCCCCACACACACTTTTCCTAAACACTTCCAAGGGTTTGGAATTTGGGCTAATAATGACTGAATGTGAAGTCTACAGTAGCATAGTTTAATATTTTGTTGTTGTTACGTGCCGTCGAGTCGGCCTCGACTCATAGCGACCCCTCCTTGGGTTTCCAAGGTGATATCACTATGGAAGTAGGATTGCCCAACCTTTCTTCCGAGGAGTGGCTGGTGGGTTTGAACCGCCAGCCTTCTGGTTAGCAGTTAAGTGCTTTAGCCACTATGCTACCAGAGCTCCTATATTTTGATAACCCACTCATTTTATGCATTGAATTTAGTTATTATTAATTCTTTATGTGCTTAAAGTTTAAAGTAGCAATTGCTGGAGGACAAGGGAGACAA
Organism: Orycteropus afer afer; assembly: GCF_000298275.1. Classification (NCBI taxonomy): domain Eukaryota; kingdom Metazoa; phylum Chordata; class Mammalia; order Tubulidentata; family Orycteropodidae; genus Orycteropus; species Orycteropus afer. The sequence continues at coordinate 13,490,831 of NW_006921602.1, read as the reverse complement.
AAGAAAATACAACATGTTCTAGCCTTTTCATCTGTCCATACTGCATCCTAGGTCTGAAATGTAGGTTAGGGAACATCGGCCCACTTGAAACATTGTATTCTGTTTTAAAAGCCAAGCCAAGAAAATAGTAGGAGACAAAATCCTTTATCAGGCTATCAAGTTGGAAAAATGTCTAATTATTTTGGAGTGAATGGCTACATGTCTAAATATGCGTAATTGGCTCGTGGAAGTGTTTACCTTATGCATGAAGATTATAGAATGTTGTCAAATTTTAATTTTTGTATCATAGGGGCTTTGTTTACACATCAGGATGATATAATCACTGGTAGAAGTTTTTCATTTTTTATTGGGAAAATTAATACTCTGTGCCATTTTTGTTGATTTTTGTCTTATCCTTTTACTTGCATATATACTCCATCTGTTTGTTTTAACCCTGCTCATTAGCCATAGCTTGTTATAATTATCCATCTGTCACTCTGGCTGCAGTAAGCTGTAAATACTGCTTAATTTTACTATACTTTTGTGGCACTGATGTTGGTTTTGATCAAGAAAAGACTCTTGCTAACTAGATTCAGAGCACTATGAGTTGCAGTTATGTTTGTTTATTATGTAATCACTGAACACTTTCCTTTTATCTAGAGAGAAGGCAGGGATAGAAGAGGATGTGGAGGAGAGATTAGTGGGTGGGGGACAGTATAATTTTAGATTTTTCTCTCTGCCTCCATTAATCTGCTACAGACCCCTCTCCCACCGGTACTGCTGATTTGTATTAACTGGGTGAGGAAATTACTAAGTTTTACATTTTCCACCAGTCGCAGCTGAAATCTTTCCAAATAAAGTAAGTGACTTGGGAATTTTCCTGGAAAACAAATTGTAGCTTAAGTTTATTTCAGCCCTAGTTGCTATCTGATTTTTACTATGAGGCTAACAGCCTCTTTTAAGAGCTTATTCTAAGAGAGAGAAAAAATCCTTTGTTTTTAGTTAGTTGTATCATGTATTATTGCTGTTATTTAGTTCTTTTAATATATGTATTTCAAGCTTTCACTTGCCTTTAACTGAATGGAAAATATGATACATGGTCAGTACTTGGGAAGCTCCAAAGTATCAATTTCACTGCATTTTTTGGGGGCAACATCACTGGAGTATGGAATTGGAAATTAGTTGTAATTTTTTCCAGCAATATTCTAACAATTTGGCAGTGTGCTTTTCCCATAGCAACAGAGTATGAAATAAAGAATTTTTAAAATCTTCATCTTTTAAGTGACCACAGTATTCCTTTCACCTTTAAATGAAACCAAGACCTGATTGTGAGTTGTCACAGTGTAAAGAAGGAACTTCCAAGTTTAGGAAGGAATTAATGATGCAGGAGGGGTTTTCCTGTTACAGAGGTTTGCTTTCTCAGAAACAGTGGATGCAGCAGGTGCAGCTGGTTTTGTTTGGGAGTAGTTTGGTTTTTGAGATGGTCATGAATTAAGAAGGGAAACAGGGATGGAAATCTTAGAGGTGTTCAAGCTTTTATTTTTCAAAAAAGTTTATATCACATATGAAAAGAGAGGTTTTGTTGAAGATAAAAGCATCTGCTCATTGAGAATCTCTAAAATTCACATCTTCAAGCACTTTGCTACTTCCAGACTGAGTAACACTTAAAACACATTTCCTCATGAAAGTTCAAGATTTGAAGATGAGACTTGTCATGCATTCATTTGGCCATCTCAGATGGTAATTTGAATGCTGGGGTAAGCTCTGCCGTCTCCTTAATCAGATTTAAAATTCTCAAAACTTCATAGGTGTTTCTGCATACTTATCTGAGTTGTGGCTGTGTTACTACACTTTGTTTGCTATTTCTGTTTTCTCTCTTGACATTTTGGCAGTTCTAGCATTTAGAAACCTTTTCTTTGTGATTCAGCATTTTAGTAGTGATCACTTGGTATGTAATCATTTGTTATTTTGTCCTTTTATTTTTCAATAACGTGTGAGAGTTGATCAGATCATATTTTAATTGGTAAAGCCCTTGGAGCCTCTCAAATACAGACACTACTTAACACTATTCGTAGCTGCAGTATTTTTGTATTTGTCATGCATGTATTTATGACTCAAAGAAAAGTTTAGGAAATCCTTCCCAATTGCTAGAATGAGTTAATGAGTTCCTTATCTTTTGTTGATATGATTAGGTTTTATAGATACAGCTGTCTTACACAGAACACCAAAAATTGAATTTAATTCAGTAGCAAGTAGAAAACTTTAAAACAGTGTTAAATTTGTGGCTTTTTCAGCAGGAAGTGGTAATGTATGTCACTGTTGATTTATACCATAAATGGGGTTTAATTTACCACTTCCTATTTGAAGAATAGAAGAACTAAAGAAATCTGAAAGCTGCTAGTCCATCCTCTATTAAGTTTATCAGGTCTCCCTTTTTCAGGGCAAGTTGTATTTGCAGACAATTTGTTAGTCCTCCTTGGGAGCTATAGTGGTTAAGTGCCTAAGGCATTTGACTGCTAACCAGAAAGCTGGCGGTTCACACCCACGAGCCACTCCTCGGAAGGAAGGTTGGGCAATCTACTTCTGTAGTGATACCACCTTGGTAATACAAGGAGGGGCACTATGAGTTGAATCTGACCCGATGGCAGTAAGTTTGGTTTTTGGTTTAGTTTGTTAGGCCTCCTTAAAGGAGCTCTGGTGGCACATGCCTTAGGCTTTTGACTGCTAACCAGAAGGCTAGCAGTTCAAACTCACCAGCTGCTCCACAGCAGGAAGGGGAGGAAATCTACCTGGGTATATTTTCCTGCTTAGAAACCCAGTGGGGGTCGTTATGAGTCTTAATTGACTCAGTGACAGTGGGTTTGGTTTGTTTTTTGGTTGTTAGTCTTCCTTAGGAAAAATTCTCCCCTTTCCTCAGTTGGATTTAACAAAACTAATATAAATGTATTCAACTACCAATGATTATTTCAGGAGCTCTGGTGGTGTAGTGCCTAAGGCACTTGACTGCTAACCAGAAGGCTGGCGATTCAAACCCACCAGCCAGTCCTCGGAAGGAAAGTTGGCAATCTACTTCCGTAGAGATACCACCTTGGAAATCCAGGGAGGGGTCACTATGAGTTGGATCCAACTTGACCGTAGTGAGTTTGGTTTGGTTAATGATCATTTCAAACTATTGTTAAAATGTTCTGTAAACTTATGTTTAATGTGTTTTCCTCCAAAGCTTTAGACTTTGTAGTTTTCAAATAAGATAACAGGTTGTAAATTTTAATATATATAAATAAAAAGTAATCACTTCTAAACATACTCAGTGAAATAAACTGGTACTTGATGAAAACATTATTTTATGAACATGTAGAATGTATATTCATAAAAGAACAATACCTTGAACTCCTCTTTTAAGAGGACCTTTTAAGCGTCTTTTAAGATAGCCTAGGATCACAGATGTTGTTTCCAATGTACTTTTGAAACTAAGTACATTTTTTTCAATTGTAAAAGCACAGTGCTCAACTTCTGCTTCTCAAAGTGGGTCAAAGGGGATGATAACCCTTGCTTTTGTCTGTGTTGACTTGAAGCATTATGACTCAGCCCAGCATTGAAATTTACATCTGAATTTTTTTTCCCCAAAATGTCTCTCTTTTAGCTACAAATTGGACTTTTAAAGAATTTCAGTGAGAAGCAAGTGTAGAAACTCGGAGTTGAAGAATCCCTGCTGTTTTCTACCCCTGATGTTACAAGAGAGAGCTCTGTGAGCTCTGAGCTACAGCACCCACAGGGCAAAAATGCATCAAGTCACAGCTTATGCTGAAGGTCAGGAGAATTGGCTGGCCCTAGAGCGAGAGAGAGTTCTAAGGCCAGGGAAAGGCCCTCTCTGTACTCTTTCCCACACTCCTTGGTATCCTTTAAGCCATTCACAAACACTGGGTCAAGCTCCCTATTCTCTTGAAACAGAAAAGGTTATGTTACTAATATCTGTTGATTGATTCAGCTTTAATGTAACAGATTGTCAGCCTGTTCCTTTTCCATATTAAATTGTATTCTAATTTGTTTAATGAAAGGTGGGCCAATACTGCTCATTCCAGGTTCCCTTTCCTGTAGGTCTGATAACTGGGTTTGGGCCAAGTTCAAAGTTTCCTTCCCTCTGCTCTACTGGCCAAGCCCTTCCCTCTAGCTGCCTCTAACTGCACGATTTGGTTTCCGAGAAATATCTGATAAGCAGTGCTCTCGGCAAGTACTCACTCCATATTTCTTCTGGAGCCTCACTCCCAGTCTACCAGCTCTTGTGCCCCATGGCTCTTCAGAGACAATGCAGAGCCTCAAGTACCACTGTGCTTTCTCTGCTCAGAGGTGGAGGGCAGAGGCAGCCAAAGCACCCCGCCTCTACTCTTACTCCTCCCATTAGAATAGAAAACCAGAGCCCCTATGCTCCTTCTGCCTAAATTCACTCCCAACCTAGCGGCCCAAATGTATATTCTTCATTTGATCTTGGCCCAGATTGAAGCCCCTTTGAGATGGGGTTCCCAGAATGCCCAGCTTAAAATCAGAGCCAGTGTTCCTTGTTAACCCCAATCTGCTTATCTGCTCCCTCACTGTCTGAAGTTGATCCAGCCTTGTCACCCCATACCTGGTCATCAAGGGCTCATAGACTCTATACTGAACAAGGGTAGTAGTGGTGTCTGCTTTTTCCCAAACTAAATCTTCTAAGGTGCTTTCCATCCGTAAAATTTGATTTGATTTTTCTACTACCAATGAAGAATGAATACCTCCATATGTTAGTTTTCCAGATAGTTAATACCTGATTTTTTTCATTATGAAAAATTTCAGGTCCTGGTGACATAGTGGTTAAGTGCTTGGCTGCTAACTAAACAGTCAGTGGTGTGAACCCACCGGCAGCTCCACAGGAGAAAGGACCTAGTGATCTGCTCCCACAAAGATTACAGCCTTAGAAACACTTTGGGGCAACTCTATTCTGTCATATAGGGTAGTTGGCATACAGCAACAACATTTGCTTTTAAAAACTCATGAAAAATTTCAGGCATATAATAAAAAGTGTAGCTAATTTAGAAAATTTTCTTATTGATGTACCCACCTCTGAGTTTTAGAAATAATAAATTATTGATGGAATTGAAGTATACTGTGAGCCTTTCCTTAATCCCTTCACCTCCATTTCTCTCCAGAGGCATATTCCATTGTATACAAGGTCTTCTACTGGTAGACATTTCAGTTGTTGCCAATGTTATGCTGTGACCCTTAAACAGCAGGTAACATTCTTATATGTGTCTCCTTGGGAAGGCCTAATACTTAAATGCCAAACTTTAATTTTAATCACTTTTTGTATTGGTCTTTGTGAACACAGGTAAGTTGCCATATTTCCCTGGATTTCAGTTTTCTAGACCCAAAAGGACACCTGGACTAAGTAGTCTCTGTGGTTCTTTCCAGATCTAGAGTTCTGTTTCATACTTGCTTCTCTACTCCTTTGTTCGTACCAGTTATGACCACCCTTTTAGCATGAGAATCAACTCGGGGGAAGGAATATATCCATATATATTTATATAAATGATATTTACATATAGAGATATATTTATATAAAGTATTACGTTTACGTATATAAATATATTTATACATAAATATACATTTACCCCCTGCCATTGAGTTGATTTCAACTCACAGTGACCCCCATTGGGCTTCCAAGGCTGTAAATCTTTACAGAAGTAGATTGCCTCATCTGCCCCCCTTGGAGCAGCTGGTAGGTTTGAACCAACAACCTCTGGTTAGCAGCCAAATGCCTTACCCACACTATGCCACCAGAGCTCTTTAAATATGTATTTACATATGTAAATGTATTCTATAAAATATTGTATATATTTGCATACATAAATATACATATATGTATATATGTAATATTATTTTATTATATATAAATAAATATTTAGGAGCTGTGGTGACATAGTGCCTAAGGCATGTGACTACTAAGCAGAAGGCTGGTGTTTCAAACCCACCAGCCGCTCCTCGGAAGAATATATAATTTAGATTTAAATTAAAAATGAAAATGGCTTTATTGAGTCCTTTAGGAATACTTTCTTACAACTTAGATTTCCTATTTTATTGACTAGATACATCTTAATGAGGAAATTGGCACTGCTTTAAGGCCATGAAAAAAAATATGTATATTGGGGCATGGTGAAGCAGCATGGAAGCAACTTTTGAACCTTGTCTTCTGAAATTAGATGTTGGGCAGTGTTGCCAAGCTGGGTAGGCTGCTTGCAGGCTTGTAGGCTATGAATTGCTCATGAGCTGGGATGACTCAGGGTTGTCATTTGAACATGAATTAATGTATTGTGTGCTGTCAAAAAAAATTATGCTAAAAGGCTACTGAAATAGGAAGGGGTTTTTGATCGAAATTTAATGCCCTACAGAAGCTGTGTTTTGGGGGGATTGTATAATCCTCTTAAAGGAGCTGTGGTGGTACAGTGGTTAAGGCATTTGGCTTCTCACTGAAAGATCAATGGTTTGAACCACCAGCTGTTCTGCTGCAGAAAAATGCAGTCTGCTTCTGGTCTGTTTCCGTAAAGATTTACAGCCTTAGAAACCTTTTGGGGCAGTTCTACTCTGTCCTATAGGGTAACTATGAATCAGAACTGACTTGATGGCAGTGGGTTTGATTTTTTTAATAGTCCTTTGAAATTGGAAAAAAAAAAAGTGGGGGCGCTGCTCCCTTATTGTCAGGATGAGCTGTTGTTCTTGCACTTGTCAGCATGACAGCTTTCTCATTCTTTGTAGTCTCTGATCATCTGGGGCTAGGAGATGCCCAAACCAAAAAATCAAACTCACTGCCATCAAGTAGATTTCGACTCATGGCAACCACGATTGGGTCTCCCAGGTGGTAAATCTTTACGGAAGTAGATCACACTATCTTCCTTCCATGGAGCAGCTGGTGGGTTTGAACTGCCAACCTTCCAGTTAGAAGTCAAATGTCTTAGAGCTCCTTAGGAGACACCTAGGTCTTTGGAATTGTGGACTTGGGAACCCTCCTGTTAGTTAAGATCATAGTTTTAGTGCAAAGATGTGGTAGCTACTTAGACTGCTTACTGTTCCTTATTTTCTGACTCTTGACAGAACAGCATACAAATTACCTTCAGAGAGGTACTGTTGTTGTTGTTGTTGTTATGTGCCGTCGAGTCGGCCCTGACTCATAGCGACCCCTCCTTGGGTTTCCGAGGCAGTATCACTACGGAAGTAGGATTGCCCAACCTTCTACAGGGTATAAATATAATAATATCCATAACAGGGTAGGAGCAACAGCTGTTACGATTTGTCCACTTCATTTAACTGTGAATATAAAATGTTATTAATTAGATACAGTTAAGTATTATTGTAGTGGATATTATGATTGATTCTGACATTCTTCCTATTGTCTCTCTGATTTTTCTGGTGGCATAGTGTCAAAGGCATTTGACTGCTGACCAGAAGGTTGGCGGTTCAAACCCACTAGCTACTCCACTGAAGGAAGACTAGGCAATCTACTTCCATAAAGATTTACCGCCTTGGAAACCCAAAGGGGGCACTATGAGTCAGAATCAACTCTATGGCAGTGAGTTTGGTTTCTTGGTGTGGATTGAGGGAGTGACCCAGCTCTAGGCATGGGCCTTGGTCAATCTAAATTTAGGGATGGGTTTAGATTACTTCAGTCTTGGACTGCTCATCAGAACATGGTGACATATAACTACATTCCTGTAGTTATAAGTCCAGAAATGCCTGGGGAACCAGTTTAGACCAATTAGACACAAAGGAAAGATTGCTAGAGGCTAGGGGAAAATGTTTCCTCTCTTTTAAGAGAGCCACAGAGAAAGAGGATCTTTTTTTCTTTCTCAGTTCTGCTGTTGTGGTCAGGAACTGCTATCAGTCAGGGGATGAAAGTGATACTCCCAAAAGGGCAGAGCCAAGGGAAGTGTAGAGAAAATGAGCTAAAACTACTGGATTGAGCCAGCCCTGAACCCCACCTCACCACTGCTTGTTGTATGACTCAGTGCATTTCTTTAATGTTTAAGTTAGTTTGAATTGGGGTTTCTGTCATTTGCAGCGGAAGGTATTCTAATTGATTCTTTTAATCCCTGGAGTAGCCTCAGGAAATTATCTTTTTTTTTTAAAAAAAAAAAAAAACCTTTAAGTGAATGTACTGATATTATTGTCAAACTAATTGTAATGTAAGGATCATCCTTTTCGTATTGGAATAAGATTTCCTCAGCATCCATCTGTTGTTACACGTTGTTGTATGCCATTGCGTCAGACCCGACTCAGAGCAACCCCTCCTTGGCTTTCCGAAGCAGTATCACTATGGAAGTAGATTGCCCCATCTTCCTTCTGAGGAGGGCCTGGTGGGTTTGAACTGCCAGCCTTCTGGTTAGCAGTCAAGTGCCTTAGGCACTATGCTACCAGAGCTCCCATTGTTACATTGTTGTTGTTGTTGTTGTTATGTGCCGTGGAGTCAAATCTGACTCATAGCGACCCCTCCTTGGGTTTCCGAGGCAGTATCACTACAGAAGTAGGATTGCCCAACCTTCCTTCCGAGGAGTGGCTGGTGGGTGTGGGCCATTGTTACATAGTATATTAAAAAAAAAAAAAAAAAGCAAAACTTTGAAGTTCCAAGTTTTTCTTAGCTCTCTCAACACTTCGTAGTATGTAGCCTTTAAAATACTTGAGTGTCTAATATACATGGTTTTGTGCAGACCTCATTATTACAAAGAGAAGATTTGGCCATTGCTTGATTTGAAAGCAGTTACAGGGCATATATGTTAATAGGAAGGAGCCCTTACAATGGTTAAAGGTTCAGTGACTAATTGAAAGGCTGGCAGTTCAAACCTACCCAGCAACTCTCTATGGGGAAGTTCTGCTCTGTCACATGGGATCGCTATGAGTTGAAATTGACTCAGTGGCACCTAACAACAACAACAACATGTTACTAGCACCCTGGCAAAAGCCAGACCTTGGGGTAGAGATGGACATGGTTAAGGGGAGAGCTGAGGAGGGAAGAACTGCAGTGACTAGGGAGAGAGAACTGCAGGGGTGGAGTGGCATCCTCATCTCACACGATTGGTGGGAAGATGCAGAGCCCGCTGAGAAACAAAAGGCCTAAATTGAGAGTGATGCTGAGGTGCACAGTGTAGGCTGCAGTATCGTGAGGAAATGGCTACACCTGGAAAGACTTGTCTTGCCAGGCTGAAAAATTTAGATCCACAACTTCTTAAATAGTGCAGTGATATTACCACAGGGATTGTTGAAAGCTATTCTAACAGTGGCATGTAGAGGAATTAGACCAGGGAGAGAGAGATGTTGGCACAGCCTCCTGGGAAGCTGTTGCCGTAATTCATGCACCAAGTGACAAGAGCAGTAGAATAATAGAATCCGGATGTGTAATCTCTTACATGGAAGTTCAGAGTCCCCAAAGCATATCCACACACATTATCTAATTTATCTAATTAGATTCTCTCAAGAACTGGATGTTTGAGTACGTACATGCAGAGGTGGCTATTGTTACCCTTGTCTAGCAGATGAGGATATAGAGGTGCAGAGCAGTTAAACAGCCTAGAATCTAGAACCCCATCTAGAATCTAGGTTTCTTGCCTCCCTCAGTTCAGTGCTATTCAGTAATAATAAAGACTATTTTCCATTTTTAGTGAAATCCTTACTTTCTTAAAATGTTAAGAATTTTAAGTCCCAGCTGGCTTCTTTCAAGTTGTGCTAATTTGATTGTGATGTACAGCATTTGTCTACCAGCTTACTCTTGACAGCAGCATAAACAGAAATGAAATACCCAAGTGTACAACTCTTAAAAACATTGAAAACCTCTGTATAGTGAAAAGATGGTTAAGTATCACAGGTAATGGTGGAACTTCTTCAAATAACAAAAAGGTAATACTTTTAATATGAAAAATAGAAGGCTAGGTCAGTAGAAATTTCCTTAAATTATTTTAAATGAATGGAGAGAGAAACTTTAAAGAAGCCTCAAAATGGCTTTGTTGAATGAAGGTGGTAAAGTTGCCCATTATTCCAACTACAGGCAAAAAACAAAACACCAAAACCCTTGAAGGAACAGGAGTTACAATCTTTAATAAACCAGAATAAAGAAAGATTAACCAGCATTTTGATTTCCATCCTCTTTTATTTAAAATGCAAAGGCATACAGTGAAACCGGTGAGAGCTGCACTTTTTTCTCCTTATTTTAACTCAAAAGCAAACTCATTGCCATCGAGTCGGATGCAACTCATAGCGACCCCTCCTTGGGTTTCCAAGGCAGTATCACTACAGAAGTAGATTGCCCTACCTTCCTTCTGAGGAGAAGCTGGTGGGTTTGAACCACTAGCCTTCTGGTTAGCAGTCAAATGCCTTAGGCACTACACCACCAGAATATTTGTATTTTCTTCCTCTGTTAGGTCTCTATCTCACATAGGTTCAGGCTTTCACAGGTTTTAGTGTGTGTAGTAAACAATGAAGTGTTGGGCATTAACCTTCTAATTGAGTAAGTTATTCTCCAAGTATAAAGTAGCTATCTTGAATGTCATGAATTTTCAAGAAAATATTAATAGCAGTAAACGTCTAAGGCATTTGATTGCTAACCAGAAGGCTGGCGGTTCAAACCCACCAGCCACTCCTTAGAAGGAAGATTGGTCAATCTATTTCTGTAGTGATACCACCTCAGAAACCTAAGGAGGGGTTGCTGTGAGTCAGATCCAACTCAAGGGCAGTGAGTTTGTTTCTTTTAACCAGGTCTTGGGCATTGTTCTTGATGCCGGAATCATATAGGATAGAAGAGGGATTCCTGGAGGGTCTTTGTTACACTGGATTTGGAGTTATATGAAAAGATAAATCACAGTAAAAATCAATGTGTATTAAATCATTTTATTGTGGTAAAATACATATCACCCCAAATTTCCTATTTCAACCAGTCTTCAACGTATAGTTCAGTGAGTCATCACATTCAGCAGGTGCTACTATCATCTGTTTCCAGTTTTTCTCATCACTGTAACCTGTGTGCAGTACCCTTCCACCTCCCCTTCTCCCTCACCCCTGGTAACCACTAAGAAACTTTGATCTTTATACAGTTACCTTTTGTATATACCTCATATAAGTGAGAATCATTCAATATTTGTCTTTTTGTGTCTGACTTGTTTCACTCACCATGTTTTCAAGGCTCATCCATATATTAGAATGTATCAGAACTTTGTCTTTATGGATGGATAATATTTCATTGTACCTATGTACCACATTTTGTTTATCCATTTTATCTCTTGAAGGACACTTGGTTGTTTTCAACTTTTGGCTATTATAAATAATACTGCTAAGAACATTGATGTATATGTATCTGAACCCTGCTTTTAAGTTTTGGAGTATATACCTACGAGTGAAATTTCTGGGTCATGTGATAATTCCATGTTTAATTTTTTGAGGAACCACTAAAGTGTTTCCCACAGTGCCTGTACCATTTTACATTCCCACCAGCAGTGGGTGAGTGTTCCAAGTATAAAGTCTTAAATGAGTGATGGCAACAGTAGATTCTGTTTTGAGGGGAAGAAGGGTGGGCCACGATGCTAACAATAACATGTGTATTGTGTTGCAAGTTTTGCTCTTGCCACTGCAGCGCCAGGAGATATGAGCCAGATAACCTGGGGATACTCGATACTGGATTGTATTAGTTGACAATACATGGTTATTAGTGAGGGAAAAGAATGATTGAGGAGCTGTTCTGCCACATTAGCTTGAGTGTAATTGTTGTCTATTTCAGGGTTTGCTAGGGTACCTGAGAAGGTTCCCTGGGGAAAAATACCACACAGAGAAGCAGCAGCAAATCCAATCCATTTGCACCTAAGCATTATATAAAGCTGGAACTGGGAAGTAGCTTTTTTCAGATGCTTGCACTATTTATGTAGGAACACTGTAGTAACATAGCTGTTGAAGGCCCCCCTTCCCCAGCCAAAAAATAACTGCAGTTAATGTTTGAGTTAATTTAGAGGACACATCATTTACATGTTTTCTTGAAATGTCTTGGAAACCACTTTAAGGTATTCTGTATAGAAGACAAAAGAACCAAAGTATCTAAAAGCTGAGCACCCAGATGATGGGGTTTCAGCAAATTACAACAATGTTGTGTTAGCTGACTGGTTCCCTCACAGCAGTTTATTTAAGAGTTCCATGCTGTTATTTGTAAAGGGCATTATAATTATTTGTAGTGGAAATCTGTTAAATAAGATTTGGGCTACTATGAATGGTTTGAGGAGAAGGAAGTATGAGGGAGAGGCTAAACCTTTGAAGTGCCAGACCCTCAAATGACTTTCACTTGCTGCCTGTCAGATCACTGTTGAGTGGTTCTCAACTCTGGCTGTAGGTTAGAATCACCTGGGGATCTTTAAAAATTACTAGCACGTAGATCCCCTATAAGGAGCATAGTGGATAAGGCATCTGGCTGCTAACCAGAAGGTCAGTGGTTCAAACCGGTCAGCTGCTCCATGGAAGGCGAATGGGGTGATCTACTTCTATAAAGATTTACAGCCTCGGAAACCCAATGGAGGTCAGTCACTGTGAGTTGGAATTGACTGGATGGCAGTGATTTTCTTTCTTTTTTTTTTTTTAGAGCTCTGGTAGCGTAGTGGGAGCTCTGGTAGTGTAGTACCTAAGGCACTTGACTGCTAACCAGAAGGCTGGTGGTTCGAACCCACCAGCCACTCCTCAAAAGGAAGTTTGGGCAATCTACTTCCGTAGTATACTGCCCCGGAAACCCAAGCAGCGGTCCCTATGAGTCAGGGCCTACTCGGCGGCACATAAGAGCAACAACAAATAAGGAGATCTGGTGGCATAGTGCCTATGGCATTTGACTACTAACCAGAAAGATAGCAGTTCAAACCCACCAGCCACTCTGTGGAAGGAAGACTAGGTAATTCTGTTCAGGTTTACTACCTTGGAAACGTAAAGGGGAGTCACTATGTGTCAGAATTGACTTGATGGCAGTGAGTTTGGTTTTGGTTTGGAAGTCCCCTATGGGGAGTAAAGATGGGAGGCAGTAAAGATTTACTGCCTCGGAAACCCAGTGGAATGGTTGCTATGCGTCAGAATCAACACAATGGCAGTGAGGTTTTTGTTTGTTTGTTTGTTTTTAGGTCTGCTATTCAAGGGGCTCTGGTGGTACTGGGGTTAAGGCATTGGGTTGCTAACCAAAAGGTCGGCAGTTTGAACCCACAGGAGAAAGATGAGGCAGTCTGCTGCCATAAGATTTACAGCCTTGGAAACCCTACGGGGTTCGCTATGAGTTGAAATCGACTCAATGGCAGTAGGTTTATGTCCCCTATTCAGTCTTTTTCTTTCTCCATTTATCGTGATGTTGTTTATTGGTCCGGTTGTGAGGATTTTTGTTTTCTTTATGTTGAGTAGAAGGTTGAAGTCATCAGGGATTTCATTTTACTTGAATCCACAATCAGTGCCCATGGAAGCAGCAGTCAATCAGATGATATATTGAATTGGGCACATCTACTGCAAAAGACCTCTTTAAAATGTTAAAGAGCAAAGATGTTACTTTGAAAACTAAGGTGTTCCTGACACAACTCATGATATTTCCAGTAGCTTCGTATGCATGTAAAACTTGGACATTGAATAAGGCAGACCCCAGAAGAATTGACGCATTTGAATTGCAGTATTGGTGAAGAATACTGAAAATACTGTCAACTGCCAAATCTACCTCTTGGAAGAACTATAGCCAAACTGTTGTTGTTGTTATGTGCCCTTGAGTCAGACCTGACTCATAGTGACCCCTCCTTGGGTTTCCGAGGCAGTATCACTACGGGAGTAGATTGCCCAACCTTCCTTCCGAGGAGTGGCTGGTGGGTTTGAACCGCCAGCCTTCTGGTTAGCAGTCACGTCCCTTAGGCACTACGCTACCAGAGCTCCTATAGCCAGACTGCTCCTCAGAAACAAGAATGGCTGAACTTTGTCTCACCTGCTTTGGTCATGTTATCAGAAGGGACCAGTCCCTAGAGAAGGATATCATGCTTGGTATAAGTAGAGCATCAGCAAAAAAAAAAAAAAAGGGTGAGGTGGGGTGGGGGGAGAAGACCCTCAACGAAATGGATTGACACTGGCTACCGTGATGGGCTCAAGCATAGCGAAGATTTTGAGGATGCACAGGACTGGGCAGTGTTTTCCTTCTGTTGTACATAAGGTCACTATGAGTCAGAGCCGACTCTACAGCACCAGACAGCAAGAACAGGTGCCTATTGAATCGAAATCTCAGAATTAAGAGGTGGTTGTTGTTATGTGCCTTCGAGTCGGACCCAACTCATAGCGACCCCTCCTCGGGTTGCCCAGGCAGTGTCACCATTGAAGTAGATTGCCCAACCTTCCTTCCGAGGAGTGGCTGGTGGGTTTGAACCACCAGCCTTCTGGTTAGCATTCAAGTGCCTTAGACACTATGCCACCAGAGGATGAATTTTGAGGAGGAGCAGGCTTTTAAAATACATTGATATATTTTTTTTAAAGTTCTCCAAGTTCTAACATGCAGCCAGAGCTAAAAACCACTGTAGCTACTTAACCTTTAGTAAGTTGTAGGAAACATTTAGCAACACATATATAAAATACTTGCTAACTGTAAAATAACTGTAAAGTAGACTTTCCCTTCTCTCTGTCAAATAAGTTATATTTTTTTCCTCCTTAGCCAGTTGCAGATTCTGAAGAATCAAGTGGGAAGAGATGGAAGAAGAGATTTTAGAGAGGTCCCACAGCCTTCTTTAGCAAAGGGTGGAGAGGGAAGCATTGTTTACATGTCTTTAAGGAAGTAGAAAATATGGCATGGTCTCAATCAATCCAATTTATGTAACTTTGAGGGATGTGATCTGTTTGTGTCAAAATAATGAGGCATATAATACGTTGTATTTAACATGTGTGGGGAATTCTTTGCAGAGTAATTAGCATTCCTTTCTTCTGCCTGTATTCAGAGGAAACATACCATTCACACCCTCTCTGTGTTCACATTTTCCAGTGCGTTGGAGAGCTTTTTTTCAATAGAAATCTTTGTCCATTTCCTAAGAGGACTTGGATTATAGTTGAAGAAACTTAGCATATCTTTTTTTTTGTTTTTCCGGCAGGAATTGATTTTAAAATCAGAACGATAGAACTAGATGGAAAGAAAATTAAGCTTCAGATATGGTAAGTAAACACACACACAGAGCTTCTCTCTTAAACGAGAATTAGAAATTGAAACGTGAATTGTGAGAAGTTAGAGGCATCCTCTGATAGCTAAAGCATCTTCTTTCTAAAATCAGAACCAAGGGAGAAATGGGTAAGTATTGAACATCCTTTAAAGGTTACTCCACCAAGAATGGGAAAGTGAGGAATGGCATCAGAAGAGATTTGAGCCAAAACTTGATTTTATAGGGGAAGAAACTAAATTCTGAAGAGTGCAAATTACCTTTTCATAGTTGTTGCAAATCACCTGTGAACTGAGATAAGGCCAAGTGATCAGGTGGCAGGAACCCTGAACAGGAAGTACAGATTGAGGTTCTAGCTTGACTGCCTCTAAATCGAGGTGACTTTGAGCCGGGTGCTTCCCTTCTCTTAGCCTGTCTTTCCTCGTTTATAAATTGATTGGTTGGATTGATGACATTTGAATTCCCTTTCTACTCTGATAGTTTATGATTTTTTTTTTTTTTTTTTTTTTTTGCTTATTCTCATTAAGTACAGAAATGAGGAGGACATTGGACTGGAAAGTAAGGGAGAAAAGGTCCTGTCTCCCTTCTCTGACATTGTAATATGCAAAGCAAAGATCTCTGGTGATCATCTTCCTATGGCTGGTAAATTCCTGAAGAATTTGTCAAATGCCAATTAATAAATGTGGTTTTCTCAGATTACCAGGTTGAATATTTGTAGCTTGTATTTGGAATCTCTTAGATTTCTTTTAACTTCATAAAAAGGAAAAAACCAAAGCTGGCTTAATTACTTTCAGTAGAGTGCCTTGCATGGTACTGTATGGGTTTGGGGCCCTGAGGAAGGTTTTGGGTGATGTTTGCTGATCTCCTGTGTAATGACAGCAGTAGACAAAGTTTACACATGTAGAGCAGTGTAGACTAAGAAGGAGACAAGGCTAAATATATGTCAGCTTTTTCTTTAGGCTCTTATTCTTCCTTGAATCTCAGACCTGGGATTAAATTAGGACATGATATTGAAATCTACCAGCTCTTCTTTTACAGAGGAGAAAACTGGAACTCAGAGTGGTAAAGTCTATCTGAGAACATATGTCTGGTTTAGTAGTAAAACTGGGACAACTATCCATCTTTTCTGGAACATAGCATCAGCTTCGTATGCAGCCTAGCATACTGGGTCTCTGTATATATTTCCTTGGACAGCATGGTAAAAGTTACCACAGGTTACCCTTTTTACGGGTGATATTTAGTAAACAGATAGAACAGTATTTTTTAGAGGGAATCAAAGATTTCATTTCTGATTCCATGCTCCACAGTCCTGATCAAAGCAATAAGGAACACAGATTGTTGTGTGTTTCCAGGAGCCTGAGGACAATCAGCTAATTTGAACTTAATATAGAGTAGCCAAAATATCATGGCACTATCTATTCATTATTGCCCTCAGCAGCAAAATAGTGTCCGTTCAGTCCTCATGACCTAATTTAATGAAGTAGGGTTTCTTTTCCATCCTCACTGCAAGGCTGGTTCTAATGTTACAATCGAGAAAATACAGTTTTATCTACTTGACCTCTGTTTTCCCCATGATGTGTTTTCTGTGTACTGCACAAGTGCCCCATGTATGTAAACCTGTCAATGAGAGAATGACAGGGTAAGAGGACTTTGGTGTGAGTCCTGACTCTGCACGGAACAGCTGATAACCTAGGATATGGGAGTCTCATCCCAAACAGGGGATAAACTGTTTCGTGGCAGAGCTGGGCCCATAGCCCTCCTGAGCCTGCCTTCTCTTCTACAGAATGAGGATGATAGTGAGATCCACTGTGCTGGGCTGTAGGGGGGCATCATGTGAGCACAGCGTGAGAGAGTTTTGTAAAGTAGACATAAATGTTAACTTGTTTATTGATGTTTTTTAATTTACTATATTTATTTCCCTTGGTTTTTAATCTCATTTGGGTTTGGTATACATTAGATTTCCACAAAATGCCTCTTTCTCCCTCGCAATAAAATCGTACAATTTAGTTTGTCTTAGTAGCACAGGTAGTGAATTAGTTCTGGCTGTAAGTGGCAAGTCTGGGAATATTGATTTTTCCCAAATGTCAAGGAAATTTAACTTCCTTTAATTGGATTGCTTCTATAAATGTAATTAGGAAGTTTTACGTTTTTTAGAATGTGTTTTAATGGCATTCCATCAGCTGAAAAACAAGAATATGGGAGAAGGTTATACAATTTTGAGGTGCTGTTCCTGTTTAAAAAGTCTTTGGAAACATTGCCAAGGATTATGTGTTCAACTCCAGTCTCCCTTTCAATCATGGGCTCCATAGCTGAAAACGTTCTTGAGGAGATCCATTTTAGTGTGCTGTGCTGAGCAGAATTTGCACAGTAGTAAGCCCAGCACAGTTGTTTGCTTTGTACAGAAATCGCACTTTCAATCAAGAGAGTAAAATGTCTTAATCATTAAGCACTTACAAAAATGATTCTAACTACCTGCAGGAGTCCAAGAATTTAGAACTATTCTCTATTGCCTCCCACGTGCATTTGAACTAATATTTCTTGCCATTTCCTAGCAGGACCCATGTATTTTCCTGTGGCTGCTTTTATCATCAAGGTCCAAGTTTTTCACACAAGTCATTGTGAGCTCCTGACAGGTTCTGGTGGCCACTCGTACCTCCAGATGGCAGACAGACGGCAGGTTCCCTTTGTGCCCCATTCCCCTTTCCTTCAAACCACTGTACTTGTGAGCAGACCAGAATTATATCTCCTACAGCTCAGAGCCTCTCCTCAGTGATACTGGGGATGACTTTTGAAACCACTCTCTCCTTTGTTTCAAATTTTAGGGACACAGCGGGCCAGGAAAGATTCCGAACAATTACAACAGCGTACTATAGAGGAGCCATGGTGAGTGTGGTTTTAGGGTTTTGTAACTCTTCAGGTGAAAGTAAAACATGAACATTAATTTGGCAAGATTATAGGTTTCAAGCTGGATTCTAGTACAATGGGCGGAAATAGATTTCTTGATATGAAAACAAGACATTTAAAAGGGATTTTTGTTATGTTTAGTAACTGTGTACTTTGCCAGTGGTCTTCATAATAATAATCAGACAATCGATTAGCTTGTTGATGTTCTAAAGCTCCTTCACACAGTCTGAGGTGATTTTATATTCTTATGATTTTTCCTTTTATTAAGATCTTCTGCCAAATCTTGGTAACTTACAGTGCCATGGTTTACTGCATCTTCATTTCCTGCACCTTCTTGTCATTTACCTCTACCCCCATCACCCTTTATCTCTCACCACCTCCACAATATCCACTGCTTATGTGTGGAGGCTCTTTGGCAGTGTTCTGCGAGCTAACCAGGAAGTAGCTAAATAATCTATGACTTTGAGGCTTAGAGTCTGGTGAACTTTTTCTTTCCTTTTAACTTATTGTGGTTTGGATGAAAGTTTATAGAGCAAATTGGTTTTCCATTCAACAATTCGTGCACATTTTGTGACGTTAATTGGAATCCCCACAATGCAACAGCACTCCTCCCTCTTCTTACTTTGTTTACCATTTCTTTAGTCCTCCTTTTCTGTCCATTCCTGCCTTCTGACCTTTATCCCTAGACAAATGCGGCCCTTTTGATTTCATATGGTTGATTGCTCTGAGGAGTGTATACTTCCCTGGTGTTCCTGGTCACCTTGTAGGCCGATTTATCATTTGGCTGAAAGTGAGCCACAGAGATGAGTTCAGTTCCAGACCTAAAGGGTGTTTAAGCACCATAGTCTTGGGGGTTCCACTAGTCTCTGTCAGACCAATAAGTTTGGTCTTTATATTATTTTGAGTTTTGTTCCACATTTTTCTCTGAATCAATCCAAAACCTCCTATTGTGTTCCTTTTCATAGCAATCAGCAGTGGTAGCCAGGTGCCATCTAGTTCTTCTGGTCTCGGGATCATGGAGGATTCATGTTGTCCATAGTCCATTAGATTGTTTCCTTGTGTCTCTCATTTTTTTCACTCTTCTTTTCTCCAGGCAGGGAGATGGATGGCTGCTCACCAGCTTTTAAGACCCCAATTGCTACTTACCAAAGTAGGATGTGTAAAATATTGTCTGTGTGTCCCATACCAGTTGACCTTGGTGTCTCCTGAGATGATGGTCCTGAGACCCCGGGCAGCATAGTGTTTGGTGAATCTTGACTACCTAGTCCTTCTGTGCTACCTCCTGGTCTTAAACCCTTGTTATCATAACTTCATCACTTGGTTATTTTCCATCCTAAGATGCTTCATTCATTGAACCCATTTATATTGCTTGTCAGCTCTGAACAGGGGCTATGTGGTGCTGGGAGTTCATGTATAAATAAAGCAGCTTAGAAACTAGAACATCAGGCCCAGACCAGGGCTTTTATCTCTGGTTTTAAGCCTAATCCCTAAATTCACAGTTCAAGTTGAGGCTGGAACTTTTATGAAACCCAAAATACTCAGAAAGTTTTTGAAGGGTGTGTCTCTGAGACTATGAAACTAACCTGTAGATTGTTGCCATCATACCTAGCCCATTACTCAAAAAACTCTTTTGCTCCTGAGTAGTGCTGGGGTGACCAAGCTGAACAGGATGATGGCCATCTTTTTGTCTCCAGGAAGGTGTGGTTTGAATCCACAAATCCCTTCATTATCATGCTGCCCTCCTTTCCTCCCCTACTGCCACTCAGCCTCAACTATTTGGGCAACAGTAACTCATCTCCACAAAAAGATAGTTGTGGTGTTTGCTATCAAGTCGGATTCGACTCATAGCAACCCCTCCTTGGGTTTCTGAGGTGATATCACTATGGAAGTAGATTGTCCAACCTTACTTCTGAGGAGTGGCAGGTGGGTTTGAGCCGCCAGCCTTCTGGTTAGCATTAGGCACTGTGCCACCAGAGCTCCCACAAAAAGATTAGAGATCCCTTTTTTTAAAATCTTGTCACCTTTGTATTATATACTACTAAGCATTGTATATGGGAGCACTGGTAGCATATTGCCTAAGGCACATGACTGCTAACCAGAAGGCTGGCGGTTCAAACCCACCAGCCACTCCTCGGAAGGAAGGTTGGGCAATCTACTTCCGTAGTGATACTGCCTCGGCAACCCATGGAGGGGTCGTTATGAGTTGGGTCCAACTTGATGGCACATAACAACAACAAGCATTGTATATGTGTTCTCTTTATACCACCGTAATAATCATTTTAAGATTGTAAAAGCAAACCCACTGCCATCGAGTAGATTCTAACTCCTGCCGATCCCCATTGGGTTATATACATCTTTGTGGAAGTAGACTGCCTTAGCATCCTCCCATGGAGCGTCTGGTGGGTTTGAAGCACCAGCCTTCTGGTCAGTAGCCAAGTGTCTTACCCACTACACCACAAGGGCTCCTTTTATGATTGAAAAGAGTCATCATTTGAAGAAAGAGAGTTGCCAGCTGCTCTCTGTTTTGCTTAGATTGGAATCAGAGGAGGAGGGACTTACCTTGTATTCCAGGAGGAGATTTGTTTATTTGTTTTCCCCAGGAAGAACTGTAGTGATAACTTAGGACAGCTTAACACTGGACAACTTGAATGTAATCATTGTCACTGAATTGTCCATGTAGAAATTGTTGAACTGGTTTATCTTTTACTGTGCATATTTTCACCAGTGAGTGGGCAGGAACACAGAGAATGTGGGGGCATTCTCAGTTGGATGTCTAGCTGTAGTTCATCATATGATGAAAGAGGTCTTGAGATGTATTGTTTGATTTAGATTTGGGGATTGTCTGGCTTTTTCACATACCCTGCTGCCTCGTCTTTCCTCACATTACTTCGTAACTTCAAGTAATTAGAAATTGCTGCTCTTGTAAGTTGCTGTTGTTGTTGTTAGGTTCTGTCGAGTTTTCTCCGACTCATAGCAACCTTATGTACAACAGAATGAAACACTGCCCAGTCCTTTGCCAGACTTACAGTCCCTGCTATATTTGACCCCATCATTGCAGCCACTGTGTCAATTCATCTCATTGAGGGCCTTCCCCTTTTTCGTTGACCCTCCACTTTACCAAACATGATAATCCTCCAGGGATTGGTCCTTTCTGACAACACGACCAAAGTAGGTGAGATGAAGTCTGGCCATTCTCGCTTTCAAGAATCATTCTGTCTGTACTTCTTCCAGGACAAATTTGTTAGTTCTTTTAGCAGTCCATGGTATTCTTAGTATTCTTTGCCTACACCACAACTCAAAAGCATCTCTTCTTCAGTCTTTCCTATTCATTGTACAGCTCTCACATGCATATGAAGCGATTGAAAATACCGTGGCCTGGGTTAGACACACCTTAATCTTCAGGGAGACGTCTTTGCTCTTCAGCACTTTAAAGAGGTCTTTTGCAGCACACTTGCCCATTGCAATACGTCGCCTGATGTCCTGACTGCTCCTTCCATTGGTGTTGATTGTAGAACCAAGTAATATGAAGTCTTTGACAACATCAGTCTTTTCTCAGAGTAGTGTGGTTTTTTCCATTTTGAAGGCAGAGATTTTTGTCTCTTTGTTGTACTCTAAAGCCAGTGCCCACAATAGTGCCTGACATATTAGATGCTCAGTGAACAATGAACTTTGAGCAATGAAATCAGTGGAAAATGGCATACCTAGAAGCAATCTTAGGTAACTCTTCAGGAAATGCTGCTCTGCTCGATTTTTTTGGCTCTCTCAGGTCATCTGTTCCAGTGGGATGTGGAGCCATCTGTTCTTACTGGCGCACACCATTTTCAGTAAGTGGTGGTTATAGCAGGTTTCCTTTGGTTGGTTTGGGTATGCGGCACGTTGATAAGCACTGTCCAGGAGTCTGCCAGAAAACAGTTTCAGAAATACAGAAGTACTTAGGTCTGTAGAGCTTAGTGTTTGATTGACTGTGGAGGGAAAAGTGATGCCCAGGTGTCTACTTGGGCTCACTGGCTGAGTTGTATTGGCTTCAACAAGATGAGAGTACAGGAGGGATAGAAGATTTAGAAGTGAGGAAGACAACATCATGTTTTCCTTAGTTGAGTTGTGGTGACTATGGGAAATACCTTGGTGCTGATGTCCAGTCTGTGGTCTCTAAGACACATCTGGCCCCTACCTACCTCTTCAGTCTCATCTTGTACCCTTCTCCCATTGAATCTGTGCGTTCTTGCCAAGCTGATTTTATTTCTAGTGGGCTGAGGGCTTTCATAGAGTACAAGATATTCATAACACATCGGTTATGTGCCAGGCACTGGGGGCTTTCCCTCTTCACCTCATCCCTAACCCCTTTGCCCAGTTCAAGTCTGCTTAGTTCTCAGGCCTTGGTTTTAATGTCATTTTCTCAGGGAAGCCTTCCGTGACCTTTCCAACCCCTCAACTCTTATCCCAGATTAAGTTACATCTCTTGTCTATGCACTCAGAGTATCCTGTGCTTCCTCATAGCAGTTATCAAATTATTAATTATATACTTGTGGTTCATTGTCTGTTTCCTTTGCCAGCTATCCACGAGAGGAAGGACCTTGTTGATCTTATTCACAGCTGGTAGTACCTAGCATACTATCTGGCACATAGTAAGTGCCCACTAAATATTTGTTGAATGGATAGATGGATGAGTAGACGTGGTACTTAGTACAGGAGTGTGGTCTGTTGTTACTGTTGTGTGCCTTCGAGTAGATCCCATCATAGCAACTCTACGGGACAGAGTAGGGGTCTCCTGAGCTATATCTCTATGGGAGCAGATTGCCAGGTCTTTTCTTCCATGGAGTTGCTGGTGGGCTCTAACTGCTGATCTTATGGTGAGCAGCCGAGTTCTTAACCATTGCACCACCAGGACTCCTTAAGTGTGGTCTAGAGGTATAGATAAGGTAATAGTTAACATACAGGTGTTAGCTGAAGCAGTTGGAAGGTGAACCCTTTAGAAACACCAGACATAGAGTCTATAAATTTATGACAACGTCTTTCATTAAACCTCTATAGCAATGTGTTATATTCTAAGTGTCTGTGATTTACTTAGGTAAATAGTGACATTCTGATGAGCCAATATAAAAAAATAATTTTAAAAGCAGTATCGTGTCAATCTTACTAGAGAGTAGAAGGAAGATAGTTTCTATTTGGATTAAATAAGTGCACAATAGAAGTGATTTCCTCTTCCTCTCAATGTTATCTCTGTTTTACTTAAATGCACTTTCAGTGCCAGTTGGTGCTGGTTCTTATCATGTGAGGTCGGGTAGAAGGGTGTATCACCTTTACCATAATCACTAATTCATTAGAGTGAAAATGTTAACAGAGTTTTTATTTATTTACATGGTGAGACAGGAAGAATTTAAGTCTCTGTATTTTTCAAATTTATTAGTCCCTTTTATGAAAAAAGAAAACTAATAAAAGGTTCCTGGAGGGGAGGAGGACATGGACATCAATATTCTATAGCTTTAAATATATAAAATACTAAATATCTTTTCTTTCTTCACTTATAGGGAATTATGCTGGTCTATGACATCACAAATGAGAAATCCTTTGACAATATTAAAAACTGGATAAGAAACATTGAAGAGGTATATATGGAAAGGGGATGCTGATCCTGGAGACAGTCCTGCTGGGTGCTCCTAAAAAGTCTCCCTCGGTTTCTCTGAGACAGCTGAGCTGTTGAGAAGGAGGGCATGGGTAGCTTGGGCCCTCCCACTGAGGAGCACCTGAAGGCTTGATCCTGTTCTGCCTGTCTGTGGTGGGCAGACAAAGGAGTGAGCTCACAGAGTTTCATAGTTGGACCAGAGCTTGGAAATTATTTAAAACAAATCCCCATGTTACACATGAGGAAACCAAGGCCAGAGAAAAGTGACTTGCCTGTACTCATACAGCCTTTAAAAAGGGCCAACCCACTGCCATCAAGTCGAATCCGACTCATAGTGATCCCCATTGGGTTTCCAAGGTGGTAAATCTTAAAGGAAGTAGATTGCCCCATCATCCTTCCTCGAGCAGCTGGTGGATTTGAACCAACAGACTTCTGGTTGGCAGTCAGAAGACTCGGGCACTGTACCACCAGAGCTCCTTTAAAAAGGACAGTCAGCAGTAGAGCATCTGGTTCCTAGGTGCTGTCTATCAGTCTGTTTGACTAGCAAAAATGTATCTACCCTAGCAATTTAACGTTTTGCCTTTTTAACCTTTTCTCCATCTTAGATATTTGAAAGCTAGGTCTATAAATTGGTTTAATTCCAGATTGATTAGTATTAAGATTTTTCTCTATCTTTGCTATTTCAAAGAGAAATGTGACTCTGAGATAATTGTGTACACATCTCTTAACAACCCACCTGAATTTATTTTTGAAATAGTTGAGAATCCAGAATACCTTTCCTGTTGAGTCACTGAGGACCAGAGTTTGTTGTGGTGTTTTGTTTTGTTTTCCTTCTTGACACCAGCATATATTTGTATGTTTGTGGTTATATGACCGTACATCTTTATTTCTGTTTGTTCACGTGCAAAACGAGATGTAAGACTGAAGTTCCAGAACCTATGAAAAATAGTTTCATGTTGACGCTTTTCCTCTTCTCCCCTCTTCTAAACTTTTCTCTGAACCAGGCCTTGTTTTGAGTTAAAGATTATTTGTCTTATTATTAAATTTATGGCTATGTTTCTGACAGGTCAGCATTTGTCTTTTGGATAACTGTGATTTTTCTATAAAAGCATACTATTTTCTCCCTGCAGCATGCCTCTTCAGATGTTGAAAGAATGATCCTGGGTAACAAATGTGATATGAATGACAAAAGACAAGTATCAAAAGAAAGAGGGGAGAAGGTAAATTTGAATTGCATACATAAAGGTTGAAATCTACTCTTGTTAAGCATTTGTTTTCTTGGTATTATGTAATTTTTGATTTAAGTTTCTAAAATACCTATGTTTCAGTCCTTTACCATTATAAACAACAAAGGGATATAATCCATGCTTACATGGTGTGAATTAGTATTCCAGGTCCAACTCCATATACTGTGTGGTCATGACTCATTCCTAAAGAATTTGCTAATGTTTCTGGGAAATACAAATTGGTCCTTTTCAGAATTCCTGCAGCTTAGAGTTCAGGCTATTTCTTTTGATACCTGTGTGAAAATGTCCAGTTTTGAAGTTAACAAAATTCATTCTTTTTGAAAAAAGTTATGGGATAAGTGATATTTCAACAGTTATCATTTTCTAATTCATGATTTTATTAAAGAATTTTCTAGTACACATTAGTTGTAGGTCACTATGGATACATTGTAACTCATCAAGCTATGAATACTGTTACAAGTTCTTTATAGACATGTCTATATTTTGTGCCCTGTAAAGCAAAAGAGTTTATTTTATATACAGATTTCTGTGACATTTTCTACATTGACTTAGAGGCTTCACTTTGCTTACTTTTTAAGTCTTGGAATTTTGCTTTGGCCTTTTTTGGTGGTAGATGCAGAATGCATTTGTTTTTCATTCTGACTGACAAACTTTTTTCCCTGAAAATACTCACTTAATCTTCATGATTGTAAATGAGCTGAGCATTCTCTTTGGGAATAGATAACAATATGGAAAAGTTCATAATTTGTTTCAATCAACAGAAATCAAATCGAAGAAAAATATAATATTTTAAGCTTTTGCTTCTATTATATATAAGTTTATCAAAAAATTATTAAAATCAGTACAGTAATTGTTGGAAAATTGTACTTTGGGAGCAGATAAAAGAGGCCAATGAATCTCAAGTTAATACTAGAGAGGGTACCCGTCTCACTGTTTTACTTGTAAGTATGTTGTTGTTGTTATTTGCCGTCGAGTCGGACTCGACTCATAGCAACCCCTCCTTGGGTTTCCGAGGCAGTATCACTACGGAAATAGATTGCCCAACCTTCCTTCCAAGGAGTGGCTGGTGGGTTTGAACTGCCAGCCTTCTGGATAACAGTCAAGTGCCTTAGGCACTACGCTAGCAGAACTCCCACCTGTAAGTATATTAGAGAGCTAAAACTACAACAGAAAAGAAGGAAGTACTAAAACAATTTAAAGTGGAAGTGTCCCTTTTTTCTTTTTTTTACTGATGATGATTAAGTTAAATGGTTAAATTCTAAATATAATAGAAGAAGGTAAAAGTTTAAAACCACAGGAGCTCCAAAATATACACTCTACTTTTGGGTCTCTGAAAAACATAACAAATACAAATATTCAAGTATCTCTCACTGAATTTTAAATATTTCCGTTTTCCTTCCAGTTAGCAATTGACTATGGGATTAAATTCTTGGAGACAAGTGCAAAATCCAGTACAAATGTAGAAGAGGTAAGGAAGTAATGTTTGGTGACTTAGTATCATCACTGGCACTAGTGCTTAGATGCTTATGTTGAAGCAACACTTAAAGCTTTGTGCCAACTCACCTCTATTTCATGAACTTTTCCGCTTCTGACTTTTATGGGGTCCGTGGCTGTTGAATTTCTGGCTCCCAAGCTTCCACATGGAGCTCTATTAGACTGTTCATTTAAGATTGACTGAACAGAAGATGGAAGTTTAGTTTTAAGTTAAGTTTTGCCCTTTGTTTGGGAAGCTGGAATTGCTGGGCTAGCAGACCAAGCCCGTCCTCTGCTCATTCATCATCATTCAGGAGGAACCATGCCTGGTAAAAGGAGATAGCGAAAAAGAGGAAGACTATCAATGAGATGGATTGACACAGTGCCTGCAACAATGGGCTCAGAGTTAGCAGTGATTGTGAGGATGGTGCAGCATCAGTCAGTGTTTTGTTCCATTGTACATAGGGTTACTGTGAGTCCACATTGACTTGACACACCTAACAACATGTTCTCCTGTACTAGCTTGTAGCAGAAGAGCCTAACTTTCATGTCTGTAGTCTCTCAAGAGATTAAACTGTTAGTTCATTGAAGAGATCCCCTTAGCATACATATTTGGAGTATATTAAACATGATCTATTGTAATATAATGGCATTTACTAGAAATCAGAAAGTGTGTTTATTAGAGAGTAAGTAACTTTAATGTAAAATTTCAGTAAGTTAATCATTAAAGAAAACCATATTGTCTAAAGTCTTTTAGGAAAAAAATTTCTTCACTTAGGCAGAATTGTTAATATTTAATTTATAAGAAATGTTTTTTTAAAACCGTTGATGGAAAAAAACTCCAAACCTTTTAAAAGAAATTTTTAAGAGGATTTATTAGAGAAGAAAAACCATTAAAACAGGGGAAATAACTAGCTCACACAAATGTAAACTGTTGAATCCCAGAGAAAGGATCTCAAAACAGGGATGGATGTAGGCCTAAAGCAGGAAATTACAAGAAAATCGTTGATTGGCTTATCTTCAGTTGGGGTCACAAACCAAAAAAACAAACCCAACCCACTGTCATTGAGTCAGTTCTGACTCATGGCAATCCTATAGGACAGAGTTGTTGTTGTTTGTTGTTATGTGCCGTCGAGTCAGACCTGACTCATAGCGACCCCTCCTTGGGTTTCTGAGGCAGTATCACTATGGAAGTAGATTGCCCAACCTTCCTTCCGAGGAATAGCTGGTGGGTTTGAACCACCAGCCTTCTGGTTAGCAGTCAAGTGCCTTAGGCACTAGAACTCCCTAATAGGCTGTAAATCTTTAGAGAAGCAGACTGCCTCATCTTTCTCCCATGGAGTGGCTAGTGGGTTCAAACCACCAACCTTCTGGTTAACAGCCAAATGCTTTAACTACTGCATTCCTGGGGTCACAGAGGGGAGGGTTAAATGAAGCAGAGAATTGGCTACCATTGGATAATATGAAGTGGGCTAAAAAGATTAGTTACAAGAGTTAATTGGAAAAGTTCTTTCCGGCACAGAGATTTACAGTCATAGTCACAAGATGCTTACAATGCATACCCTCCAGAACAGGTTGTAAAAACGTCTGGCTTGATGTAAAACGTTTCTTGGGGATGCCTGGTACCAGAGCTTGGTGCCAAAACCCCTTTCATGGAAACTGTTCACTCAAGCGAAATTTTTCTGTTTGCCTGGAGTCTAGGGAGTTAGATAATGGTTTGACTCCTAGGGCTTTTCCTGAGACATTGTTTCTACGTCCCTGTCATGAAAGGAATATTTCTTAAGCCCATTTTACACAAATGTGGTGTTCAGAGTCCTTTCTTAGGTTGCATTCCTTCCAGATCCTGACTTGACTGCAGAGAAAATATCTCCTTAGCTACCCATAGTTGCTAGCCAGATAAAGAGCCTAAAGGTCAGGCATGGGTAACTTCAGTTTTAATTTTGCCGAACGCAGCAGAATATGGATTTAGTTCAGGCATTTTACTTTGGCTAAAGCTTCAGGAAAATTTGTCTTATAAAACTAACCATAAAAGTAATATATGTTTATGTAGGAATATAAGTTAATACATACAACTTACTTAATAGTATGCTGATGGTTTTATAAACGTTCAGTTTCTTAGGCCATTCATCATAACATCTTGACCAAATATCAAGACATAAATGCCCTTATTGGCCAGTGCACACTAATCAGAGGTTTTCCTTTGTTTTAAATAACTATTAGCACACACTTTTTTTCAGGTTGGCTAATGAGTGTTAGGAAACAGGAAGCCCTTACGGATTTATTTACATAAGTGTAGATAAGCAGAAAAATGCTTCCTTCTGCCTGCTGCAAAAGGATTTCCCTCCATCAGAGAGAAGGAACCCTCTTAAGTCAGCTTTACTGGTGGAGAAGAGCTTGATCACGGAGATGGCCGACAGGTTTTCTCCCACAGAATGAGCTCCTACGACCCTGACGTAACAGAGCAGGCTTAGGTCTCTGTTAGTACCTGCACCCTGATCACAGTGGTGGCCTCGAGAGGGCATTGAGCTGTGGAAGTATGAAACTGCTTATTCTAGCTAGGTAGTCTACAAAAGTTAGCAGTTTTCCCAGAGCTTAAAATTAGTGTAGTTTGCCTCATAAAAACCGTCATGGAGCTTACTTACCAAACTCACCACCATCGAGTCGAATCCGACTCATAGTCATCCCTCTTTGGGTTTCTGAGGTGGTATCTCTATGGAAGTAGATTACCCAATCTTTCTTCCAAGGAGTGGCTGCTGGGTTTGAACCACCAGCCTTCTACTTTGTAGTCAAATGCCTTGGGCAATTTCAAGTATGACACTGAAAAGCTGTTAAAAAGTAGTAAGAGGAGTTATACTGTTTCCATTTGATTTTATGTGAAATAACCCTTTTCCTGAATATTTTATTTGGATGGCAGGAGTGATTGGCAGCAGAGTGTGACATAACATTGGGTTCAGCATGGAGACAACCTAAGAAGCTTCAAGAGTTCTTGTTGTTGTTATGTGCTGTTGAGTTGGACCCGACTCATAGCAACCCCTCCTTGGGTTTCTGAGGCCGTATCACTACGGATATAGATTGCCCAACCTTCCTTCTGAGGAATGGCTGGTGGGTTTGAACCACCAGCATTCTGGTTAGCAGTCAAGTGCCTCAGGCACTACACTACCAGAGCTCCAAGAGTTCTTAGCGCTGTAGAATTAGAATAGAATGAGAGTAAGTTTTAAAAACATCTGGTTTGGGTCAAGAGACACTGTGTAGAACTTATCGAGATTAATAACATTTGCCCCCCTTCCATGTGAACTGATTTCCATGGTGAGCAATTAGTTGAGCTCCGGCAACTGTTGGATTTTAGAGGGGATAAGACACAATGGTTAAGTGCTTGGCTGCTAAGGGAAAGTTTGGTGGTTCAAACCTACCAGCTGCTCTGTGGGAGAAAGATGTGGCATTCTGCCTCCATAAAGATTTCTGCTTTGCAAACTCTGTGGGGCAATTCTACTCTGTCCTATACCAAACCAAACCAAACTCACTGCCGAGGAGTCAGATCCGACTCATAGCAACCCCTCCGTGGGTTTCCGAGGCAGTGTCACTATGAAGTAGATTGCCCAACCTTCCTTCTGAGGAGTGGCTGGTGGGTTTGAACCACCAGCCTTCTGGTTAGTAGTCAGATGCCTTAGGTACTATGCCACCAGAGCTGTGTCCTATAGGGTCCCTATAAGTTGGAATCAACTCAATGGCAGTGGGTTTGGAAGACATGGAAGATTTGAAGCATAAGAGGTCTCAAGTAGGAGTTAAAAACACTTTGAAAAAGAGAAGGTCAGGAGTAAAAGGTAGAGATTTTCATGAAGACAAATTTTAGGACTATAAAATAATAATCATTCCTTGACTCATTAAATAGATATTTAACATCTAGATGAAGTATTGTGCACTGCTCTGGGGACGCAGGGATGACTTAGAGCTATTGCCTTTGAGATGCTCTTAGTCTATTGAGGAAGCTACTCCTAGATCAACAAGTGTCATATTAGAAACTTGTACCAGGCTCTATGTGGAGAAAATACTGAGGAATGAATGGCTGCTTGATTATACTGGAAAATGCATATGACGTAATTGAAAAATAGGCTGTAACACTCACATACATACTGTGATTACAATTATGTTCTTTTCACAGTTAAAAATTTTAAAGCAATATATTTTACAATAAAATAATGAAAATTTTCTATATTTCTATCTTAAACTATACTTTGTATAATTTTTCTTTTTAATTTTTAGGCATTTTTTACACTTGCACGAGATATAATGACAAAACTCAACAGAAAAATGGTTTGTATCACTTAATAGTTTTTGTTTTAATTATAATAGTTTTTTATTTGGCATTTGATAAAAAGGATTGACACAGTAGCTGCAACAATGGGCTCCAACACAGTAATGATTATGAGGATGGGGGCAGGGCTGGTCAGTGTTTCGTCCTGTTATACATAGAGTCGCTGTGAGTCCGAACAGACTCTATGGCACCTAACAACACAAAAAGACTAGGACTGATTATAGTATAGTCACATTAAATTGGTTTGGTTTTTTTCCTTACTTTCATAGTTGCCTGGTTGAACTTGGGTCTTATTTCTGCCAGGTGTTTCAATTCTTTCATCTGGCTCTTTAAGTTGTCTTTAACTGAATTGTGATCAGAATAGTTAAAATTAGTAACAACACAAACTAAACTTTAGCCATAAAATTATACAGTTCAGTTTTCATGTGATAGACATTTTTATCTACAAATAATTATGATCTTGAAATTGCTCATGTTTGCTTAAATTTGAAGATACCCCAGTACTGCAGTTTGCTTTAACCTAAGTCAATTGCACACCGTATGTTACCCATATTCTTCTTACCTCTGACAACAGATTGTCTGTACCAGTAGCTTCACATTTTCCATCATTAACCTTGAAACTCTACACTCCATTGGCTATAATTTCTTTGGACTAGAAATGGGAGCATCCTAATATATTATTAATATAAAACATGCTATCCTAAAAACATTTGTCTCTTTTTAATCCATCATTTCCAAAGAAAAAGACACAACATTGGAGCTTAACTAGTTCTCTTTCGAATAAAGTAGCATAGTGAATACTTTGTTATTGGTATAGTTTGGCATATTTTAGGTTAATTGGGGTTAAACCATGAAACTTTTCTTTCTTTTTTGGTAACCTCACCCTCTATTGTTTAGAATGACAGCAATTCATCGGGGGCAGGGGGACCAGTGAAAATAACAGAAAATCGATCAAAGAAGACCAGTTTCTTCCGCTGTTCGCTACTTTGATGAACTCATTCTGAGAGACTGCAGCACACCTAGAGGAACCTTTCCTGCTTCTCTGAAAGCACAGGTCACCCAGCCTCAGAATTACACCGCCCGGCTGCTGCTGAGAGCATCACTGAACCTGACCTCTCAACACAAAATGCCAAGTGGACTCGGCCTCAGGGCCTAGCAAAATAACAGGCTCCTTTTTTCAAACACGGAAGCAGTGAAGTGGAGACACATGTGGGACTTACCTTGTTTTTCCTTTGTTTTATTGCCTATTGCAGAAGCTGCTATCTTTCTTTTCACTTTGCATATCAGTATTAGCTGTTCCCTTTTAACAACACAGTCTTAGACTCGGATGTGCACAGTTTTGTCTCATGAAATTCTAGACAGATTTGTGCGTTTGGTAATGTTTAAAAGAAGAGTAGAACATTTAAAGCAGAAGTTAATATACTAAAATTAAAGAACATTTGGTCCACTTCTTATGGCCTTATGTTATTGCATTGGTAGCATTTATTAAAGGTTTCTGGTTTGTGATTTTCTTAAATAAGAATCATTAAACTCTGGTGAGATTTGTTTTAAAAATTCATAAAAATGGCATCTCTTCACCAGAGGCCACATTTCTTTATTTCTTGAGATTGTTTAGAGCTTTGCTTCATTCCAGACCTCTTTGCCACAGAGCATCTGGGTAGCTAAAGGACTCACTATTTTAAGTTGTTTACCTCTGCCCAATCTTTAGAAACTGCATTTGGAAATCTCCTTCATCTCACTTTTTCTAGGATTTGTATTTACTGTCCTTTCCTGTGTTTGAGCTATCATTATACTCAGTTACCTAAAACATAACATATTTGAACACTTTTGTCTGTTTCTAATGGTGAACTTCTTGAGGTGAAATTTTACATAGGCAGAGAGGTGTACCATTTAAGGTTTTATTTCTGAATCTCTTTGTGGTTTTGTCACACTAGGATACTCAATATATTTTTTTCTTTAGGTTAACCTCTTAGCTTGCTGATTGAGTTATATCACCTAATTCCTGCCATAATCCCTGTCTAAAGAGTTAACAAGAGTTAGATTTAGATTTTAGTTTGCAGAAAGCTTACCTGTAGAGAGAGAGATTAACTTGTTGACATAAATTTCATAGGGATAGATAGCTGTTGGTGATGGTGATAAGTTTTGGCTTCCCTTTTATTCAAGTGAAGTGTTTATTTTTAAACAATAATGGACCTTGTGCAACCTCTAGGAAAAATCTTGCCTTTTCATTAGAAAAAATATGAGCAAGATTTTAGTTTTAAAATAGCTGTTGTTTAATGTGTAAAACCTAGTTCCATCTGTTCAGGTTCATTGTCCTAAAACTTGGTCCAATCATTTAGGCTAAAGGCAATCAAAAGCTTTGCCGCCTTTCTCATTGAACAAATGGTACTAGTATACGTTTTGTAGATAAAATCATCACATAAGAAAAAAAGGTATTCGGTGTTAATTTATGTCCTAAAATCTAGATTGCTTTGTCATTGCTGTTATTGTAGTCTTCAGTCTCATTACACAGAAGGGGATAATAAAAAGGTGATTAGGGAAATGAATTCTGTTAATAATTCTTTTTCCTAGTATGCCTATTTTGCTTCATAAAGAGTACCATCATGCTTGATAATTAAGAATGGGGAATGGATGTGGAAATGGATTACTTGTTACCACAGAGAATTCGACTTCAAATTAAGATGTGTAGTTAGAATGCTTGGACCAATCAACCTTTTCTATCTGTTTGAAAATTTATGCACAGTTTAGTGGAAGCAAGTATAGTAGATCTGTTTTTGATGGGTACAAAATACTAAACTTATTGTTGACAAATTCCAGCCTTCCTTTTTTTTTTTTTTGTAGTTACCTAGATAGGTTGTTTAAAAAAAGAGTAGGCCATTTAAAGCAGAGGTTAATGCTAAAATTGAAGAACATTTGGTCTCTTGCTTCCCGATAGTAGTTCCCTGATTGAAAGTTGATTTTTAAGTTTTCTGCCTTTGAATTAGATACATTTTTGGAAAAGAAAAATAATTTCTTAGAAACATCCTGTATTCATTAATTTTCTAAAAAAGTATCCAAGCAGTGAAGCTTTCTGGATGGTAACAAAGTACTTTTTAAGGGGCAAGTGTCATGACACCATGTATGAATGTACTTCTCTTAGTAATTTACCTCTGACTATTTGGTGTCTTAACACTTTGGTTTATATCTCAGGGGTTGTCTGCAAACCAAAACTGACATATTCTTTTTTTTTTTTTTTTTAACAGAGTACTATGCTTCTGTTGTATGTCTTCTCTCTTCTTTTGTCTTATATGGGATAATAACTAGTCTCCATGAACTTCCCTTTGAAAGAGCCTGTAAAAGTTAGATGAGCCTAAAAGTGCTCTTTGAAGTAGCGGCAAACTGGGGTTATATGTTCTGTTGTATAGAAATGAAATGTCCTTGCTATTTTCTTACATTTAGCTTTGCTAAATTGTATATAATTTGAGCTAAGACCATAGGAAATTCACTTTCTGCATGGTAAAATGACCCAATAAATATTCCACTTTGCTTAATAATGTACATATAGTACATTATTTTTTCTATTTGTAGATGAATTTAGTGACAGATAATTGTCTGTTCCCTGCTGAAACTGAAAAATTCTAGTTTTGTGTGAACATACCTGTGGTCTTACAGATAAGGTACATGAAGATTTTTGCAGCAGTGTTAGTGGTTCAGTGGCTGCACTTTATTATCAGTGTGCTCATTTTTGACAATGATTGGACTAGACCTTTTCAAATAGTCTGAGCATATCAGACAGTGAAAATGTGCTGTAACTGAGTCGCATGTAAATCAGTTGATTGTAAAATGTTTCACTGGGAACTTATTTTAGCTCTATTTTACTTCAGACAGATTACAAGAAAATAATCCACCTGTGCGTCAGTAGGTGCTGCAGGGTTTCTTACTATTTACAGGAACATTTTGTGCAGTCTTTGTTGTAAATTTTCAGAAGACTATATACTCTTTACTTTGAAGGACTATTTTTTAATTATACCTCATTTAGCTAACTAGTATTCTAATATCTCGTAGAAAAACAGTGAGCCAGCCTGTAAGCATTCTACGAAATCTAGATGGTATGTTTTGTTTTGAACTAACAGCATCTTTGGGAAAGGTAGGAGGTATTTTAGTTTAGAATAGAACATACATGCCATATCCAGTAGTGGGAGGGGGGAGTACTCTCTCCCTCTCTCCATTAATAAATTTAGCTGTGCAATATAGATAAATTTTTGCCGAAGTTTCTATGTCAGAGATTATAACTCCATTTTACAGTGTTCTGAATGCTAAGAATCTGTATTAAGGCTTACAAAGTTTTTCCTGTGATGAGTAATTGATACATTTAAGCAGACACTTTTTCTAGTTCATGACTTGGATTCCTTAATAAATTTAATTTTTAATCTTTATAGGTGAACTTCTAAGCTTAAATTTTTAAAACCACATTTCATTATGCTGGCTTACTTAGCTCAGATTTTAAACTCTTATTTCTGGAATCAGAATTTTTAGAAAAAAAAAATTTTAACAGAAAAGACATCCCTTTTTCCAGCCGAAGAAGAAAAAAAATGAATGTTTAAAAATAAAATCCCTTGACCTTAGAGGGACAGGATAGACTAATAAAATTAATGGCTGTCATTGTCACTATGAAAAAAATAGGCTGAAATGTACAGAAATGAAAATTAGCAATTATTTTAGAGATTTTTCAGATTTTACTTTATCTTTTGAAATTCTTGTGCCACATTCGGTTGCATTTCTTGTTGCCAAGAACTACAGAACCTCTTATTTCATTTTCTTACTTTTTTAAAAAATGTGAATTTAATCACTGTCGTTCATTCCTATGGCCTTATAGTTAGGTTTACTTTGTTTGTTTGCAGCTGACACTGCAGTTCCTTTAGTCCAAAATCTCATTAACTATTTGACTAAAATCATGCCCCTAAAGGAAAATACCTAGTTTTTCCATGAAAGTAACCTATTGTGTGTGGTAAAGCATATTTTATTTTTGCTACAGAGCTTAATATGAAAAGCTCCTGCAGATAAAGTAGACCTGTCATGTGGTTCAACTTGTTTAAGCCAGTTCATTAACTGTGTACTGATACTGATGCTGTGGTTTTTTGTTTGTTTGTTTAATGGATTTTATTCCAGGTGAACTTTTTTTTTTTACAATAATTTTCATTTAAAATAAAGACTACATAATGAAAATACTCATGACTCACTGGATTCCACATTTTAAATTGTTTCCTTCAAATTTGCTAGGTGTGTGGCTGTGAACATGATAGATTTGAGATAGTTTAGCAAGTAACACAATTTACTGCACCTGCTCATCCTAACGATGTTCTGCTTCTGTGCTTGTTGCATGGTTCCTAGTTATAGCCTTTTCAGTTTACCCCCACAACTACTTCAGACATTCATGATTCTTCTCAAGCTTCCTGCCAATCTTTCCTTTCATTCTTCGAAGACACACCTTTGATCTCCAACTTCACAGAGAAAAGTATTAGTCTAAGACCACCTTAGCCTCCTCTCTCTCCCCAACCTATAGCCTACCAAGAGCTGGCTGCTCTGTTTTCTTTCACTTAGAGAACTTTGTACTTGTCATTTCATCTCTTCCTTATTTCCCACTTTTGCTAACTCCTAAGCTGAGATTTGAAGAATGAGTTGTGTTATCTTCTTTAGTGAAGCCTCACACGTTTGGATTGAGTGCCCTTTTCATATACTTTCAGAGTACCTATAATTTTCTGAGGTGCTCTGGTGACACAGTGGATGGGGGACTAAGACTTAACTGAAATGTGGTTAAAATACCATGAACACATATTCCCCCAACTAAGCTCTGCATGTTAAGGAAGGGTTGAAGACATTGTTATATATATAATTTTATTTGTTATTCATTACCTTGCCTACTTCCAGAAAGTATTTAAGGCAGCTTTAATGAAGATATATACCAAAAAACCAAACTCACTGCCGTCAAGTCGGTCCCGACTCATAGCAACCCTGCCTTGGGTTTGCAAAGCAGTATCACTGTGGAAGTATATTCCCCAACATTCCTTCTGATGAGTGGCTGGTGGGTTTGAACCACCAGCCTGCTGGTTAGCAGTCACCACCATAGCTCCCTAATAAAGATATGATCAAATCATTGAAATACAGGTAAAAGAGTAAGTCATATTCTGAAGTCATGGCAGCAGTTGGGGGGGGTGGTTATAGAAGTTTAGTTGCTATAGTCCAGTATTCAGTTTAGCTCCCTGCTTCCCAGGAGTCAAGGTAAAGCCTGGTTATGATTAATTAGATATCCTTTTTAACTGAGTGTTTTGGTTACCTAGTGCCGCTCTGACAAGAATATACCACAAATGGGATGGCCTGAACAAACAGGAGTTTATTCTTACAATTTGGAGGCTGTAAGTCCAAGTTCAAAGTGCTAAGCTCTGGAGGCTGGGTGAAAGCCCCTCAACCTTGGCTTCAGCTCTGCCTCCTGGTCCTGGCCCACTGGAACAAGAGGCTTTTCTTCACTCAGCTGCTGGCTGCTGAGGCTGACAAGCCCAAGGTTGACAAGTAAAATGGCACAGTCCCGCTGTTACCAAACAACACGGCAGGCCATTGATTCAAGTCCATTGTCAGTTCCAGGATTGACAGACCATGGCAGGCTGCTGAACAACGACAGCACTACATGCAGGCTTCAAGCATGCCATAAGCTAGAGACCATTCCCAAAGCTGTTTCTTATATACAGGAAGCAGACCACATACCCAAAGCAGCTACTCAGCTGCTCCAATAGATTCCACCATGGGGTTAATTACCAATCTCACCATGGAGAATTACTACATTCAGTTGCCCAACCACTTAGCCAGGCCCAGCCAAGTTGACACACAAACATAATCACCACACTGAGCATCCAAATTTGTTAGGAGAAATCAAATTTCTTTCTCATCCTGAATTCAAGAGTAATTTAAACCATGCATCTATAAGGAATAGCGAATAGCAATAATGAAGCAGTTTTATAAAATACACATAAAAATGTAAATGGCCATTTCCTGTATAAAAATTTAAGCCAAGGATGTGAGTATATTATGTTTCTATGAAGGCATTTCTGCATGGAGTTAAAGTAATGGGATTGTATTTGGTAACTCTCCCCCAGAATCAAACCAAGACTATCTGTCTAATGGTGGGCCAGATAGTATCCCTCTGAACTGTCATCTCAACCTGAGTTTTGATAAGTGCCAGATAAGAGACAAATGGCAGGCACTTGTCATATTCAAGCCTTATTTATTCTGTGAGATAAATGGAAAATATATGTTTTGTTTTGTTTTGCTATGTATCTAGCAGTGTTCCCACCTTCTCCTCCCATATGTGTGTTTTAAGAGGTCAAAGGGGACATTTTGCCATAAGAATTAAATACTTCTGAAGATGGAGGAATAGGCAGACAAGTGACACAGACCCTCTTCAACAAAGAAAAGAAAAACCAATTGACAGAGATACAGAAGATAATCCTGGAGCCCTGAGCTTTGAAAGGAACTATACAGAAGTGGATTGGGCACCAACTAGTGGAAAAACCTTAACGAAAATAGTGACTACAGAGATGGTCGGAGCTGTGGACTGTCAGCTACTCTGGTGAGACCAACAGCCTGAATATTTCCATGTGGCGTTGGGACCTGAGTATTGACCTAAAGATCAATCCCAGTCACCAAGGGCTGCAGAGACGACTGATCTGGTGGCCTATGACTAGGAAGGGAAACAGCAAGGAGGGAGACAACCTGAGCTGTGGACTTTCTGCTGTTAGGAGGGTGCAGCCATTTTGGATATTTAAAGTGACCGAGGGCGTGGCCATTTTGGATATTTAAAGTGACCAAGGGTGCAGCCATTTTGAATGTTTACAAGTGGCAACCATTTTGGATTTTAAAGTGATAGCATTCTCATTCAGATTCCAGGGACCTAAGAACAGGTTCTGTTTGCTAGGATCGGCAAGGACATATGAGAGGCTGACAAAGGAAAGGAGACAGGTGGTGAGTGTATAAGTGCTGTCAACTAGTGAATAGAGGAGCATAGAACAGTACCCTGCCTGCATAGACGACATATAAACAAAGAAAACAAAAATTGTGAGCAAGTCACTCCAACATATAATCATCAATTAAATATAAACACAAACACATCACAATGCCTCAGAGACAATAGAGCATCACAATCCACACATCTTTGGCTTTGGTGGTTGGTGCATAAATTTGAATAATAGTTGTATTAATGGGTCTTCCTTGTAGGCGTATGGATATTACCCTATCACTGACAGCATTGTACTTCAGGACATCTTGAAACATCCCTTTGTGATGATGACTGCCACACCATTCCTCTTCAAACTGTCATTCCCGGCATAGTAGATCACATGGTTGTCTGATTCAAAATGGCCAAAACCCATCCATTTCAGCTCACTAATGCTGAGGATATCAATCTTTATGCATTCCATTTCATTTTTGACAACTTCCAATTTTCCTAGATTCATACTTGGTACATTCCATGTTCCGATGATTAATGGATGTCTGCAGCTGTTTCTCCTCAATTTGAGTGGCGCCACATCAGCAAATGGAGGTCTCGAAAGGTTAACCTTATCCATGTGAGTAAGGCTGGGTTTACTCTAATAATGCAGCTCTTTCCTAGTCCTATTTTGAGAGCCTTCTAACCTAACTGGACTATTCATAAAGTTGTGCAGTAATGTATCAGACAGTGTTTCTTTGCTATTCATAAGGTTTTTCCTGGCCAATTCTTTGAGAAGTGGACAGCCTCTTCCTTCTTCCTAGTCTGTGTCAGTCTGTAAGCTGGGCTGATACCTATGCACCATGTGCACCCTGCTGGGTTTGAAACACCAGTGGCTCAGCCTCAAAACACATCAACACGTCACCACAGTAGGACAAACCGACAGACAAGTTTGTCTCCCTGTTGGAACCTCTCCTACTACCCTTTTCTGGGTCTCTGCGGCTGACTCCTCCTCCATCCCGGTTCCTGTACCTTTTCCTCCCCTTTCTCCCGCTCTCCCACTCTGCTGCTTTGGGCATGCCTGGGTTCCCTCTCCTCACCTGGATCCCTGTGGCTCATTCCTCTTCTCGATCCCTGCAGCTCACTTCACTCATTCATCTTGTT
Organism: Orycteropus afer afer; assembly: GCF_000298275.1. Lineage (NCBI taxonomy): Eukaryota > Metazoa > Chordata > Mammalia > Tubulidentata > Orycteropodidae > Orycteropus > Orycteropus afer. The sequence continues at coordinate 13,450,990 of NW_006921602.1, read as the reverse complement.
GAATATATACAAAATAGCAGATGTTTATAAATTCTAGTTTTTGAATTATTTCATTAATTCAGCATGGTTAGTGAGCTGCTGACAGTACAGCAAAGAGAAAAACAAAGCCTCTGGCACTCCTGGAGTTTACACATTAGTGAAGGAGACGGGAAGTAAGCGTGTCTGTCAGAGGGTCAGACGCAAGGAGATGTTACAATTGTCATAGGATGGTGCAGAGACTGTCCGAAAAACTTCTTTGAAGACTTGGGAAAAATAAAACCATTTTGCTAAAACAACCATCAGAAGGACAGCATCTTCCCCTAGTTCGACCTTTTACCGTCTGTGAGTTATCTCCTGGATCACCATTATCTCAGCCCAGGATAATGGAGCATGAAGTTCCCTCAACTATGCGAACAGAAAATATGCTTTAAAAAGTAATCCCTTATAGTGCCTAAGGCACTTGACTGCTAACCGGAAGGCTAGGGGTTCAAACCCACCTGCCACTCCTTGGAAGGAAGGTTGGGCAATCTACTTCTGTAGTGATACCGCCTCGGAAACCCAAGGAGGGGTCGCTATGCGTCGGATCCGACTCAACCGCAGTGATTTTTATTTTATTTTATTTAAAAATGGAATCCTGCCTCCGTCTTGAGCTAAATCTTTCTTAGGCTGACCTGGAATCTTCTCCCGTTCTCGATGCATACGGTTCCGGTGACCTGATCAGTGTGGAAGTGTTCGGGGCTCAGGCCCTAAAGTAGCCAGGATCCGCCTCCAGATCAGGACCTACGCCGCGGGCCCCAAGGCCTGGTCTGTGCAAGGTCGGCCAGTGAGGCTGGAGCTCAGAACCTCGCAGCCCCGCCCCGCTCCGCCCAGTTGTCAAATTCCGGCCGGCGGTCGGCCCCGCCCCCGGCCTCTGCTCTGGCCAGTCCCCACCCCTTTCCAGTGCCTGGCCTTGCCCTGTCCCGCTCGCGTCCCCGCCCCGCGCCCCGCCCCTCCCGGGCGCCCGCGTCCCCGTCCCCGCCCCGCGCCCTTCTCTGACCGCGCCCCGCGCACCTCCGGTACCCAGACGGGCGCCCGGGTCCGCTTCTGCGGTCGCCATGACGGCGGCTGTGTTTTTCGGCTGCGCCTTCATTGCTTTCGGGCCTGCGCTCGCCCTCTACATCTTCACCATTGCCACGGAGCCGCTACGCATCATCTTCCTCATCGCCGGGTGAGGCTGCACCGGGAAACCCGGACGCCGAGACCTCCCTTCCTTCTGGGGACTACCGCCGACCCCCAGAGTCCGCACCAAACGGCTTGGTCTTAGGAGGCTTTGGAGGGCAGAGGGGATGAAGGGGAGAGCAGAGGCTCCGCTTCCCCGGGCCGCTCGGCCTCCTCCTCGGAGCTGCGGTGCTGGGGAAGGAGCTCATATTGCGGGTCTTTTTGCCTAGGGTCCGTGGGTGGGCTTTAATGGGTCGTGAAGCCCCTAAAATTGTATGAAAAAATGTGGATAAATTTGTATATGCGTTTTTCATTTTTCTGGAGGGAAAGTCCCTAAATTCCCTCAGATTCTCAAAGGCGTCTGTAATATCAAAAGGGTTAAAGCCACTAGGATCTAGGGCATTAGGTCTCATGCTTCGCCCATTAGAATCACCTGGGACCCGATGCTTTAATACATGTCGGTGCCTAGCACCTACCCCAGATTAACTGAATCAGAATGTCTTGGGGCTGAGATTCGGGCTTTCCATGTTTTTTTTTTTTTTTAAGATTCCCAGGTGATTCAGGTGTGCAGCCAGAGGGTAGAAACCACACCAAAGCACCTGACCGAACCTTTCTTTCGAGGAGTTAAGTAAATACCGAACTCTGGTGGCGAATGTGGGCATAATCCCAGTTTTCACCTGTTAGGCAGCCTTTGCCGGGACACAACCCTGACCTCTGTCCCAGATTTGAGTCGCACTTGCAGGCTAGGCCAGGGAGTCCCACCTTTTCTGAACTGTAAGTGATGCATGTAATGTGTCACTTTATAAAATAATAGACATTTGTAAGAAAAGGTTTGTAACACTTGTGATCATTAGAAGCAACATGAGTTGTTACAAAAACCAGGCCTGAAAAGCTGATCTGGATCAGAGCAAGGGTTTTCAACCTCTGAATTTTATACCATTCTATTAATAGATGTCTAGACATTTTTTTTTTTTTTTTCTGGAAAACACACATATTCGCAGATATCTGACCCTTAAATGAATAGTTTTTGGTAGGTTTTAAGGATATAAAAATTGCAGTAGTCATTGGTTGTACATTGTTTTGGCACGTCAGTGAGCAGAATATTGGCTAGGAAAAGTAGCACATGATTTCCAGCCTGGTGATGTATGGCAGATTTGGTCTGCAGATGTATTTGCAAATAGTGTGGTCACTGAAGAAAAGTAATTGTTAGAAAAATCCTACATTCCTCTTGGTCCACATGGAGAGGTCTCACTGGGGAGAATAGGAACTACTGATTTCAGACAACACCACCCCACACCAATTAAAAAATTGGGAAATCTGTTCCTTCTCAAGCAGTGTTGTTTTTTCCTTTTTAAACCGTTATTAATAGGGAGCTGTGGTGGCATAGAGCCTAAGGAGGCATTTCACTGCTAACCAGAAGGCTGGCAGTTCAAACCCACCTCTGTTATATAGGGGTCGCTATGAGTCGAATTGACAGCTGTGGGTTTTACATTTACTTGTAACTTTTTTTTCTCTGATTTTCAGAGCTTTCTTCTGGTTGGTGTCTCTGCTGCTTTCTTCCCTTGTTTGGTTCATGGCAGAAACCATTACTGGCCACAAAGATGGACCTGTAAAGAAATATCTGCTCATCTTTGGGGTGCTAGTCTCAGTTCTTATCCAAGAAGCCTTCCGGTTCGCTTATTACAGACTGTTAAAGTAAGTTGCAAGTCTGCTTTGCCTTTTTTTACCCCAAGATCTATTTGAATTATAGTTTAGTAACTTGAAACCCACCAACCACTCCTCGGAAGAAAGACTGGACAATGTACATCTGTAGAAATACTGCCTCAGAAACCCAAGGAAGGGTCACTGTGAGTCAGATTCGACTCAAGGGCAGTGAGTTGAGTTTAATTTGAAACATTACTATAGTGTGGTAATATGAGGACCAGTGCTTTCCTACATAGTTCTAAGGCAAGATATTGGTACATTTTCACCCTGGAAGTATTGAATATTCTTTTAACTTTAACTGTGGGTATTCATTCATTTGAAAAATAATTCTTGAGTATATAGTCAATGCCAGGCATTAGCCTAGATACTGGGGATACATCATCAGTGACTAAGAGTCCCTGCTCTCATGGAGCTTATATTCTAGTGGGAAGAAATAGACAACAAATGAATGAAAATAACAACAACAACAAAAATATATGTTAGAAGGCAATAAAAGCTATGGAGAAAAAGTAAACTAGAGAATAAGTCTTTAAAAAACAAAAACAAAAGTTCTAGTGCTCAGGATTGTTAGAATTTATATCTACTTCTCTTGAACACAACCTCAGATGAAAAAATATTATGGAGGTTACACCTATCATTATTTTGACTAAATTAGGGCAATACAGGGGTTCATTATGTGACATTTTATATGGTTTGAAATCTATAATAGAAAAATACATTTTTTTTTTTTTTAAATCCTTGAGTACAGGCTCCCTTTTTGGACCAGAGAGCAGATCATTTGTAAAACATGAGGACCTCATATGAAACCACAGATTTGAAACACAACTTGAACTTGGACCATAATTTCCCTCAGGCAGTCATGAGGTTGGCTTTGATTATTAGTAAGACTCAGTCAGGAGCATGACTAATGTGCCATCTTTTTTCTTTTCTGCAAATGAGGTAATTACAGCTGTCTTTGAACTACGTAGACAGACCCTCAACATTATCTCTTATAATAGGCTTCTAATAATTTATTCTTGCCAAAATGTTGGGCACTCTGTATTTCTTTCTTTTTTCTTTTAATGACAGATATTGAATTCCTTTGTAATAATGAGGCAGTTTAACTTTAAAATTCAAAGCCAGGAATGCGTTGGTTAGAAGCACAATTCCTGACTTGGAAAAGATTTAAAAATGAAATTCTCATTCATCCCTGGAAATATTAAAGAGCAACCGACACATATCAAAGATAACATTTAAATTTCTATAGAAATATATCCATAACAGATGGACATTCAGCTATAATTGAATGTTTCTGGTATGCGGCAGTTACCACCTTTCTGCAATTTCACTTTTAACTCTAGAATGTTACTAAAATACACAAAATCTTCCGCCTTTTGACTTCTGCCCCCACTCAAAAGCCACACAAGTGCATGAAATTTCTGCCACATGGTTCTCCTTATGTCCCTTTTAAGGCTGAATATTCCTCATTTCTTTACCAGAACCCCAGAAGCCATGAATGTGGTTACCAAACATTTCAATCTCTGGTCCCCTAAACATGCCATTTTGATTGGTGCCTGATTTTCACCTGTGCTCAGGACCTGGCACAGAATTCTGCAGGGTGGTCTAACTCTTTCAGAGAGCCCTGGCCCTTCCCACCCTTCACTGGGCACTATACTCTTAATTGCATTGGGTTTTCCTGTCAGCTACATCACTCACTCACTTTGCTCTTTAATTTTCATATGTGATGGTTCTAATTTTGAATTTCTAGTATAGAATGCCATAATTTACAACATGGGTTTGTAACCCCTTAGGACTTACACATTCTAAAACTTGACTTCCCCAAAGTGCCTAAGTGGGTACCTGCTGTTTTTCACCACCTCGTTTCTTCATGGTTTCCACCTGAAATGGCAACCTTTTCTTGACTCTAAGCTGTAGTTCCAAAGGACCATAAGTTGATGGGTTGCCATTTTTTTAATGAAGGCAGTAAGAAAGTAGGGCCACATGAGGAAGGAATTACAGATGTCAGTCTGAAGCTCATGCTGGGAAGTTCAGAGAAGCCTCTTTGGACTCCTGGGGAAATCATGTTTGCTTTTCTGAAAGGAACTTTGAAAATTTGCAACAGATGTAAATAAATGAATAATCTCTTTTATAAGGATCAGCACAAAACTAGTTTCTATGAGGTGGAGGTTAAAGATGAGCCATATGCCCACCTTTTCCAAACTGCTGTACCACTCCATGATCTCTAACATCAAATATTCCTCCTCTCAGTACTCTCACAGAACTCACAAACCATCAAGGAAATGGCTCATGCAGTTGTGGAGGCTGGCAAGTTCCAAATTAATTCATGGGTCAGGCATGAGGCTGGAAGCTTCTCGTAACATGGTTGAGGGGGCTGACAAACCCAGATCAGCAGGTCAGATGACCGGCTGCTAGCTCACAAGGCTACGGAAGCTGGTGAATTAGGCCAGATGATAGACTGCTGGCTCAAGAACCAGAGGTCAGATGATGACCAGCTAGATGCAAGATCCAGTGCAAAAGAGGGAACTTTGCCAGAGTATTTATATATGTATAAGATGCAGACTATACCCTCAAGAAAACACCCCTTACTTGAGCAAAGTAGTCAAGGGTTTAACTTGAATAAGGATGGTGACTTGAGTTATGCCCTCTAGTAAGGTGGTAACTCAGTATAAATCCCACCTTAATCCTGCCTCATTAACATAATGGACAACTCACTACCAAATAGACCATAACCATAGGCATAGAGGCTAGGATTTGCAACAAACCAAAATGGAGGATAATTATATCAAATTGCAAAATGGAGGGCAGCCATACAATACTGGCAATCATGGCCTAGCCAAATTGACACATAACCTCAACCATCACAGGATTCATCCACCTTATTTGCATGGTCCTACCTAATCACTATGTGGGAGTCACAAACAGTATGGCTAGAAAGGCCATTTTAAGTAATTCACTGCTTCTCAGTAAGACAATCCTGTATTACCAGGTACCTTTGTTTGCATTTGCAAAGGCAGATCTTTAGTGAGCCTTTGGAATATGGTACAAAATTATCCTAATACATTTTACAAATGATAGGTAAGTGTAATTATGTGTTAAGACAAGTTTGAGACTGTAATATGTCACTCTTAACTAATGTTTATGTAAAGCAAAACAAGACCTTTTGCTGTCAAGTCGATTCTATAGGGCAGAGTGGAACTGCCCCATGGGGTTTGTAAGGCTGTAATCTTTATGGAAGCAGACTGCCACATCTTTATCCTGTGAAGCAACTGGTGGGTTTGAACCTCCGACCTTTCAATTAGCAGCTAAGCATTTAACCACTGTGCCAGCAGGGCTTCTTATAACATTTATATAGAAACCTTTCAGTTGTACTCATGCTGCCCACCCACTGCTGTCAAATCAATTCTGACTCATAGAAACCCTGTGAACTAAACTAAACCAAACCAAATTCACTGCCATTGAGTCAATTCCAACTCATAGCAATCCCCATTGGATTTCCAAGGCTGTAAATCTTTACAGAAGCAGACTGCTTCTTTCTCCTGAAAGTTGCTGGTAAGGTCGAACTGCTGACTTTTGGTAAACAGCCAAGCGCTTAACCACTGTGCCATCAGGGTGCCTTTCTTATGCTGAACTACATTTAAATATAGTGGTTTAATAAGTGTTTTGTTTCTCTTCATTACCGAAGTAAATTTTGAACTTTTAAGTTTATTTACCAGAATCACATCTTTGCTATCTAAATTCGGTGCCAAGTTTAAAATGCGGAGAGTTTACATTCAGTTCTTACGAGTATATGGAACTGAATCAGATTTGTGCTGTCTAGTATAAATTTATGAGTTAGACCTTAGGGACAGTTATTTCATCATGAATGAATAGCTTTCTGCTTGGCAGAGGGCTGTGTGGTGAGAAATTGACTTGTGGCCACAAGTGGAAGCTTTCCTTACATTAATAGTAATAAGATAAGAAAAAGTCCAAAGAATAACTGTAAATGGCCTGAAATAGATGTTAGGTTTCTTTTTTTTTTCCTGTTTGAATTGAAACTTGTAATATATTTTAATTTTCTCTTATAATGCTGATACCATAAGCATTTGTTAATAGTAGAAAATCTTTCATTTATAGAAATTAAAAAAAGTAAGATAACCATTGGCAGTAGTTCCTAAAAGGCTTAAGTGTTTTTAAAAATTTCTAAAATGGTGCATTTAATTTCTACATGTGTTCTCTCTATCACACATGCAAAGAAGAATCAGAATAAGGGAAACAGTATTATTTGCCTGTAGTTTTCCAAAGTTTGCATTAAGTAAAAGGTAGGCGAATTTTGTTCTTGGAACCAAAATAATAAATGCAAACAAAGAATTTTCCATTTCAGTAAATGCCACTTACATCATCAGTCTTGTGTTCTAACCATCAGGAACACGGGAACTGATGACATTTTGTGCTTTTTCACTTCCTAATGTGAACATTGAGAACTGTGAGCATCATAGACATTTCCTCCCACATACTTGGAACATAGAGTGAAGAAGTTTATTAAACTTCTGAATTTATATACTTAATGATATTTATTTATTTATTTATTTTTAAACCAACTAGTTGCTGTTGAGTTGATTCCATGTATGGCAACCCCAGGTGTGTCAGAGTAGAACTATGTTCCATAGGGTTTTCCTTTTTTTAACTTTCTATTGTGAGGGTAGAAAGTTTACAGAGCAAACCGGTTTTCCATTCAAGAATTCATAAACATTTTGTTTTGTGACATTGTAGTCCCTACAGTGTAACAGCATTCTTTCTACTTCCTCCCTGTGTTTACAGTTTCTATTCGTCTTTCTTTCCTCTCCCTTTTAGCCTTCTGAGCTTTATCCCAGGTCAGATGCTGTCCTTTTGATCTCATATGGTTTATTGTTCTAAGGAGTGTGTACCTCCCTAGTGTATCACCCCATATGCCTGTCTTTTGTTTAGCTGAAGGTTAAGACACAGGGTTCAGTTCCAGACCTGAGGGGTGACCAGGGGCCGTAGTCTTCGAATTTCACCAGTTTCTATCAGACCAGTAAGCCTGGCCTTTTTTTTTTTTTTAATTATCTTGAGTTTTGTTCCAAATTTTCCTCCCATTCTGCTGTGATCCTAATCAGAGTGGTCTGCAGTGGTAGCTGGGTACCATCTAGCTCTTCTGGTCTCAGAGTCATGGAGGCTGAGGTTCATGTGGTCCATTATTCCTTTGGACTAATTGTTTCCACGTGTTATTGATTTTCTTTACTCTTTGTTTTAGATGAGGAGAGACCAACAGTTGCACCTCAGGTGGCTGCTCAAAAGCTTTTAAGACCCTAGTGATTAATTATCAAAGTAGGATGTAGAACGTTGTCTCTGTGAACTATGTTATTGCCAGTTGACCTTGATGTCCCCTGAGACTATGATCCTGAGCCCCTAGGCCCAATAACTCATTCCCTCAGGGTGTCTGGTTTTGGCTTTGTTATATTCATGGATCTATTATACTTAATGTATTTGTGATAGAAGACCTTTGCTATACCAAATAGCAAAAATTTTGTTCATTACAGAGCAATTTATATAAAATAGAAATCCTCCAAAATTTGTTGATTCTACTACTTTGATGTATTTGTTGATGGAAATTATTACTATTATATTTCTCATAAGTTTTATTTAGCCTTTAATTGTGCTGGAAAATAAATATATGTTAATTTAGGAAAATTGGACATTTGAGTTGGTTACTGCTCCAAAGAAAGAAAAATCAAAACCCAAACCAAACCCATTGCCATTGAGTGACTCTATATTGTTGTTACTAGATGCCGTCGAGTCGTCTTCAACTCACAGCGAACCCATGCACAGCAGAATGAAACATGGCCTGGTCCCACGCCAGCTTCACAAGCCTTGCTATACTTGAGCCCATTTTTGCAGCCACTGTGTCAATCCATCTCATTGAGGGCCTTCTCCTCTTTCGTTGACCCTTCAGCTCACCAAGCATGAAATCCTTCTCCAGGGAATGGTTCCTTCTTACAACATGACCAAAGTAGATGTGAAGTCTGGCTATTCTCACTTCCAAGGAGCATTCTGGCTGCACTTCCTCCAGGACAGATTTGTTAAGTTCTTTTAGCAGTCCATGGTACTTTCAGCATTCTTCACCAGCACCACAACTCAAAAGCGTGGACTCTTCTTCAGTCTTCTTTATTCATTGTCCAGCTCTTACATGCATATGAGGCAATTGAAAATACCATGGCTTGTGTCAGGTGCACCTTAGTCCTCAAGGAGACATCTATGCTCCTCAGCACTTGAAAGAGGTCCTTTGCAGCCAACTTGCCCAGTGCTACATGTCATCTGATGTCCTGTCTGTTGCTTCTGTTGGCGTTGATTATAGAACCAAGCAATGTGAAATCTTTGACAACTTCAATCTTCTCTCCATTTATCATGATGCTGCTTATAGATCCAGTTGTGAGGATTTTTGTCATCTTTATATTGAGATGTAATCCATACTGCAGAATGTACTCTTTAATCTTCATCAGTAAGTGCTTTAAGTCGTCCTCACTTTCAGCAAGCAAAGTTGTGTCGTCAGCATATTGCAGGTTGTTAATGAGTCTTCCTCCAATCTTGATGCCATGTTCTTCTTCGTATAGTCCAGCTTCTCAGGTTATTTGCTCAGCATATGGATTGAATAAGCATGGTGCAGGATACAACCCTGACGCACTCCCTTCTTGATTTTAAACCATGCAGTGTCCCCTTGTTCTGTTTGAATAACAGCTTCCTGGTCTATGTACAGGTTCCTCCTAAAGTACAATTAAGTGTCCTGGAATTCCCATTCTTTTCAATGTTATCCACAATTTGTTATGATCCATGCAATCTAATGCTTTTGCATAGTCAATAAAACACAGGTGAACATCTTTCTGGTATTCTTTGCTTTGAGCCAAGATCCATCTGACATTAGCAATGATATCCCTCATTCTACGTCCTCTTCTGAATCCAGCTTGCATTTCTGGAAGTTCTCTGTCAATATACTGCTGTAACCATTTTTGACTTATCTTCAGTAAGATTTTACTTGCGTGTGGTATTAATGATATTGTTTGATAATTTCCACATCCTGTGGGATCACCTTTGTTTGGAATGGGTACAGATATGGGTTTCTTCCAGTCGAGCAGGTAGCTGTCTTCTAAATCTCCTGGCATAGCCGAGTGAGTGCCTCCAGTGGGGCATCCGTTTGTTAAAACATCTCAATGGGTATTCCGTCAATTCCTGGAGCCTTGTTTTTCGCCACTTCAGTGCAGCTTCAACTTCTTTCAATACCGTTGGTTCTTGATCATATGCCACCTGAAATGGATGAATATCCATCAGTTCTTTTTGGTGCAGTGACTCTGTGTATTCCTGCCATCTTCTCTTGATGTTTCCTGCATCATTCACTATTTTGCCCACAGACTCTTTCAGTATTGCAACTCAAGGCTTAAATTTTTTCCTTAGTTCTTTCAGCTTGAGAAATGCCAAGCGTGTTCTTCCCTTTTGGTTTTCTAACTCATGTCTTTGCACATTTCATTATAATAATTGACTTTGTCTTTTTGAGCTGCTCTTTGAAATCTTCTGTTCAGCTCTTTTGTCATTTCTTCCATTTGCTTTAGCTACTCTCTGCTCAAGGGCAAGTTTCAGAGTTTCTTCTGACATCCTTTTTTGGTCTTCCTTTCCTATCTTTTCAATGACCTTTTTCTTTCTTCATGGATGTTCCTGATGTCATCCCACAATTCCTCTGGTTTTTGGTCATTGGTGTTCATTGTATCAAATCTGTTTTTTAGATCTCTGAATTCAGGAGAGATATATTCCAGGTCATATTTTGGCTCTTGTGGACTTGTTTTATTTAATTGTCTTCAACTTCAGCATGCATATGAGCAGTTGATGGTCTTCTGTTCCACAATCAGCTCCTGGCCTTGTTTTGGCTGATGATATTGAGCTTTTCCATTGCCTCTTGCCACAGATGTAATCAGTTTAATTCCTTTATACTCCGTCTGGTGAAGTCCACATGTATAGCCACCATTTGTGTTGAAAAAAAGGTATTTGCAATGAATAAGTCATCAGTCTTGCAAAATTCTATCATGCGATCTCCAGCGTTATTTCTATCACCAAGGCCACTATAGGACAGAGTACAGCTGGCCTATAGGGTTTCCAAGACTGTAAATCTTTAGGGAAACAGACTGACTCATACCTTTCCTACTGAGCTTTAATAAATATGCGTCAGAGTTAATATAATTGAAATATTTGAATCAGGATCTTAATATTGCTTCAGAGTTTTCCAACTAGCAAAGATTAGTAATAGGGACAATAGTGGAATCAACTAGCCACACCTTGTATTCCTACATATCTGCATGAGGAAGGGAGGGTTCTTGGTAAGTTCATAACAGATGCATGGATCAGATCACACTAAAGATCATTTCTACTTGAGTAGTGTTCTATCCTTTTATTCATATACTCATTTATCTCTGATTCTGAGGGCAGCATTTTATTCTGCAGGATACAATAAAAGTGTCAGACTTCTCTCATTCCTGAAGGCTAATTAGAGATATAAAGCAAGCATGTAAACTATTTAGAATCAAAAGACCATAGGATTAAGTATCCCTATGAAAGTTCAGATCATCAGTATTGTGGAATTTAAGAACAAAGAGAGATTAATGATTACCAGTCATTGGTAAAAGCAGCTTCTTTTGAAAAGTTGCTACTTGAACGAGACTCTGAAAGATGAGTAGAATTTAGGTTTGATGGAGTGGGAAGTGAACGGTAGGGTGGCAGAATAACCATATCCCAGGCAGAAGGTAACAACATACCAGCAAAGTGGGGATGAAGGTATAGTACTTTGCAGAGAGCAATGTGGTAGATCCCATGGGATACTGAGCTGAATATGTATTGGACTCAGAAAGTAGTCAGAAGTACTATCTTTTAGCAAAAAAAAAAAAAAAACCTCAATCCCTGCTAGCTTGTTTACTTACATTTTTCTTTCCTTTATGTAAAGCTCAAGGAGCTCTGGTGGCATAGCAGGTAAGGCAATTTGGTTGCTAACCAGAAGGTAAGCAGTTCAAACCTGCCACCTGCTCTGCAGGGGGAAGATGAGGCAATCTACTTCCGTAAAGATTTATAGCCTTGGAAACCCAATGGGGGTTGCTATGAGTCAGAATAGACTTGATGGCAGTGGGTTTGGTTTGGTTTTTGTGAAGCTCAGCAAAAAGGCAAGAGTGGGTTGGTTTTTTTGATTGATTTTAGTTAATTGAAAGTTTGCTATATTTAGTTTAAATGAATTTCAGACTTGGTGTATAACCTAATCAAAAGCCTTAGTAAGTATCAGAGTTTATAGTATCTTGTGTCGTCTCCTGTTACACTGTTTTTCCTTTTTTAGAAAAAATTACATAATTGTACAATCATATATAATATGCTTTTATTTCAGAAAAGCCAATGAGGGTTTGAAGGCTATAAACCCAGATGAGACAATACCTTCTATGCGACTGCTGGCCTATGGTAAGTTAGAACTGGATGGTATATAATTTTTTTAAAAAAATCAGTCATTTTTATTTTTTGTATCTTTGTAAGTTTCAAATGATATTTTATTCTGCCTTGGCCTCGTGGTATCCATTATTTGTTTATTTTTCCAGTTCTCTAAGGCCTTTAGGTAAAGGAAGGCAATTGCAGGTGAGCCCTTATCTGTGTTTATTAATGAGTAACTAGGTTTGAAAGCTAGGTTTTTAACATGTATACACTCTAGTTAAGGAGCCCTGACACTTGGCTGCTAACTGGAAGGTTGATGGTTTGCACCCATTCAGCAAAGAAAGACCTGGCCATCCACTTCCATAGAGATTACAGTCAAGAAAACCCTGTGAGGCAGTTATGCTCTTGTCACATGGGGTTGCTGTGAGTTGAAATTGACTCGATTATAACTAACAGCAATAATGACATGCTCTAGTTATCTAACAGTTTCTAAGTGACATATCTGTTAACTTCTCTGGATGTTTACCACCACTCTAGCTGTACTAGGAGAACTCAGTGTTATTGCAGTTAATTTTGTTGTTAGCTACCATCAAGTCAGTTCTGACTCACAGTGATCCTGTGTACAACCAAACGAAACACTGCCTGGTCCTGCGTCATCCTCACAGTTGTTGCTCTGTTGTAGCCCATTGCTGCAGCCGCTGGGTCAGTCCGTCTTGTTGAGACTCTTCCTATTTTTCACCGACCCTCTGCTTTACCAAGCATGGTTTCCTTCTCTAGCCACTGATCTCTCCTGATAACGTGTCCAAAGAAAATATATGAGACGATGTCTCATCATCCTCACTTCAGAGGAGCATTCCCATTTTATTTCTTCTAAGACAGATTTGTTTGTTCTTCTGGCAGCCCATGGTATATTCAGTATTCTTCACCAGCACCATAATTCAAAGGCATCAATTCTTCTTTGGTCTTCATTATTAATTGTCCAGCTTTTGGAAGCATTTGAGGTAATTGAAAATACCGTTGTTTTTTTTTTTTTTAAACTTTTTATTGTGATTTGGGTAAAAGTTTACAGGGGAAATTTATTTTCCATTCAGCAGTTCATACACATTCTGTTTTGTGATGTTGATTGTGACCCCCACCATGTAACAGCTCTTTTCCCACTTCTTCCCTGTGGTTACCTTTTCCCCGTGTCCATCTTTCCTATACATTCCTGCTTTCTGAGCTTTCTCCCTGCCATAAATGCTGCCCTTCTAATTTCTCATGGTCGATGGTTCTAAGGAGTACTCCTACCTTATATAATTGTTAACCTCTAGGCCTATTGAAAAAGCTCTGGTGGTGTAGCATTAAAAGCATTAGGCTGCTAACCAAAAGGTTGGTGGTTCAAACCCACCAGTCACTCTACAGAAGAATGATGAGGCAGTCTGCTTCCATAAAGATTTACAGCCTTGGAAACCCAGTGGGGGTCACTATGAGTCAGAATTGACTTGATAGTAGTGAGCAAGTAGCTCTGTTGTTTGGCTGAAGGTTAATCCGCTGGTGTGAGTTCAGTTCCGGCCCCAAAGGGTGACTAGGGGGTCAAAATCTCATCTTTGCTTTTTTTTTTTTTTACATACTTTTTTTTTTTTTATTAGGATTTGGGTGA
>NW_006921602.1:13430827-13434222 GCF_000298275.1 Orycteropus afer afer | reverse complement strand
TTGAAGATTTTTGCATCTATATTCATGAGGGATATTGGTCTGTAGTTTTCCTTTTGGGTGATGTCTTTTCCTGGTTTTGGTATTAAGGTTATCATCTTTGCTTTTTAATACTTTTTTTTTCTTTTTAAAACTTTTTATTGTGCTTTGATGCTTCTTAACACTTTAAAGAGGTCTCTGGCAGTAGATTTGCCCAGTGCAGTATACCATGTGATTTCTTGACTGCTCCTCCTATGGGTATTGATTATGGCTCTAAGTAAAATGAAATCTTTGACAACATCAGTCTTTTCTCCATTTATCATGATGTTGCTTATTGGTCCTGTTCTGAGGACTTTTGTTTTCTTTATTTTGAGGTATAATCCATACTGAAGGCTATAGTCTTTGATCTTCATCAGTAAGTGCTTAAGTCCTCTTCACTTTCAGCAAGCAAGGTTGTGTCATCTGTATATCGCAGGTTGTTAATGAATCTTCCTGCAATCCTGATGCCACTTTCTTCATATAGTCCAACTTCTCAGATTATTTGCTCAGATACAGATTGAATAAGTATGGTGAAAGGACGCATACCTTTCCTCAATTTAAACGATGCAGTATCCCCTCATTCTGTTTAAACAATTGCCTTGACTCATAGCGACCCCTCCTTGGGTTTACGAGGTGGTATCTCTACAGAAGTAGATTGCCCAATCTTCCTTCCGAGGAGTGGCTACTGGGTTTGAACCACCAGCCTTCTGATTAGGAGTCAAATGCCTTAGGCGCTACGCCAGAGCTCCTCGTCCATGTACAGGTTCCTCAATTAAGTGTTCCTGGAATTCCCATTCTTTGTAGTATTGTCCATAATTTGTTATGATCCACACAGTAGATGCCTTTGCATAGTCAATAAAACACAGGTAAACATATTTCTGGTATTCTCTGCTTTCAGCCAAGATCCATCTGACATCAGCAGTGCTATCCCTCATTCCATGTCCTCTTCTGAGTTTAGCTTGAATTTCTGGCAGTTCCCTGTCAACGTACTGCTGCAATCATTTTTTAATTATTTTCAGCAAAAATGCAGTTAATACGACTAAATATTTTTCTTTCAGAATTATGTTTAAAGGCATGATCTATAGGTAAAGTCACTCAGTTTGGCCCAGGAATCACTCCTTAAATTACATAGCCATATGTCAATTCTAGTGCTAAGCCATCAAACTTAACTCTGCACACTGTTATAATAAACCAAAGCCAGAGGTTCAGCATTGTGCCTTCCCCTCTATCACCTATGTCTTCTGCCTTTCTAGAACTTCTTTTTCTCTCCTCTACTACATTGCACTATGCATTTCCTTTCCTCTTCCCCCTTCTCTCTCCATCCCATCATTGAGCCAAGTACCACCTTTTCAAAGCCAAATTTCTGATGCCTCTCCAACAACACCTTTTCCTCTTTAACAAAATGGTATTCCCTAGTTCTTGGAAATTTTACTTGAAGTATGAAAAGGATTTAACAGCATTTTCTCTTTCTCTTTAGTTTCTGGCTTGGGCTTTGGAATCATGAGTGGAGTGTTTTCCTTTGTAAATACCTTGTCAGACTCCCTGGGACCAGGCACAGTGGGCATCCATGGAGATTCTCCCCAGTTCTTCCTTAATTCAGGTATGTGCTAGGTTCAGGTTTCTCATTTGTTTTTATAACATTTTAGAAGTTTTAGCTATTCAGTCTGTCCATCTTTTCTTTGAGGCAGTTCAGGGTCCATTCTCATTTCATGAGGAGGACTTTAAAAATACAAAAAAGGTAGTGGCTTCCCCACAGCAGTCCAGTGATTTAGGGCAGGAACTGGGACAATGTCTATGTTATCATCCTTATTGGAGTTCACTGGCTTCAGAGTTCAAAGTTATATTACCTCTTCTAACAGCAAAATACTGATTGGCATTACAAAGTAAGGGACCAAAGAAAATAAAAATTTGATTAAAATGCTTTAGAATTTTAGAGTAGAATTTAGCTTGCATAAAATTTATTTTGATTTTACTGTGCTAACAACTTTGCTATATAGATGAAATACAGAAATTAATTTTCATAGGCTATGTTCTTTTTTAGTATTTAGTAGTATGAATTTATCTTCAATATAATCCTCAACCTTTAATTTGTCATCTTGGACCCTTTTGGGGTTATCAAACCCAACCCACTGCTATCAAGTCGATTCTAACACATAGTGACCCTATAGGACAGAGTAGAACTGCCCATAAGGTTTCCAAGGCTGTAAGTCTTTATGGAAGCAGACTGCCTCATCTTTCTCCTGCAGAGTGGCTAGTGGTTTTGAACTGCTGACCTTTCGGTTAGCCACTGAATGCTTTCACCATTGCATGCCCAGAGCTCCTTCTTTAGGGGATAGGTAGTATAATTTATTCTTGAAATTGAGAATAAGGGCAAAATGATAATAGATAAATTGATCTTTTTATCCAAAGATGCAGTATAAAAGGACCAACTCATTTCAAACTTTTTTCCCACCAGATAGAAATTGTCCTGGTGAAGTGATCACAAATTGGAGAGTTGGTAATTGTCTTCGTTATCCAATGCTACTATCACAGAAATACCACAAGTGGGTGGGTGTAACCAACAGAAATTTATTTTCCTCATTGTTTAGGAGGCTCAAAGTTCAAATTCAGGAGGCCAGCTCTAGAGGAAGGCTTTTCTCTCTCTGTTGGCTCTGGGAGAAGGTCCTTGTTCCTTGTTGATTTTCATGTGGCTTAACATCTGTCTTTCCCCATCTCTGCTTGCTTAGTGTGCCCTTTCATATCTCAAGATGTTGACACAAATTATACCCTGCACTAATACTGCCCTGTTAACATGTATATATATAAACAAGGGAAGCCATTTCCAAATGGGATTATAACCACAGGCATAACCAAGCCATCTGTTACTGAGTCAATTTGGAGGGTTTAGGATTTACGACACACATTTTGGGAGGAAACAATTCAATTCATAACAATAATATACAAACTACCATCAAACAAACAAACAAACAAAAACTCACTGTCAGTGAGTTAATTCTGACTCATAGCAACCCCCATTGGGTTTCTAAGGTTGTAAATCTTTATGAAAACAAACTGCCTTATCTTTATTCCACAGAGCGGCTGGTGGATTTGAACGACTGACTGTTTGGTTAGCAGCCAAATGCCTAACCACTACACCACCAGAGCTCTTTAAGGCTTCCTAAAATCCTCAAGTCTTTAAAAATAGGAAGAAATCCACTGTATTTTTGGTTATCACAACATACATGTCATTGAAATAGTGACCCCATGCATGCATTCTTTTAATTAAGTCATTTATTTTACTTCTATACTAAAGTATAAAGTAGGAAAGTCAACTGCGAAGGAACTGTTTCAAGTGCTGAGGAGCAAGGATATCTCCTTGAGGACTAAGGTGCGCCTGACAC
>NW_006921602.1:13422963-13430577 GCF_000298275.1 Orycteropus afer afer | reverse complement strand
CATCTCACCTATTTTGGTCATGTTGTCAGAAGGGACCATTCCCTGGAGAAGGATGTCATGCTTGGTAGGGTGGAGGATTGACGAAAGAGGGGGAGTCCTTCAACGAGATGGATTGATACGGTGGTTGCGACGATGGGCTCAAGTGTAGCAGGGATTGTGGGGCTGGCGCGGGATCGGGCAGTGTTTCGTTCTGCTGTGCATGGGGTCGCTATGAGTCTGAAAGGACTCAACGGCACTTAACAACAACAACAACAACAACATACTAAAGTAATTTCTTAAGGATCATACTCTCTATCTGGTAGGTGGAATAAGATATATGTGTAAAAGAATAAAGTGAATCAGAGTTTCAATAACAGTTTAAAATAACAATAGAAAAGATATAAGGAAATAGGACCAATTTTAAAATAAATTGTGTAGATGATAATTGCTCAATGGTCCAAAGGCATCCTCTGTGCTGTAGAGGTCTTCTAGTGTACACAAGTTCTCCATTCTTAGCAGACCCTTTGTTTCCATTTCTCTCCAGGCCTTGTCATCTCCTGTCTAGATTACCACCTTCCACCCCTAACTGGCCACTCTTCTTTCCTTGACACACTTTTCATGTGATTCCATCATGTATGCAGCTATCAAACTCATCTTCCCTATTCAGAAATGTTTAATAGCTTTCCATGGCCTATAGGAAAGTGCTTTGTAATCTGGCAACAAATTAGACAATAGGAAAGTACATTAATGGATAGCATAGTGCCTAGGGCACTTGACTGCTCACCAGAAGGCTGGCGGTTCAAACCCACCAGCCACTCCTCGGAAGGAAGGTTGGGCAATCCTACTTCCGTAGTGATACTGCCTCGGAAACCCAAGGAGGGGTTGCTATGAGTCAGGGCCGACTTGACGGCAAACAACAACAACAACAACATTTAGCGGTACCTCCAACACAGCAAATTACCTTCCTTTTCAACATTCGTGATTAGAATATATCTGGCAGATTTTTTTTAATGATTATAAAAGAAGTGTTAGTTTTTTTAAAAACAAATGGAATATTAGTAGCTATTAGAAGCTATTATAGTCTTCTACAATTTTTTTAAATAAATTAAACAGTTATAAGCAAGTATTGCTGCTATAGTTTTCATGTTCTTAAATTCATTTATCACACTACTGGATAAGCAGTTTTGTGTGTGTGTGTGTGGGGGGGGAGTTAGCATTCTCCTAAAAGAACATGTCCCTGGGTGGTGCAAACAGTTCACATGCTCAGCTTCTAACTGAAAGGTTGGAGGTTGAGTCCACCCAGAGGTGTCTTAGAAGAAAGGCCTGATGATCTGTCTCTGAAAAATCAGCCATTAAAAACCCTGTGGATCACAGATCTGCTCTGACACACATGGGGTCACCATGAGTCAAATAAACTCTTTGGCAACTGGTCCCCGCCCCCCCACAAATCTAATGGGACAAAGTAAACTGTCCCATAGGGTTTCTAAGGTTGTACTGTATACAGAAGCAGACTGCTACATCTTCCTTCATGGAGACTTGTGAGTTGAAACCACATACCTTCTGGTTAGCAACCAAGAACTTAACCACGGTACCACCAGGGCACCTACTAATTTTTTGTCAGCTTTTTTCACTAGATGGTGCTAATTCCTTTTAGTGAGATGGGCTGTTTTCATAAGAAGTTAGCTTAAACGATTCTTTGGGAAGAAAGTAAAAGATGTGCTGGCTATTTGGGATTGAATTTGTATTTACTTCAAACTCAAGGGGAAATTCAAAGAAAGTAAAATACTCTAAAGTCTTTAGCCATGTTAGGATGGCAGACTGACCATGCTATGAATATGTCCCTACAGAATGACTTTTTATTGTGTGCAAGGTTTATTTATAATAACATCATTCTTTGGAGGAGTTATGGTTATGTGCCATCTAGTCGGACCCGACGCATAGCAACCCCTTTTTGGGTTTCTGAGGCGGTATCACTACAGAAGTAGATTACTGAACCTTCCTTCCGAGGACTGGCTAGTGGGTTTTTTAGCAGTCAAGTGCCTTAGGCACTGCACTGGAGTATAAATGTTGAATTATACAGTTAAGAAATTAAGTTTTATCATACTTTAAAATGTTGTAAAAGCAAGTAAAATCTTGGTGAAGATAATTAAAAAATGGTTATAGCAGGATACTGACAGGGAACTTCCAGAAATGCAAGCTGGACTCAGAAAAGGACGTGGAATGAGGGATATCATTGCTGATGTCAGATGGATCTTGGCTGAAAGCAAAAAATACCAGAAGGATGTTTACTTGTGTTTTATTGACTATGCAGAAGCATTCAATTGTGTGGATCATAACAAATTGTGGATAACGTGGAGAATAATGAGCATTTCAGAACACTTAATTGTGCTCATGAGGAACCTGTACATAGACCAGGAGGCTGTTGTTTGAACAGAACAAGGGGATACTTCGTGGTTTAAAATCAGAAAGGGAGTGTGTCAGGGTTGTATCCTTTCACCATACTTAATTCAATCTGTATGCTGAACAAATAATATAAGAAGCTGGACTATAAGAAGAAGAATGAGGCATCAGGATTGGAGGGAGACTCATTAACAACCTGCAATACGCAGATGACACAACTTTGCTGAAAGTGAGGATGACTTGAAGCACTTACTGATGAGGATTAAAGACTACTGCCTGCAGTATGGATTATACCTCAACATAAAGAAAACGAAAATCCTCACAACTGGGCCAATAAGCAGCATCACAATAAATGGAGAAAAGATTGAAGTTGTTAGAGATTTCGTATTACTTGGTTCCACAATCAACACCAGTGGCAGCAGCAGTCAAGACATCAGACGATGTATTGCGCTGGGCAAATGGTGCAAAAGACCTCTTTCACGTGCTAAAGAGCAAAGATGTCTCTTTGCTCTTTGGTGGGCCTAACCCAAGCCATAGTGTTTTCAGCTGCCTCATATGCATGTGAAACCTGAACAATAAATAGGGAAGACTGAAGAATAGTTGATACTTTTGAGTTGTGGTGTTGGTGAAGAATACTGAAAGTCCCATGGACTGCCAGAAGATCTAACAGAAGAAATGCAGCCAGAATGCTCCTTGGAAGCAAGAATGGCCAGACTTTGTCTCACCTTTGGTCATGTTATTAGAAGGGTCTGTTCCCTGGGGAAGGATATCATGCTTGGTAAAGTGGAGGGTCAGCAAAAACAGGAAAGGCCCTCAATGAGATGGACTGACACAGTGGCTGCAACAATGGACTCAGGTATGGCAAGGATTGTGTGAGGCTGGTGCAGGACCAGGGATGTTTCATCCTGTTGTACTATGAGTCAGAGCCAACTCGGGCACCTAATAACAACATACATTATTTGTAACTGCCATTGCTATCATTTTTTTTAGCCACAAGCTTATTTTAAATTTTTCAGTTAACATATGCATTTTTACATGTTATTTTTTAAAAGACTTTTATTGTGATTTGAGTGAAAATTGACAGAGCAAATTAGTTTTCCATTCAACTGTTCATATACATTTTGTTTCATGACATTGAATGCTGTCCCCACAATGTAACAAACGGTCCTCTTCCCACTTCCCTCCCGTGGTTACCATTTCCATTTGTCTTTCTTTCCTATCCATTTCTGCCCTCTGAGTTTTACCCCTGGGCAAATGCTGCCCTTTTGATCTCACATGATTGATTGTTCTAAGGAGTACAAACCTCCCTGGTATATTGTTCACGTTATAGGCCTGTCTGGTTGGCTGAAAGTTGAGCCACGGAGGTGAGTTCATTTCCAGACTTAAAGAGGGTCTAAGGGCCATGAGTTGGAATCAACTCAATGGCGCTGAGTTTGGTTTATTTTTTAAGGGCCATATCTTTGGGGGTTCTACTCGTCTGTATCAAACCAGTAAATCTGGTCTCCTCATTTTTTCCACACTTAAATTTATCTTCTTGAGATCATGTATATTGTATATCACATAGTACTCCGTTGTATGAATACACTATAGTTTATCTATTCTGGTGTTGATGGACGTTTGGGATGTTTGCAGATTTTGTTATTAAATACAACGAAGGTGTACATATTCTTTTAGTGATGCCATCTGTAAGAGTTTCTCTAGAGCAGTGGTTCTCAAATTGGAGTGCATCAGGATCACCTGAGGGTTTGTTTAAACCCTGACAGCCTGACCCACCAACATTGTTTCTGATTCAGGAAGTCTGGGAGGATGCTGGGAATTTGCATTTCTAACAAGTTGTCAGGTGATAATGATCTATTAATTGAGAACAAACTGCCTCAGAGTATACTGCTAGCTGTGGCATTGCTGGTGTAAAATAGAGAATACAGACTTTCAACTTGACTAGGTCATGCTAGATTGTTTTCCTGCCAGCAGTGAGAAAGAGAATTTTCAGACTTCGACTTTTAACAGTCTGGTCAGGGCTAATGGTAGCTTGTGTGGTCAAAAATGGAAAATGTTGTGTTCTTATTTTTACTTGTTTTCATATTAAAACTTGAAGAAATATGGAACTTTTGCACTCTAATGGCATCTGGGCCAGGATACACACAAAGTAGACAAGGCAGTATTCTGCAGAAAACCTGTGTGTGCTCATCGGATTCTTCAGAAGAATCTTGCATAATTATTATTACTATTTTTTAAATTAAAACTCAATGAAATTTGAATATAAGGTTGATTCTGAACATTTATTTTATACCATGTACTAAAACCAAACCAAACTCATGCCATTGAGTTAATTCTGATTCATAGTGACCTCCATTGGGTTTTCAAGGCTATAAATCTTTACAGAAGCAAACTGCATTATTTTTCTTCCATGGACCTGCTGGTGGGTTCAAACCACTGACATTCTGGTTAGCAGCCAGATGTCTTAACCACTATAGCACCAGGCATATAGATAGTCCATTTTGATTCCAGAAAAAAGCAAATGGATTAAAGTCATGAGGCTTATAAAAAGAAAAGAAGGGAGAAATATAGATCAACCAATGTTAACATAATGGGTTGAACCCTGCCCTCACAGTTTTATGGAGATCAATAGATCAGGTCACTGGATAGTCTCTGTCCCTCTCCCAGCCATATTTTTTTGAAATTAAAATTCAGTAAGATTGGCTTCAAACAATAAAGAAAGAACTTGCAAATTTGGGTGAAAGAAAAACTTCTGGCTGATTAATTTCAGCCAGGGATTTCTTTAAAGTGAGTATTTGGTTTCGTGGATAAGAAAATCTCAAAATCAAAGCAAAATATCTGCTATCAATTTCTCTCTTTGAAAATTGTAATATTTAATATTATCTTATTCTTCCATTTGTCTTTTTTTTTTTTTAAAAAAAAAAAACCTCCAAGGAGAAATTTCACTTTAGTGAGAGGACTGGTTTTAAACTGAAAATATTCCTTTAAATTGAAAAAAAGTGTCTTCATGAATTTGAAAGGCTAATAGGGGGTAGGGAAGTGGGGAGCTGATTAGATTTCAGAATGGTTTAATGGCATTCCTCAGGGAAATGGCTTTAAAACCAGATCCGGGTTGGCTTTTTGTTTCACATTCTAGATGAGAAGCTGTGAGAGGGGATCATTGGAGTGAATGTGTGTCTGGGCCCCTATGTATGTTTTGTTGTTATATGCCGTCGAGTCGGTACTGACTCATAGTGACCCCTCCTTGGGTTTCTGAGGCAGTATCATTACAGAAGTAGGACTGCCCAACCTGTTAGATGTGTGTAAACTCTCAGACCCTGAGAACGTGTATGTAGCAATGGACAGGGTATCTGTGAGCTTTGGCGTCTGATGTCTTTGTGACAGGGCACTAATGGTTGACTGTCTTTCAGCCTTCATGACGCTGGTTGTCATTTTGCTGCACATCTTCTGGGGCATTGTGTTTTTTGATGGCTGTGAGAGGAAAAGGTGGTTCTCCCTTCTGGCGGTCATTCTGACCCATCTGCTCGTGTCTGCCCTGGTGAGTACCGCCCCCAGGTTCACACTATTTTTGGAACTCAGTACTTTATAACTAAAATGTTATCTCTGAATGGCAGATTTCAGAGAACAGCTGTTTAAGTAATTGTTTTATTAAAAATGACATATATGCAGAAAAGTACATGAATCTGAAACGTACATCTTAATGAATTTTCACACCATGAACATACCTGTTGAATGAAGTAGCACCTTCCTGAAAACCAAAACATTATCAATACCCAGAGGCCTTCTTGTGCCACTTACAGTCCTACCCCTGTCACAGTAGCCACTGTTCTGCTTCTGACACCACAGCTTGGCTCTGCCTTTTGGTGTTTTACATAGACATAATCATGTAATATTTGCTTTTGTGTCTGGCTTCTTTCATTGAACATTATGTTTGTAAAATGCATTTGTATGTAGCTACAGGTTGCTTATTCATTGCAGTCTACATTCTGTTGTATGACTATTCCAAAATTTATTGATCCATTCTGTAGCGGAGGGCCATTGATGGTATTTCCAGTTTTTAACTATTTTAACTAGTACGGATATGAACATTTTATTGTATGTCTCTTGGTTAACATATGTGCACATTTATTTTGTATATATGCCTAGGAGAATTGCTGACTCATAGAGTATACAGATGTTCAACTGTTCACACTGTTCAGTTGTCCAGAGTGGTTGTATTGATTTCTACTCCCACCAATAATTTGTGAGTTGCAGTTTTTCCAGCTCCTCTCCAACAGTTGATTTGGCATTCTTTCTACCCACCCCTCTACTTTTTTATTGTGATTTGGGTGAAAGTTTACAGAGCTAATTGGATTTACATTCAGTAATTCATGCACATTTTATTTTGTGACATTGATTATGATCCCTACAATGTAGCAGCACTCTTTGTACTTCCTCCTCATGTTTACTATTTCCGTTTGTCCTTCTTTCCTATCCCTGCCTCCCTGAGCTTTATCTCTGGGCAAATGCTGCCCTTTTGATCTCATATGGATGGCGTTCTCTTTCACGTTAACCATTCTGCTGAGTATGTTGTGGTATCACATTACAGTCTTAATTTGCATTTCCCTGATGATTAATGAGGTTGAGCATTTCATCATCAAAATCAAACTCATGCCGTGGAGTTGGATTCAACTCATACCGACTTGTCCTTGGGTTTCCAAGGCGGTAGCACTACAGAAGTAGATTGCCCAATCATCCTTCTGAGGAGTGTCTGGTGGGTTTGAACCACCAGCCTTCTGGTTAGCAGTCAAATGCTTAAGCATTCTGCCACCAGAGCTCCCATTTCATCCTATGGTCATTAACTGTTTGGATAATTCTTTTGTGAAGTATCTGTTTAGGTCTTTTGCCTATCATTCCATTGAGTGGTCTGTCTTTTTTCTTTTTTACAAGTTCTTCATATATTATGTAAAAGAATCCTTTGTCAGATAAGTATTGCGAATAACTTTTCCTACTCTGTGGTTTGTCTTTATATTCTCTTAATACTATCTTTTGATGAACAAAAGTTTGTAATTTTAATGCAGTCTAATCTATCTTTTGTTTCTTTGTGGTTAACTTATCTATATATTAATAGCATAAAATTTTATTTTGCTTGTTGTTGTTGTTATTGTTGTTATGTGCCGTCGAGTCAAACCCGACTCATAGCGACCCCTCCTTGGGTTTCCGAGGCAGTATCACTACGGAAGTAGGATTGCCCAACCT
>NW_006921602.1:13417823-13422666 GCF_000298275.1 Orycteropus afer afer | reverse complement strand
GGGTTTGAACCGCCAGCCTTCTGGTTAGCAGTCAAGTGCCTTAGCCACTATGCTACCAGAGCTATCATGTATTACTTTTTAATTGTTTAAAAGAGAAAAAAATATTTTTAAAAAAACAAACTAAAGAAAAATACACAAGAGCTTTGTTGTTAGGTGCAGTTGAGTAGGTTCTGACCCATAGTGACCCTATGTACAATAGAACAAAACTTTGCCCGGGCTTGTGCTGTCCTCACAATCGTTGCTATATTTGAGCCCATTGTTGCTGCCACTGTGTCAGTCCATCTCCTTGAGGGTCTTCCTCTTTTTGGCTGACCCTCTACTTTACCAGGACCAGGGACTAGTCTTTTTCACTGACTCTGTACCTTACCAGGACCAGGGACTGGTCCTTCTTGATAATGTGTCCCAAAGTACATGAGACGAAGTCTTGCCATCCTCACTTCTAATAAGCACTGGCTGCGCTTCTTCCGAAACAGATTTGTTTGTCCTTCTGGCAGTCTAGGGTATATTTAATATTCTTCACCAACACCATAGTTAAACAATTCTTCAGTCTTCCTTATTTATTGTCCACCTTTCACATGTGTATGAGGTGATTGAAAGTACTCTGGCTTGGATCAGGCACATCTTAGTTCTCAAAATGACATCCTTTTTTTTTAAAAAAAAAAACATTATTTTTATTTTAAGGGCTTGTTTTACATTCAATGTCATGTGTACATTTAGTTTCATTCCCCATTCGCCATGTCCAACTCTAACCTAGTCTCCTCCCCTCCTACGCTGCAGCCCTCCCCTTGTGCCCCTCATATTTATGCATTCCTGTTTGTCCTGCATTTCCTCAGTTTGAATGTTGGTCCTCTGGTGTTCCACGGTCTATTGCTCTAAGGGATGTATTACCATTGAGTGTGTGGGTGCGGCATCCTGGGTTGAGTGGTCTGCATGTACATCTTGTTAACTATTGGGCTGAGAGCCCGCCCCTGGGGGTGAGTTTTATTCCAGCGCCAAATGTATTTCAGGGCCATAGTATTGGGAGTCTCACCAGATTTCATCTGACCTGTAATTCTGGTCATTATTGAGTTTCTGGATTGTGTTCCACGTTTTCCCTCCCACTCTGTCCAGGATCTCCAGATTTGATCTTTTCCTGAGTGGTTGGCATTGGTAGCCGGGCACCATCCAGTTCTGGTCTTGAGGGCCGTCGTGTCCTAGAGCTGATTGCTTCTAAGTGCCTTTTTTTTTTTTTTTTTTTTTTTTTTTTTTTTTTTTTTTTTGCGTTCTTCTTCACTTCCGACGCTAGGAGATCATTAGCTGCATCTTAGATGGCTGCTTGAAAGCATTTAAGACCCCAGTCGCTACTACTCACCAATGTAGGATGTGGAGTAATGCTTTTATGTATTTTGTTGTGCCAATTGAGTCTGGTGTACCCCAGTACTGTGGTCCTGAAGTAGTAGATCTATTGGATCTCTCTCCCATAGTGTTGAGATGTCTTTAAAGAGGTCTTTTACAGAATTGCCAATGCAATATGTCGTCTGATTCCTTTCTTAATTTAATTTTTATTGTGATTTGGGTGAAAGTTTACAGAGCAAATTCATTTTCCATACACCAGTTCATATACATTTTGCTTCATGACATTGATTGTACTTCCCCACGATGTAACAGCTCTCCCATTTCCTCCCTGTAGTCACCTCTTCCCTGTGTCCTTCTTTCCTATGCATTCCTGTCCCCTGAGCTATCTCCTTGTGCAAACACTGCCCTTCTGTTTTCCCATGATTGACCGTTCTAAGGAATGCATCTACTTGATGTAAATGTTCACCCTATATGCCTGTCTGTTGTTTGACTGGAAGCCACAGGAATGAGTTCAATTCCAGAATTGAAGGGTAAATAGGGGCGATAGTTTTGAGGGTCACACCAGGTTCTATCAGATGAGTAAACCTAGTCTTTTTTATAATTTTGAGTTTTGTTCCACATTGTTCTCCCACTTTATCCAAAATCTGCTGCACTGGTCCCTTTCTGAGTAGTTGACCATGATAGCTGGGCACCATCTAGTTCTACTGGTCTCATGGCCATGCAGGCTGAGTTTCGTATGGTCCACCAGTCCCTTGGACTAATTATTTCCATGTATTTTTGGTTTCTTCATTATTTTTTGCTCTGGACAAGGAGAGACCAATTGTTGCATCTAGATGGCTACTTGTGAGCTTTTAAGATTCCAGTCACTACTCACCAAAGTAGGATGTAGAACAATGTTTTTGTGTAGTATGTTATACCCATTGAGCTTAATGTCCCCTGCAACCATGGTCCCAAGCCCACAGGTCCAACAACTCACTCCATCAGGGTGGTTGACTGTGCCTAAGAAGTTATCATAACTCTGCCACCATTAGTTCTAGTTACATGGACATTCTTGCAGCACATGCAAATATGTATGTAGAAATATCATCTGCCACCCTTATATATGGCCATGGGTGCTTGACTGCTGCTTCCATAGGTGTTGATTGTGTATTCAAGTAAAATGAAATCCTTGACAACTTCAGTATTTTCTGTATTTATCATAATGTTGCTTATTGGTCTAGTTGTGAAGATTTTTGTTTTCTTTATGTTGATGTGTAATCCATACTGAAGACTGTAGTCTTTAATCTTCATCAGTAGATGCTTCAAATCATCTTCATTTTCACCAAGCAATATTCTGTCATCTGCATATCACAGGTTGTTGATGACTCTTCCTCCATTCTCATTCTCTTAATCTCCAATCCTGATGCCTCATTTTTCCTCATAAAGTATAGCTTCTCAGATTATTTTCTCAGCATACAGATGGTATAAGTATGGTGAATCACCCTTCCTGATTTTAAAACATGCAGTATACCCTTGTTCTATTCAAAGGACTGCCTCTTGGTCTAAGTACAGGTTCCCCTTGAGCACAATTAAGTATTACTGAATTCTAAGCACTATTGAAGAAGAAGAAGAACAAAGTAGGTCTCATACTTCCAGATTTCAAAACCTACTATACAGCCGTAGTAGTCAAAACAGCCTGGTATTGGTACAATGACAAACACATAGACCCGTGGAACAGAATTGAGAACCCAGAAATAGATCCATTGACCTATGGTCGGATGATTTTTGACAAAGGCCTGAAATCCATTAAATGAGGAAGAGATGGTCTCTTTAATAAATGGTGCTGGCAAAACTGGATATCCATTTGGAGAAAAATGAAACAAGATCCGTACCTCACACCACACACAAAAACTAACTCCAGATGCATCAAAGACTTAAGTGTGAAACCTAAAACTATAAAGTTCTTCAAGGAAAAAATAGAGGTAAATTTAGGGGCCCTAACTTATGGCATAATGTACAAACAGCAGAAGATAAACTGGATGAATGGGTCCATCTAAAAATTAAATTCTTATGTGCTTCAAAAGACTTTTCCAAAAGAGTGAAAAGAGAACCTACAGATTGGGAAAAAATATTCAGCAATGATATATCTGATAAAGACTTATCTCTAAAATTTATAGAAAACTCTTAACACCTCAACAACGAAAGACAAAGAATCCATTTAAAAAATAGTCAGAAAACATGAATAGACACTTCACCAAAGTGGATATGCAGGCATCCAACAAGCAGATGTAGAAATATTCATGACCGTTAGCCATTACAAAGCTGCAAATCAAAACAACAATGAGATACCATCTGGCCCCAGCACTAATGGCAAAGTTCAACAAGACAGAAAATAACAAATGCTAGTGAGGTTGTGGAGAGATTGAGACTCTCATATACTGCTGGGGGGATTATAAAGTGATACAACCACTGTGGAAAACAGTATGGCAATTCCTCAAAAAGTTGGATAGAAATACCATTTGACCCAGCAATCCCATTACTAGGTATATATCAAAAGAAGTGAGAGCCAGGACAAGAATAGATATATGCGTAGCCATGTTCATCACAGCACTATTTACAATAGCAAAATGATGGAAACAACCTAGGTGCCCATCAGCAGAAGAATGGATAACCAAAGTATGGTACATACACGCAATGGAATACTATGCAACACTAAAGAATAGTGTAGAATCTGCAAAACACCTCTTAACATGAATCAACTTGAAGGACATTATGCTGAGTGAAATCATCAATCAATCACAGAAGCACAAATATTTTATTAGTTCACTATTGTAAAAAGTCAAGGAAAGGTTTATATATGGGAGGAAACTTTGTTGGTTACCAGGGGTGGAAGGGGAGGAGAGGGAGCACTGTTAAAAAAAAAAAAAAAAAAAACATTATTGAATTCTTACTCTTCACAATGTTTTCCATTATTTGTTATGATCCACACAATCAAATGCCTTTTTATAGTCAATAAGACACAGGTAAACATCTTTCTGGTTTTCTCTGCTTTCAGCCAGGATCCATCTGACATCAGCAATGACATCCCTCATTTCATTTTCTCTTCTGAAGCTGGCTTGAATTTTTGACAGTTTCCTGTTGATGTGATGTTGTAACCATTTTAAAATTAACTTCAGCATAATTTTACTGTGAGTGACATTAATGATATTGTTCAATAATTTCTGCATTCTGTTGGATCACCTTTCTTTGGAATGGGCAGAAATAAGGATCTGTTCCAGTCAGTTGGCCAGGTAGCTGTCTTCCAAATTACTTAGCATAAACAAGTAAGTGCCTCCAGGACTGCATCTGCTTGTTGAAACATCTCAATGGGTATTCTATCAATTCCTGGAGCCTTGTTTCTTGCCAGGATCCCGGAGCTGTGGTGGCATAGTGCCTAAGGCATTTGACTGCTGACCAGAAGGCTGGCAGTTCAAACCCACCAGCCATTCCTCGGAAGGAAGGTTGGGCAATCTACTTCCGTAGTGATACC
>NW_006921602.1:13363990-13417693 GCF_000298275.1 Orycteropus afer afer | reverse complement strand
CCTTCAGTACCATCTGTTCTTGATCATGCTACCTTCTGAAATGGTTGAACATTGACCAATTCTTTTTGGTACAGTGATTCTGTGTATTCCTTCTATCTTCTTCTGATGCTTCCTGCATCGTTTAACATTTTGCCCTTAGAACCCTTCAGTATTGCAAGTTGTGACTTGAGTTTTTTCTTCATTTCTTTCAGCTTGAGAAATGTGAACATGTTCTTCCCTTTTGGCTTTCTAGTTCCAGGTCTTTGTACATTTCATTATAGTACTTTATCTTCATGAGCTGCCTTTTAAAATCTTCCATTCTCTTTAACTACTCTACATTCAACAGAAAGTTTTAGAGTCTCTTTTGACATCCATTTTGGTCTTTTCTTTCCTTCTTTTTAATGACCTCTTGCTTTCCTTGTGTATCATGTCCTTGATATCATCCCACAACTCCTCTGGTTTTCAGTCATTAGTGTTTAAATCTGTTTTTTATAATGGTCTCTAAATTCTGGTGGAAAGGTCCCTGGGTGATATAAACGGTCTGTACTCGGCTCGTAACCCAAAGGTTGCCTGTTTAAACCCACCCAGTGGCACTGCAGCAGAACGATGCCTGGCAAGCAGCTTCCATAAAGATTATAGCCAACTCTACTGTGAAACCAAATGAATACATAAACAAACGAATGCCTCTAAATTCAGATGGAATATACTCAATATCATACTTTGGCTCTCGTGGACTTGTTTTACTGTCCTGTAAAGTAAATTGGAACTCAGTGATTTGAGGTGTAGAATTATTCTGAATGGGACAGAAAATATACATTGCCTGTCATGATGGTGTAGTGCCTACGACATTTGACTGCTATCCAGAAGGCTGGGGGTTTAAACCCACCAGCTACTCTTGAGAAATAAGACTGGGCAATCTACTTTCATAGGGATACTGCCTCAGAAACCCAAGGAGGGGTTGCTGTGAGTTGGATCCAACTCAATGGCAGTGAGTTTGGTTTTTTGGTTTGGTTTGGTCATGTGCCTTAAGCCTCATATACTCTCTCCACCTCCACTACCCTAGTCTAAGTCTTCCTAACTAGTCTGCTTGCTTTCGACATAGCCTCTTTTAATCCATTTATTGTGGTTTAAAAATCAAAGTCAGATCATTCAGCTCTCCTACCTAAACCTCTCTCCTTACTATGGCCTACAATATTGTTGGTCCCTGCCTTCCTCTCTGACCTCATCTTGTGTGCTGCTCATTCCATTACTGCGTATCATTAATACTGACCTCTTCTCAAGTCTCAGTTGCTTCAAGCTCTTTGCTCTCCTTTGTTCTCATTTTTCCTTTGGTTTGGAATGTTATGTTGCCTCTTCACATGGCTCATTCTGCCTCCTCTTAGCAAAAAAAAAAAAAAAAACCTCACTGCCATCAAGTCAATTCCAACTCATAGTGACCCCCTTTGGGTTTCCAAGACAGTAAATATTTATGGAAGTAGACTGACTAGTCTTCCTTCTGCAGAGTGGCTATTGGGTTTGAAGTGTCAACCTTCTGGTTAGCAGTCAAACGCCTTGGGCACTACGCCACCAGAGCTCCTTATAGGTCTCAAATTTCACTTCGTCAAGGACTTTGTTGACCTAAGTAGATCACCTTGTTCTTACCCATCCCAGCATCATCACAATTAAAATTATTCTGTCCTAGTATTCATCACAGGAGCTCTGGTAGCATAGTGCCTAAGGCACATAACTGCTAGCCAGAAGGTTGGCGGTTCCAACCCACCAGCCACTCCTTGGAAGGGAGGTTGGGCAATCTACTTCTGTAGTGATACTGCCTTGGAAACCCAAGGAGGGGTTTCTATGCGTTGGGTCCAACTTGATGGCATGTAACAACAACAGATTTCATCACAGTTTGTAGTTACTGGTTTATTCATTTATTTCTTTGTCCATTAACTGCCTCCCCTACTAGCATGTAAGTTCAGTTAGGGTAGAGACTTGGTCTTCACTATTGCATTCCTGGCCCCTAACACATTACCTGGTCCATAGTGACACCTCCATCAGTTTTTTTAAAATGAATAAACTTTTGCAACCCACAGCAATTTGGAAGCTGAAAAAGAGATGCTATTCTCTCATGTCCTCTTGAATGTGGGCTTGCCTCAATTTCTTGCAAATTCTAAAAGCCAATTTAATGAACAGAAATTAATTTACACTAGGGCCCAGATTATAGAACATGTATCTTCAATTGGGTTTTCCATCAGTTCCCATTTGAACATAGCAAATCACAGGACCTACACGGTGGTGTCTGTTGACTAGGTGAATTTATTAGTTCTGTTTGTCTTTTGGGGTCCAAGTGCTCCTCAGCAAAGAAACCCTGGTGGCACAGTGACTAAGCACTTGGTTGCTAACTGAAGGGTTGGAAATTTAAACCCACCAGCCACTCTGTGGGAGAAAGATGTGGCAGCCTGCTTCCATAAAGATTACAGCCTTGGATACCCGTGAGGCAGTTCTTTGTCCTACAGGGTTACTATGAGTCAGAATCGATGGCAGTGGGTTTTTTGGGTTTGGCTCCTCAACAGTGACATATGTTGTATGTTTAGGGAAACAGACCCCAACTATTGAAAATGTTCCATATTCTCCTTTATCTGTGGTTACTCCACATACTTAATAAGTTTGCCATTATTACCCAAGCCGATTTATTTTTCCTTTGCAGACCTTCATAAGTCCTCATTATGGGATAAATCTGGTGTTGTCATATGCAATCATGGTGCTCATGGGCGTCTGGGCATTCTTCGTTGCTGGAGGCTCCTGCCGAACCCTGAAGCTCTGCCTGCTCTGCCAAGACAAAGACTTCCTTCTTTTCAGCCAGCGCTCCAGATAATCTCCGGGAGGCAGCACCTCGCAAGCAGTAGGCTGTGTCTTCAGAGAAGCACAACTGTGCCTTTTTTGTAAAACTCATTTTTCCTAGTGGAATTTAGGGAGGAAAAAAAAAATCTAGATACAAGTCCCACTCGTGTGGCTTTCATGCCACAGCTATCCTAAAGGGAGGCATCAGTGGTGTGCATCCCAGCTGTACGGGAGAACCACCTGGGGAGCCTAAAGAATGCCGATTTCTGGGCTACACCCTCCAGATTGAATTCGTTTGGGCATTTGTTTTGTGAAAAGCTTTCCAAGTGATTCTGGTATGTGGTCAGTTTGAGAACCACCAGTGTCTGTCAGTGGAACATACTGAGAATGCCACAAATGAGATTCAGTGGTTAGCTGCCTTCTAACTTGGGCTGGGCAAGTGAATACCTGAATGTCCAATTCTGCTGGTTAGCCTCTTTCTTTTTATGTTCTCAAGTTGCAAAAGGCTAAAGGGCTATCATCTCTGTCATCTGTTTTCACCCGTGTAACTAGCAGCCCGTTGTATGAGACCATGGTGGGCTATGCTTCTAAACACAGTCATAAATTGTATTGCTGCCCTGTGTTGATTTAGCCAAAGTAAGATATTGGTTAATAAGCTGTATTTCTCTGAAGCTTTTTCATCCTAGATTGTTCTTTTTGAGGCTGTACATTGGTTTTGAGTATAGGTTCATTTTCTTTAAAAATAATTACTTTCTGATTCCTTGGGAAGGTGATATAGGATCCAGCTTATTTTGTGCAAAATCTTCCCTCCATTTAAAAAGGTTCTTCATGGCTCTGCCCCAGGGCCATTGGCTGCAGTGTTAACACTGGAATGCTAGTCCCTAGGCTAGTTGAGGTAGAGCCAACCGTTTTACTTCAGTGATGTGCTAGGAGCTGAGTAGTGTGCCCAGAACAGGCTTCCCTGGAGCTGGTGGACCATTAACCCAAAGCTCAAGGAAAGCAAGCCACCGCGGTGGTGTTGACACTTGCATTTTGCTCCTGTGGTGTTATACTAAACAACATTTTCCTCCAAAATGGAGTAATATAAAATTGAAAATATAGTTTAAGTTGCTAAATTCATGCTTCACATAGTCCATATAATCATTAGAGCTAGTAACTTTCTATGACTTTTGGTAGCAAATACAACATTCTTGTTATAGGAACCCGAGGTATTCATTCAGCTTCTAAACAACCCTTTTGATTTCCTTTATAAAGAAGAAATGCCAAGAAATTGTGCCTATATTATGTAGAAATTGTTCTCAGTGGATGCCATTGGGAGAGCTGGTAGTGTGAAATGGAAATT
Organism: Orycteropus afer afer; assembly: GCF_000298275.1. NCBI lineage: Eukaryota > Metazoa > Chordata > Mammalia > Tubulidentata > Orycteropodidae > Orycteropus > Orycteropus afer. The sequence goes on along the minus strand of NW_006921602.1, from coordinate 13,413,552 downwards.
ACCTACACATGAAAGTGATCCATCAGTGAGTCCCATATGCATAATAGAGCATCCAAAAGAACTAGGAGCAGCAATGAGAGGGCTCAGCAGTGACACAACAGATGGATAAATTTGGCAATACTTTGATGAGGCAGAATGATGAGCATGTTTAAAACAGAAACATGGTCGGTATTTTGGGCTGGCTACATGCCGTTCCAGGGACCAGAACCTTGTATGTGAACCAGGCCTTTATCAATAAACAATCTCCCCTCTTCTCTCTCGTGTTTAAATTATAAGAATATCTCAATCTAGGGATACAAGAGAAGGGCTTCTAACAAGGTTGTAAATAGTTTCATAAGCAATTACAATTATTTCCCTGAAGCTTACTTCAGCAGTAATGCCAGTGCTTCCATTGGCATTTGTTAATTTTCCAGCTTGATACGAGATTCTCCTTAGACTAAAAGAGACAAGGACGTAGACTGAAGAGTGAAATTTCCTGTGTAGACTTAAGAGAAAAAAATACTTATCGGACTGGAATTTATTCTTATCATAACAAGGTATTCTTTGATGAGTTGAATTTATATATAATTTATAATATATATGCTTGGTTATTACACTGATTTACAAGTGTCTTAAATGGATAGTCTGAGAAAATGTTGATTTGGAAAGTAAAGAACATTTGAGAATATTGATATTATATATTTGAGCTCTGAGGCTGTTCTCTGTACATTAACAGTTTAATATTAACTAAAGAAGCTGGGATATTACAAAAGCTCATTCAGAAAAACTCCTCGGGTGAGAAGAAAATTTTCTTTGATGGCGAGACTGTTGTCTTAGTTCAGGAAATCATTTGATAATCCATGATTGCCCATGATCAAGGAGCTTTGGAACTCCAAGTTCTCCTAGAATGTGAACATTGTCATCATCAGTCAACTCAGGCCCTGTTGTTCAAATAGCCTTGCTTTGCCTCATGCCAAGGAAGCCCAGAGGGAGGGTGCAGTTGCTCTGTTGTATATGTATCAAGATGCCTCATTTTCTTTTTTAATATATATATTTGTTATTTATAAGCAGCTTTCTGAGCCCTATTCGTATCTGGTGAGGAGAAGATGGTGGTGCTGGTGTGTGCTTTCCTGCAGGTTGGATTTTCTCAGTTTGGAGGGAAACGTGGATATAGTTAAAGCGGGCCTTGGAATTGTGAGTACTGTTGCAATGCTCACATGTGTTGCCATGTGAATAACAGAGACTGATTTCATTGCTCTCTAATAAAAGCTGTATTTATTTCTTTTTCTGTACTTAATACATTTGAATGAAGTCATATCTGGAGAAGTTTTGTTACCTCTATCCTGGCCTTCCTGACTGGCAACATAGTAGTGGCAGTCCTTTTTTGGAACATCTTAATGAAAATAATGGCAGAAAGGAACACACCATGGTACCTGCAGACTGCATAGAAAGTGGCTTTTGCTCCCAGTGTGCATATTTTCATTCTCCAGCACATTTTAATGTTTGTTTGGAGTGGCAGATTCACACCTAAAATGCTAGGTGTTCTTTTCCATAGAGTTGAAGCAGGGTAAGTGGCTTGGACACAAGCTTCCTCTCACCTGCTGCTCTTCCCACTTGTGTCCACCTTGCCTCAAGTTGTGAATTAGCAGTCAACATGGGCCTGTGGGCTCCAGTGACACCTTGCTGACTGACCAGCAAGGGTGACAGTCTGTCACAGGCAGCAGCAGCTGTCCTCTCTGGGAAAGGCTCCTTGAGAGGCTAGTTTGTGTTTGCCATGTTTCTTCTGGGTTCCACACTCCCTAACTCCACGTAGACAGGTAGATGCCACAACAAAACAGTTTTAAAGTGCTTTGCTTAGAATATTTTATGATCATAATGTTTACATTTCTCATGTGATTATATAATGCAATAATTACTTTATAATTTAAAAATTAATACTTAATTCTATTAAAATTTAGTGTTTAGAAAGGTGGATACTATATGTAAAATATGTAACATTTTATGTAAGTTATACTTTTATGTCACACATACTTGGAATGTCAGACCTTGCATTCAATACATAATGCGGTAGAATCTTTCCAGACCTGTGTTTTTCGGTGAAAAATAAAAAAGATTGTTTGACACACTCATTCCCGTGTTTCCTCTTTAGAATACATATCCTTCAGTATCAGTTATTACTACAGTTTTTATCTCAAAAAACTTGGCTGTAAATTGTTATGACTAATCAGTTCTGAGTCCTTTTTCAAAGAGAGTCAGTCTTTGACATCTGACTTAAAATTTAGAAGGTCTATTTCTTGCGATGTCCAAACCCAAGCAGAAGAGACCAGGTACCTCACTTTACAAAATCTATTAAATAATTATGAAATAGTATGTTTATAAAGCATCATTTAATAGTGGCTGAAGATGGAAACCTGTTGAGGAGACTTTGTTCCGTGGAGCGGCTGATTGGTTCAAACTGCCAACTTTAGATTCGCAACCAGATGCTTTAACCACTGTGCCACCAGAGTTCCTTCACCTGTTTAAAAATGTGGATAGTAGGAACTTCTCAGTTGGCCTATGGCCTCAGTCTCAACAAAAGGACTAGGGATTTTATACATGCTAAGGAGCTCTGGTAGCATAGTGCCTAAGGCACTTGACTGCTAACCAGAAGGCTGGCGGTTCAAACCCACCAGCCACTCCTCGGAAGGAAGGTTGGGCAATCCTACTTCCGTAGTGATACTGCCTCGGAAACCCAAGGAGGGGTCGCTATGAGTCGGGGGCGACTCGATGGCAAATAACAACAACAACAACAAGGTGACTATAGGAGTCCTGGTGGTGCAGTGGTTAAGCTCTCAGCTGCGAATTGAAAAGTTGGCAGTTTACTAGCTCTGTCGGACAAGGATGTGGCAGTCTGTTTCTTTAAAATTATAGCCTTTGAAACCCTATGGGGCAGTTCTACTCTGTCCTGTAGGGTTACTATGATTGGAAACAACTTGATGACAAAGAATTCGGATATGTATAAAAGATAATTCACAGAAAAAATTCAAATGGCCAGTAAACATAAGACAGAATGCTAAGGCACTAACAATAAAATAAATGCAAAACAAGCAAATTAGTTTTGGACTATCAGATTGTCAAAGATGTAAAGAATGATAATATCATGGGTTGTTGAGCATATGGTAGAAACAGCATGTTTTAGGAATGTACATTAATACAACCCTTTTGGGAGGTAATTAGGAAAACTTTTATTTATAAAATTTTGAGATGTGCATGTTTGGAACCAGTGATTCCTTTTCTAGGAATTAACCTTACACAAAACTACACAAGGATCTATATTGTCTTGTAATAGTGAATAATTTGCAACAAATTTTTCTAATGGGGATTGAAATTAAGGTACCAGGGAAGAGCAGAACTCTGCATTAAAAAAGATTGACATAAATTTGCACTCAAATTACAATAAAAAATAAAAGATTTGGGACATCCAGAATATGTTAGAAAACAAAACCCAGGTGAAGACCATTCTTTCATTCAACAAATATTTCTTGTGCCAAAATACTCACACTGTGCTAGGTTTGGGGAATATCAAACAGTGAAAATAGGCATAATTTTAGCCCATATCATGCATATAATGTGCCCCATTTCATTTTACAAAAAGTTGAAAAGAGAAGTATACACCTACATACACAGAGAAAGTCTGGAAAGACAAGTGCTAAATTGTTATGACTATTTTGGAAGTTAGGATTATGGTAGACTCTGTTTTCCTTAATTATTTGAATTTTTCAAAAAAATGAGCATATATTACTTATGTAATCAGACAAAATAATAAAACACTTCCATGATTTCTCATTGTCCTTGAGAGAAGAGTTTGTGTATCATTTAGGGTCTTTCACAATCTGATCACAACCACTTTTTCCTGCCTCCCTCTGCTCCCCATCCTCCTTTCCCTGACAGACCCAAACACACCTGAGGCCTCCTCTACTTGAGATGCAGTGTGGACTCTCCATCTCCACATTTTTGTTCTTTTAGCTCCAACCAGAAAACATTCTATTCCTCCTTCAAGGACCTGCTCAAATGTCACTTCTTTTGTGAAGTCTTTCTTGATTAGACTCAGAAAAGTGGGTGGCTTCTTCCACTGTGATCCATTAACACTTTTTCAAAATCAAAGAATTTACATACAGTAAAATGCGGAGACTTTAAGTGTAGAGTTGGATGAGTTTTGACATACACGTAGACCTCCGTAACCACTGCTCCAATCAAGATACAGAGCATTTCCGTTCCCCTAGAAGCTACTCTTTCTCCTTTCCCCCTTAACCCTCCGACAACCCACCTCAACCGCCCCTCCCCCCAACAAAGGCTACTGCTAGTTCTGATTTCTATTTCTATAGATTGGCCTTGTTCTTGAACTTCATATAAAGGGAATAATACAAAATGTATTCTCTGTATCTAGCTTCTTTCACCCAACATTTTCTGAGATTCATTTGTGTTTTTGTGTATATTAATTTGCAACTTTTTATTACTGAATAGCATTCCATTTTATGGATATACCACAATTTGCATAGCCATTCTTCGGTTGATGGACCCATAGCATTCTGTACATATTGCTGTTAGTAGCCATTAAATGATTCTGACTCCTGGCAACCTCATAAAACCAAACCATTGCCATTGAGTCAATTCTAGGGCTTCGGACTGACTCATTCCAGCTCCATATGCTGAGAATTTGCTTTTCCACCCCAGATACACTGGTTCAGAATCTACATTTTTAACAAGATCCCTAGGTGAGTCTTACGTATATATAAGTTATCCACCAGGGCTTTGTATGCTTCTATAAATTATGGTGAGTGGTTTCTGTATGTCTCCTCCCCTCCTCCCCCACACACCTTGAATATAGGGACTCTGTCTAAATCATGGTTGCATCTCTAGCACTTACCTGTACTTAGGATATAGTAGTTGCTGATTAAATATTTGCTTTTGAATGAAGAAGTGTTGGGAATTACTTTGAATGACAGAAGGGAGACCAGTCCAGATTTCACCCAATGATGAAGAGGGAGTGATCAGCTCTTGGGCCATGCTTGGTAATGGCTGCCTAGTATTCCACCAAAGGGATGTAACTTATTCAGGAAGACTTCAAATGGTTATGTGTTAGGTGGTTGGGAAAAGAGAGAAACGAAGATACACGAGATCTGTTGTAAGGTTATCTGGGTAGCTTAGGAACTTGTTTCAGTGGATGAACTAACTGGTTATGTTGCCTCGCTAAAAGACTGCTGCTTCCAGAGGAGGCTGGTTGACTCTGTCATCAGTGACACCGAATTACTGAAGAGAGCGCAGTCTGCCCTTGAACCCATAAGCCTGGTGTTTTTGTCATCAGTGCAGGTAATTAAAAGTTAATATTTGAAATGAGTGAACTCAAGCAGAAGTAATGACTTTGACTTAACAGTACTGAGAGGTCATAGCTGGGCACGTGAATGGGGTTCACGCTCCTTCTGGGGCTTCTGCCTTTAGGGCGAGCCCATGAGAGGTGTTAATGTCAGCCCTGGCCATGCTTCTCCCTTGAGATGGACAGGAGGAGACAAGCTCTGAATGGACATGCCAGGATGGGGCAGGGTGTCATTATGCGTATGTATGTTTCTTTTCTTTTCCAGTTTATTGAGTTAATTTAACATAAGATAAATGGCACATATTTAAAATGTAAAATTTGAACAGCTTTGACATATGTGATGAAGCCACAACCACAATCAAGATAATGAACATATATATCACCCCAATGATTACCTCGTGACTTTTCGAAATCCCCCAGCCCTCCACCTATGCCTTCATCTCATCTCTAGGCAACTACTGATTTGCTTTCTCTCTTTACAATTTAGTTTTCATTTTATAGAATTTTTAATAAGTGGAATTATATTGTACGTGTGTGTGTGTGCATGCGCATGTGTGTGTTCATTTTCTCCAGTTCAGCCTTGGGAAAAGAGAAAGCGCAATGAATGTGTCCCTGGGAATTTGGTGTGCTGAATTAGGAAGTGAGGGTAATATCCCAGCAGCTGAGCTGACTGGTTTGCCCACTTGGAGCTGGTCATCCTTGGCCTGACTTTTCCTGAGCAGAGGCTGAGGTTTGATACTACCTTACAGATTGCGGGCAGGAGGTTGTCCTTGACTGCCCAGAGATCATTGGCACAAATGCAATTAGTGCCTTTAGTCTATAGGGTTTTATGAGCATGCCACATGATTGGGATGAGCATGGCAAATTTTATTACAAGAAGGTATTCTCCTGTCACTGGAGCTGTGGAGTTGGACCTAGTGCTGTCAGTGGTCATCCCAGTGCTGTAGCCACTGTGTGAACTTGGCTTAGCCGGTGGCTCAGAGCCCTCATCTCCCATGTATAAGGTTGGGGCAGTGCTCCTTCTCTCTCTGGGTTGTTGCCATGTGTGCAAAGGTGCACTGAAACAATGAAGTGTATACAAGTGAGAGGCATTACTAAATCCCTGGTTGACCTGCAGTCATAATGATAAGCTGACCTGGTTGCAATCATGTTTTATGGTGAATAGTTCAGTACATCAGAGTACTTTGGCCTTTATCATTCTGTAATAAAAGGGCATGAGTAGAGCATGGGGACCCTTCTCAGAGGTGTGATCTGGGCCTAACACCCTGCACCTGCTGAATCCGGGAGGATCAGTGTGGATGGTGGTGCTCAGGCAGCCCTGATTGCACAGGCGGCTCCAGAGGTCTGACAGCAAATCTCAAGGCTTCTCCCAGAATCTTGAAAGACAAGCAGAGCTAACCATTTAAGTGACTCTGGTCTGTGGTTGGAACCCACCAGCGTGCAGGGGAGAAAGATGTGGCAGTCTGCTTCCATAAAGATTACAGCCTTGGAAACCCTATGGGGCAGTCTACTGTGCCCTATAGGATTGCTGAGTCTAAATCCACTCTATGGCAACTGCTTTGTTTCACACTTTTGAGAGTTTGTAGAACTTTGTCCACTTAGGGCTGGCAGGCTCCAGAAGAATAAAAGGGCTGGCAGGCTCCGGAAGAGTAAAATCACCTTGCCCCGTGTGGGAACATTAGAGCTTGGAGCAGATCAGGAGATGGGTGGGGGTGGGAGCAGTGAGCACCTGACAAGGGTCCTGCAACAAAGTCCTTCTTCACTTATTCAGGTGCCCACGTGCCTGCAGCCTGAGCTCCTGCTAAGGTGCAGGGTGCCCTTGACTGAGTCACTATGAGCACAAGGACCCAAAGGGTGTGGCCAGGGCATGTCTGGAATGCCAGGCGAGGAGGCGTGTATGAGAAAAGCCAGGTCTGCTGTGTTCTACTTTGCTGGCCTTGGCCTGCCTGATTTCCCCTCTGCCCTTTCCTCCATAGGAGCTCTGTTAGCATAGTGCCTGAGGCACTTGACTGCTAATAGAAGGCTGGTGGTTCAAACCCACCAGCCACTCCTCGGAAGGAAGATGGGACAATCTACTTCCGTAGTGATACTGCCTTGGAAACCCAAGGAAGGGTCACTATGAGTCGGGTCTGACTCGATGGCACATAACAACTTTCCTCCATATCCCTGACCCCTTCTGTCCTCCAAAACTTTCTTCCAGGGTTTATTTTTGTGTGGAAGTCTTCTAGGTTTAACCTTCTCAAAGGGCATCTGAAAGGAGATTAGCATTTCCTATCTGTTGTCCACTATGGTAGGGACACTTGGAATGGGGCTAGTGAGAAACTTTATTGTCTTTATAAAATACACACCACATTTCAAACACTTTCTAGGAAAAAGAAAATAAAACCTATGTAATTTTAATGTATTGATTACATGTTGAAATTATTTGGAATCTTTTTATATTAAAGTTGGTGTTACCAATTTTTTTTTTTTTTTAAGTGTGGCTACTTAAACCAAACCAAACCCACTGCCATCAAGTCAGTTCTGACTCATAGCAGCCTCCATTGGGTTCCCAAGGCTGTAAATCTTTATAGAAGCAAGACTTCCCATCTTTCTTCCAGGAAGCAGCTGGTGGGTTTGAACCACTGACCTTCTGGTTAGCAGTCAAATGGTTTAACCACTACATCACCAGAGCTCCTTGAGTTTAAAACTACACATGCAGCTTGCATGATACTTCATTATACTGGACTGTGCTGCTCTAGATTGTTTATTTAGCTAAGAAAACAGAGCCCTGGTGGCTCATCAGTTAAGCATTCAGCTGCTAATGGAGGTTCAAACCCACCCAGCGTCTCCATGGGAGAAAGATCTGGCAATCTGCTCCTGTAAATATTACTGTGGTAGTTATGTTTGTGTGTCAACTTGGCTGGGCCTTGTTGTGTGGCTGGCCAGCTGGTGGTAGTTATTCCCCATGATGAGACTGGCAGTCAACTCCATGGTGGGATCTACCACAAGCAGCTGAATAGCTGCCTTAGGGAATGTGGTCTGCTTCCTGTATATAAGTAGAAGCCTTGGGGAATGGTCTTTTGCTTATGGCACGCTTGGACCCTGCATGTAGCCATGTCGTTGTTCAGCAGCCTACCATGTTCTGCTGACCTTGGGACTTACAATGGACTTAAGTTAATGGCCTGCTGTGTGGTTTGGTAACATTGGGACTGTAACTTTTTACTTGTCAACCTCAGCAGCCAGCAGCTGTCTGAGTGAAGAAACGCCTCTAGCTCCAGTGGGCCAGGAGTAGGAGGCAGAGCTGGACCCCAAGGTTGAGGGGCTTTCACCCAGCTTGTAGAGCCTGGCACTTTGAACTTGGACTTAAAGCCTCCAAACTGTAAGAGAATAAACTCCTGTTTGTTAAGGCCATCCTATTTGTGGTATATTCTTGTCAGAGTGGCACTAGGTAACCAGAACAATATAATCAAGAAAAACCTGTGGGGCAGTTCTACTCTGTCACATGGGGTCACAGAGTCAAAATCAACCTAACAGCACTCAAAAATGACATCAAGATGAGAAGGTAATGGCCAAACTAAAGGACAACTTGAGTTTCCTCTGCCAGGCCGAGGCTCTCATCATCATACTTTCTGTTCCTCAACCCAGGTGAATCATGGACTTGGGAAATCACAAGAAAGGTTGTGATGAGGGAAGGGAGATGATGGTTGTTCCTCCTTGCTGGTTCCAGGAAATGTCCTCCCTACCCCAACCAGTAGGGTAGGCACAGGTCCAAGGGATGAGCGTTCTGTAGAAATTGTGTCCCCAGTACTGCAAATGGTTCTAACCCCTGGTCCAAAGCTGGGCCAGCTGCTATGTCACCTACCCCAGCAACATTACCTTTGAACAGTTCACCTATCTCAGTTCTGAGGCAACTGAAAAGAAAATTGGAAGCTTTTCCAAATAACTCACAAACAATGATGGTGCCTATTTGTAGCTTTTACAGGGCTGCCACTCATTTAGCAAACTGAAATGAGAAAGCTAGATTGAGACAAGAGATTAAATGGAAGATCCAAAATAAGATAAAGAGGCCAAATACTGTCCACCTACTAGGTGCAGTGCTTTTTACTCTTAGGAGTGAAAAGAGTCTTAAGATCTGTTGTCTGTGTTCACATCACTTTGGTGAGGAATGTCTCCCTCTTTCCTCTGCATCTGTCCAAATCTTCTTCTTTAAGGCCAGTACAGATCCTACCACCTCGCTGAGCCCTTCCCTGACTGCTAGTGGGGCTAGGAAGATAAAGCAATGGCCAAACTGAAGGAGGACTTGAGTTTCCTCTGCCAACCCAAGGCTCTCATCCTCACACTTCCTAGCCCTACTAGCTAACAAGCTGTGTGACCTGTGGCTGCACACAGGTCATAGTCCTCCACCCTCAGTAAAGTGAGTAAGTGCAAAAAACCCCCAAAAATCCCCAAACCTGTTATTATCAAGTTGATTCTGACTCACAGTGACCCCATGTGTCACGGACAGAACTGCTCCATACAGTTTTCTTGGCTGTAATTTTTATAGAAGCAGATCACCAGGCCTTTCTTTTGCATCACTGTTGGGTGGGTTTGAACTGCTTTATGTTAGTTGAGCACAAACCGTTTATGCCACCCAAGGATCTTAAATACATCAGTGTATTTTCCCTTGAAAGCAGGTTCTAAGACCTTGGCATGAATGACATTAGATCCTGGTGAACTTTTTATTCATTGTGATTAATGACCTAATACCTAGACAGGGAACTTCAAAGTACTTTGCCAATAAGAATGCTTTAACCTCACCTCTGATAAATCAGTCTGACGTGAAAAAACATTTTATTTAGAATTTTTCATATTTGTCGTGTGTATCTTCATTATAGTTATTCTTACAATAAACAGAGAAGTGATAAACGGACCATAATCACAGTGGCCTGCGGTCGGAGGCACAGGGCCGGGGGGTGCTGCAGACTCTGGCTCCCCCAAGTGGAGGTGCTCCCGAAGGCCTGTCAGGAAGCCTTCAGAAAGTTTAGGTGATGGGAAAAATTGGAGATCTGAACTTGAAAATGAGATTAATAGTGTCAATAATGCAGCAAAATTCTAGAATGATGGTGAAAGAAACAGGAGTAGGTTTTTTTTACCAGATAATATGAAAGAAATAGAACAAAGAGACTTGGGATTCCCCATTAGTGAGAGGCAAAACAAACAAAAAGCAAAACCCCACTGCCATCAAGTTGATTCCGACTCATAGTGACCCCCACTGGGTTTCTGAGGTGATAAATCTTTATGGAAGCAGATTGCCCATCTTTCTTCTGTGGAGTTGCTGGTGGGTTTAAACTGCCAACTTTTTGCTTAGAAGTCAAATGCCTTAGGCACTGTACCATCAGAGCCAAACCTTCCCATGTCCCTTGCCTTGGCCTATTAGCTTTTTTTCCCTTTTTTTCTTTGCCCTCTCTCCCTACCTAGAGATGAGGAATGAGTGAGAAGTGGTGAGCCTCACACACCACAGCACTCTTATCAGTGGAATGAGAACCTGAAGAAAGGTTTCCCAAGTCCAAAGTCAGATGATCAAAAGTCCTATGAAAATTCGCAAAGTAGTTGACAGCGTGGATTCTTGGAACATTCTTTCTGCCTCTCTAGGCTTGTTTTGTCTCAGCTGTGAGGGCTGTGAACCTGTGCTGAATGGGGGGAAAAGAGGGAAGGAGAAATGCCACTGTTTTCACTACCCGGTATATCTCCCTTTTTATGAACAGTCCTTGTGCTAGGTACAATAATCTCTCTGTTCTCTCCCAAACTTTACCCATGCACTATCTAGAGAGCCTTTTGAAAGAAATTTCCACTGGTCTGGAGTGGTTTTTTTCTGATTGGCAACTTTGGTCTAAGGCCAAGAAACGATTCCCTAATTCACAATGCTCGGGCCTGAGGGCTGCCCCTGCTGCCCACTGGAGTGCAGCGGGTGTGTTCACAGCAGGGCTGGGATGCTGACCTTGGCTCCAAGGCTGTCAGAGGATGCCTGCACACAAAACATCCATGCCTCTCACTGGGCCACTTGCAACTGTGCCAGGCAAAGCAGGATATAGAGACATAAGGCTTACCAGTGCTGTGAAAAGAAGAGAGGAGGGAATTCTCAGAGTCAGAGGGAGCAGTAGAAGGAAAACAATGTTATAAAGAAATGTATGTTTGAAGAGGACATTCCATACTGTCAAACTGAGATTGTGAGTCAGAAAGTTCTCTGTGAACCGTGAGGTGCCAGCAAATAGGGGTTGGTGGAAGAGCCTCCTTCTCAATCATGGAACTAACTGGTCTCCACACAGTTCTCACATCTATGGGAGGAATATGAAGGACTGGAGTCTTCTCAGAAACACTGTTTGTGAGTGGAGAGAACATGAAGCATCTTTGTAACATTCCCTTATTAGACCTGTGTCCTTCGAGTCACCTTCAACTCCTAGCAACCCTATAGGACAGAAGAGAACTGCCCCCATAGGGTTTCCAAGACTGTAAAACTTTACAGAAGCAGACTGCCTCATCTTTCTCCCATGGAGTGGCTGGTAGGTTCGAATTGCCAACCTCTGGTTTAGCAGCCGAGTGCTCAACCACTGAGCCATTGGGAGTCCTTGTTATTCCATTATATTGGTCCCTAAATGCTACAGTGATGCCAGCCCTGCATAGATAGCTTCTTGCTTTTCTAGCTTGACCTTATATTTGAACTGAGCCACAATTTGACCTCCTCAAAGTCAGAGAAGTAGGTTAAGCCCTAATTCCAGGTTGACAGGAGGGTCACCACAGAGCTGAGCAGAAATGGAATGGGGGCCAAAGAGACAAAACTCTATAGTCATTTTGCTTCTGCTTCTTTCCTCTGGGCTCCAAATCCATCTGAGTCATCTCAGAACTCACTTCTATTCTAGGAGGGAGAAAGCAGCAACACATTTTCAAGGAACGGCCTAATTATTTATAAAATCTGTCGAGTGCAAAACAGAATTGCCCAACTGACAAGAGGCTGGATTTCCACTTAATACTTTGACCTTCTCCTGTTTGTGGCTTAGCGATTTCTATTTAAGTAAATAGAAATTCTATTTGCAAAGTGATAGTCTCCCCAGCCCATCTGTATTTTCTCATTCTCCCTTTCCATCCCCATTCAGGAATGGAACTTCAAACAGCCTTTCTCTAGGATCTATTCAGTGTTTCTGACCCAGAGGACTTTGAAAATGTCTCTCATATATTACAAAGTATATTGCTTGTTTTTTTCTCACCTCTGACCACTTGACTCTTACAACAACTCTTCCCCCCCTGTTGTGAAGTCAGACCCAAGGTCCTGTCATAGCACAAGAAATCAGAGGAAGACAACTCCTCCTGAGGAAAGAAACTGAGTTTCCAAAGCAAAACCTAAGCAAAGAGTACACATTCTGGTCTGAAAGCTTGAAGAGCAAAAGCAGAATTTTCAGGACACTTGAAACCACACTTGAGTGGACCCCTGGATCAGTGTGTTTTCCAACCAATAACAGCTTACCAGCAGGCAGCCTGGTCTGTGACCCCAGAATACAGACCACTTAATGATCCCACACAGATGTGGCAAATAGCTCAGAGTCTGCTTCCTGATCAGAGAACTCTTCCCATCCACTGATCACACCAGGGTGGCCCTCGCACAACTTAGAGGCCCCCGAGTGTCTGGTGTGCTGGCATGTTGAGTGGCAGAGAACCCCTTCAGGTGTTTCAAGTGTCCAGAGAGCCAAAGTGTGTGGCATCCAGGGCAAAGTCCTTGTGTGGTCGTGCCTGGGAGTGCACGGGACCTCAGGCATGGGCCTCAGTCTCCGTCTTGATGGCTGGTTTGTAAATGACTCCTTTGTTGCTGTCCCCTTTTTTGCTACTAGAACAAGAACACATAAGGCTTGTTAGTCAAAGTGGAGAGAGTCAGAGGGCAGGCTGACTCAGCTATGGATTGAGACACAATTTAGATGTCAGATTCCTCTCTTAGGGACCCTTCTTCAATTCTGTCAGTCTTGGGAGGGAATGCCCCCAAATAAAGGAATAACCAAAACAGACCTATTCATTTTCCAACTGCTCTCTTTTAACACCTTACAGTTCTAGACCTATGTTTTGAAAAAAGTCTCATCATTCCACTTTTCAAACCTTTGGTTCCATAATAGGGTTCCTGGTGACTTCTTGTTCCATACCAGGAATAATAAATTAGGTTTTAGGAAAAACCAAATGTGACAATACAAGCAAAGGCAAAGGGCATCGATAGCTAATATGGGTGAGAGATCATGTTTTCCTTCATTTTCCTCTTTGGATTCATAGAAGGAAAACCAGATGTAAAGCTTAGTAAGAAAACAGACTTGCTAGTTGTGTTTACAAAAATGGGACTTCCCCAAGATCAAGAGACTTGTTCAAGGTCATACAGCTAATTAGCAAAGTCAGTAAGGCTGGTGCACACACTTCCAACTCTTAGCACAATGACCCTTACACAACCAGCATCTCATGCAACAGAAGCCTGGATGCCAGGGTTTTGGGAACAGCACTGCCAGGATAAATACTGGAACAGGTGACCGGGAGTCTGCACTCTGAAGACTTAAAGGCTACCTTCGCAGTCAGTGCTCATGGACATATATAAGCCACCCACACCCATTCCAAATAAAAAAAACCTTACCTCTTCTTCCTTCGGAAAAGCCAAATGGATACTCCTAGGACAACACAGATGCCAACAATGCCAGCCAGGGCTACAGAAAGGATGACGCCTAGGAAAGAAGTTGACATACCACATTACATTATACTCCTCCCCTCCCCTTCGTCTCCTCCCACTCCACACAGGTGTGAAATCAAGTGGCAGCTTGTGATCATCCACAGAAAGGCGTTATTTCCCCAGCTCTGCTCTCAGATTCTGGTCTTTGGCGTAGGAGGACATGCCTGGAGTGCTTAAAGGGGTCGTTTGTAAACCGTTGAGATTCTCCAGCAGGGGTTCTCAAGTCTGCACAAGGATCATCTGAAGAGCTTGTTTAAAATGTAGACTTTCTGAACCCTGCCCTCAGAGACTTATTCAGTGTGTCTGGAGTAGGGCTCAGGAATCTGCATTTTAACCAAACATCTCCTGCTGATGCAGATAGGCCATGAACCGCACTTTGAGAAACCCTGGGCTACATGATGAGAATTTACTCTGCGTTAGCTTGCTGGATTTAAGGCCCATTTAAAAAAAAAAAAAAAAAAAAACCACCTCATTGCCACCAAGTCGATTCTGACTCATAGCGACCCCTTTTGGGTTTCCGAGGTGGTAAATCTTTACAGAAGTAGATTGTCCAGTCTTCCTTCCACAGAGTGGCTGGTGGGTTTGAACCACCAACCTTCTGGTTAGCAGTCAAACGCCTTAGGCACTATGCCACCAGAGCTCCTTAAGGCCCATTAGATGCCTCTTTATTAGCTTTGTCCCCAGATTCCATTGCATAGTTCTAAGCAGTTCCAAACAACCAGTAGCCAGCCCATGGTCAAGGTCCATAGCCAGTCACCCAAAAGGGCCCACGCTAGACTCAGGCATGTTTTTAGGCAACGGTCTCCAAGTATGGCCAACATAGGTTTTGGAAAGGTTCTTTCAATGTGCCCACACTGTAGGGTGATTAGGTCTTTCATTAGGGGAGCATTTGATTGGCAGTTCATTTTTGAATCAAAGAGTAACTGGAGAGTAAGACCCATAGCAAGGGGGGGAGGTGGTCAGGAGCCAGAGTGACAGCATAGAAAAGCAGAGAGCATGGGCTGGAAGAGTTACAGGCCAAGATCACACCCAGAATCAGTGATTATCCCACTGCAGCATGCACAGCCGGCTGGCCAACCACATACCCATACTCAGTCCTGCGTAGGTAAGGTCTTGCACTTAAAAGGGGGAAGGAAAAGACAGGAATTAACCCAGAGTCAAATTGTGCTGAATTTGACCAATGTGTTGAGCAAAGCTCTACCTTTGTTTGGTTGGAAGTACTGGGGTTATGCAAACCTTTGGGGAGTGTTCACCCTTGGCTCAGGTGATTGTAGTACAGGAAATTGTCTAGCTAGGGAACCATACCTTGATCTCCTCCTTCCAGTGCTTCTCTATCACAGCAATCTCTTTGCTCGAGCAAGACTCCAGTTTTTAACACAATATAGAAGGTGAGAGGAATCAGAGTTCTACTTGGGTAGGTTACTGTTGACTTTTCTGGCACCTGCTCTTCTTAAGCAATGAATCTGCCAGGTTCTGGTTGGGTGCAGCTGGTGAAACCCAGCTACAACCTGCCACCAGACTTCTCCCCATCCCCATCCCTCCTGTATCAAGTCTTGTCTTCACAGTGCAATTCTATTTTTGCTTTGGTTCTCCTGGACAAACTCAAGAAACTCCCCTTCCATACCAGCCTCCCTTCTCTGCTATATGGAACCAGACAATTAAGGCTTATGGCTTCTTCCGGCAAGCTTCTGTTGGGGATGAAGGGGTTAGTTAAGAGTCCTCAGTACAGCTGAAATAGTGCCCAGCTACATATGATGAAGTGCCACAGTCGGCCCACTGGGGACCTCCCCAGGGGAGGGTCATATGTGAGCCCATCTTCTTGAGTAAGACAGAGGAGGCCAGCCTTGAAAGTTCTAGGTTCTTCCCCATTCTCTCAATCTCTGTTTACAGATATCCTCTTGTTTCCAAGACAGGTGTAAGGAGAAGGAGGTGCTTGTTCTAACTCACATTGGAAGGCACA
Source organism: Orycteropus afer afer (assembly GCF_000298275.1). Classification (NCBI taxonomy): domain Eukaryota; kingdom Metazoa; phylum Chordata; class Mammalia; order Tubulidentata; family Orycteropodidae; genus Orycteropus; species Orycteropus afer. The sequence continues at coordinate 13,397,550 of NW_006921602.1, read as the reverse complement.
GTTGTGCAGATGGTGGCCTGGCCCAAGCTGTAGGAGAGTCTGCTACCCATACAGCCTGTGTGTTGACTGAGATGCTGGGAGAGCCCTGGCCAACTGTGAGACGCCAGCAGAGGGCCAGGGACTCTGCCCTCAGAGTGCTCAACACCTTTGGGAACCAGGCCTGAGGCTAAAGGGAAAGGCTTTGGCCAACCCCCTTCTCTTGCCCTATGACCAGAGTCTGGCTGATCTCCCTTGAGCCATCCATCAGCCCCACATCCTTTCCCTGTTGTCCTCTTCTGCAATCCCATCTGGACCTATGAAGCCTCGCTGGTCCAAGGCCAATCCCTGAGATGCCCTGGTCTGGCTTCCCCAGGTGGCCCCAGGCTGTTGTGAGTAGAGTAGCTGTGGGAAAGAGCTTTGCACAAAGACCAGGAAGGCCTATTCATCCTGCTCTCATCTGCTACCAGCAGCCGCCCATAGCCTCCCAAGTGGCAGAGCGAGTGGTTTCCCTGGCCAGATTCCCAGCCCAGACCTCTTGTCATAAACTGAATAGAAAGACCAGTCTGTGGCTTGGGTGAATGCTCAGGACATGGGCCCCCACCTGGGGAAAGCATCAGTGTTTGTACAACACACACTCTGTTCCCTTTATGGTCCGGAGCCTCTGCACAGAATAATTTTGATTTTTTTTTTTTTTTAAGTTACCCGAAGACCTTGGTCCTCAGGATCTTAAAAAAATAAATAAATAAATAGTAAGTTTGGTTTCTTTTCTAAGCCTTTTGATGGAATACATTTTTATTCTTTGTTTCTACAGCTCCAGATGCTGCAGTGCCAAACCAGTTCTCACCACATAAGTCTGTTACCAGTGAGCCTACCCACTTGGCTGAGGGTACAAATTAGACAGTTTCTAAAGTCATCCCTTTCACAGTCACCTCAAACATCCTAAAAGCCAAACAGCCCCCAAACAGCAAAGCAGCCCAATCTGAGGATGGAGAAAGTGTTCCCCTCAGGCTGTGGTCTTAGGGAGCTAAGTGAAGTCTGTGGAAATCAAGGCCCCCAGAGAAAGGATATTTCTCAAGGGCACATAACCCAGCTTGGTGGTTTATCTGGAGGGTCTGGCTCTCTTCATTCATTCTGCAGTCTCTTGAGCTGTAATAGGCCCTAAAAACAATCACGTACAGGTAGTCCCCCACTCATGACAGGGTTCTGTTCTGTCAACTCCATCGTAAGTCAGTTCTGATGTTAAGTCGAATATCTTTTTTCTTTTTTTTCAGTTTTCATAGCCTGCTACATGGTATTGTTTTGAACAGTAAATCATACCACTGAACATTTGCAAGTGCACATCTGAGAATGATTATTTCAGCAGATTATGTGCTGTAACACTGTATGTAGTACATATTACTAATAAGATGTACAAATAAAAGCAAACAAGTAGATGGCCCTAAGTGCAGTTCATTGTAATGCAAATACGTCATAAGTCAGGGACTATACCTATTTAATCCATTCCTCTCACTTGGGCTTCTTGCTTCTAGATGATCACTTGTCAGGATTCTAAATTGCCTCTCTCTGGAGACAATGAAATGAGACGAAGAAGCCATGAAGACAAGGAAAGCCCTAAAGACTGGGACAGATACGTTTGATGCAGCAAAACAAAGCAGCTTTGGCTGAGCAAGCAGAAAGGAAGAGAAATGCTGGTGAAGGCGTCATCTAATATTCTACAAACTCATGAAGCTCAGGGTAGGAAGAGGTTGTTGACATGCTGTCCCCTTCTCAGAAAAGAAAGCACCAACCAACCTCAACCAACTTTCAAGGAAGCAGGGCTTCTTCTGCAGAGATGGACCAAGTCTGTAGGGCCTGGACCCATTGAGGCAGATGCCACAACATCTTGCTGACTACAGGGAGAGGGAAAGGCCTGGACACTATGGTACAGGGAGAACAATTCAAGAGTGATTGAAGATCTATAGCCCAGAGGGAGAAGCCAAAGTCTGAATCACAGCAGAGCCTTTGCTGGTGAGAACCCAGCCTCTGGGATGCTGAAGAGGGCAGCCTCAGAGATGCTGTGCAGGTGGGGCAGGTAGAGCCAGAGAAACTTATTTTCAGATTCAAAAAAGAAATGGTTATTCTCAAATGGGGAATAAGATAGGCAGTTCCCACTGAAGAACAATGGGAGAGACAGAAGAAACAGAGACAGGCAGCTTCACAGAAGTCACCTGGCCACAGTGCAGGGAGAGCTGCCTGCTCCCCATATAGTGCCTGGGGTTCATGTCAGGGTGAGCAGAGATGGGGCAGTATGACACAGAGGTGGAAATCACACAGAGAATTCGGTGGTGCAGGCTTCCTTCAGGAAGGTACAGACACCTGGAGGAGGTAGATGAGCCACTTGCCACAAGGGCATTGCTACCTGTTCTGGGGTGGCTCCAAGGCGGCAAGAGCTGCATCTTCCACTGGCATCTTGCTGGACCCAGGGATGCTGGGTAACTGTTTTTGAGGTCTCCTGAAGCCTCAAGTGCAAACACAGAACAGTCCCGCTGGAAGAACTAGCACCTTGCTTACACAGCTTGCGGTTCCTAGAACAGAGGTCTAGTGTTCTCTATATCTATCTGTGACTCTGTTTGAATGTGGAATACCATCTTTTTCCTTTCAGTCTTATTTTCAAGTTTGGACTGTTTCTGAAGGTGGCATGTTATGTAGTAATAACATAGAGCATATATCAAGCTCTCTCATGACTCACGGTAACCCCATGCATTACAGAACAGAACTGCTCCCTAAGGGTTTCTTAGCTGTAGTCTTTATGGAAGCAGATTGCCAGGCCTTTCTCCCACAATGCTGCTGGGTGGGTTCCAACTGCCAACCTTTCGGATGAGTGCAAACGCTTTGAGTCACCCAGGGACCTTATATAGGTCTCTAGCAGTCTCCAGTTTTGTAAAGGAGGTCAGGAGAGTTTAAGATTTACCAGGGGTTTGATAGTTTACATAAAATCCAGTTTAAGGTACTAAAAAATCCTATTATCCTGCTTAATAAAAGTCACTGAGCTAAGTAATTGAAATGCTAGTTTGCACTTTGGATGATGCTTTGGCAAGAAAGCAAGGAAGATGCCCTCAACCACACAACATTCCTGTGTTTGGAAGATATGTTTAACTGGAGAGTTTTCTCTTATTAAAACGATGCAACCCAACAAAAAAACTATCTCTACAAAGAAATCTTCCAAAAAAGATAGCAGACTGCACAAGGCAGCTGGTTTCATGCAGCCATTGTATGGGCTGAGGGCTTGGTCTTCCAGATTGCAGGAATGTGGGCCAAGAACAGAAACCCATACTGCTCCGAGGGGCCTAAGTCTAAATGCAATCGGCCTGGGCTATAACAGCACTGGTGCTGAGGACTCCAAGTCTGTCTGTGCTGACGGAATGGCGGGCAGTGGGCCTGAGGCCTTTTCTACCTATCAGGCCAGATATCACTACAGAAGTAGATTGCCCGACCTTCCTTCCGAGGAGTAGCTTGTGGGTTTGAACCGCCAGCTTTCTGGTTAGCAGTCAAGTGCCTTAGGCACTATGCTACCAGGAGCTCTGGCCAGAGCAGCAATCAGAAAGCAAGACAGCCCCTTTAGGCAACTCCCTCCCAGGCCGTTAAAGCTTGACAGCTACGTTCTACTCTTTAATTTTTCTTAAACAAAGTGGATTGATTGATTTGTTGGCAAAGTGGTAACAAAGCAAAATATGACTTAAGAAATGAAAATATGACTTAAGAAAATGAAAATGAAAATTTGACTACTGGCCAGGCTTATGTTCAGATCATTCTGCAGAGAAGACCCTGCAGGGGAGAGTGGAGAAGTGGATCTATTACATTCTTATAAACCTGTAATGAGTACCAGGCAAATGCCAGGCATAAAGAATGAGGAGGAGGCCAATCATCTCTGCCCTTAAAGGAGCTTGCAATGTGTGTGTAATGCATATATTTTTTTTTTTCTTTTTTAAACTGTGTGGTAATAAGTAACTATTCTGTGGTGTAAAGCACAATAACAGAAATGAACAATTTGTTCTGGAAGCGCTAAAGAAGGAGAATGGAAGTCATCTTCAGGGGAACGGGGATGACTTCAGAGGAGAGATGGTTAGAGTTGGGTCTTGAAAAATTTTCCAGGGGAAGAGGTAGAGGGGCATCCCAAAGGAGAATAGTGTGTACAAAAGCCTTGAATGCCCCTGCTATGTTAAGGGGAGGCTCTATGCTTTGGCCTGGCAGGGGTCTAGAGGGCATGGATGGGTGTCACAGGGAGACAATGCTGGAAAGATCAGCTGGGACCAAAGCACAAAAGCAGTTCCAGCTTTCTGCCTAACCTTTTCCCAGCTGTCCTTCCTGAACATGGTCTGCTCTGGCCAGGGACTCATTAGGAGCAAGAAGACCATGCATGGTGGGGCTTCCTGCTTCCAGCCCCCCACAGTGCCTAACCTGGGGAGTGCTCAGGTAATACGATATATGCTGAATTAGGTTAGATGAAGGGACTAGGACATCATGTTTTAGCACATTTGATGACTGTGCCTTACTATCCATGTGTCCAGGTCTAGGTACTTGATGGTAGGAACTCCTCTTTGGAAACTTTGGAAGAATCAATGCAACTCTTCCATCTAATAGCCTTTATTTATAAATAGGAATTTTAGAAACACAAGGTCAATAACCACAAAGCATACAATCCAGTTAGTATTTAAAAGAAATAAATAATTAGCCATCTTAGCTTTGTAAAAATTTTTTTTTTTTTAAGGTTTTATAAAACTACCCAGGTCACTCAGGGTCAAGCAGATTTTAATCGTGCTGCTGCACAGATTTGCCATTGGTAAGAATCCTGCTCCTTTACCATCTAGCACCTGCCTACCTGTGCCTCAGCTGCCTCTGGGCTCTGCAGCAGTTGACATGCAGTTGCTCAGAGCAAGCCCACTAAAAACATGATTATAGAAACTGTTTGGCTTCCGGTTATCCCTCAGATTTTCCTTATCCAGACATGTTGGGAATAGTGCTTGGTAATACCACTATTTAGGTTGGATGGGCTCTTGTTTGTTATTGGCTAAGAAGAGGTCAACTCAAAGAAACCAAGGATCAGGTCAAATTTCTAAGCCTTGGCCCTTGTGGACTGTATAGCTGCCTCTAAGCTCTTTCTCCTTTCCTCACTTAGGGCATTTGAATCCTAGGAAATCGGGACTGGTCCCAGGAGGTAGCTCCCAGTCCAGGATCCCACCTTGAGGAAAGTAAATCTTGTTTCCAATATTTAGATCAAGTCTTCCCTCTGGAAGAGGATCTTTTTAAGAGCTGAAAAAGTGTCTGGCATGACTTCCACCTTGTCCTAAAGAGTGGATATTTTAACCAAAGGCAAGGAGAAGTATAACATATAAGAAAGAAAAAGTTGGTACAAAAAAGGCAGGGAGGAAAAGAATGAGGGAATTCTGAAAAAAGGTGCAATGGGACCCCAGATAAAGGGATTTGTGAGTTTCTCCTCTCTCAAGGGCTAACAATTCTCTCTAATCCCACTTCTATGAGTCTTCAATCTACCATTATATAAAAAGAAAATGAAGATGAGGAACAAGGTTTCTCTTGGGTTTGGTTGTGCTATCTTAGTAACTTCAACTTTATTATTTCAGGAGTAGCTATTACTGGACTGAAAATGTCATACTATAACAGAACAGAGACCAGGGCATGTGATATAAAATTCTAGAATCCTATGATAGGAATGGGAGCTCTGGTAGCATAGTGGCTAAGGCACTTGATTGCTAACCAGAAGGCTGGCGGTTCAAACCCACCAGCCACTCCTCGGAAGGAAGATGGGGCAATCTACTTCCGTAGTGATACTGCCTCGGAAACCCAAGGAGGGGTCGCTATGAGTCGGGTCCGACTCGATGGCAAATAACAACAACAACAAATGATAGGAATTCAAAAAAACAACAACAAACATCTTAATTCAGGGTGTAGGAAAGTCATTGTATAACTCCTATGGCAGTGGTCCTCAATCAGGAGATGTCTGGCAATGTGTGTGGAGATATTTTGGATTGCCATAATTGGAGGAATGCTACTGGGTATCTAAGGCTATAAATCTTTATGGAAGCAGACTGCCTCATCTTCCTCCTGCAGAGTGGCTGGTAGGTTCAAATCACTGACCTTTTACTGCATCACCAAAAGCTCCTTAGGTGCATAGCAGGCTCCAGTTAAACAAGTCAGTCCCAACTGCCCCTTTTGGTTAAACCTTAGATCCTCCTCCCAAAGTCCATGTACTTTCCTTCCCAGAGCACTTCCTGAACATTACCTTGAACCTGGCAGAATTTGCTGACATCACAGTTCTTGTCAACAGCCACAAAAAAAAAAACCTGAATAAATCAGACCCTAATTACAAACATGTCTCAGGGGAAGAAGAATCTACCAAGGATTGGGTCCAAACTGCTCAAGGTTCATATTGACAAACAGGCTGGCCCCATAAACCTGAAACTGGACGATCCAGCAGCTTGAGGCTGCTCCAGGTTGGGTACAGGAAGGCCCACGTGAGTGTAGTGCCTGTGGAGGATGAGGTGTGGGGCTTTGCTTTCTTGGGAAAGAGCCCCCTTGCTCCCTGTGTCTTTGGCAAGTGAGAAGGAAGAGAGAATTGTGGCCAAGTTTCTATAATCACCCTCCAAATGAACAGATTTGCCTTGGACTGCTAGGGATTCTTACTCCAAGGAGAGAGCAGGGCCCAGGTGGGCCTCTTGGAAGCAAAGCAGCAGCTCTAAGCATCTGTGCACCGAGGGGCAGAGCCAAAGTTGCATTTGGGCTTGCATCTTGATGTCCTAGGCTAGGAGTCGGTCTGCAAGCTATTTCTAAGAGGTTCCCAAGCTGCCCTGACCAGACTGAAAGGGTCTATTGAAGCATTCTGCTACAAGCCTGACTGCACTGCCCCCTCTACAAGCAGCAACTTAGACCTGAGCCAGTCTAAGAAGATGGCTAATTATCCCCATCATTACATCTGGGGGTTACTCTTGGATGTCAGACTCAATTTCCTGCATGGTTTCTTCCAATCCTCTGTAACTGCCCTCAAACACTGTCCCTGCAACGTAAAGTCAGGATTGGCAGTTGTTAGTGTCCACTTAGAATCACAATGCAATGCCTTATCTAACCCCCTCGTCTATGGCTAAGGAAATCAAGGCCAAAGAAGATGTGATTTACCTACATCACACAGTCAGAAGAAAATAAAGCCAGGCCTTGACCTTGGGTCTCCTGATTATATTGTCAAACCAAAAAAAAAACCTAACTCCCTGCTGTCGAGTCGGGTCCAACTCATAGCGACCCCTCCTTGGTTTCCAAGGAGTATCACTACAGAAGTAGATTGTCCCATCTTCCTTTCAAAGAGTGGCTGGTGGGTTTGATTTGCCAGCCTTCTGGTTAGCAGTCAAATGCCTCAAGCACTATGCCACCAGAGCTCCTATGATGTTGTCAAGTCGATTTCTACTTATAGTGACCCCATGTGACAGAGTAGAACTGTCCCATAAGTTTTCTAGGCTGTGATCTTAATGGGAGCAGATTGCCAGATCTTTCTCCCTTGGAATAGCTACATGGGTTTGAACTGCCAATCTTTCAGTTAGCAGGCAAACACTAACCGTTGTGCCTCCAAGGCTCCTTCTATTGACTGTAGGAAGAATACTTGTTGCCCTACTCCCTCTGACTTGGTCTTGTATAGACTAGCTCATAAAACAGAGCTGATAATAGAGTCCTTGCCTCCCAAGCAGAATTCTACCGGATCAGTGTGGCCAAAGTCCCTGATCTTCAGGCAGAATTTTTAGGTTTTCAATTTTATTTAAAAATGGAAGAGTTTCAACTTAACCCTTGAGTACTACATATTCCATTTAAAAGAATGAGAAAAGAGAAAGCTACATCCAGAATAGATTACAAAGGGGTAATTCTAATTCTGTGCATCCTAAAGCATTTCCTGGAAAAGAAGTTGGTACTCACCAGCATGTACGTTCTCAATTCTTGGGAAGGGCCACTGTTGACAGATTCAGTTTTCAGACAGAGAAACTGAGGGAAAGATTAACTAACGGTTTCTGGAGAGGAGAATACAAAAGATGGATTCTTGGGCAGCTGCTGATTAAGTAACTGAAAGAGAAGGCCATAATTCTGACCATATGTATGGTCAGTTCAGAAGGTCATGTGTCTATAGCTTTTCTGCAAGGACCTCAGAAAAACAACCTCCAGCTAAGTTTAGGAGGGGATAGTTATAATCTCATAATATCAGAAAGGAGCACCAACAAAGGGGCACCAGGTAAGAAGAGAAGACCCAATTCTCTGACAAGTGGTTTAATGAGTTTTCTAAATATGAATGCCTGGCCCAGTTCAGTCCACAAGTGATGAAGATGGTTGAAGTGAAATTTCCACAGGACCTTCCCTGCTTCTGACTACCTGAGATTCCCAAGCTGGGAGCCACTCAAGTGAACTCTAAGGTTTAAAGAAGGATGTGGATTTCAAGAATGCCCTCTTGGCCCCTTCCCTGACCCCCAGTTTCCAGCAGTAGAGAAAGTAGAAATGAAATGTTAAATTCCTTCTGGGGAGTTACGGTTATAAGTTTAAAAGGAAGAACTGAGCTCTTGTAGCATTAAGAATAAACCAGGCTATTAAGCTCCATTTGCTGTAGAATATGTGGCTGTGTATATCCAAGCTCAGGAAAAGATATGACCAAAGGGCAGTCAAGGAGGTGTTTTCTTGCCTCCAGCGCCCTGCTACATTTACAATATGAACTGCTTGCAGCCACTGAAGGACTGTGTCCCTCTATCTTATGTTTAACAAAGGAGCATCCTTAGGTGGGGCTGGAGGTGCTGTGAATTGCCTGGCAAGGTACAAGATGGGGGAGGCTGTAGAAACAGAGTGTGGATGCCAGGAAAGCCTAGGATGAGAAGCACAAAGTTCGATCTCATGAAAAGGATCCTCATGTGTCTTAGTAGAAAGGGATAACTCTCCTGAGCAGAAAGGTTCCAAGAACATCTTCTCTCCAATTTGGAGGAGGTTTTCAGGTTTCAGGAGGGGTTTAGTCTGCACACCTGGAGGCCCAGAGTTGGATTTCCTTGCAGTCTCAGGGATGTCAAGAACAATGAAGAGACCCAAAGAAACCCACACCAAATAGCTGCTGGACATTCCGTTGGCAGCCAGGATACTCTTAACCAATCTTCTAGAAGTATCCGTGGCAAAGAGAGGATAAGGTCTCTGGATTCATACAAAATGGACATCTTGATACCACGCTCCCCCACAAAAATTGCATCTCCTCACCTTGTCGGAAGGAGACATACACCAGTCTCTCGTCAAACTTCTGGACTTGCCGGAAGTTGTTGACCATCTCTCTGGGGGAAGGATCACTCACATGTGTGCAGTACAGAGCTGTCTCCAAAGCCAGCAGCTGAGAAAAAGGGCAAAAACATACCCTGGAGGCACAGTGACACTCCTTTACTTTGCCTGCTTGGGGAAGAGAGCTGTCAGCCCTCACCTCGCCTATCTGAGAGAAGAACCTGGAACCAACCCCCAGATGCTGATGGGTGATGCATTAGAAAGCAGTGGTAAAGCCAAAGAACTGCTCCCTACACCCTGGGGGTGCCTAGGCACTGCTGGGTCTGTCCTCCCACCTTCTGAGGCTCAGGGAAGGTCAGTGTTATTAGTTCCTAATTACCGTGGGTGGGTGGAAGCTCCTCAGCTTCTCCTCTCATGAGCCTGAATTGGAACTCAGCTCTAAATCTGAGGGGCCTGTGGGCTTGTTCTAATGGCCACATCAAAAGGAATAAAAGGAGGAAAGCAAGAGTTTCACAGGCCATCTGACGCCTAGCTCCATGTAACTTCCATACACCCACATAGATTATATAATCCATTTCCAAGGCAGTTTCTGGGTTAGGATGTTACTGCTTCCCCGCACATTTTCTCTCTGATTCATCACGTCTTTATTTCTGTCCACCTACCGCTGCCATTTATCTAGGTTACTCACATCAGAAGCTCATAGTAAAAAAGAAGGAGCAACAGTGATGCCGTCCTGATCTCAGGCAGCAGCAGGGAGGCAGGAGACCATGAGCCAGTGTTTAGTGCTGCCCTGGTCCTGTCTGCTTGTGGAGACATTTTTCTTCTTTGTGACTTTTGGCTGTGGACTAGAACAATGAGTAGTGACCTGGGACTCAGAAGACCTGGCTTTGGGTCTCAGCTTCTCACTAACCAGTGGATGATTCCAAAAGTTTCTTAAACTCTCTTACCTTCATTTCCATCATCTATAAAGTAAGAGGGTTACACATTATTGCTGAGGATTTTATTCCCCGGTTTTGCATTAGACTATGGGTTTCTTGAGGACAGGAACTCTGATTTACTCATTCCTATAATCCCAGAAAGGAGCTCTGGTGGTGCAGTGGTTAAAACATTTGGCCACTAACTAAAAGGTCAGTGGTTAGAACCCACCAGCTGCTCTGCGGGAGAGAGATGAAGCAATCTGCTTCTGTAAAGATTTATAGCCTTGGAAACCCTATGGGGCAGTTCTACTCTGTCCTACAGAGTCGCTATAAGTTAGAATCAACTCAATGGCAAGTGGATGGGGTCTAATCTCAGGTTTGCTGTTTGTTAAATGTTTTAACACAATCCTATCTTTAACCTGCCCATGTAAAGGAACCATGCTCTCTCCTGTCTGGGAAGTGAATACCATCCAACCACTGAGGGCTATGTTAGGAAATACAACTTTACAATGTTTTTTGCAAGCATTCACTTCCCTAGCTTGACTTGGTGGCTCCACTTTTGAAGCTCACTCTGTAATTTCTGCAAGCAGGATGCAAAACTCCAAGAACTGTTGGTGCTGAGTAGATTCCAACTCATGGTGACCTTATGCATGTCAGAGTGAAACCGGCTTCTGGAGAATTTTCAGTGGCTGATTTTTTAGACATAGATTGCCAGCCCTTTGTTCTGAGGTGCTTCTGGACAGACTTGAGCCTCCAACCTCTCTGTCAGCAGCTAAGTGTGTCAACCAAATGCACCACCTAGGAACTCTAGTACTCAAAAACCCCAAAAAATCAAACCCATTGCCATCAAGTCAATTCCAATGCATAGTGACCCCCACTGGGTTTCCAAAGCAGTAAATCTTACAGAGGTAGATTGCCTCATCTTCCTTCCATGAAGTGGCTGGTGGGTTTGAACCGACAACCTTCTGGTTAGCAGTCAAATGTCTTAGGCACTGTGCCACCAGAGCTCCTTCTAGCACTCAAAGGCACCTTCAATATTTGGAGAGATTTTGGATAGCTGCTAATGAGACTCTGAGGAGATCAAGTCAATGAATTATGATAAGTACCAAGGTACAGTGTGGCCTCTGATTCAGATGGGATGACAGTTACCTGTTCCTGGGAAATATGTACAGGGTTTCGAAAAACAGTCCAGAGCACAGTGGGGTGACAAGGAGGTGTGGTCAGAGATCCTCTGTAGCGGTAGTACTCTTCAGGTCTCTCAGGAATCAGTTCTTCAATGTTGAAACCTGGAATGAGCACTTCTTGGCCTGGAGAGATATGTTGGGGGCAATGGTGTTAGCCTCACTCCATATGGCAGAGGTGAGCTGAGCATATGACTGAGCTTAGGAAAGTGAACTAGCCCCATTCTGGGCCATCCAGCTCCAGGATTTCATCACAATGCTGTTCAACAATCTGCTTCCCTTAACCCAGTAAACACAGACAGCACCTGCTCCTGCCTTTGTTTTCCTAAGGTCACATGTTGTTCTTGTTAGCTGCTATGGAGTTGGCCCCCAACTCATAATGACCACATCATGAACTGCCTGGTCCTTCACTATCCCCATGATCAGTTGTGGAATGAACAGTTGTGAACCATAGGGTTTTCAATGGCTGATTTTCCAAAGTAGATCACCAGGCCTTTCTTCCTAGTCTGTCTGAGTCTGGATGCTCTGCTGAAATCCGTTCAGTATCATAACAGTACACAAGCCTCCAATGACAGACATAAGGTTCACTAAATCCTTCTCCAAAGAGAGTGAATAAACAGCCAAGGACCACTCACCTTTGTACTTTACATCTTGAAGGTGACTGAAGATCTTGTCATATGATGGATTGAAGGAGCCCATCTACAACAGAGACCAGGCAGGTGGGTGGAACTATTGGGCTGGGATAGAATTCTAAAAGCTGAACCTGGATTGAGAAATGCTAGTGGAACACTTAGTTGGGGGTACATAGCTACTGCTATGGCAGTCTTCCCTGGAAAATCCACTGTATTAGGACAGTTATGAAGTCACTAGGCTGTTAGGAGTCAGGAGTCTTGTTTTCAGCTGATGGCACCAAGGCTTGAGTGTCCCAAGGCACAAGGTACAGCTTGCTAATCAGTGCTCCTGATTATCTGGCTGAGAGCCTGAAGGTCACAACTAATATGTTCATCTAACTCAGAACCTAAGGGAGCTCTGAGTTCATGTAAGCTAAGTCAGACAGGTAAGCTTGTTGGGAAATGAGGTACATACTTTCTCATTAGGAAAAAAATGCAAGTGAATCACTAGACATTTCCATTTTTGGGGTATGGGATTAAAGACATAATTTATTCCAGGGCCACATACAGGACAGATTGTGGATACCAGTAGTTGCATCAGAGGTTCAGGCATGTAGTAGGGCAGCACTGAATGACCACCTCTCCCTACCAGACTCTCCAACTGGGTGATTCCATGCCTTACGTGAAAGGGCTGAGACAGGGACTCATTTTTCCAGTACCAAAAAGAACATGCCCATTTCTGCTGCCCAGCCACAGAAAGCACTGTCTTTAGGCCAAGCGAGAAAGAAGCCTAGAGGGGAGTACCCTCTGCTTGGGAGGCAAGACAGCCAAACAGGAACAGGTTACCAGAGCCATATAAATCCAACCGACAGGTGTGCATGGAAGAAAATGCCATACTCTCATCTCATTCCTGCTTCAAATTTCATGTAAAAATCTTGTAAACAATTCTTACCTCAATGAGAACAGCTAGGACGGCGAGGCCTTCTGATTTGTTACTGGCGGTGCTGGCATCAGGGTACAAGTCTGAGTTATAATGGACGATATGGAGCTGCAGTGGGAGAAGACTCCATCAGGGGATGAGCTACCTGCAGGAACTTTTCACTTCTGTGGGAGACCTGGATCCAGATGGGAAGGCAGACACCACCCCACCCCACTTCTGCCCCCCAAGCTAGATCAGGCCTCACTGAGCCTCCCATTACCCCTTTTCCCTCAGTCCTCTCTAGACTGCAAACTTTACCTGGGTAGACTGTGTCTATTTTATTCACTCACTGTATCCTCAGAGTCTGATGTGGGCCTGGAACATACCAGGTGCACAATGGATACTGAATGAAAGACTGAATGCATGGGTTCTTAGACTAACCATGAATAAGCTTTGGTGCATTTTTCTCCTTCCTGATTTTTCCTATGGAATGCAGTTGTTTTTTTTCTCCCCCCAACATATGGGGTCGCCATGAGTTGAAATCAACTCAGGAGTAACACTTTTCCCCCCTCTCCATTTTCTGATTGTTTTCCTACGTTTTCTGGAGCCTGAGGCAAACAGCATCATGTGCTGGCTCAGCCTTAGCCCTGGCATCTCTCCACTTAATCTGGAAGCAATGGAGTTAATGAGAACCTCCAGCTGGAAACTTTATCATAACAATATCCAGCTGGCAGGACATGTATTTATCCCTCAGGTGGAGAAAATCAGAGCATGGCTTTTGTGAAGGTTTCATCATCCATATTTTAAGAGGCCACGAAGCAGGAATGTTATTCCATGAACACAGGCTTTTATCTTTACAAAATAAAATTCGAAACACCTTATTTTTCAGAGCAGAAATCACTTAGCATTATTAAAGTGAGGAAACAAGCAGTTTTTGAGAAATCCTGGCCTTAAAAAGTATAGATAAGACTCAAGACCACTGTTAGGACAAAATAGGAGCTCTGGTAGCGTAGTGCCTAAGGCATTTGACTGCCAACCAGAAGGTTGGCAGTTCAAAGCCACCAGCTATTCTGTAGAAGGATGGGGCAATCTATTTCTGTAAAGATTTATCGCCTTGGAAATGCAATGGCGGTTACTATGAGTAGGAATTGACTTGATGGCAGTAAATTTGGTTTGAATTAGGACAAATTCTGACAATGTTTAACCTGATTTTTAATCCTAGATAAGTATCAACTTATCTCCAAAAATCTTTATAAGTAGCTACATCTCTATATATAATAAATGCATTTTTGCTGATTCTTTGTCTCTTGGGACTATGACAGATATTGAGATTTTATGTTTCTTTCCTTTATCTTCATCTCTTTTCCATGTTAAAAAAACCAAAGCCAAATTTACTGCCATCTAGTCAATTCTGACCCATAGTGCACCCCATTGGGTTTCCAGGGCTATAAATCTTTACAGAAGTAGATCGTCCCATCTTCCTTCCACAGAGCAATTGGTGGGTTTGAGCCAATGACCTTCTGGTTAGCAGCCAAATGCCTTATCCACTACATCATCAGAGCTCCTTTTTCCATGTTATGTGGCTGTAAATAGAATTCAAGTGTATTTTATTGAATACAGTTTAAAGTTCCCATTTTGAACTTTTCAAGTGGCCCTTTCTAATTTTAAAAAATTACCTCAAATTATTTAGTGCTTTATGTGGTCCCCTATTAAGGATTTCTTAGGGGTCTCCACTTTACCACCTTTCCCTCTGAAGGGACCTAGCATGCCAGACTGCCCCCACACCATCTTGGCCTGGCATCTCTTTGAGAAGCAGAGCAGCATTCTATTTGGCTCAAATGCCAAGCACCTAGGTTCTTGTTTCATTCTACAGCTGACCTTTGAGCTCGTGGTCCATCTTGCCATTTTTCTTCTTGTGTTCAGATTAGATCAAGAGGAAGTGAAAACTAATACAGGCATAAGTAATTCCCTACAGAGGAATCCAGAAAGATTCTTACAGAGACTGAATACAGAAGAACAGTTACTCTTTCAAGGACCCTCCAGAAGGAAGCTACCATTTTAGGTTACTTGACAGGTTTCTGATTTGTTGGCATTTATGGTCCATCTTCACCAGGCCAAGAGTCTGGCAACATGGCTTAATGGCAGAAAAGAATAACAAAAATACTAGAGATATTTCAAAATGTACAAACCCTTGCAGTCTATACCCTAACCCTTTCTTTATTTCTCATGGAGAAGTAGAAGCCTTCACCTTGCAGTCAGCCTAAAAGAAATTGTAGTCCCTGAGGTTCAAAGAGAGGCCTGATCTCAACTATGTGGCCAGCTGATCTGGCCAGAAGTATATCCCCTATGTATTTGGTGTGTAGTGGTTAAGGCATTTTGGCTGCTAACCAAAAGGTTGTTGGTTTGAACCCACCAGCTGCTCTGTGGGACAAAGATAAGGCGGTCTGCTTCCATAAAGATTTACAGCTTTGGAAACCCAATGGGGGTCACTATGAGTCTAAATGACTCGATGGCAGTGAATTGAGTATACTTGGAACTAGATGAACAGTCAACCTGAGATGCAAAGCAGTTCAGCAAGTCTGAACAGAGAATGGATAAACTGTTATTTACTGTGGGCTTCCCAGGCTAATCAGTAGCATTTATCTCCTTGTAAGTAATAATAATAACCAGTTGCCATTGAGTCAACTCTGATTCACGGCCACCCCGATATGTGTCACACCAGAACTGAATTCTAATTTTCAGTGGGTTGTTCACTGGCTGATTTTATGGAAGTAGATCACCAGGCCTTTCTTCTGAGGCACTTTTGGGTGGGCTCAAACCTCCAACCTTACAGGTAGCAGACAAGTGCTTAACCATTTGTAACACCCAAGGATGTCCATCTCCTTGTACTGTTCTATAAACATTCAGAACCACACCCCTGAGTTCAATCCTATGGAGGCTCTGAAATGGAGCAGTGCTCTTCCCCTAAACTGTGATGCAGGAACAATGCTTTGCCCCTCTTCCCATTTTCTCTTGGAATTCTGGATTAGCATCTCAGGTGACATAGCACAAAGCTGTGACATCCCAAGCTATCCCTCAGCGAGTCTTGGATAGCCATCATGCCCTGCACATTATAATGCCAATCATCACTTAATCTGTGGCCAGGAAAAAAGTGGCTCAGGATCTAGGTCTCCATGTTCCAAAGCACAACCCATGCCCAGGGAGAGGAAAGATGAGATGAGAAAGACATATGGAAACAGCATGACCTATGAAGAAAGCAGGGCTTCAAACTAGTTCATTCTGGTTCTGACACCCTGCTGAGAATTTGCATTTCCGCTCCAGATGTACAGAATCCTGAATCTACATTTTAACAATATCCCCAGGGGGAGTAATTAACTCTGTGGGATGTGTCAGCCACAGCCTCTGCCAGCCAGGTCCCACTCACCTCAGCAGCAAAGTGCCTCCCTCCGATTGTGTGCTCAGAGCCGTGGGGGTTGTTCTGGTTCCCCCAGTGCAGGTGCAGCTGTGTGGCCCTGTAGCGGGACTGCAGGCCCTGGATGTACATGTCTGGGATCAGGTTCAGCTTCACTGCAGGGAGTGGAGGAGCAGCCTTTAGAGCCATGGCCAGCTGAGTGCTGTCAGAGGGCAGCCACAGAGGCAATACCTGCCTGGGGCTCAGAAAGAGGGGCACGTGGATGCAGTGAGGTAGAGACCATAGAGTTGCACAGGTCAGGAACCTGGGCTCTTTCCCCAAGAACATCCCTGTTTCCAGTGTTACTCCACTGGCCCTGGCACCTTCATGACTCCCCTTGGAAAGTGATGCAAAGACATTCATAGTAGATGTGGATGAGATGTTAATTTACGTAGTCCATGGATTGTTGTTGTTGTTATGTGCCGTCGAGTCGGCCCCGACTCATAGCGACCCCTCCTTGGGTTTCCGAGGCAGTATCACCATGGAAGCAGGATTGCCCAACCTTCCTTCCGAGGAGTGGCTGGTGGGTTTGAACCGCCAGCCTTCTGGTTAGCAGTCAAGTGCTTTAGCCACTATGCTACCAGAGCTCCCAGTCCATGGATTAGATACTGGCTATAAAGATTGGTTATTTTGTCACCATTGCTAATGTCAGATGGAGCTTGGTTGAAAGCAGAGAATACCAGAAAGATGTTTACCTGTTTTATTGACTATGAAAAGGGATTCAATTGTATGTATCATAACAAATGAATAACATTGCAAAAAAATGGGAATTCCATAACACTTATTTGTGTTCATGTGGAAGACCTGTACAGAGACAAAGAGACAGTCACTTGAATAGAACAGGGGATATTGCTTGTCTTAAAATCAGGAAGCTTCAGGGTTGTATCCTTTCACCATATTTATAATCCAAGAAGCTGGACTATATGAAGAAGACAGACGCATCAGGATTGGAGGAAGACTCATTAACAGCCTGGGTCCACAATCAATGACTACGAGAGCAGCAGTCAAGAAATCAAACGAAATACTGCATTGGGCAAATCTGCTGCAAATGACCTCTTTAAAATGTTAAAAAGCAAAAACTGTCACTTTGAGGATGAAGTGACCTCAACGCATGCTATTTTCAATTGCCTCACATGCATGTGAAAGTGGACAATGAATAAGGAAGACCAAAGAATCGATGCCTTTGAATTATGCTGTTGGTGAAGAAGACTGAACATACCAGGGACTGGCAGAAGAATGAACAAATCTGTCTTGATGGAAGTATAGCCGGAAAGTTCCTTAGAAGCAAGGATGTCAAGACTTTGCCTTACATACTTTAGACATGTTATCAAGAGGGATGAGTCCCAGGAAAAGGACATCATCTTGGTAAAGTAGCGGGTCGACAAAAAAGAGAAAGACCCTCAACAAGATGGACTGACACAATGGCTTCAATGATGGGCTCACACATGGTAACGACTGTGAGGATGGTACAGAACCGGGCAGTGTTTCATTCTGTTGTACACTGTCACTATGAGTCAGAACAACTCGATGGCACCTAACACCAATAACGTAAAGTTTGGACCTTAGTGAGGCACCTTTCACACTTTAGAATTCTATAACAATAGCAGTAATAATTGTCATTTATGAAGCATGTACTATAAGCTAGGTCTGGACATGTACTATAAGCTAGGTCATATTCTCTCATCTTCACAGCAGCCTAGCAAGAGAGCTATCAGTATACCCGTTATCCAGATGAAACCTCAACAAGGTTAAAATTCTACCCCAGAATCTCATGACTCGTACGTAGTCAAGCTAGGATTCAAATCTAGGTTTGTCTGACTCTAAAGACTGGGTCCAAAGAAGAATTGATGCTTTTGAGTTGTGGTGCTGGCGAAGAATGCTGTGAGTACCATGGTCTGCTAAAAGAACTAACAGATCTGTCCTGGAGGAAGTGCAGCCGGAATGCGAGAATGGTCAGACTTTGTCTCACGTACTTTGGTTGTATTGTCAGAAGGTCAGAAGGGACCATTCCCCGGAGAAGGATGTCATGCTTGATAAGGTGGAGGGTCGACGAAAGAGGGGAAGGCCCTCAACAAGATGGATTGACACAGTGGCTGCAACAATGGGCTCAAGTATAGCAAGCCAGTGGAGCTGGCACAGGACCAGGTGGTGTTCTGTTCTGCTGTGCATGGGGTCGCTATGAGTCAGATATGACTCGACAGCACCTAACAACAACAACAACAACAACAAAGACTGGGTAGTCCCCACTGGACTGAGTGGTCCTGTGAATAACTCCTGATGTCCCAGAATTTGTGCCAGCAGAACAGCCAGTGGGCCAAAGGACTCAGGCCCATCCTCTACCCTATGCCAAGAGATGAGCTTCTTCTGAGAGGTGCTGTCCTGGAGAACTCCCAAGCTGCTATAGACTGAATTGTGTCCCTCAGAAAGATATGTTCAAGTCATGACCCCTGCAACCTGTGAATGTGATCCTGTTGAGAAACAGAATCTTGTAAGAGGTTATCATGAGGTCCTACTGGAGTAAAAAAACTAAAAAATAAACCTATTGCTATTGAATCGATTCTAATTCACAGCAACCCTGTATGACAGAGTAGAACTGTCCCCCAGGGTTTCCACAGTTTCTTTACAGAAGCAGACTGCCACATCTTTCTCTTGTGGAGCTGCTGCTGGGTCTAAACCACCAACCTTTTGGTTAGCAGCCAAGTGCTTAATCACTGTGCCACTAGGGCTCCTTTATTGGAGTAGGTAGGTCCTACTCCTATATAACTGGTGTCCTAATAAAAGAAGAGAAGATACAGAGACAGGGAGACAGAAGAAGGCCATTATGTGGCAGTGCAGCTTGCCTGGAGCTACCAGAAGCCAGGAGAGAAGAATGAAACAGATTCTCTCTCAAAGGCTCAGAAGGAATCGATATAGCTGACACCCTAATCTCAGACTCCCAGTATCCAGAATTGTGAGACAATAAATTTCTGTTCTTAGAGCAAAAGCTACCCAGATCTGAGGTATTTTGTTACAGCAGCCCTAGGAAACTAATACACAGTCCCAGGACCCCCAGCATTCCTGGTGAAAGAGGCCCAACCATCCTAACGACCTCCCTCTGCCCTTCCTCATGAGTTCCTCAGTGGAGTCCCTTCCTGCTAGATGGGAGAGCAGGGCAGGGAACCAAGGGAAGCTCAGTGTCCCTCAGGTCCTTGAGGTCTCTACTCACCTGAATGTCCATTATTGGTCAGGGTAAACCGCTCATCAGCAGACACATTGTAGCCTTGGAACTCGAGAGGTGTGAGTCTGGCATCGTACTGGAGGATGTCACTGTGCAGGTCAATGGGGGACTGTAGCAGGCCCCCACAGGATGGATATTTCTTGGACCAGCTCTCCTCTCCATCGGGACCTGGAAGGAGAGATTCAAGCCCAATATTTTGTGGTTTTCCACATAGGATTTTTTCCTTCACCTTCGTACAATGGCTCCTTTCTTCCAGAAATAAATGCTTCAAGGCCCAGAGATCTCAGCCTATAAAATAAAGTCCAGCAAACACTTAAAGACCACCTTCTCTTAAAGTGATGTGGGAAAGAACTAGAGAAGCCCCATACCAAAGACAAGAGCCCACTGAATTCTGCTTTTTTTTGTACATTGTTCATTTTTTGACAAAATACACAATCTCTCCACATGAAGATCTGTTGACTTTTAGCAATTTAGTAACTTTATTATTGATATGAATTAGGAATTGCTGGGGCCCTTTGGGCCACCATGGTGAACAACAATACAGCCCCTGCTCACTCAAGCTGCATTCTACTGGGGAAAAATGTATTGGCTCCACCAGGTTGCCCCATGGTGGACTACAGTGCCAGGTCTTTGAGGCTGGTGGATTTACAGGTATGATCTTCCTGATAGGAAACTCTAGAGGACATTGACTCCTTTTTTTTTTTTTTAATTTTATTGTGATTTGCGTGAAAATTTACAGATCAAATTCATCTTCCATACAGCATGACATTGACATTGTCTCATGACATTGACTGTAATCTCCCACAATGCAACAGTTCTCCTCCCACTTCCTCCCCATAGCCACCTCTTCCCTGTATCCTTCCCTCCTACGCACTCCTGCCCCCTGAGCTGTCTCCCTATACGTACACAGCCCTTCTATTCTCCCATGATTGATCTCTCCACAGAGTGTATCTACCTAATGTAAATGTTCAGCTCATATGCCTGTCTTTTGTTTGGCTGGAAGCCACAGGAGTGGGTTCAATTCCAGACCTGAAGGGCAGCGAGGGGCCAAAGTCTCAGGGGTTCCACCAGGTTCTATCAGATCAGAAAACCTGGTCCCATTTTTTTTTTTTTTAAATGATTTTGAGTTTTATTCCACATTGTTCTCCCTCTCTGTCCAGGATCTCCTACATAGATCCCCCTCCAAGTGGTTGACAGTGGTAGCCTGGCACCATCTAGTTCTTCTGGTCTCATAGTCTATAGGCTGAGGATTGCTTAGGGTACCAGTCCCTTGGACTAATTGTTTCCCTTCGTCTTTGGTTTTCTTCATTCTTCTTTTCTCTGGATGAGGAGAGACCAATCATTGCATCTAGATGGCTACTTGCAAGTTTTTAAGATCCCAGTTACTACTTGTAGAGGACATTGACTCTTGATACCTACATGTAAGTATGTATAGGACCCAATCTAATATGGAGGCTTGAAAAATGTCATATAATTATAGGCCTGGAATCACAGAGGTAATGTAAGGTTTAGCCTGGGAAAGAGTATGACAATTCTAGTCATTCCTTGGAAGGAAGACTAGGCAATCTTCTTCCATAGAGATACCGCCTCAGAAACCCAAGGAGGGTTCACTATGAGTTGGAATCAATTAGATGGCAATGAGTTTGGTTTGGCTTTTTGATGAACTAATTATTACAATATAATTGACAAACTATCAGTGAGGAAGAACAGAATTTAAACAAAAAAAATATCCTCTAGGGCTCAGGCTTCTTGCTAACTACCAGATAACATTTGGCTCCTCTGTAAATGAAAATAAACAATCCTCCCTTTCAGATAAACTTTCCTATTCCCACAGGGAAAAGTCTTTAAAGAATGTAAAGCTATGTAAAAGATTATCTCCCATGGTAATTAAACAGATTTTCAGGCTGAGGTTTCTCCAGAAAAGCAAATAATTGGCTTGTCATGGCTAGTTAGGGTAGAACCATGGTGCTCTAAGGGCTCCATGGAGTTGGGAACCAAGATTCGTCATCTGGGGTCCATCAATCACTATTTTGGCACAAGGAAAGGTGTTTAACAAGAGCAAAGGGGGAAGGAACACCATTTCTTCTGGGGACTGTTACATAGACAACAGACTACAAGAGTGTAAGTGTGTATACCTTGCCCCTCAGAATACCCACCTCCTCCACCTTATCTTCTGCCTAGATGCCCTCATCTAAGAGTAGTGAGAGTCAGAAGAAATACTTGGTGCTACCACCAGCTGCTGCCTCGTAGGGATTGTCCAGCTCATAGCAGAGCCATGGAGGGTAGAACTCTGCCACAGAGGGTTTTCAACAGCTGATTTTTTGCAAGTGGATCACTAGGCCTTTCTTCTGAGGTGGGTAGACTCAAACCACCAACCTTTCAGGTAGCAGTGGAGCTGTTAACCGCTTGTGCCACTCAGAACTCCACTTGGTACCCATATTGCTTTAAAATGCTAAGAGGAATCGGTCTCTGGCTTAGATCTTTTAGGCCCTGTCACATTGGAACCTTATTATTTTTTCAGACTGTCAACCTTTGGAATATTCTTTTGGAAATGTTCAAGCTTGAAAATGACTTCAGAATCTCCAGTCTTTCACTATATATGTCAAAGTTTCTCTTGAGCTATACTGCTTTCATTTCCAATGCTTTGGGCTCTGAACTCATGGCAGCTCAATCACCAAGATGGCAACTGGGGGAGAAGAGGCCTGGAAGATGCCCAAGTAGTTGCTCCAGGGGCAAATTGGGGTAAAACAGGAAGCAGAGGGCAAAACTGAATTCTTCAGGGACCAGAGGGAGCAGAGATGAAGCAACCATGATGTATCATGTAAACCCTGAAGGTTGGAAAGAGGCACAGCTGCTGGGCAGCGAAACTTCCAGAGTGAGGCTGCCAGTCTTTCCTGTTCAGACTGCTCCCAATACAGCCTGGGCCCCGAGCCAGGGCAGCAGAAGCTGCCAGCAAGGCATGAGTGGAAAAACAGGGAGTTAGAGTCGTAACAATGAGAAGATTTCCCCTTGCACATGACTAAGAGGAAGAAGGCAAAAAGAAAGACTTTCTTTTCTCAGAGCTAAGGTTATAAAAGATTTCATCAAAAGGGTATGTTAGTGATAACTGAGAACTCCTTGAAGGCTGGGACATCTCATTTTAATCTCTATGGTCCCATGTTGTGAGTAGGATCACACACACAATAGGCATTTGATACACATTTCCCCCAAAGATTTTAACCCTAAAAAACAGAAAGCTTGGGAAATGGTTATCAGGAAAAATTTGAAAAATAAAATCACCCTAAAAACTTCTTATTGGAAGATAAGGGCCAAATTGGACTTCCAACCAAACCAAAACCAAACTCACTGCCATCGTGTTGGATCTAACTCACAGCAACCCCTTCTTGGGTTTCCAAAGCGGTATCACTATGGAAGTAGATTGCCCAACCTTCCTTCTGAGGAGTGGCTGGTGGGTTTGAACCGCCAGCCATCTGTTTAGTAAAGTGCCTTAGCTACTATGCTATCAGAGCTCCTAATTGGACCTCCTGGGTGGTACAGATAGTTAGGCTCGAGTCTACCCAGAGGCACCCTGGAAGAAAGGCCTGGCAATCTATTGCTGAAAAATCAGCCATGGGGTGGTGGTGGGGATGCAATGACCCATGTCATTTTAGTTTTGTGTATTTCACTGTACATAAATTATATTTCAATCAAATATATTTTTAAAAAAACAGAATAACTCATGTGGCCTATAGAATGAGATGTACCATATTCATATAATTACAGTACAGCTTAATTTCTTATTTTTAAGATATAAATGCAAGTTCTACATTTTTTCCCTGTTTTTTTTTTTTTTAAAAACAGCCATTGAAAAACCTATGGAGCACAGTTCTATTATGACACACGTGGGGTTGCCATGAGTTGGAATCCACTCAATGGCAACTGTTAAGTTGGGCCAAATTAGATATTTTAGAGCAGAAAAGACTAAGGATACTAAAGACAGTAGAGTTGCTATTGGCACACTCTCCTTGGAAAGAGAAGCAGCTACAATGGGTGGGAGAATAGAGAGAACTGGAGTGTAGATACCAGCTTTCACCATCCCCAAGTAAGTGACCTTGAATAGGTCATGTTCCCTGCCAGAGTCTCTGTCGCCTTTTATACGAAGAGAAGGGTTAGACAGATACTATGTTCTGGAATGTCCCTCTGGATTTCAGGGTCTGAGCTTTATTAAGACTATTAGGCTAAGCACCTTCACCCTCTGTAACAGGCAAGTTTGAACGAGTTGAAGAGGGTTACTCATGCCAAGGCAGCTCCTGAATGTGTGACAAGATGTCCAGTGGAGACCAGCTGTGGGAATGAGGGCACTGGGCACTGCTGCTCCTCAGGCTCACTGGAGAGCAGACAGCCCTCTTTCTCTACCTAAAACATATGGCCACCTGTCCTTGAGTACCAGTCACAGGCCTTCAGGGAACCCTTGGGCAGCTGGGTCTAAAAAGCCTTTTCTCCTCTTCTGCCTCTCCCTGCTTCTTCAATTATCATCATCATCACTATTATTATTTTAGTAGTTTTGATCCTTACAACCCTATGGGGTAAGCAAGACAAGAATCATCCATTTTATAGGGGGGAATTCATTGTTTAGGAAATACTATCTGTTTAGGGTAATGCAAAACTTGGCAATGGATACTGGTGATGGTGGGACAACATGATTAATGTAATTAGTGTCACTGAATTGTACATATAAAACATATTGAATCAGCAAATGTATTTATATATACATATATTTGTTGTTGTTATGTGCCGTCAAGTCGGACCTGACTCATAGCGACCCCTCCTTGGGTTTCTGAGACAGTTCAGTTTTTTTACAACAACAATAGCATTCTAGCTTATGGAGCTCTGGTGGCACAGTGGATAAGACGTTTGGTTGCTAACCAGAAGGTTGGTGGTTCAAACCACCAGCTGCTCCTCGGAAGGAAGATGAGGCAACTTAGTTCCATAAAGATTTAGCCAGTGGGGGTTGCTATGACTTGGAATTGACTGGATGGCATTGGGTTTAGTTTTTCAGTTTAGCATTCCAGTTTAAGGAGCCTCCGTGGTGCAATGGTTAAGTGCTTGGCTTCTAATCCAAAGCTTGGCAGTTTGTACCCATGAGCAGCCCTGAGAGAGAAAAGATCTAGTGATCTGCTCCAATAAAGCTTTCAGCCTAGGGTCATGAAACAAAATGTGTATGGACTACTGTATGGAAAACGAATTTGCTCTGGGATGGGAGGGGACGGGAGGATAAATTCCTAGACAGGTTGGAAAAAAAAATTATATAGAGAGAGAGAGAAAGAGAGGGGAAAAAAAAAAAGATTATTAGTGGTTACCAGGAGTAGGACGGAGGGAGGAAGGGGGATGTTTTTGTTTGTGGGGAATTGAGTTTATGCTAATGGTGGTAGAATATTTTGGAAAAGGATAGCAATAATGATGGCAAAACATGAAAAATGTCATTAATGTCCCTGAGCTGTAAATGGAAAGTTATGTTGGCAAATGCCTTGTTGTGTGTTTTCACTACAATAAAAGTAAAAAAAAAAAAAAAAAGAATTGCTCTGTAAACTTTCATTGAAATCACAATAAAATTTATATATGTATATATATGTGTGTGTGTATATATATATATATATATCTGTCACACAACTGTTGACAATCCAACCTTTTACAGATTTACAACTTATTCACAACAAAAACCCTGTGCAACCCTACCTTCAATACACATGTTATTTCCATAAGCATTAACTACCCCTTTTCCTCCTCCATCCCAGCCCTGGTAAACACTAATAAACTTCAATCCCTATTTAAGGAAAAAAATAAAAGATTGTAGCCTAGGAAACCCTATGAAGCAGTTCAACTCTGTCACACAGGCCCACGATGGGTCAGAATTAGCTTGATGGCACACAAGAGCTTTCGAGTTTACCTGTGTGAAGACTCATTTCTGTTGGGACCACTTACTGAAAAAGAAATTGGTTTCTGCCCTGTAGCCTGGGATATGGCTCCTGGGTATGTGGCTTCATAGAAGTTCAGAAGACGCTTCACCAGGGTCAGTGTCCCCCATTTGCACAGTGGGGACATGGTTGGAGCAGCCTCTTGTCTTTGTGGTTTCTAAATCCACCCATACCTCATTGCTACTGAGTCAATTCTGACTCACAGTGACCCTAGAAGACAGAGTAGAACTGACCCACAGGGTTTCCAAGGCTGTAAATCTTTACAGAAGCAGACTGCCACATCTTTCTCCCATAGAGCAGCTGGTGGGTTCAAACCAGAGACCTTTCAGTTAATAGCTAAGTGCTTTAGCCACTGTGCCACCAGGGCTCCTTGGCATGGGCACCGGGACAGCTGATTCCAAGGGTGGTGGTGGCCAACTCCATTCTGTGGCCCTATTCTGTACCTGGGCAATGCACCACTTAGTACCCACAGCAACACTGGCCTTGTGTGGGCAGCTGCAGCGGGTCTGTGTTTTCTCAACTCAGGCTCAGCTTTCCCACTCAGAGCCAAGTACTCTGCTGCCAGAAAGCTGTGGTTGGGACTGATTCTGCTAAAAGAAACACTTATTTCCAGCCACCGTGAAAATTCCACTGTGAATTTTGACTTTGTCTCTTTAGTTGATTAAATAATCATGATAAAGGAGATCATGGGTATCCAGAGTTTCTTTGAAAAATAAATAAATGAATAATGACATTATTTCTTTCCAGTTCATGAGTTTTTCTGCTCTAGTCAAAACAGACACGGATGAAATTCCTGTTTTGAAATGTAATAAGACATTAACAATTGGGCATAGCTTAAAATGCTCTCGTGGTTTCTGACTGGGAGTTACAAGGTCCAGGGTACAAGACTTACATTATGTGAGGTACAGAATATTCTAATGGAAAATTTCAAATGTATACAAAAGTCAAGAGAAGAGTGAACAGCACCCATGTTACCCAGCTTTGACAGTTAATTCTTGGTCAGTTCTGCTTCTTCTATTCCACTCTCACTCTCCCCCTACTGGGGATATCCATTTTGAAATATATCCAGACATATTTCATCTGTAAATATTTCAATATGTATTTTTAAAACACAAAAACTTTTAAAACCAAACCACAATCTCATTGTTGTTAGGTGCTGCTGAGTCCATTCTGACTCATAGCAATTCCACGTGACAGAGCAGAACTACCCCATAAAGGCTTCCTAGGCTGTCACCTCTATGGGAGCAGATTGCTGGGCCTTTCTCCTGCGGAGCCACTGGGTGAATTCGAACCACCAACCTTTCCATTAGCAGCTGGGGGCTTAACCATTGTGTGACCTACAAGCTCATTATCACACCTAAAATGTGAACAATTCTTTAATATTATTAAATCCAGCTAGAGTTCAAAATTCTCCAGTTACTTCATAATTTAATACTTTATTTGTAATATTCAGGATCCAAATAAGGTTCACTATTACAATTAGTTGATGTCTTATGACCTAGATTTCAATTTGATGGTGCTCTGCCTCATCAGAGACCAACTGGCCCCCCATCCTCTCAGGCTCAAAATCTGAGCCACAGGTAGCTAGTTCAGTTCATCCTTCACCTGTCAGTCATGGAGCTACCACCTCCACCCTGGGTTAGGCCTTGGCAGTCACAGTGCAAGATTCCCTGCTGGCATACTAGCCTGCAGCTTTTCCTTATTACATTGCCAGTCTCACTTTCCTGTTATATTCAGATTAATCCAAATTAATCTGAAGCTCTGCTTCTGTGGTGCCACCCTATCACTGCACTCTCTTTCGCCACAATACAACCTCTCCCCCAACAAATCAAAGACTACATGCATATCTAGGAGATAATGCAGGTTCCATTCCAGACCACCTCAATAAAGCGGGTATCACAACAAAGTGAGTCACACAAACTTTTTTGTTTATCAGTGCATATAAAAATTATGTTTACACTATACTGTAGTCTAGTAAGTGTGCAATAGCATTATGAAAAACTTTGAAATATTGTGAGAATTACCAAAATGTGACAGAGACACAAAGCGAGGACATGCTGTTGGAAAAATGGTGTCAATAGACTTGCTTGGTGCTGGGTTGCCACAACCTCTCAATTTGTTAAAAAAAAAAAAAAAAAAAGGCAGTACCTGCAAAGTGCAATAAAACGAGGTATGCCTGTTTAGCCCTTTCACACATGACCTCAAAATGCTTCAGCTTGTCAAGGCCTTCAAAGATGCTCACACCACTCCTTAAACCAGTTGCTGTTGAGTAGGTTCTAATTCATGGCGACCCGTGTGTCGGAATAGACCTGTACTCCACAGGGTTTTCAGTGGGTGATTTTTCAGAAGTAGATGCCTTTCCTCCAAGACAGACTTGAAGCTCCAACCTTTCAGTTAGCATCGGAGCACATTAAATGTTTGCACCACCCAGGACCTTCCACATCACTCCCCAGTCCACTTCTTGGGTCAAGCCAACTTCCCCCATTCTCAGAACAAGCTATACCTGCCAACCCTCACATAGGTTCTTATGCTAAAAATCGACAGTATATCTTCTTCCTTCCTCTCCACCTTTCCAAACCTTGTCCACCCTTCAAAGTCCAGTTCAAGTCCTGGTCAAGTTACCAGGACTGGTAGAGCCCACAGTACTCTCTCCCTGTCCTGAGCTTCTTGGCCAGTCTGTTGAGGCTGTGACTTGAATTATTTAACTGTCTCACCTGTGACTATCATCTCCAGACTAGCACTATGTTTACATGTTTTGAAGATCTTTTGAAAACAAGAACTTTTCATTCTACTCCTCTCCATGTCTAAACACATGGTGGCACTTAGTAAACACTCAGTAAATTGAACTGGAGGATTTCTTAAGCTCATTTCAGAAATCTAGATGAGTATGTGTGTGTAGTTAAAGGGAGTTGATAATGAGAAGGGTTTGGTTTTGTCTTTAAACAGAGAGACGTAAACTTGCTTCTCTACAGAAGGAAAAGGGGAGTAGAGAAGGAGGGTTGGGTACAGGAGGAAGAGGAGATCATCAAGGAATCCTGGCACTGAGAAGACAGTAGGAAGAGGATCCAGCCCCCAGAGGTGAAAATTAACCCTGGGCTGAAGGGGGTGCTCAATGCATGTTTGGTGGATGGAGCAGATCAGAACATTACATCCTGCCTGAAAATGAGATCCATAGAGTGAAAAGTCCCAATCAGAATTTCTGGAACTCAGCAAGACTGCAAAGGTGATCAGAGAGAAGGATTAGCTATGGGAAGATGAACAGTCTGAATTTCTTACCTTTTGAGCTGTGTGCAGCCAAAGTATGCCAATGAGCCTAAACAAGTTTGTGATTTTTTAAAAAAATGAACTTATACTTATCTATTTTCTTAATACATTTTGTGCCTTATTTTTAAATTTCACTTTAGAAAATTTCAGAGTGTGTACAAAAGTAAAGAGTATAGTATAAAGGGCCCCACGTATCTACTCCTTCATGACCACTTGAATTATGGGATAGTTTCATCTACCCAGACCCATTCCCCTTCCCCTAGGTTATTTTGAAGAAAATCTATTAAAGCTTATGTATTCCTAAAGACAAGAACTCTTGAAAAATTGCCACAATATCATTTTCCCATCTCAAATATTTTAATAATAATTCTATAATGTCATCATTATAATCATATCCTTGATCGTCTCATAAATTTAACAGTTGGTCTGAATCAAGCTCCAAATAAGGCCTAGGTACTGTGACTGGTTGATACATCTCTTAAGTTTCTTTTCATTTATGGGTTCCTCTTTCATCTCTCTCTACAGGTATATCTACTCTGAACATTTTTGCCTTGGCCAAATAACAACTGATACAAAGTAATGAAGGATAATTTTATTTATTTTATAATCTGTCTGCATACCTGGTTGTTGTTGTTGTTATGTGCCCTCAAGTCGGACCCAACTCATAGCGACCCCTCCTTGGGTTTCCAAGGTAGTATTCTTATGGAAGTAGATTGCCCCACCTTCCTTCCGAGGAGTGGCTAGTGGGTTTGAACCGCCAGGCTTCTGGTTAGCAGTCAAGTGCCTTAGGGACTATGCTACCAGAGCTCCTATACATATTATAGCATATAATAATAATAATAATAAAAGCATATAGAACGTCTTTGAAGACAAAAATGTAACTAATGGTACAGTTTGATTGTTGTTTCTCATTGATTACTCTTCCTCACTGACTGTTTTTCCCATGTGTTCAATAATAATCAAAATTTTAATGAAAAGAAATATTGTTTGTGACTTACATTAGATCTGACAGAATCTGGACCAAAATCACCACCACCAACAACAACCAAAAATGTGTATTCATTGTTATCCCACCTCAAGGTTTATTCCCTTATCCTAAGTTGGTTCTGCAGCCCTCCATGCTGCCCAATGACATTTCTTGGTGGTTGCAGTGTTGTGAATTACTTACTATAGCCCTTCTAGCCATGTATGGTTGGTCTTGTGACTTCCACAAAATGGTTGGGTAGGACAATGGAAATAAGGTGCTTGTGGCCTATGAAGGGGGTTGGACAGCCTGCTAATAATGCAAATAAGGTGCATGGAACTCTTGTAGGGGGTTAGTCAGTTTTGCCATCCCACTAGACTTGAAGGAGCCAATCCCAGAGGCAGAAAAAAAAGGGACCCTCACTACCATCAAGAAGAGCCAGGATTGAAGTATGTCCTTTGGACCTAGGGTCCCTGTGCTGAGAACCTCCTAGACCCAGGAGACAGAGGTGTAATACAGGAGAAAGCATGAGACAATGAGAAGCAGCAGCAAGCATGGCAGAGTCCAGTGGCAAAGAAACTGCAGCAGAACTAGGAGACTGGTGCTAGGTGACACGGTGGGCTTCCCAGCCCACAGAGCAAGAGAATTGTGCACCTTTGGGCAGGAGGTTTCCTGGCTGAGTTGGGTGCCTCCAGGTACTTATCAGTAGACTAAAGAGCTTTGTAATACTTGCCTGAGCAGTGCAGAAGGCAGAGGCCAAGGTCAAGAGGAGGCTTGTCCTGAAGAGGAAGAGAGGAGGCCTATCCTGAGGGGAAATGCATGGAAGAGAAGGGCCTGGTTTACTTTCAGGGCCAAGAGTAGCTGAGAGAGCTGACCTGCACTGAAGGAGGAAGAGATGTGCTCTCCACTTTGGGGGAGCCTTCCAGACTTTGCCTACATGTTTCCTGACCCTGAGTGGTAGCCTCTTGATCCTGATCCTGAGTTATATCTGTTACTTCCCTAATAAACCCCATAACAGAGTATGGTCCATGAGTTGTGTGTGGCCATTGCAACGAATTATCAAACCCAGCAGAGAAACAGAGAGTGCCATGGAAGGGATAGCTAGTGTCCGAATTGGTAATAAGTTTGGAGGGTGGAGGTATGTCTGACTTCCATCTCAGCTCTCTCCTCCCTTTTGTGAAGTTAGATGAGGTCTGGTGCCATCACACCACTTTTACAGTGGTCATCCTCTGTTTCTGTGTAAATGCTCAAAGCAGGCGGCTGTTTGGGGAGTGGTCGTGGGCCACGGGCTCTCATAACACAGTGAGCTCAAACTTGCACCAGCAGATAAAGCTATAGTGATAAGGTTTAGGTTCTAGATGCTGACATGCCTTTTTTTATTTTTTATTTATTTTTTTCACAACCAATAGTTAAAATCTCAACATAATGAAAGCTTTTGGTCAAGTTTGTTTTGCAAGAGGATGTTGTTAGCTGCTATCAAGTCAGCCCCCAGCTCACAACGACACCATGTGTTACAGAGCAGAACTATTCCATAGGGTTTTCTTGGCTGTAATCTTTATGGAAGCAGATGGGCATAACTTTCTCTCACAGACATGCTGGGTAGGTTCGAATTGCCTTCCTTTACATTAACAACCAAGAGCTTAACTGCTTGCACCATGTAGGCGACAAGAGCCTACATATACCTAGTGCATATTTATGTGAAAATGATCACAGATTGTATATCAAATTTAAATATATTCAATAAGATAGGTTATATTTGCAATAAGGAGAAAAATCACTGAATATTCTCCTTGGAGTGCTATTTAGTTTTGAAGCTAATTCATTCATTTCTTTAACAAATATTCTACTACTGTGCCTGGCAGTGTACTAGGTGAAGATACACTGAGGAAAACAACCAATCTGGTGCCTGTCCTTATAGCGCTTACATCCCAATGAAGAGACTAATAATAATGAATAAGCAAGTAAACCAATAGGTAGATAAAATAACTATAGTCTGCCATAAGTGCTATGAAGAAAGTAAGCAAGGGCTGTGATAGACAGAAATGGAGAGATCCATTATGGATGAGGTGGTGCAGGCTGGCTTCCTAGAGGAGGTGCCATTAAAGTTGAAACTGAAAGAATGGGATGGGGTCAACTGTGAACAAAACTTGAGGAATGGCATTCCAGACAGCAGGAACAGCCAGCACAGAGAGTTTATGAGTTTAGGTAAGTGTGATACATCTACTTAGAAAAAAATGTAGGATTCACTTGTTTTCCCCTTACCCAGGGCTGGGCCCTACAATATGACAACATTGAGCAGGAATCCTACCCCTTGTCATTCAGCATCTTTTCATCTCAACTCCTGTGCCTGTTAGAAAAGTCTTCCTTTCATAGGGCTGATATCCACCTCCCTTTTGGGGTTATGCATCAGTCCTGCTCTCCATCCACAGAGAACACAGCGAAGCCACAGGACCCCATTCAGAGGGAGGCAGTAACCTACACGTTCCCTCTAACTAAATCCATCACCAAGCCACATATCCTCAGGATGCTGTTTGCCTATGGAAGTCATATTTTAAAAATACTTTTTAGCTCCTCCAGTTCACTTCTAAAGTTGGAATAAAAGCTATATGGCTTCTCATAACAATTCAGTGAGTTCAGCAGGTCAGTAGTCTGGAGTTCCCACAATGTCCATTTTGGCTGGCTTCTGACCTGCCAAGCACAAGCAGAAGGTCACATTGCACTGGACTCTACCTTGTTTTCCTGCCCATCAAGTGGACAGGCATAACCGTAAAGCCCTGGATCTTGTCCACAAGGAAAGGAGACTACCAGGGGTGTGGGTTAATAATTGATAGATGAGGTCTAATGATTTTATTACTTATAAACAGAGGCCAAGGAATCAAACTGGCCTTGAAGCTTTTCCTTTGCTGATGTTACAAATGAATCAGAGATGGGTCCTCTTTTCTCTTGAGCATCTTAGAAAGTGTTAAATGTGTGTGTGTGTGTGTGTGTGCATGTGTGAGGGTTGGGATCTCCCCATACACTGTTTATAAAGCTTAAAGCTGGGTTGGCATAGCACACCCATTCTTTTTTTCTTAGATTGTTTCTCATAGATCAATAAAAATAGAAAAGTTTTCTAAAGATGCTTTCATCTATATTTTATATAAAACTTTTCTCTTTATTATCTCAATTTTTGTTTGGGTCAACTTGAGAGCTCACTGAGATGGGCTGGGCAAAGTCCCCCTGCCCCCAGCCACCCTATGGCATCATGTCTGGTTTAACAATGGTAGTGAGGATGGGAGGGTGGAAGGAAGGGTGTTGTGGAGGTAGGGATGTGCAGACTAGAAACGTGAAGAGGTGAGAGGAGGTGATGATGTAAGACTGAGGCTGCTAACTCTATTAGCTCTCAGGAAGTCCATTTCCTGCAACCTGCCTCACCCAGTGAAAACGACAACAACAACAAAAAAACAAACAGATGAGCTGACTTCGACTCATGGTGACTCCATGTGTGTCAGCACAGAACCGTGCTCCATAAGGTTTTCTTTTTCTTTTTTTTTCAGTTGTGATTTAGGTGAAGATTTACAGAGCAAATTCACTTTCCATATAGCAGTTTACATATACTTTGTCTCATGACATTGACCACAGTTTACCACAATGCAACAGCTCCCCTCCCACTTCCTCCCCATAGTTACCTCTTCCCTGTATCCATCCCTCCATACACTCCTGCCCCCTGAGCTGTCTCCCTATACATAGGCAGCCCTTCTTTCTCCAAGGAGTGTATCTACCTCAGGTAAATGTTCAACTCATATGCCTGTCTTCTGTTTGGCTGGAAACCACAGGTGTGGGTTCAATTC